>NC_092337.1:412708000-413416000 GCF_046630445.1 Rutidosis leptorrhynchoides | reverse complement strand
TTTAGCCAATCATGGCTAAGATCAAACTAATAATAAGCATAGAAACATAAACAATCATCATCTTAAAGTTATTACCAGTAATTAATGCAAAATAAATGAAGAAAAGTGGAGATTACAACCCAAAATGTAAATGATGAAGATCTAGAGTAAATCTAAGATGGATCTTGAGCTAGCTTCCTTGAATCCACCAATAAACACCAATGGATGATAAAATTAGGGTTTTGTAGGTGAAATTCAGAGTTGTGGTAGCTGCTCTCTAAAGATACATATAAAAAATAACCTAATCTTGTTCCTTTTATAGTGCTGAAAATCTGGGCTGAAACAGCGATAAGAGCGCCGCTTTTGACTCAGGAGCGGCACTTTTGGCTTAAGTGAGGAGCGACGCTTTTGATCAGGAACGTCGCTTTTGGCCTCATTCAGGGGAGACGCTTTTAATTTAGGAGCGCCGCTTTTGGCTTGATAGGAGCGGCACTTTTGGCTTCAGGAACGGCGCTTCTGTTCACTGGTGGAAATGGAACCAAAATGTGCATAAGAACGTCGCTTTTGAGTCAGGTGCGGCGCTTTTGTTCCACAGGAGCGGCGCTCTTAGTTGAGGAGCGGCACTTTTTATGCTGAATTCTGCACTTGCCATTTCCTTAGCCACTTTTGATCAAGATTTGGTCAATTTTACACCAAATCAAGTCCTTAGCCCCCAAATTTCCATTTAGCTCAATAGCACACAAAATAGGCTCCAAGATCATCAAAACCAAACAAAGTGAGGGAGATATCGCGAGTTAAAACATGTATAAATGGAGCGATATCAAACCCCCTACATTTGAATCTTTGCTTGTCCTCAAGCAAACAAATCGATAAAACAAGCTTTGGAGAAAGAGAACAAATAAGTGATCAATGCCAAAGCGCAAAAAGTTTGGGCATAAATTGATACCTTCCATGAATATGCACTTGATGGCTAGAGTGTTCTCCAAAAACTTGTACTTGCTTAGGATTAAGCACAAACATCATCTTCTTCTACTAAAGAAAGCTCAAAGCAAGCTCCAAATAATCTCTTCAACTAGCACCCTTCAAATCTTCAATCCTCAAACACTAGCATAATCACATTTCAAGCCTAAGTCTGCCCGAATCAATCATTCGCCCGGCCAAAGTCAACTTCATCTTCGAGAAGGTCATCAAACATCAATCACAAAGTATCAAATCTTCACAAATTCAACTTAGACCTCCTTGACCTTGACCAAATATGTAGGGTTCACGGGATAGCCATAAACTCCTCAAACTAATCAATCACATTAAATCTCCAAATTAATCACCATCTAACACAAACCTACTCAAACAAACTGAAGGTATACCTAAAATATATAAAATGCACCCAAAATGAATAAGGGCCATGAATATCATACAAATCATCACTCGTCAAGAAATACATCGTGTAAAGAATATGCCTCTAAAAAGATATGCTCACCTCATCAACCCTCGATGGCTATCCCTCTTCCACCTCCATGCCCCCAAAACACCTATTTTCGTCAATTCAAAATGATGGTCGTCAATTCCAAATGATAATCGTCATTTCCAAGTATAGGGTTAAGGTGGGAGTACCAAAGGTAAGGGACTGGGTACCCCACCTTTATTGGTCACCCCGGGCTCGGGATGACCGACACTCATCAAGCTTTCTATCACAACTCTATGGTTTCTCTCATAGTAGGGCGAAAGCATTGACGGGGGTTCGTGAAATTAGAGCACGTGGCTAAATAAGAGAGTCCGCCAATTCCAAATTTTGAAGCACAAGGAAGACTTTAACTTCCTTAAAAAGGATCGAGCATAACTTGGGAGACTTTACTCCCAAGCTTGGAACATGACATAACTTGGAAGACTTTACTTCCAAGTTTGGAAGACTTTACTTCCAAAATGAAGCATTGGGAGGACTTGACTCTCCTGGGAGTGTCAAAGCTTGAAGCATTTATTCACTCATCTACTTTCCACATAACAAGCTTTTATGCTTATGTTGAGAAAAGGTAGGAAGTAGTTACTACCTTTCCATTAATTGAATGCACAAGTGTGCCATAGCTTTTGGCTATGACGTGTGTTGTCTAGCAACACTAGCATGAAACCATTGCTCTTCATTAAGAAGATAGCACACGGTGAAGCTCGGTGGCTCCTCTTCCCACGTTATGATACATCGGTTGAAACATCGTGAAATGATGAGACAACCAATGTCAATATGAAATGGTGTGTATTAGGAAGTCTCCCATACCAAGTAAAAAGAAATTCGGGAGACTTAGCTCCCTATAATGGATGGACTCGATTCATCCGGAAGTGTTAAAGCACGGTGCTTTAAACATTTGGTTTTGGAGCAACATGCATGAAAGACTTTAACTTTCAAGCATAAGTTTGATTTTTCCTCAAGATCTTATCATTTAAGCACAAAATCATATGAAAGATGAAAGACTTTACTTTCACTTTGTGATTTGCAAGAATGAAACAAAAGGAAGACTTTACTTCCTTAAGTTTTGAAAAACAAGGAAAAGACTTTACTTTTCCAAAAATTATGAAAATTTTACAAGTTTTAACCATTTTAGTGTTTATGATATGAATTAATGTAATGGTTAAAAACTTGTTTCAAAAATTGTTCGATATTGCAAGCTTGAAACTTTGTCGTGTATGTGATACGTTTACCCGAAAAAGTTCAAAATGGCAAATGGCCCGAATTTTAACTCTCCCCCTACATTTAGTTTGATGCAATGCCCTCATTGCATTGAAACAATAGAATAAGTGAAAATAAGGGGCATTTTGAAATAGAAAAGATGAGAGAAAAGAAAGTAAAAACCGGTTAAGATCAAACGATCTTTGTTGTCACCATTCAAGAAACTTAATCACCAAAGAATGCAAGTCGATGAGCTTGATGCCTGAACTTAATTCCAGGCTTGGATCAATCATAAAAAGGTGTATCCTGCCACTAAGAATCACAACAAGCAAGAGAAATACGAACAACCACAAGAATATCCACGCACGCTCATTATCGAATTATTACAAACATAGAAATGATCATGTGTGAGAGTAGCAATATAAGTATACTACCTCACACTGAATCGATAATTCCAAGTTTCACACACAATCACCAAATTAAGTTGAGTTTCATGCCAAATCAAGAGATAAATTGTTCACAAACCATAATGAAGATTGATTACCAAATACCCATTGAATGTTGGTTTGACATCTAGATGTGCCTCCAAATGCACTCATAATAACCCAAACGATCCATGGGCATCTCCTCCTACTCATTGAAATTAACTCTTAAGAACTTCGCTATTCGAGTCACGTAATGACCACCAACACTTGGGAGCTCAGATTTTTCGCCGCTTGCGTCAAATAGATAACTCGCGATAAGGTTGGGAAGATGAATGTGCTTCTTCTTGTGAATACTATGAATCAACCAAATATCGAACATCATCATCTTATCAACATCCTCCGGTCGGTGGAAGACCAATTGTGCGAAGAATCTTTGGATGCACCGAAGTATGGGGCTTTTGAGCGCACTAGGAACTTGATTATTGGGGGTTAGCTATAAATGAATAATTTCACTCCATGCTTGTTTGGGATCAAACTCGTTTGGGTTGAAGGTTTCACATTTTGCCAAGTACATGAAGGTGGAATCTGGATGAGAATCTGTGTAGAGACCTAGACATGCCATGAATTGGCTCATGTTCATTTGCCTTTCCGCACCCCCTAGCTTGAATGTGAGGTAGTTGTAGAGCCATGGCGAGCCAACCATTAAATTAACCCTCATAGTTGCTAAGAACTCACGGGTTAGGAATAGATAGACACTTTCTTTCTTGTAAAGGAGGAATTCCCATGGGCGCATAACCCTATTACCCTCTTCAACCGTGAACGCCTCCCTAATCCGATGACCTAACCCTGCTAATTCAAATTCGGTCCAATTGATGTACTTGGCCGGGTACACCGGCATATGAAGCCTATTAACCACTTGATCTTGAATTGTTTCATCCTTTAAAAGTACTTGCAACCATTCATGAGCATCGGTGGATCGTTCATATCCCTTTCCTGAAATTGATTTAGGGATGGCAATGGGCGAGAAAAAACCCGTGACCCGCGGGTACCTGATCTGCAATGGGCGGGTAAATTCATTAAATCTTACCCGCGGGCACGGTTACAGATAAAAATTTATATCTGCCGACGGGTCGCGGGTGGGTCGCGGGTATATACTACCCGTCGCGGGTAAAACCTGACCCGTGAATACATGAGACTTTTCTTAATTTACCCGCGAGTTTATACTTACAATTATTAGTTTTGAAAGTTAATATACTTATAATTGAATAATGATTAATAATTTAATATTATATACAAGTAAAAAACTTAATTTTCATGTCATTTTAGATATAACTTGTACATATATTTTTATAATTAATAAAATTATTTGGGTTTTCTAATAAAAAGCTGTATATATTTTTACCCGCGGGTGACGGATACCCGCGGGTCACTGGCATGGGCAAAACATTTTCATCCGCGGGCAGGTAACATGTCTCTACGTGCAATAAAGAAACCCGATGGGCGGGTCGCGGGTATATAGAACCCGTGGCCGTTGCCCGCGGGCGCCATCCCTAAATAGATTCATCAAACAATACATTCAGAAACATTTCCATGACATTAGTATCAATTAAATATATCGCATTCAACCATTGATGGGGTATCATGCCCCCTACATTTAATTTCGGGACCAGGGCTTCACAACATGCAATAGTGAACAATACGGCATAATTGCAAAAAGTTAACTCTAGTCAAAGTCAAAGGTCAATTTAAGCTTTAGACTAGGAGCATGCATTATAGTATAGCAATTAGCCAAATCATCTCAAGTATAATCATTAACAAGTAAGGTTCATTTGTAATTACATCCCAATTGGTCAAACTTAGTCAAAGGTCAAAGAATCAAGAACCCTAAATTCAATTTAATCGCATACAAGCATGAAAGTTGGTTTCTTTTTTATCTAGACATAAAATATAAGCATAGAATGACCAATTGTATCATTACATTCTCAATTAAATATCATATTTGAAAACCCCCAAATTGGGATGAACCCTAGAAATTCAAGTTTCAAATTTGTGAAGTTAAACATACAAATCATGTTAGGAATCATGAGAATAACTAGAATCTATCACCAATTTATCATAATCATCATCAATTGTTTAGAAATCTATAAAGAAATAGAAACAATAATATAACAAGAATCATGCAAATAATTGAAGATGAGTGTTAATGAAACATGAATCATACTTTACTCATGTTAGATGATGTTAAGAATGCAAGAAATCTTCACAAAGATATTAATTTGGTGCTAGGGGTCAAAGCTGCTGAAATTTAGCCGCAATATGGAAGAATAAATGAAGTGGGTGGAGAAAATAAAGTGTTTGGGTTGAATTTAAAACTTGATTGCCTAGGTCCAGGAGCGCCGCTCTTGACTTAAGAGCGCCGTTCCTGAAGAGATAAAAGCGCTGATTTTCAAGCAAAAGCATCGTTCTTGAGAAAATAAAAGCACCACTTTTCAGTGAAAAAACATCGCTTCTGCCCACTGTCCTTTTTTTATCCCAAAATACAGGTTAAAGCGTCGCTTTTTGAAACAGGAGCGCCGCTTTTGGAATACAAAAGCGTTGCTTCTAGGACAAAAGCGTCGCTTTTAAACCTGATGCAGTTTTTTTGCAGTTTTGAAATCCATTTCAACTCATTCAAAAGCTATTTTTGCAGTTTTTCTAATTTACCCAAATGCATGGAATGCAACTACATGAAAATGCAACCTATTAAACATAATATCATACAAGTCTATATGAAATGTAATCCTAAATGCACAAATATACACAAGTGTGATTGTTTTGATCACAGGTCTATCACTTGACCCGTTTTAGCGCAATGGTGTTACTTTGGGTAGAGCTTGATGTCATCAAGCTCAATAGCATTGATGTCATCCCTATAAATCTTCAACCTATGATCGTTTACCTTGAAAGTGTTCTCATTCCCATATAACTCCACATAACCCGTAGGATAAGCTCTCTTAACAATGTATGGACCCGTCCATCTAGACTTCAACTTATCGGATGAGAACTTAAAGCGGGAGTTGAAAACTAAGACCTTGTCGTTTAGGTAAAATTCTTTAGGACCTTTGAGTCAGGCATCATGCCAACGCTTAGTTTTCTCTTTGTATGCCAAAGAGTTATCATATGCCTCTAACCTAAGCTCCTCTAATTCGTGCAATTGTGTCACCCGTTTTTCCTTAGCTATTTCTAAGTCTAAGTTTATCTCCTTAATTGCCCAAAATGCCTTGTGTTCTACCTTAGCTGGGATGTGACATGCCTTCCCATACACTAGACGAAACGGTGTGGTTCCTATGAGTGTCTTGTAAGCAGTTCTAAATGCCCACAATGCGTCATCTAGCTTGGTTGACCAAATCTTAGGGTTATTACTAACCATCTTTTTCAAAATTCTTTTCAAAGCACGGTTCTTGTGCTCGACTTGACCACTAGTTTGGGGATGGTAAGGGGTTGAAAAACGATGTGTTACACCATATTTTTCCATAACTCTCTCCATAAGACTATTAGAAAAATGTGTCCCTCGATCCGAGATCAACGCTTTTGGCACACCAAACCTAGCAAACAACCCTTTCAAAAACTTAACAACTACTCTCGCATCGTTGGTTGGCAAGGCTTTGGCCTCGGCCTATTTCGAGACATAATCTACCACCACCAAGATAGAAACGCACTTATTTGAGTTCGAGAATGGACCCATGAAATCTAAACCACATACATCGAATACCTCGCATATTTGAATGCCGGTTTGAGGCATCTCATCACTCTTGGAGATGGATCCGGACCTTTGGCAAGAGTCACATCACTTAACCAACTCTTGTGCATCCTTGAAGATAGTGGGCCAATAGAAACCGGAATCGGACACCTTCTTAGCGGTGTGATTCGGACCAAAATGCCTCCCGTAGGTCCACTATGACAACTCCTTAAAATCTCGCGGGCTTCTTGCCCATAAACACATCTCCGAATTACTTGATCCGCCCCAATGCGGAACAAGTGTGGTTCTTCCAAGAAGTAATATCGTAAATCGTTGAAAAACTTTTTCTTTTGTTGGTATGACAATCCTTTTTGTAAACTGTTTGAGGCCAAGTAGTTTGCAAAATTGGCGAACCATGAGACTTCATTGACTAGGTCAATTCTCATTAAATGTTCATCGTGGAAAGTATCCCGAATCTTTGATTCGTCTAAAGGTTGAAGCCCGAGATTGTCTAACCTTGATAAGTGATCGGCCGCCACATTCTCGGCTCCCTTTTTATCCCTTATTTCTATATTAAACTCTTGTAATAAAAGGACCCACCTAATTAAACGATGTTTCGAATCTTGTTTTTGAAAAAGATATCATAACGCGGAGTGGTCCGTGTATACGATCATTTTGGAAAGTACAAGATAAGATCGAAACTTATCAAAAGCAAATACTACAGCAAGAAGCTCCTTCTCGGTATTGGTATAGTTCAATCGGGGTCTGGTTAAGGTCTTACTTGCATAGTAAATCGGTCTAAAGTGTTGGTCAACTCTTTGACCAAGCACCGCACCAAGCGCATAATCGCTCGCATCACACATCAATTCAAAATCTTTGCCCCAATCGGGAGAAACAAGAATTGGTGGGTTAATGATCTTGTCTTTCAACAAGTTAAAAGCTTTGGTGCATTCCTCATCAAACAAGAAAGGGTGGTCTTCTTCTAACAACTTGGTCATAGGGCGAGCGATTTTCGAAAAATCTTTTATGAACCGTCTATAAAATCCCGCGTGCCCAAGAAAACTTCGGATTGCTTTCACATCCGATGGTTTTGATAAGTCTTTTATCACATTAATTTTATCTTTGTCTACCTCGATTCCTGCTTTAGAAATTTTATGTCCCAAAACTACCCCTTTGTTGACCATGAAGTGGCATTTTTCCCAATTAAGAACCAAATTTGCACTTTCACAACTAGTTAACATTTTATCAAGATTTTTAAGACAATGGTCGAATGAATCTCCAAATACCGAAAATTCATCCATGAATACCTCCATAGTATCCTCAACCATATCCGAGAAAATAGCAAACATTCATCATTGAAAGGTTCCCGGGGCATTGCATAGCCCAAAAGGCATCCTTCGATACGCATATGTACCATAAGGGCATGTAAAGGTCGTCTTTTCTTGATCCTCGGGGTCTATCGGGATTTGAAAGTATCCCAAAAACACATCAAGAAAGCAATAAAACTCTCTCCTGCTCAAACGTTCGATCATTTGATCGATGTAAGGGAGTGAGAAATGGTCTTTTCATGTGGCATCATTTAAACATCTATAGTCAATGCACACCTGCCATCCCGTGATGGTTCGTGTTGGGATAAGCTCATTTTTGTTGTTTAAGATCACCGTGGTCCCCCCTTTTTGGGCACCACTTGGACGGGACTCACCCATGGCTATTCGGATATTAGGCAGATAAGACCTGTGTCCAATAGTTTGATCACTTCTTTTTTGACAACCTCCTTCATGTTTGGTTAAGTCTTCGTTGTCTTTGGACAACCGGTTTGAAGTTCTCTTCCATGAGGATTTTGTGTGTGCAATATGTTGGATTGATCCCCGGGATGTCCCTGGTTTTCCATGCTATGGCCTTATGGTGAGACTTAAGTAGTGAGACAACTCGGGTCTTTTGGTCTTGGGTGAGTTTCGAAGAAATAATCACCGGAAGTTGGTTTTCTTCCTTAAGATAAACATATTCAAGATGCTCGGGGAGCTCTTTAAGCTCAGGAGTGGGAGGCTCCTCCCATGAAGACTTGATTTGAAATCTATCTTCATGAGGGATAGGCTCAAATGACTCTTTCAGAATGGTCTCATTTTCACTTTCAAATTCATCAACATTAACATTCATCAATTCCTTAAAATCGGCCTCTAAATCCACAATTTCATTATCACAGGTTTGGTCGAACCCCGTGGTATCAACCTTTAAAAGCTTTTCAAGTTCGTTATGCACATAAAGGTCAATGTGGTCAAAGGCATAGCACTCATCATCATCAGTGTTACTTGGTTGCTTCATAGCTTCCCGGATATTTATGGTCACACGCTCCTGACCAACTCCAATGTCGAGTTGGTTGCATTGTACTAAGATGATGGTGTCGGCGGTTGTGACGACCCAAAAATTTTCGACCAAATTTAAAATTAATCTTTATATAATTCCAACTTGATAAGCAATGAATTTTTAATAAATCTTGAACCTCCGGAAAGAGTTTTACACAAGCTTTTGTTCACCCTTTTATTCCGACGATTCACGAACGTCATAACTTGATTTAATTGTTTAATTGTTTAATTATTGTGTATATATATGGATTTATATATATTTAAATTGAAAATATGATAATTAAATATCTCATTAAGTATATTAACAAAGTATTGTATATATATTTTCATACTACTAATTTAAAGAGTTTTTGAACAATATATATGTTACTATTTAAACGACGTAATTAACTTATGTTAAATTGTATTTACATATAATGTATTACGAGTGTAAATACATCCTTACAAGTATTGAATACACTTTATAATATACCAATACATATAAAGGATAGCTATACTCGTATTTCTATTCAATTTTCTCAAGAATTCTACTCGCATTCATACGGTATTTTTACCCGTATTATACACAGCTTCTAGACGTATTTACTATTGGTATATACCAATAGAAATCTGCAATTATTTGCGTAATATGTCATCTATGACCTAATCAATTTAATATGTCATCCATGACTTAATAAATTTTAACTTATCTTAGATATTTTCAATAAAAGCCAAATTTTCAAGCCTATAAATAAGCACCATTTCTAACTCATTTTTACACATTCATTTTCCAAATTTTACTTCCAATTTTTACACACACTTGCAAGAACTCTCTCAAGTTTTGTTCTACTACTTCTTTCCAGCAACTTTACATTCTAAACTTGAGGTAAAAACTCTACTTCAACTCTTGTTCAATTCATATGTTTATAGCTATCTATATAAGAGTTTATAAACTAGAACATAGTTTAGTTGATTCTAAACTTGTTTGAAAAACTAATATAATCTTTCTAACTTAAATCTAATAACACTTATTTATATGTATTATGTTGTTATATTAAGTTAATATAAGAATTTATAACTTGTACATATGAAGAACACCTTGAAACTTAACATATATCATTTAATCTCCATTCAGTAAAAAGCGGGCTGTTTTGGGTTGGGAATTAAAAACCTATCTTAGACTTTGAGTTCGAGGCTAAGACTTTGGAAATATGTTAATATATGTAAATAAGACTTCCAGTATTTTTTTCCATGATTTTAGACAAAGTGGAAGTATTTTATCAAAAATCATATATTGAGTGGATGCGGGGATTTTTCCAAATCTGTCCACCGACACAAAAAGAGGGTAAAGCTCTAAAAATTACTACTTGGGATGAAATTTTCGAATTGATTTTGTAAAATTGACTTCTTAAGGAATTCATAGCAATTTGATTCACTTTAAACGGAGTTGTAATGAATATTTGGCGAGCAAAACAAAACCTGTTAAAATTAACGTGGTATGGACGAAATTTATATTATAAAAACTATATTAACCATATCCTTGTTAACTTTTCCTATATCCTATATATATTTGGACATGTTATCATTAGTATAACAAAATATTATAATCTTGATTAATTTCGAGATTGTATATATATAATAATCTTGGTACGTTCCATGACAATACATGCACAATACGTTTTGATAAATCATAAGACAATACGTACACAATACGTCTTAGTTAATTCTAAGACAATACGTATACAATACGTCTCTGGATTAATGCAAGATAATACATACACAATACGCCGTGGGGTAATTCTAAGATTATATATATATATATATATATATATATATATATATATATATATATACCGATTA
The DNA here is from genome assembly GCF_046630445.1 of Rutidosis leptorrhynchoides. Classification (NCBI taxonomy): domain Eukaryota; kingdom Viridiplantae; phylum Streptophyta; class Magnoliopsida; order Asterales; family Asteraceae; genus Rutidosis; species Rutidosis leptorrhynchoides. Next base: position 413,405,020 of record NC_092337.1, on the reverse strand, counting down.
TTGGACTGTTGGACTGTTGGACTTTTCGGACTATTTTGGACTACTAAACTTGACAACTTAAATAATCACATGTGATTGAAAATATAAACTTAAATAATCACATGTGATTGAAAATATAAATAATCACATGTGATTGAAAATATAAACTTAAATAATCACATGTGATTGAAAATATAAATAATCACATGTGATTGAAAATATAAACTTAAACAATCACATGCGATTGAATATATGATATGAACTTGCTATATTAATTTTGTTCACATGTATTATTATCTGAATCGTTATTATTATTATAGGTTCGTGAATCCAAGGATGACGACCATATTTTTAATAAGTTAAAAACTTATTATTAATATACTTTTACTACCGTGAGTATATAGTCCCATTTTTAAACTCTACAAATATTTTGGGATGAGAATACATGCATTTTATGTTTTACACCATGGACACAAGTACTTAAAATATATTCTACGTTGAGTTGTACCACCTTGCATATCTTCCCTAATAGCTTGGTAACTAATATTTACATGTTGTAAGAACATGTAAGCGCGAATCCTATTGATAGATCTATCAGGTTTGACAACCCCAACCGGGCTAGTCGCTCTAGTATCGTAAACGGTTGCATAGTACTTCGTTTTTACTACACTTGGTACAGTGTAGGGAGATTTCATAATAAAGGGAATATGCCACATTAATGGTTAAGTATGGTTACCGAAGCGCTCAACAACTTATAGAATAGTTTTATACACTTGCGAGTGTACATATATTTATAACTATGAAATTCCTGTGGTCTATATTTATATCGATGCTAAACCTATATATCTCACCAACCTTTGTGTTGACTGTTTAAGCATGTTTATTTTCAGGTCCTTAAGAAAGTCTTCCGCTGTTGCATTATCTGAGCAAGCTGTGCATGGAGTCTCATGCTTTTGTTTAAATGAAGTGTTGCATTCAATAAAACCTTTGTCATGTATTATATTCGATTGTTATGTCACGTGTGTAGTATTTGGAAACCGATGTATCATTGGGATTATTTCTTAAATAATCGCCCACTTGTTTAAAACATGCATTATGTATAATAATGGTGTGCTTTTTATGAAATGAATGCAATATTTTTCTAAAACGTATCATATAGAGGTCAAATACCTCGCTATGGGACCAATGAATAACGTACTGCGTTTATAGTAATATGGATGGGTCGTTTAAGCGGTCGCCAAAAATGGTCTACCTAAGATGAGGGGGACTTGAAGGTCCTCTTTCATCTCCATGATAACAAAATCAACCGGGAACACCAATGTGTCAATGCTAACCAAGATGTCATCAGCGATGGCAATAGCGGTATCATACGAATGGTTAGCCAATCTTATCCTAATCCGAGTTGGTTTAAGAGGTCCAAGACCAAGTCTCTCAAAAAGTGAATGGGGCATTAGGTTAATGCTTGCACCGAAGTCGGCTAGTGCATTGAACACTTCTGATTCACCGAACTTACAAGGAAAAACAAATTTTTTCAGATCTCCTAACTTCTTAGGAATCCGTGGCCTTGATGCAAGAATCTTATTGCATTCCTCTTCAATAAAGAAAGACGTTTTGTCATGATATTTACCCCTTTGAGATATTAGCTCCTTGATGAACTGACCGTAGTTTGGCATTCCTTTAAGCACATCGGTTATCGACAAGTTAACCGATACGTTTCTCATCATTTCTTGAAACTTTTTGTATTGAGCCGCCAACTTGTCCTTCTTTAAAGCTTTTGGATATGACACCGGTCTTCTAACCTTTAAAGACTCATCACCCTTTTTCTTACCCGAATCATCATTACTCGTACCCTCGGTTGACCTTTTCTTTACCCTTCTCCTTACTAACCCCGTGTTCATGCATATTTTTTCCAAGGGAAAACCTACACACGAACAATTCATGCGAAAGGGTTTTTTTAGGCGTCAACGTCGTTGATCTCCGGTCCAGTTACCGTGAATAACCCGTACCCGAGATGATGATCTCGGGTGGGTGGCCAACGAATTCCCCGCCGGTCGATAGTCGGACCCTATCGACGGCAAAGGGAGAAAAAACCCTACAAGACCTGTAGGTAAAAACCCTAGTGTTGCGATTGTGAACATGATCGTGGAGAAGATCCGACGAGAACTACCGTATGTGTTGCGGACTTGAGGTGGTGAAGGACTCGCGGTGTGATCGAATGACCGTATGAGGTGTGCTTTGTTTAGGAAGAGAACCCTATATTTATAGGGGAAAGACTAGGGTTAAAGGGAAATTAGGGTTTATGGCTTATGGGCTAAGCGTAAATATAACCCTAATGGACCATACCCGATCAAGTCCCCCCAGTTCGGTATGATATCTTTTGTTAAGTATCGTATCGAATTATCCATTGCAATACAGTAAGAACAAAACAACTGTGCACAATAGCTACACGAGAGATACGCGGACAGCCTGCAGAAAACCAATTCTGCATTAAGCTGCGCAAAAGTTGCGCGGATAGCTGTGCTGAAAACTAATTCCGTTTGAAGCTACGCGAGGTCGCAGCATGAAAGCTACGTGGAAAACCAATTCCGCATATGTGTGCGTGAAAGACAGTAGCTGCGCATATTGTTTTCTTAAAACCGCATACAAATAAACAATTCAACAAAATAAAAAGCAAACTTTCTCAAACCGAACGTGTAACAACCCTGATTTTTCCGTTACTTCCGTTAACCTTCCGTTAGTTTATTTAACGGCGATTATTTAACTTTTATGTGTTTATGTGTAATAAATGCATACTTGATCTTCGGAGGGTTACAATAATTAATATGGGTTGATATTAATTCAAATAAATATTTCGGATAATGAAATACGATAAAAAACGATACGATTTTGATAATAGCTTTTTGAGCAACGAAACGCTCGGGTTTATTTTAATAATTCATTTTATTAATTATTAACTTTTTAAAATATTTAATTTATTGGGTTTTTAATAAATTAAGCGATTGGTTGCGTTTAACGATCGGGTTAGCGTTCCGGGCCTTCGGTACGACTAAACGACACTTAAAACGGACCACGATTGCACGGAATTGCAAAACTCCAGCCCGGGAGTACCCCATGGGCCATATTCGGCTGACCCCACTCCCCTCCCCCTTATATTTTGATTTTTGAGTTTACTTGAGGGACTTAGTTGCTAATTGTCGATTTTAGGGCCTAATATAAATACATAAGTGTAAACCTAAACTAGTAAACCCTCACACAATTTGTTAGCAGTCGACTTCTTCTCCTCCCTCCCTCCCTTGCTGCTGGCCATCGCCCATAGCACACACACACACTCAAAAATTAATTTTGATCAATCTCGTTTCATTAAAGTTACAATTCTCGATCTCCTCTACGCGTGTGTATCGTTAATTTTACGATCTAAGGTATAATTGCATAAACCCTAATTTGTAAAATCTGATTTTTAATAAAGTTTCATAGTTACGTTGTCAATTGCTCAAGTCTATACGCTTACGTGTTAATCGTTATCGTTGTTTTGATTGTTTGATACGCTAGGGTTTAAAAACGAATTTGTTATTGCTTGATCAGAAAAATTAAGTTTTTCAAATGTTAATTATTATGTTATAATCAGATTCCTTGCGAAAAACTATTAAGTTTAGGCTTTGGATTTGCTTGATTTCATTTCTGTATGATTAAGTTATGTCAATTTGAATTATCGTTGTGTTTTTTTTGCTTGATCAGAAATCTGGAATTGTTAGACAATTAATTGGCATGTGAAACTTATACAACTGGAAATATAATTTAAAAACACTCAATTTAGATTAGGATATCATGTCGTTTGCTTATGTATAGCCCGAGATATGCTTGAATTAGTGTAAAAGTAGTTTTATACAGCACTTGCATGAAAATAACCTTGTATGATAAAATGTGTCAACTTCTGTGATTAAAGCTTTACATATTTGAAATGTAGACAAAAAGTACTTCACTTTTCATGTGGATATCATAGGCTAGTTGTATCTAGATCTTTGGATAATCGCGTGCGAATGTGACTAACTAAATGAGAATCAAATCTGTAAATTGCTCATTGTTTTATACTCTGTGGATTGTGTTTATTGATTGAACAGGTATGCTTCTGGAAAATAAAACTTAACATGATATGTGACTTATTGTTAGTTTATGTCAATCTCTAAAACTGTAAGACCCGAATAATAATTGTACAGCAGTGTAAATATGGTACATGAAGTGTGGGTGACCTTGTGTATTTAAACAGAGGTCAGAAAGTGATCTGAGCTGGGTGCACTCAGCGCACACATAGGGGTGCGTGTGGCGCACTCTTCACTGTAGCCGGATTCTGTTCTTTTAATCAGATATTTTGAAGGGCTTTTTGGTAATTTCACTTGTGGACGAGTTTAAGGCTAGTAGGTCAGTTCTTGGGGTGTCATTCACTCCATTTCCAACAACCTTATCCGATCCACTTCAATTTTAGAGAGAGAGAGAGAGAGAGAGAGAGAGTGAAATTCTTGTGTGAAAAAGGTCAAGCAAAGGAAGAAGGAGCTAGTTTTGAGTCTTGGCTCGAGTTATAAAGTTGTTCATCTCCTCTCTAGCTACGTTTTGATTGTAGTGGTATGTTCTAACTTGGATTTTCTTACTTTAATTTATGTATGGGTTAGGGTTTGGGTAAATGAAGAACATAAAGCCCATATTTGGTGATTTTGGGTGTTCTTGGGTAAGATTGAGTCATGAAGACTCAATAGTAACTAACCTAGGGTTTTAAAGTGTTAATTGAGATTTATGAGCCTAAAATGGGTTAGTTAATTACTAGCACACCTAGATGTTTAGTAAATGGGTGTATGTGGGTTTGTGAATGACCCGAAATGGGTGTGTTGATCTTAAAGTGGTCAAGTGAGTGATAATTGACCTAATTGAAATAGATGGGAATGAAACACCCAAATTATGTATTAATTAGGGATGTTAGACCTAAATCACTAGCTTTTAGTGATATGTGGTGGTTTTGACCTTAATGGTCGGTTTTGATGAAAATGGGGCATTTAATGCATTAAGTCATTAAATGCACATGTGTAAGTTGTTGGTTTTTAGCCCAACTAGTTTGTGTGTTGATTGAAGTACTTATGATATTAGGTACTTTGCTTTGAAGCTTGCGGAAGTATAAAACCGTCACCGAATCGTAAAGGTGAGTAGAATAATTATATGCGTAGGTATATAATGTATTTATTTGTGTAGCGTGAGATGTGAAGTGTCGATGTGTTAAGATACCACGATCACATGACGAGTGAAGTGTCATTGTGCTAAGACACCACTCCATGAAAGGTAATGAGTGAAGTGTCGATGTGTTAAGACACCACTCGAGGTGAAGTATCGACGTGTTAAGATGACACCTTAGGTAAGATGAAGAGCGAAGTGTCGATGTGTTAAGACACCACTCGGGGTGAAGTATCGACGTGTTAAGATGCCACCCGTGGGATTAGTGTACGACGTGTTAAGTGCTCTAATGGTTGTTATGAACACCGATGGGAAATTCGAGTACCATTCCTTGTGCTTTTGGTTAACCATGATTATTATGTTGTAGCGTAAGCATATTATATTGTACGATTTGTATATATATGCTATTGTATTGCTAGCTTGTGGTATTGGAGGTAAATAGCTTGTATTTGAGATGATAAGCCAATTGTGTTGCTAGCATGTATGCGGTATGTGTGTAAGTGTTTGCAAGTAGGTATATTATATATGTACGTGTATAATCATTGCATTCACTAAGCTTTGCTTACCCTCTCGTTGTTTATCTTTTTATAGGCTCCGGTGGAGACAAGGGTAAGGGCATTCGATTGGATTAGAGATCCCGCTTGTTGTTTAGGGGACGTTTTTGGGATGTGATAGCTTTTGGAGTTTGACCGAGATTTGGGTAGTTTAACCCCCAAACACCATGCTCTTAGTGTCGTTTGGAAATTAAACTAATGTGGTCGAAACTCATGATTTGTACGAAACTCATAAAACGGCCGATGTGGGCCCCATTTTGTAAAACTTGTTTTATGATTGATTCGTGTTAGTTTTACATATATGAACATGTGGTAAAAAGCGTTTCATCTAAATATGTCGGGAAGTGGGAGATCTTTATTTGAAAATGGACAAAACCAGACAGAACTGAAAATGGACTGTGCGTGCCGCGCACCCTGAGGTGGTGCGCGTGGCGCACTATTCTGTATAAAAAAAAAATTTCTTTCGCATGTTCGGTTGGTTATTGGTTTGGGTTGTTACAAGTGGTATCAGAGCATGGTCTAAGGGATTTAGGCGACTTGAGATAGGTGCCTAGACTTAGACTTTAATGTGTGTGCGTTTAATGCGGGACTTGTAGGAGACGGGTCGGATCGGGAGTTGATTAGTGCTTAGGTTTATGTGAACTAACCTTGCACTAATTGTTTTGTGTTAGCAAACATCAAGCGAGATAGACGTTGTACTAGCGAGTTAATGCGATGTACTCGCGTAACAATGATTAGCTACCATTGTTACGGGTTCAAATCGTGTCATACAAGCGATGTACGACGATTGTTGAGAAAGATGGGGTAGTGTGGTGTATATGTATATACATATGTGTTAAGTCCTTTCGTTTCGTTGTTTAATCTTTTCCGTTTTATAGAATGAAGATGAGAAATGGATACGACACCAATGACGGAAGTACGAGTGAGGACGTTGAGTTCACAGCCAAGGTTGAGGCCGTCTTTAAACGTCAAAAAGCGTAGTTTCTCGAAGACGTTAAGAAGATATTTCTAGATACGATCGACGAGCAATTAGTTAATGTGGTTAGAGAACAAGTTAAGCTTGTTCTACAAGAGGATAATGTGGGAGACGAGACTTCTTTTATAAGAATTTCAAGGACTCTCAACCTCCCTCCTTCGATGGTGAACGGGACCCACTTAAGAGTGCCCGTTGGATCTCCGATATGGAGGGGGCTTTTCGTACATGTGAATGCCCTCTCGATAAAAAGACGAGATATGGTTGTAGCATGTTAAGAGGTGATGCTAAATTGTGGTGGGACGCGAGGATCCAACTTTATGGCGAAGAACAATGCATGGAATTCATTTGGGATGAATTCAAGAAGGAGTTTTTCTATGAATACCTAACTTCGGCCGATCTTACAAGGCTTAAGGACGAGTTACGTTCCTTGAGGAAAGGGTCGATGGATTTGAACACTCTCAAATCCGTGTTTTTGTCCAAGACTCAATTTTGCCCGGAGTATGTCGGGAATGATAAAATGTTGAAGGAAGACTTCTATCGAATCTTAAATGATAGTTATCAAGAGAAGATAAGTGTGAATGTAGTGAAAAGCTTTGACGAGTTGTTCAATATGGCTAAAGGTTTTGAGGCGCTTGTGTTGAGGAAAAGAGGCTTTACTTTTGGCAAAAGAAAAATAGAAGGTTCGAGCCATTCGAACTTTTCAAACAAAAAGAACAAGAAGGGTTCCGAGAGTGTTGGTAGTGTGAAGAAAGGTGCTTCCGGAGATTTTTCTTATGCGTGCTACAATTGTGGACAAAAGGGCCATATGGCACGTGAATGTCTGAAACCATCATCTACAACCAAGCTTACTTGTTTTAATTGTGGTAAAGAAGGGCACAAGAGGCCGGAGTGTCCCGATTTGCGCAACGATAATGTTAAGCGGCTAGAGAAGGAGGCGGGTACGGCTAGGGGTCACAATTATTTGATGACCAATGAGGAAGCCAAGCAATCTAACGAAGTTGTCTCAGGTACTTTCATGGTTAATTCTAATCCGGCAAGGATACTTTTTGACAGTGGTGCTAACTTGTCGTTTGTGTCACCAAAATTTGTGCCGAAACTTAATAAACCGTTAGCTAAGTTAAGTCGTCCGGTAGAAGTTGAAATAGCGGATGGCAAGATGGTGCTAGTGGTTGATGTGTGCAAAATTGTAATGTTGTGTTTGGTGCCGAAAACTTTAAAATTGATCTCATCCCGATGACCTTGGGTGATTTTGATATCGTGGTTGGTATGGATTGGCTCAATCATAATAGAGCCGATATTGCATGCCATGAAAAATCTATTCATGTGAAAACCCCTAGTGGGGGAGAGTTAATTATTCATGGTGATAAGCGAAGAAGACTTGTGCCGATATGCACTTTTGCACGGGCACGCCGTTTCCTTGTTAGTGGTGGCATGGCTTTTCTTGCCCATGTTGTTGATACTCGTGATGAGCCACCACCCATTCGTGAAATTCTAGTGGTGAGTGAATTTGAAGACGTTTTTTCGGATGAGTTACCGGGTGTTCCGGCGAAAAGACAAGTTGAATTTCGCATTGAGTTGGTTCCAGGGGCTACCCCCATTGCTAAAACTCCTTATCGTTTAGCGCCGACGGAAATGCAAGAGTTGTTAAATCAAACCCAAGAGTTACTCGAAAAGGGTTTTATCCGACCGAGTGCTTCGCCATGGGGCGCTCCGGTTTTATTCGTGAAGAAGAAGGATGGTAGTATGCGGATGTGCATCGATTATCAGGAATTGAACAAAGTGATGATCAAGAATCATTATCCATTGCCTAGGATTGATGATTTGTTTGACCAACTCCAAGGTGCAACTTATTTTTCTAAAATCGACCTACGGTCCGGCTATCACCAAATGCGGGTCCGTGAGGAAGATATTGAGAAAACGGCTTTTCGAACACGTTATGGGCATTTTGAGTTTGTGGTAATGCCTTTTGGTCTTATGAATGCACCGGCAGCATTCATGGATCTTATGAACCGAGTGTGCCAACCTATGTTGGACAAGTCGGTAATTGTATTCATTGACGACATACTTGTCTATTCGAAGAGTATGAAGGAACATGAACTTCATTTGCGGTGGGTGTTAAAGATGTTACGGAAGGAGAAGTTGTATGCTAAATTCTCCAAATGTGAATTTTGGCTAAGGGAAGTTCAATTCCTTGGCCATATTGTGAACGAAAATGGTATTCAAGTAGATCCAGGGAAGATTGAGACGATAAAGAGTTGGGGACGACCGACTACGCCTACATAAATTCGAAGTTTTCTCGGATTGGCCGGTTATTATCATCGGTTTATCCAAGACTTTTCTAAGATCGCTTCTCCATTGACGAAATTGACGAGAAAGAACGCAAGGTTTAATTGGGAGAACGAGCAAGAAATTGCTTTTCAATTGTTAAAAGAGAAGTTGTGTCAAGCGCCGGTGCTAGTATTGCCAGAAAGGGTGGAAGACATGACGGTCTATTGTGATGCTTCTCTAAACGGACTCGGGTGTGTTCTAATGCAAAGGGGTAAAGTCGTCGCTTATGCCTCTCGACAATTAAAGGAACATGAAACGAGATATCCGACTCATGATCTTGAGTTGGCGGCGGTTGTGCATGCGTTGAAAATTTGGCGCCATTACTTGTATGGTGTCAAGTGTACGATTTATTTGGATCACAAGAGTTTGAAACATCTTTTTGATCAAAGAGATTTGAATTATCGTCAACGTAGATGGATGGATGTGGTGAAAGACTATGATTATGAAATACTTTATCATCCGGGTAAGGCGAATGTGGTCGCGGATGCGTTAAGTCGAAAGAGTCAACATCCGGCGATACGAGTAGGATCGTTACGCATGATTATTATTAACGATTTTCTTGTAAAGCTTGGCGAGACTCAAATCAAAGCTTTTATTAACAATAAGCATGAGGAATGAATCGTAGGACAAACGGAGTTTATTACCTTAGGTCCGCATGGGTTGTTATCTTTTCAGGGAAGAGTGTGGGTGCCTAAAACATGTGATCATCGACGAGTGCTACTTGATGAAGCACATAAGTTAAAGTATTCCATTCACCCGGGCGCGACGAAAATGTATCTTGATTTGAGGAAGGAGTATTGGTGGCCGGGCATGAAACGTGATGTTGTTAAGTATTTCGAGCAATGCGTCACGTGTTTGCAAGTTAAAGCAGAACACCAAAAGCCGTATGATAAGTTACAACCGTTAGAAATCCCGAAATGGAAATGGGAGCACATTACCATGGATTTCATCACAAAGTTACCAAAGACGGCGAGAACCCAATTTGACTCGATTTGGGTAATATTTGATCGACTGACGAAGAGTGCTTTGTTTCTTCCTATTCAGGAAGCGATATCATCAGAAACTTTGGCTAAGTTGTTTATCAAAGAGGTGATATCGAGACACAGAGTTCCTATATCTATTATTTCGGATCGAGATACCCGTTTTACATCTCGGTTTTGGAAAAAGTTTCATGAAGATATGGGTACACAATTGAAATTTAGCACGGTGTATCATCCTCAAACGGACGGTCAAACCGAACGTACGAATCAAACTTTGGAGGATATGTTATGGGCGTGTATTATTGATTTCGGTGGTAGTTGGGATGAGCACTTACCTTTGGTGGAATTCTCGTACAATAATAGTCATCATAATAGTATCGGGATGCCACCTTATGAGATGCTCTATGGGCGAAGATGTCGAACCCCGATTTGTTGGGGTGAAGTGGGCTAAAGAGAAATCGGGAGTACCGATTTGGTTTTAGAGACGAATAGCAAGATTGATATGATTCGGGATCATTTGAAAAAGGCGCAAGATAGACAAAAGTCGTATGCTGACAAGCGTAGACGAATGATCGAATTTCAAGAAGGTGACATGGTGATGCTTAAGGTTTCGCCATGGAAAGGTATTATTCGGTTTCGAAAATGGAAAAAGTTAGCTCCTCGGTTTATTGGGCCATTTAAAATTTTAGCTCGTGTTGGTGAAGTTGCGTATCGTTTGGAATTACCCGAAGAGCTTGTGGGGATCCATAATACATTTCATGTTTCCCATCTCCGTAAGTGTCTTGCAGATGATTCATCTGGGTGCCTTTAGACGAGATTGAGCTAAACAATAAATTAGAGTATATTGAGGAGCCGATTGCTATACTCGATGAGAAGGTCAAAAGGTTGAGGAATAAAGAGGTGAGAACTTTTAAAGTTCAATGGCGTCGTAGTAAAGGTTCCGAGTTTACGTGGGAGCCCGAAGAATTTGTGTTGGTTTATCTTCCCTCTTGTCATGCGGCTTGGATCGCGAGGACGCGCTTCGATTCAAGTGGGGGAGAGTTGTAAGACCCGAATAATAATTGTAGAGCAGTGTAAATATGGTACATGAAGGTTGGGTGACCTTGTGTATTTAAACAGAGGTCAGAGAGTGATCTGAGCTGGGTGCGCTCAGCGCACACATAGGGGTGCGCGTGGCGCACTCTTCACTGTAGCCGGATTCTGTTCTTTTAATCAGATATTTTGAAGGGCTTTTTGGTAATTTCACTTGTGGACGAGTTTAAGGCCAGTAGGTCAGTTCTTGGGGTGTCATTCACTCCATTTCCAACAACCTTATCCTATCCACTTCAATTTTAGAGGGAGAGAGAGTGAAATTCTTGTGTGAGAAAGCTCAAGCAAAGGAAGAAGGAGCTAGTTTTGAGTCTTGGCTCGAGTTATAAAGTTGTTCATCTCCTCTCTAGCTACGTTTTGGTTGTAGTGGTATGTTCTAACTTGGATTTCCTTACTTTGATTTATGTATGGGTTAGGGTTTGGGTAAATGAAGAACATAAAGCCCGTATTTGGTGATTTTGGGTGTTCTTGGGTAAGATTGAGTCATGAAGACTCAATAGTAACTAACCTAGGGTTTCAAAGTATTAATTGAGATTTATGAGCCTAAAATGGGTTAGTTAATTACTAGCACACCTAGATGTTTAGTAAATGGGTGTATGTGGGTTTGTGAATGACCCGAAATGGGTGTGTTAATCTTAAAGTGGTCAAGTGAGTGATAATTGACCTAATTGAAATAGATGGGAATGAAACACCCAAATTATGTATTAATTAGGGTTGTTAGACCTAAATCACTAGCGTTTAGTGATATGTGGTGGTTTTGACCTTAATGGTCGGTTTTGGTGAAAATGGGGCATTTAATGCATTAAGTCATTAAATGCACATGTGTAAGTTGTTGGCTTTTAGCCCAACTATTTTTTGTGTTGATTGAAGTACTTATGATATTAGGTACTTTGCTTTGAAGCTTGCGGAAGTATAAAACCGTCACCGAATCGTTAAGGTGAGTGGAATAATTATATGCGTAGGTATATAATGTATTTATTTGTATAGCATGAGATGTGAAGTGTCAATGTGTTAAGATACCATGATCACGTGACGAGTGAAGTGTCGATGTGCTAAGACACCACTCCATGAAAGGTAATGAGTGAAGTGTCGATGTGTTAAGACACCACTAGAGGTGAAGTATCGACGTGTTAAGATGCCACCTTAGGTAAGATGAAGAGTGAAGTGTCGATGTGTTAAGACACCACTCGGGATGAAGTATCGACGTGTTAAGATGCCACCCGTGGGATTAGTGTACGACGTGTTAAGTGCTCTAATGGTTGTTATGAACACCGATGGGAAATTCGAGTACCATTCCTTGTGCTTTTGGTTAACCATGATTATTGTGTTATAGCGTAAGCATATTATATTGTACGATTTGTATATATATGCTATTGTATTGCTAGCTTGTGGTATTGGAGGTAAATAGCTTGTATTTGAGATGATAAGCCAATTGTGTTGCTAGCATGTATGCGGTATGTGTGTAAGTGTTTGCAAGTAGGTATATTATATATGTACGTGTATAATCATTGCATTCACTAAGCTTTGCTTACCCTCTCGTTGTTTATCTTTTTATAGGCTCCGGTGGAGACAAGGGTAAGGGCATTCGATTGGATTAGAGATCCCGCTTGTTGTTTAGGGGACGTTTTTGGGATATGATAGCTTTTGGAGTTTGACCGAGATTTGGGTAGTTTAACCCCCAAACACAATGCTCTTAGTGTCGTTTGGAAATTAAACTAATGTGGTCGAAACTCATGATTTGTACGAAATTCGTAAAACAGCCGATGTGGGCCCCGTTTTCTAAAACTTATTTTATGATTGATTCGTGTTAGTTTTACATATATGAACATGTGGTAAAAAGCGTTTCGTCTAAATATGTCGGGAAGTGGGAGATCTTTATTTGAAAATGGACAAAACCGGATAGAACTGAAAATGGACTGTGCGCGCTGCGCACCCTGAGGTGGTGCGCATGGCGCACTATTCTGTATAAAAAATTTTTTTTTTTCGCATGTTTGGTTGGTTATTGGTTTGGGTTGTTACAGAAACCTTATGCATTGGGCACAATAGAGCCATACTTTATGTGAATTCTGATTTGAGCTGAAAACTGAATGTTCAAATTGCACGAATAAACTGTACAAATTGGCTAAACAGAAGTTTCTAGATTGTTTATATGTGTTACTTTGATTTGTCTTTGAACTATGGCCACTGGTATTGTATCAATTGCATGTTCCTAACTCCGGTTATAGCCAAAATAAAATCAGTGCGCGGTCAGAAACTGACTTGGCAAACCCCGAATGTATTCCTTCTGATTCCTGACTTTTAATTGTCGTATGAGTCCCTGGCTGGACTTTTTGGAATCGATTTTAAGTATATTTATGATATGGAGTTTTTCATGTTTACTTGAATTTTGTACTATGTGATAATGTGCTAAGTATGTTACGTGTTCATGAACTTTGTGCATAACGATAAACTGAAATTGTGAAAATGATCATTCATGACCTAAAACGTATAGTTTGACTTAGGTTTGACATGTTGACCAATATTTGACATGAACCTACTAATGTTGACTTTAGTTGACCACATTGACCAAGTTTGACTTTCGGTTTGACTTCGGTTGACTTTGTTTGACTTGCATAATATAGTTGACTTTTACTTTGAAACGCGTCGAGTCGAGCAATAAGACAACGTACACTATGAAACCACACTTATTTAAAATACATATATTGACCAACCTAAATACGTATACTTAGGTTGCATTACTCGACTATAAACCGTACAAGTTAATTGTCCACTTTTCAATCCGAGCTTTATTCAAAGGTGAGTCTACAGTCCCGCTTTTTACATGTTTTCTGGGATGAGAATACATGCTGTTATACTTACTTTATCAAATACTTTTGTATTGACATGAGAACTATATATGTGTACTGAGTTTGTTCACAAAGCCTCTAGCTTGAATACTTTTAATACCATCGGTGTAAGCACAATTTAGATGGACGGATCCGTTAGGTTGACAACCTCACCCACTATAAAAACTGTGGTGCATTTACTTTGAATATTAAATACATTTGAACAAGTGTATAACATTTTACGAGGTAAGGCGGGTATAGTGGCTTCTATACTCGGGTCATTGCTAGTATTCAGGTGCTCAGATTATGCAAACGTTAAAATCTCGTAGTCAAGGAAACTAAACTATTTTTCTGATAACTGTTATTCAGATACTATACAACGTTATGTAAAACTGTGGTTTACAAACAAATGAGATAAAACTTGACATGGTATTGTCTACAGATATTTGAAACTTGACATGGTAATGTCTACAGATATTTGAAGCTTGACATGCCAGTGTCAACAAACTTTTAAAACGGGACACGGTGTCGTCTTTAAACTTTTAACATTGAACCTTAGTGGTCTTCTACTACTAAACTTTTTCGGAATATTACTTTTTAAATATACTGTATTGTTTACCTAAAACCTGTAGATTCACTCAACATTATTGTTGATCTGTTTTGCATGTTTATTTCTCAGGTATTAAATTGCTTCCGCTGTAGAATATTGCTGTTACGTAGAAGTCAAGCCAAGCACTGGGACCAGCGTTAACATTCGGCTAAAGGGATTTTTGACGGGGTGTTACATTTGGTATCAGAGCTTTAGCTATAGGGAACTAGGATACGTTAGTGTGTCTAACCGTAGGGTGCATTAGTGAAGTCTAGTCTATAGCCGTGTGTCTTGGATGACTTTTATACACCATACCTGCACTATTTGCTACAAGTAGGGCTACACATTACACCACATACATATACACCTTATACCATACGATATGGACTTGGACTAAATATACAATATCACGAAACACATACGTACACACGAAGCCAGATTTAACTGAATTAAGTTGACTACGCCATCTTGAACTTATGGAGAGATGTCGAATGGAAATGCGAGATAGCGTAATGTGATGACCGGGATTACATTACGGTAACTCATATAGAAGTTCCTACATCACAAAATAAGGAATTGGGGTCGAGTCAAGTAGGTTACTTGGATGAACAACGTTTAGAACAAAGACCGTATAACCTCAAATGTGAGTAGAAACATACAATGTGAAAACTAATTGTTAATATAACTTATAAGTAACTTGTAATCATGACACCACTCGCCACTGCTTGACACTGTCCGTCACCACCGATCACTACTTTTCACCATAAAGACACTACTTAAACACACTCGTCATCTCATACCACCACTCAGCACTGTTTATTACTGCTAACTACTACCCAACGCCGCCTCCCACCGCTAGTCACGACTGATCACTACTTCTCACTGCTTGATATTACTAAATACTACTTACTACTACCCCTTGCTACTTGCTACTACTCAATACTACTCATTACTATTTATCACTACTAAGTACTACTCGTCACTACTAACACCTCCGCGTTTTACTACTCGCTACTGTGCAACAACTCATTTCTGATACGTATTCAGAGAAGGAATTCCTGATAACAGCCCGTACAATATGTAGTAGATATTGTCTACTCGACTTCCCAGTTACCTATCATTCAGCCACCTGCCGTTCATGATTTTGTTTCCAAACACGAGCCTATCGACTGATAACCATTATGCCTTATTGGGTGCATTAATATACATGTGTATATACTCATGAAGCGAGCACGCTATCTAACAACCTATACATCACTACTATCATCACTGCTTATCACAACCCATCGTTACTTATCGATAACGCCACCACTCATTGCGACTAGGAATACTACTCGTTACCATATCCCTTCTCATTCTGTTCCAACGTACGTTTCTTAAGCGGCAATCATTTTCATCATACCCACAAACAATACCAACCAACTTTGAACACATCGACACGAACTACACTTCATCTGTTCCTGCGAGACACACCCGTCTGGGAGTTTATACCAACCCCTTTCGATTAAATATCAGATTTTGTTTGAGTTGCCGTTACACCTTGTTCATTTTCGTTTTCCATAAAATTCGTCACGAGATTGTTCTCACTCATCGACCATACTGTTTCTATATGTTGTCAAAATCGGTGTTGAGAGAAACTTTAACGCTAGAGAATTTGGTCACAACGTTTATAACCCTGTACCTTCCTTAGACAACGTGTACTCTATAGAACCATTAAACTGAGAAGTTTTAACCTCATGGTTGAAAAAAACTGGTTATCTGACGATAAAACCGAGGCAGCTATGACCACAAGGCTATTCGAATTCCTTTCCCTGATGATAATGGTGTACAGAGAGGAGATCAGTAAAGAGAGTAAAGATGAATCGACATTTAAGAGACCCGAATATGTCCCGACTATTAGAGATTGTCCTTGGGGCGTCCACCCCACCGCGAAGTCAAATTTTAGATTGTTTTGGTGCCAGCAGCTGCACCCGTTACGCGTACAATTTGAAATGTCCCGTTCATATAGATTATAAAGCCACTCATGGGGTATTGGGCTTTGTTGTTGTTGTTGTTGTTGTTGTTGTTGTATATAGATTATAAACGTTCCATATTAATTGATTTCGTTGCGAGGTTTTGACCTCTATATGAGACGTTTTTCAAAGACTGCATTCGTTTTTAAAACAAACCATAACCTTTATTTTATCGACAAGGTTAAAAGGACGCCACCTAGATTATCAAAAATGATAATCTAAAAATATCACACATACACTCCACCAATACATGTTGGTTTACAATATTAATATGTTACAACAAAGTAAATCTCGATTGCAGTTTTAAACAATATTATACAAGCATGCCGACACCATATCTTGTCCATATTTTAGCATGCAACAGCGGAAGCTCTTAATAATCACCTGAGAATAAACATGTTTTAAACATCAACAAAAATGTTGGTGAGTTATAGGTTTAACCTATATATTTATCAAATCGTAATAATAGACCACAAGATTTCATATTTCAATATACATCCCATACATAGAGATAAAAATCATTCATATGGTGAACACCTAGTAACCGACATTAACAAGATGCATATAAGAATATCCCCTATCATTCCGGGAAATCCTTCGGACATGATAAAAACGAATTCGAAGTACTAAAGCATCCGGTACTTTGGATGGGGTTCGTTAGGCCCAATAGATCTATCTTTAGGATTCGCGTCAATTAGTAGATCGGTTTACTAATTCTTAGGCTACCAAGCAAAAGGGGCATATTCGGCTTCGATCATTCACCCATATAATGTAGTTTCATTTACTTGTGTCTATTTCGTAACATATTTATAAAACTGCATGTATTCTCATCCCAAAATATTAGATTTTAAAGTGGGACTATAACTCACTTTCACAGATTTTTACTTCGTCGGGAAGTAAGACTTAGCCACTGGTCGATTCACGAACCTATAACAAATATGTACATATATATCAAAGTATGTTTAAAATATATTTACAACATTTTTAATACGTTTTAATGTTTTAAGTTTATTAAGTTAGCTGTCCTCGTTAGTAACCTACAACTAGTTGTCCACAATTAAATGTACAGAAATAAATCGATATATATATATTATCTTGAATCAATCCACGACCCAGTGTATACACGTCTCAGGCTAGATCACAACTCAAAGTATATATATTTTTGGAATCAACCTCAACCCTGTATAGCTAACTCAAACATTACTGCATATAGAGTGTCTATGGTTGTTCCAAATAATATATACACATGGGTCGATATGATATGTCAAAACATTTGCATACGTGTCTACGGTATCCCAAGATTACATAATATATTAGAATACATTTATAATACAATATAAGTTAGCTAGGATATGATTTGTATAGAATTGTTACAATATTTCCCGTAGCTACAACAATCAAAAAAATATCCAATCTTGTTTTACCCATAACTTCTTCATTTTAAATACGTTTTGAGTGAATCAAATTGCTATGGTTTCATATTGAACTGTATTTTATGAATCTAAACAGAAAAATTATAGGTTTATAGTCGAAAATATAAGTTACAAGTTATTTTTTTAAGAGGTAGTCATTTCAGTCGAAAGAACGACGTCTTGATGACCATTTTGAAAAACATACTTCCACTTTGAGTTTAACCATGATTTTTGGATATAGTTTCATATTCATAAGAAAAATCATTTTTCCAGAAGAACAACTTTTAAATCAAAGTGTATCATATTTTTTAGTTATCAAACTCAAAACAGCCCGCGGTGTTACTACTACGGCGTATGTCCGGTTTTACGGTGTTTTTCGTGTTTCCAGGTTTTAAATCATTAAGTTAGCATATCATATAGATATAGAACACGTGTTTAGTTGATTTTAAAAGTCAAGTTATAAGAATTAACTTTATTTGCGAACAAGTTTAGAATTAACTAAACTATGTTCTAGTGATTACAAGTTTAAATCTTCGAATACGATAGTTTTATATGTATGAATCGAATGATGTTATGAACATCATTACTACCTTAATTTTAGTAGGTAAACCTAATGGAAATGAGAAAAATAGATCTAGCTTCAAAGGATCCTTGGATGGCTTGAAAGTTCTTGAAGCAGAATCATGACACGAAAATAAGTTCAAGTAAGATTTCCACTCGAAATAAGATTGTTATAGTTATAGAAATTGAATCAAAGTTTGAATATGAGTATTACTGTGTATTAGAAAGATATCTTATTGTAAATAAGAAAGATTTCTTGAGGTTGGATGATCACTTTACAATATTGGAAGTAAGCTAGCAAACTTGGAAGTATTCTTGATTTTATGAAACTAGAACTTATAGAATTTATGAAGAACACTTAGAACTTGAAGATAGAACTTGAGATAGATCAATTAGATGAAGAAAATTGAAGAATGAAAGTGTTTGTAGGTATTTTTGGTCGTTGGTATATGGATTAGATATAAAGGATGTGTAATTTTGTTTACTTGTAAATAAGTCATGAATGATTACTAATATTTTTGTAATTTTATGAGATATTTCATGCTAGTTGCCAAATGATGGTTCCCACATGTGTTAGGTGACTCACATGGGCTTCTAAGAGTTGATCATTGGAGTGTATATACCAATAGTACATATATCTAAAAGCTATATATTGTATGAGTACGAATACGGGTGCATACGAGTAGAATTATTGATGAAACTGAACGAGGATGTAATTGTAAGAATTTTTGTTAAGTAGAAGTATTTTGATAAGTGTCTTGAAGTCTTTCAAAAGTGTATGAATACATATTAAAACACTACATGTATATACATTTTAACTGAGTCGTTAAATCATCGTTAGTCGTTACATGTAAATGTTGTTTTGAAACCTTTAGGTTAACGATCTTGTTAAATGTTGTTAACCCATTGTTTATTATATCTAAAGAGATGTTAAATTATTACATTATCATGATATTATGATATATTAATATATCTTAGTATGATATATATACAGTTAAATGTTGTTACAACGATAATCGTTACATATATGTCTCGTTTCGAAGACATTAAGTTAGTAGTCTTGTTTTTACATATGTAGTTCATTGTTAATACACTTAATGACATGTTTACTTATCATTTATCATGATTAAACATTGTGTATCAATATCTTAATATGATTCATATGTATTTAGTAAGACATTGTTATAACGATAATCGTTATATATATCGTTTCGAGTTTCTTAATTCAATAAACTCAATTTTATGTGTATAACTCATTGTTAAAATACCTAATGAGATACTTACTTATCATAATATCGTGTTAACTATATATATAATCATATATATGTCATCATATAATTTTTACAAGTTTTAACATTCGTGAATCACCGGTCAACTTGGGTGGTCAATTGTCTATATGAATCCTATTTCAATTAATTAAGTCTTAACAAGTTTGATTGCTTAACATGTTGGAAACACTTAATCATGTAAATAACAATTTTATTTAATATATATAAACATGGAAAAGTTCGGGTCACTACAGTACCTACCCGTTAAATAAATTTCGTCCCGAAATTTTAAGCAGTTGGAGGTGTTGACGTATCTTCTGGAAATAAGTGCGGGTATTTCTTCATCATCTGATCTTCTTGTTCCCAGGTGAACTCGGGTCCTCTACGAGCATTTCATCAAACCTTAACAATTGGTATCTTGTTTTGTTTAAGTCTTTTAACCTCACGATCCATTATTTCGACGGGTTCTTCGATGAATTGAAGTTTTTCGTTGATTTGGATTTCGTCTAACGAAATAGTGAGATCTTCTTTAGCAAAACATTTCTTCAAATTCGAGATGTGGAAAGTGTTATGTACAGCCGTGAGTTGTTAAGGTAACTCAAGTCGGTAAGCTACTGGTCCGACACGATCAATAATCTTGAATGGTCCAATATACCTTGGATTTAATTTCTCTTGTTTACCAAATCAAACAACGCCTTTCCAAGGTGCAACCTTAAGCATGACCATCTCTCTAATTTCAAATTCTATATCTTTTCTTTTAATGTCGGCGTAGCTCTTTTGTCGACTTTGGGCGGTTTTCAACCGTTGTTGAATTTGGATGATCTTCTCGGTAGTTTCTTGTATTATCTCCGGACCCGTAATCTGTCTATCCCCCACTTCACTCCAATAAATCAGAGACCTGCACTTTCTACCATAAAGTACTTCAAACGGCGCCATCTCAATGCTTGAATGGTAGCTGTTGTTGTAGGAAAATTCTGCTAACGGTAGATGTCGATCCCAACTGTTTCCGAAATCGATAACACATGCTCGTAGCATGTATTCAAGCGTTTGTATCATCTTTTCGCTCTACCCATCAGTTAATGGATGATAGGCAGTACTCATGTCTAGACGAGTTCCTAATGCTTGCTGTAATGTCTGCCAGAATCTTGAAATAAATCTGCCATCCCTATCAGAGATAATAGAGATTGGTATTCCATGTCTGGAGACGACTTCCTTCAAATACAGTCGTGCTAACTTCTCCATCTTGTCATCTTCTCTTATTGGTAGAAAGTGTGCTGATTTGGTGAGATGATCAACTATTACCCAAATAGTATTAAAACCACTTGCAGTCCTTGGCAATTTAGTGATGAAATCCATGGTAATGTTTTCCCATTTCCATTCCGGGATTTCGGGTTGTTGAAGTAGACCTGATGGTTTCTTATGCTCCGCTTTGACCTTAGAGCACGTCAAACATTCTCCTACGTATTTAGCAACATCGACTTTTATACCCGGCCACCAAAAATGTTTCTTGAGATCCTTGTACATCTTCCCCGTTCCAGGATGTAGTGAGTATCTGGTTTTATGAGCTTCTCTAAGTACCATTTCTCTCATATCTCCAAATTTTGGTACCCAAATCCTTTCAGCCCTATACCGGGTTCCGTCTTCCCGAATATTATGATTCTTCTCCGATCCTTTGGGTATTTCATCCTTTAAATTTCCCTCTTTTAAAACTCCTTGTTGCGCCTCCTTTATTTGAGTAGTAAGGTTAGTGTGAATCATTATATTCATAGCTTTTACTCGAATGGGTTCTCTGTCCTTTTTGCTCAAGGCGTCAGCTACCACATTTGCCTTCCCCGGGTGGTAACGAATCTCAAAGTCGTAATCATTCAATAATTCAATCCATCTGCGCTGCCTCATGTTCAGTTGTTTCTGATTAAATATGTGTTGAAGACTTTTGTGGTCGGTATATATAATACTTTTGGCCCCATATAAGTAGTGCCTCCAAGTCTTTAATGCAAAAACAACCGTGCCTAATTCTAAATCATGCATCGTATAATTCTGCTCGTGAATCTTCAATTGTCTAGACGCATAAGCAATTACCTTCGTTCGTTGCTGATAATGCTAAAAACGAACATATATTTCATAGCATTATTCCTCAAGAAAGACAAGATTTTAGTTGCAATTGTCCTATTTACAAGTGATATTCGTTTAAATAATAAAAGGTGAAGACAAAAGACAGATTCGACGAATTGAAGACGCAAACGACCAAAAAGCTCAAAAGTACAAAATACAATCAATAAGGTTCCAATTATTGATAAGAAACGTCTCAAAATTACAAGAGTACAAGATTCAAAACGCAAAGTACAAGATATTAAATTATTCGCAAGGACGTTCGAAAATCTGGAACCGGGACCAGAGTCAACTCTCAACGCTCGACGCAACGGACTAAAAATTACAAGTCAACTATGCATATGAATATAATATAATATATAATTAATTCTTAAAATTAATATATATATTATATTATATTTAAATAAACGTCGGCAGAAGAAAACAACCAAATGTGGCTCTCCCCAGCTGGCCATGCGATCGCATGGCCTGGAAGGCATAAATCCATGCGATCGCATGGTGCACTGTTCCAGCCCACATGCCTATAAAAATCGAGCTTTGGTGCATCACAAAAACACATCTTTTTCTATCTCAATATATCTATACGTAATATTTATATTTATATTTTAATTTTAATTTTAATTTTAATTTTAAATCCTAATAATAAGGGTATGTTAGCAAATGTTGTAAGGGTGTAAGTCGCAATTCTGTCCGTGTAACGCTACGCTATTTTTAATCATTGTAAGTTATGTTCAACCTTTTTAATTTAATGTCTCGTAGCTAAGTTATTATTATGCTTATTTAAAACGAAGTATTCATGATGTTGGACTAATTACTAAAATTGGGTAATTGGGCTTTGTACCATAATTGGGGTTTGGACAAAAGAACGACACTTGTGGAAATTAGACTATGGGCTATTAATGGGCTTTATATTTGTTTAACTAAATGATAATTTGTTAATGTTAATATAAAGATTTACAATTGGACGTCCCTATAAATAACCATATATACTCGATTGGATACGATGGGCAGGGTATTTATATGTACGAATAATCGTTCATTTAACCGAACACGGGAATGGATTAATAACCACTAGAATTATTAAAACAGGGGTGAAATTATGTACATGGACACTTGGCATAATTGATAACAAAGTATTAAAACCTTGGGTTACACGCAGTCGACATCCTGGTGTAATTATTAAACAAAGTATTAAAACTTTGTTACAGTTTAACTCCCCAATTAGTTGGAATATTTAACTTAGGGTATAAGGATAATTTGACGAGGACACTCGCACTTTATATTTATGACTGATGGACTGTTATGGACAAAAACCAGACGGACATATTAAATAATCCAGGACAAAGGACAATTAACCCATGGGCATAAAACTAAAATCAACACGTCAAACATCATGATTACGGAAGTTTAAATAAGCATAATTCTTTTATTTCATATTTAATTTCCTTTATTTTATATTTAATTGCACTTCTAATTATCGCACTTTTATTTATGGTTATTGTATTTAATTGCACTTTTAATTATCGTACTTTTTAATTATCGCAAGTTTATTTTATCGCACTTTTATTTATCGCAATTTCATTATCGTTATTTACTTTACATTAAGTCTTGTATTTATTTTTAATTTTGGTTTTAACTGCGACTAAAGTTTTAAAATCGACAAACCGGTCATTAAACGGTAAAAACCCCCCTTTATAATAATAATATTACTTATATATATATATTTATATTTTTATAAATTTAAACTAATATAGCGTTAAGCTTTGTTTAAAGATTTTCCCTGTGGAACGAACCGGACTTACTAAAAACTACACTACTGTACGATTAGGTACACTGCCTATAAGTGTTGTAGCAAGGTTTAAGTATATCCATTCTATAAATAAATAAATATCTTGTGTAAAATTGTATCGTATTTAATAGTTTTTCCTAGTAAAATTAATAGTATTTTATACCCCTTAGCTTTAACATCAAGTATTTTTGGCGCCGCTGCCGGGGACAATCTAGCTTAAAAGCCGGAAGCGCAACGCTAATATATATAAAAAAAGATTTTTCTTTTTAGTTTACTTTTATAAAAAAATACGCTTTTGTAAAAATACGTTTTAAATATTCAAAAATATAAAAAGAAAAACAAAAATATAAATATTTTTAAGAGTTTGGTAAATATTTAAGTTTTATAAAGTTTCTTTATTTCTATTTTTTAGTTTGTAAAAATATTAGTTTTATTTAATTTATAAATATATTTTATAAATATATTTTACAGCAAAAACAGAAAAAAAAAATATATATTAAAACTCGAGTCCGGTACTGTAGCAGCCCACTCTGTGGCCCGAAACCCTAGCCCATGCGATCGCATGACCGGGTAGCTTAGGACTCATGCGATCGCTTGAGCCCGTCTGACACGCCACAGTTGACTGCAGCCTGCATTAATTACGGATTATAATTATTATTATTATATTTAAATCCTAATTAGGGTTATATATTATATAATTTAATTTAGTGTTATTTATTTAATTCGTATTTTTAGTTTAATTAGTTTATTTAAATTGTAAAATTAATAGTTTTATTAAATAAATAATATAAAAATAATATTTTTATAAAAATTGTAATTTTTACAACTTTTAGTATATTTTTATATTTTGTCCCTTTTTAATTGTTTTAGCGTAATATTTGTATTTTTCGCTCGTATTTAGTTATTAATTCATAGTTTTTGCCATAGTTATTTTTTTTATTTAGATTTTTAGGCTTTGTCGTAAAATCCCTTAAGTGCTTTTTCTTTAGACTAAGATTAAAGTGCTTTAGAATTTTGCGACGTCTTTTTAAGTTTTAGTACCTTTTTAAGTCATTTCCATTTGGGATATAGTTTTACTTGTAAGCTTTAATATTTTTAGACACCTTTTACCTATGTATCAATTATCATTCCAATTAGTAATCTCAATTTGCGATTATAATTTTAAGTTAGTGGTAGTAATAAGGTTGGGTTAGTCGAGTGTTTTAAAGTTTTATAAGTCACTCTTTTTCTTTCTTATTTTTCGACGCCTTTTATTTTTCAACTCTTTTCATTTTCTTCCTTATTTCTCGACGCGCTCTTTTTCTTTCTTATTTCTCGCCATTCTAGTTTTAGGACATAGATTTTTATTCTACTTCTTATCTAAATTTCTTAAAATTACGAAAATTTATTTTAAGTGGTTAAATTGATAGACATCAAAATTTTCTGGTTCGTAGTAATAGTTGGATTTGTACGTGGACCGGGTTATTGGAGCCAAACAGTACTCAATTATATTGAGACCAAACGAATCCTGCCCCTCTGCTGCATCTTTTGGCTATTCGAAACGTGGGCAAAATCTGAAAAGTCTATTGATTGGATAACTTATATAATTTTTCTTTCCTTTTTAAAAACTAATAGGATATTCAGTGAATGCACCGAGCAAGATGTTCACCACCTTTTGTACGTTCACCACCTGTAACTAGATCAAGACATCTAGATAATATTGTCGCCGTTGATAATCCATTTTTTGAACCCGACCTCACAATTGAGAATCCGGAGAATATTCAGGGACGATTCATAGATCTTGTACCACTAAACTTTCCTCCGGAAACACCAATAATTCAAACAGAGATTGTTGAGGAACGAACCATTAAATCAGAATCCTCTAGTGATTCCGATTCAAGAAATTCAATTATGGAGAATCTGGAACCTTTAAGTATGGAAGACCGAATGAGAGCTAAACGCACTGGCCAAGGTCACGCAATTACTCATCCAGACATTAATGCGCCAGATTATGAAATCAAAGGACAAATTCTACACATGGTGACTAATCAATGCCAATTTAGTGGTGCGCCGAAGGAAGATCCAAATGAACATCTTCGTACCTTTAATAGGATCTGCACACTATTTAAAATCCGAGAAGTGGAAGATGAACAGATATATCTCATGTTATTTCCCTGGACTTTAAAGGGAGAAGCCAAAGATTGGTTGGAATCGTTACCTGAAGGGGCGATTGATACCTGGGACGTTTTAGTTGAAAAATTTCTTAGACAATTCTTTCCGGCATCTAAAGCCGTAAGACTTCAAGGAGAAATTGTTACGTTCACACAGAAGCCAAATGAAACTCTATATGAGGCGTGGACTAGATTTGGAAAGTTATTAAGAGGATGTCCGCAACATGGTTTATACACCTGTCAAATAGTACAAATATTCTACCAAGGATGCGAAGGAAAGACATCGACATAGCAGCTGGTGGTTCTATTAAGAAGAAAACCGAAACTGATGCTTATAAAATTATTGATAACACTGCTTCCCACTCACATGAGTGGCACCAAGAAAAAGATATCGTTAGATCATCTAAAGCAGCTAGAGCCGATTCTAGCCATGACTTAGATTCCATTTCTGCAAAGATAGATGCTGTCGAGAGACGAATGGAAAAGATGACTAAAGATATACACTCAATACGAATTAGTTGTGAGCAGTGTGGAGGACCACATTTGGCAAAAGATTGTCTCAGTATTGAACTAACAATGGAACAAAGAGAGAATGTTTCATATCTAAACCAAAGGCCTGGAAATAATTATCAGAATAATTATCAACCGCCAAGACCGATTTACAATCAAAACCAGAATTATAACCGAAATATTCCATACAACAACCAACAAGGTCCTAGCAATCAACAAGTATCCAATAATACTTACAACCAGCAAAGACCTAATTTTCAAAACAAACCACCACAACCCGATGATAAAAAGCCGAATTTAGAAGATATGATGACGAAGCTAGTTGAAACTCAAACGCAGTTTTTCACATCTCAGAAACAAACGAATGAACAAAATGCTCAAGCATTTAGAAATCAACAAGCTCCTATTCAAAACTTGGAACAAGAAGTAAGTAACCTAGCAAGGTTAATAGGTGAAAGAAAACAGGGAAGTTTACCTAGTGATACAAATACTAACCCCCGGATTGAAACAGCTAAAGCTATTACCACAAGAAGTGGTACAACACTTAAACCACCTGAAATACCTGTAACTTTTGATGAAGCTATTCCTACTACAAAAGAACCACAACCTGATCAAGATAAGGAAAAAGAACCGGTAGTTGAAAAGGTTAATGAAGATAACACAGTTAAGGATAAACCTTATGTTAAACCTTACCAACCACCACTTCCTTACCCGAGTAAAATGAAGAAAGAGAAACTTGAAGCCGAGCAATCCAAATTCTTGGATATGTTTAAACAGATAAATGTAAATCTTCCTTTCATTGATGTGATTTCAGGAATGCCTAGATATGCTAAATTCTTGAAAGATCTGATCACAAATAGAAAGAAAATGGAAGAACTCTCGGCCGTTACTATGAATGCTAATTGTTCAGCAGTGCTGTTGAATAAGATACCAGAAAAATTATCTGATCTAGGAAGTTTCACAATTCCATGTTTTCTGGGTAGTCTTAGTTCAATAGAAGCATTGGCAGACTTAGGTGCTAGTATAAATTTAATGCCGTATTCACTATACACTAAACTAGACCTTGGAGAATTGAAACCAACAAGAATAAGCATACAGCTAGCCGATAGATCAATAAAATATCCTAGTGGGATAATGGAGAACATGCTAGTTAAAGTTGGTACTTTAGTATTTACAGTAGATTTTGTTGTTCTGGACATGGAAGAAGATTCTCAAGTTCCTCTCATATTAGGAAGACCATTCTTAAACACGGCTAAAGCAATGATAGACGTGTTTGGTAAGAAATTGACCCTAAGTATAGAGGATGAGAGTGTTACCTTTTCAGTTGATAGAGTAATGCAACAACCGCAATCTGCAGATGATACATGTTATTATATTCAAACTATAGATTCACATGTAGAATTGTTAGAAGAATTTCCAGAATTTCAAGGAACAGGAGAATGTTCTTTAGGAGAAGGTACTGAACCAATTGATGAAGCTGAAATATTAGCTACAGTAATGGCTAATGGATATGAACCAACAACAGAAGAAATTCAAATGCTAAAAGAAGAAGACAGATATCGATATAAATCATCGATAGAAGAACCTCCGAAATTAGAGCTAAAGCCACTTCCAAACCATTTGGAATACGCTTATTTACATGGTGAATCTGAATTACCTGTAATAATATCATCTTCTCTTACTGAAAATGAAAAATCACAACTCAATTCTGTGTTGAAAGCTCATAATCCAGCTATTGCATGGAAGATTCATGATATTAAAGGAATAAGTCCTTCGTATTACACACATAAAATCCTTATGGAAGAAGGTCATAAAACGTATGTGCAACGCCAATGAAGACTAAATCCTAATATGCAAGATGTAGTTAAGAAAGAAATTATTAAACTGCTAGATGCAGGTTTAATTTATCCAATTTCTGATAGTCCATGGGTAAGCCTCGTTCAATGCGTGCCTAAGAAGGGTGGCATGAATGTCATTACAAATGAGAAAAATGAGCTTATTCCTACTAGGACTGTAACAGGATGGCGTATATGTATTGATTATAGAAAATTAAATGACGCCACCAGAAAAGATCACTTTCCCTTACCTTTTATTGATCAAATGTTGGAAAGATTAGCCGGAAACAGTTACTATTGTTTTCTAGATGGTTTTTCCGAATATTTTCAAATTCCAATAGCACCCGAAGATCAAGAGAAAACCACGTTCACGTGCCCTTATGGTACTTTTGCTTACAAACGAATGCCATTTGGACTTTGCAACGCCCCTGCAACCTTTCAAAGGTGCATGATGGCGATTTTTCACGACATGATAGAAGAATGCATGGAAGTTTTCATGGATGACTTTTCAGTCTTCGGTGATACATTTGAAACATGTCTAGCTAATCTGGAACGAATGCTTATTAGATGCGAACAATCAAATCTAGTACTTAATTGGGAGAAATGCCATTTCATGGTTAAAGAAGGCATCGTTCTTGGACATAAAATTTCAAAGGAAGGAATTGAAGTGGATAGAGCTAAAGTAGATGTAATTGCTAAACTTCCACATCCCACCAATGTTAGAGGAGTTAGGAGTTTTCTAGGGCATGCCGGTTTTTACCGACGTTTCATAAAAGATTTTTCTAAAATTGCCACTCCTATAAATAAACTCCTAGAAAAGGATGCTCCATTCATATTTTCAGATGAATGCATCAAATCTTTTAATATTCTTAAAGAGAAACTCACTAATGCGCCGATCATGATAACACCAAATTGGAATTTACCATTTGAACTAATGTGCGATGCAAGTGATTTTGCAATGGGAGCCGTTTTAGGACAAATGATTGAAAAAAGATTTCAACCTATATATTATGCTAGTAAGACGTTACAAGGAGCACAAACGAATTACACAACCACTGAAAACGAACTCCTCGCTATTGTTTTTGCTTTTGACAAATTTCAATCATATCTTGTTCTAGCAAAAACGATGGTCTATACCGACCATTCTGCTCTTAGATACCTATTTTTGAAAAAAGATGCTAAACCAAGATTAATCCGTTGGATCTTACTCTTACAAGAGTTTGATATTGAAATCCGAGATAAAAGAGGAGCAGAAAATCTCGCCGCTGATCATCTTTCTCGTCTTGAAAATCCTGAATTAGAAGTTCTAAATGAATCGGCTATACAAGACAACTTTTCTGATGAATATCTATTGAAGATAGATTATAATGAAATTCCATGGTTTGCAGACTATGCAAACTACTTAGTATGTGGATACCTTGAAAAAGAATTGTCGTACCAAAAACGAAAGAAATTTTTCAGTGATATAAAACACTATTTCTGGGAAGATCCACATTTATTTAAAAGTTGTCCAGATGGAATAATACGCCGATGTGTATTCGGAGATGAAGCTAGTAAAATCTTAAACCATTGTCACACAGGACCAACAGGAGGGCATTATGGGCCGCAACTAACAGTAAGAAAAGTTTATGATGCTGGATTCTATTGGCCTACAATTTACAAAGACGCACACCTTCTTTGCAAATCCTGTGATGCATGTCAAAGAGCCGAAAAAATAAGTCAACGTGATGAAATGCCACAAAATGTCATTCAAGTATGTGAAGTATTTGACATTTGGGGTATTGAATTTATGGGTCCATTTCCAAAATCTCATAATAATCTCTATATTCTCGTAGCCATTGATTATGTATCTAAATGGGCGGAAGCACAAGCTCTCCCAACTAACGATGCACGAGTTGTAGTCAACTTTTTAAAACATCTTTTTGCAAGGTTTGGAACACCGAAAGCTTTAATAAGTGATCGGTTAACTCATTTCTGTAATAATCAACTTGAAAAAATTCTTAAAAGATATGGAGTAACTCATAAAATCTCCACCGCATATCATCCACAAACAAGTGGACAAGTTGAAAATACCAACCGAGCTTTAAAACGTATTCTAGAAAAAACCGTAGGATCAAATCCGAAGAAATGGTCCATTAAATTGGAGGATGCACTCTGAGCTTTTAGAACAGCCTACAAAACTCCAATTGGAACCACACCTTTCAGACTCGTTTATGGAAAAGCATGTCATCTTCCAGTAGAAATTGAACACAAAGCATTTTGGGCTTTGAAGACATGTAATCTTGATTTACATGAAGCTGGACATCTACAGTTAAGTCAACTAAACGAATTAGAAGAATTAAGACATGAAGCATACGAAAATTCGTTAATCTATAAGAAAAGAACGAAGAAATGGCATGATAAAAGAATCAGAAGTTCAAAAGAATTTAAAGAAGGAGATAGAGTTCTTCTTTTTAATTCACGATTCAAGCTATTTCCTGGAAAATTGAAATCAAGATGGTCTGGACCATTCATAGTCAAAAGAGTTTTCCCATACGGAATGATAGAATTAATAAATTCAAATGGAATTGAATTTAAAGTTAATGGTCACAGAGTTAAACATTACATAGATAGTCCGATGGAAGTGAACAACGAAGTTAATCACAATTTCGATACCACAGCTAACTAAGTGTGGGGAGAATCAAGTCTTTTAAAGGATAATATGTATTTCTGTTAGAGTTAGATTTTCTGTTTTCGTGTAGTTCTCGAAAATGGAACCCGAATGGTCTTTCCCTAGCAGACCCTAAAGAACTAGTCTTCTCCCCCCATTCTGATTTTTTTTTTTTTAGGAAATGAAGACTTCCTGTGAACTAAACCATGGTCTAATGCTACACGCTTTGATCACTAAACGTAATAATGACATACTTCCTAGTGAAATAGTATCAGTAATCAGAGAAAGATTGGACGGAGTAAGAAAAGAATCCAGATGCGAAGATAATAAGTTACAATTTGGTAAAGAAAAATCAAAATCCGCAGCGAAAAGAAGAGCTCGACACCTAGAAAGATGTCACAAATGCGGAAAATGGTCACATGGAGGTAAATGTTCAAATAATCAAACCTATTCAAACACCGAATTTGTTACTTTATGCAGAGACGGACCGTTCATATGTTTAGAAGAAAAAACACTGAATGCTCGAGGTTACGCCTATGTAGCCATGCAAAATCAATTAAACCGACTATCTTATGAATGGGATAGATCATATCACTAAGAATACTATCTCACAGGTAAGTCTGTACAGTTTTTATTTTTTATTTTTATTTTTATCCTTTTGATAATAAACGCTAATTTGTTCGCTATAAAGTATTAAATTGGTATTGAATAAAATTAGGTTTGGCGACCGAAATTATTGATATCATTCAAAAATTTATTACATCACTGCGAAATTTAACGTTTATTCTTAAGGTATAAATATCTTTAATCAATCAACCCAAAATATTTCAAAAATTTGTCATGAGTTAAATTAGGTCATGGAACCGAAATTACTTTACCGAAAAGAGGGGCGCATATTTTTGATAATATTTGATTGATTAAAGTGGGATAAAAGACCAAAAAGATTTTTAATTTTATTTTTACCATATTTTTAAAATTAATATATAAATCTTAAATTAATATTGTAAACTTTTTAAATTAATATATTTAAAATTGTAAATATTTGAACAATTGATATTTTTAAGTTTGTATGTATAAAAACAAAAATATAATATAAGTTTGGTGTGAATTTTTAATTTTTAAAAATGTGAATTTTTAATTTTATGCATTTTTTAAATTTAAGTTGTGTGAATTTAAAAACAAAAATTTACTTTATTTCGTTAAGTTAAAAATATGATTTTTAAAATTCGTCATGAGTTGAAGACTAGGTATTTGAACCGAAATTGCTTTACCCGAGGAAGGGACGAGAACTTTTATTATCATTATTTTTAATCTTATTGAATTAAAGTATGCCAAAAACATTAAAAAACCCAAAAATCTTTACTTTTAAAAATCGCGCTTTGATTTGACAAATTTTAAAATTTTGTCGAGGAACAGACTAGGATAACGATCCGAAACGCCCTCGCTCTTAAAGGAAAATAAAATTTTTAAAATTTAATTAATTATATGTTTTATAAAGTATAAGGTTTTATAAAAAAAAAAAAAAATCAGAAATCACTGTAGCCGGGTATCCATGCGATCGCATGGAATTTCCACTATCCCTCCATGCGATCGCATGGAGAGTAAAATCAGGCCTGATACATCAGTCGCCTGTTCTGTTCTTCATCCACAAAACACACACATAAACACAAACCAACCCCAAAATCCTCTCTAAAATTCGCCATTTTTCACCGTAATTCGTCATTTTTCTTGCTCTAATCATGCATAGATTCTCATTCTTCAGCAAAATGGTAAAAATTACACCCCTAAACTCATAAATTTACTAGTTTTTGTGATAATTACCAATTTTTTACCTAATGCAATTTTGTTAATTTCTAGTGTAATTAGTGTTAAATTGTTAGTATTTTATGCATGTATATCCTAGATTGATGCTATTTAACATGATTTGAAGCCAAAAACTTCAAAATTTTTAGAAATCTAGGGTTTGTGTTCTTGAGCAATTTGGGGCTTTTTGATATAAACAGGTTATGGCCGATTTTCGTCATGAATTATTGCTAAATTGAGTAGGGTAACATGTTTAGGTAGTTAAATGATCTAAACATTGATCCTAAACATGATTTTTGGAGATTAAAGTGGACTTTTTAAGTCCAAAATTCATGAACTTTATTAATTTGATGTAATTTCCATTTGAGACTTGTTTAATTATTAGTAATGACTATTTTGACATGTTATTTGAGTTAAAAGCTTATGAACTTTGTATACATTTTCATATGTGCTTATTTGAAAAGTGTAGAATTGTGAAAAATTGTGAAAATGTGTATAAGTTTAATTTTGATTTAACATGTTATAGTAATTGTTTTAAGTTGTTATTTTGCTAACACTAATGCATATTTGGATGCACAAATTTTGTGTTTAATGTGTTTTACAGAAAGTCGATACTGGAGGTTCATGAGCATCATCATCTAGACGACCAACACCAGCACCAGAACCAGAACCAGAAATGCAACACGAACAAGAATCACAACAAGAATCACAACAACAGCCTGATCAGCACATACCTTATTATGATCCGGTAAAGTTTGTTGATGAATTCATAGTATTCCCAATGAGGCCGCCAGTAGAATTCCCAACGATTCCTGAGCACACTCTGCATCCTAATCTGAGATTTGATAGGAGATGGAGAGATTACGAGACATATCAAAGGAACAAATTCAAATTGGTAACAAAAAATGTAGAGGTGCCAAGGGTAATCGATTGGGTTCCTTTGGAAACGGTCCATCTAGCTGACCGTGTTAGACAGCTTTTAGTTCAAAGGTATGGAAGTTCTTCTTTTACAGATTGGGAACGTCTTTTCACCATTCATAGACCTGTATATAAGGAATGGTGTGTTGAGTTGATGAGTACTGTATCACTTGATACAAATATAGTTAGAATAGATGATAGAAGATTTCTTAGATTTATCCTTGGCGGTAGGATGTACAGAATGTCCATGCTGGACATGGCTAGGGCTTTATAGATATATACTCCTGGTGAGTTGCTACTACCCGATTGTACAAACTTGATTCATTATGGTGAAAGGGTAGATAGCAACTTTGACGCTGACGCCATTTGGAGGCGTATGTCACATTTTGATATTTTTACACGAGCAGGAGGACACTCCTATACACATATTGACAGAGCCGAGCTTCGTATTATTCATAGATTTTTGGCTAACTCGATTACACAGAGAGGTCACAATAAAGAAAAAATTACCTTACATGATTTATTCTACCTAAAGTGTATACGGGATCCTAGAAGCTTTGTCAATATCCTTTACTGTGTTGCTTTTTATTTATCTAAAATGGTAGAGGGAATGCAGGACGGGAGTATAATAGGAGGAGGTATTTTTGTTACTCTCATTGGAGAGTATTTAGGTGTTGATAGGAATCAAGGAGGTCCATTACAGCTTTGTAGAGAACAGGTTGAGCCCTTAGGATTGAAAGTTTATGTGGGTGCTAAGGTATTGAAAAGTAGACGTAACCAGGCAGTACCCTATGAGGGATCTCATCCTCAGGTAGAGAAAGGCTCAGACGAGGAAATGGAGGAGGCGGAAGACATTAGGGATGTCTTTCGAGATACTATTCTTGACGTCCACGTTCGTATAGATGAGGAAGCAATGACGAACGCGGCCAGACATAGTATGTATGAGCAGTGGAACTCCGAGCGAGTATACGAGGATTATAGGCGACGCCAACACGATAGCTGGTTAGTTCATCAGCACCAAATCATGAGCCAGCTATCATATCAGGTACCAAATAACTATGTACCTACTCGACCTGCTCATTTTCCGCCACACTGCCCCGATATCCGACCACCCTTTAACCGGTATGACTATAACCAAGCCTATCAGAACACCTATAACCAACAATGGAACCCACCTGATGAGATGAACTGGAACCCATATCCAGACTGATTTAGTTCCATTTGGTTATTTATATGATTTATATGTTTTTATCTTTTTACTTATTCATGTTTAAACTTATGTTATTGAATATACTTATGTAATCTTTATCATTTTTATTATTATTGTGTACTAATATTTCACATTTAGGATTTGAAAGTGGGATATTAAGTCCCATTTCAAATTGCCATGCATGTTTATATTTGTATGTACGTATATTGTAAATTGTACAAAACAGGGTAAAACAGCGCATTTTCAAAGACTGACATTAAGTTCAGCAAAAGCTACTAATTTTGACGACAAGATGACAAATAAATGTGATGTAACAACAGACGGAATGAACAAATGATATGCACCATTTATCATTCAGCAAACAAACGCCAATATGTTTGGAAACTTTGGTAAAATTTAATCATTTTTACGCTAATCACCCTCAATAATTTAAATTGTTACTGATTTCTTGCAAATGAGGGCATTGCAAGATCTTAAGTGTGGGAAGGGGTTAAATTCTTTCGGATTTTAAAATTTTTACTTTATACACTTGGTTACCATTAGAAATACTAGTAAAGTAGTAGTTGTATTAGAATCTAGTGCTCTCTGATAATAAAGAACAGCCCTAGTCTTATATACTGACTACCCAATTCTAGTAAAAATTTTTAAAATTTTCAATTAAATGAACTCAAAATCATGTTTATACATATTTATGAACGATAAAACTAGGTATTAACACCAAAATTATTGTTACCTCGGAAAGGACATAAATTGAAAAACAAACCAAAATGTTAGAATTCATTTAAAATGGAATAAAGGACAATAAAAAGGAAAATAAAAGCCAAGTGTGGGAAATTTTCACCGAGTTATTCAAAATATATATCACATATTTTTGTACAAATAATTGAAAATACTTTTGTTTTGGACGATAATTAACTGTTTTACCCGATGAAAGAAAAGAAAAGATGGATCTACACGATGAATCAATTCCATCATTAAGAGGAAGTAAAGTCTTCCGAAAAAGACACGCGCTTCTTGGTTTAGGTCATGAAGTTGTCGTCCAGACCAGCTGTAGGTTGACGAAAAACCTAGAAAAGTCATCACTAAAATCAGCAGGAAATCCACGGACCTCAGCATCAAACAGGGTCGCCAAGTGGTCACTCTTATCCTAACCATGAGAGGATCTGTCTTGTAAAATAGGGGGCACCGTGCAAATTAGCTTGATAAGACTAATGAATCAGACCCCCAGAAAGGATAATCTTCTTTAAAGATAAAAAAAAATCAGCTTTTAAGACTGATATTACTCAATCCTAGAGATTGACCTTAAAGATTGAGAATTACAAACTCATGGAATTCAATGATATCTAAACTCGAGCTTGAACGAGAAAATATTTTGATCAAATTATAAATCGATTTGTTTTCTGAAAACCCATTTTCAATGCGTTCATTACCATTGAACGTAAAATCCTAGGAATTCATCTGGAATTCATTAGGTCATCTGAACCAAATCGGGTGTCAATCGTAAGAACGGTGGTTGCATAGCATGGTCAAAGACAGGACCTTGTGCCAGACCGAAAAATTATAAGGGTGAGCTTTACTATTGCTCCTATAAAGGATAGTAATTGCGTCCGACACGTTATAGACCATAATCAAAAGCATGTCACGGGACATTGCCTTAACAGTTGCTTGTTCAACGCTTTCCTTTACAACCGGACGGTAGTTTACCGAAAGGTAATATACGGAGCAAGTATACTGGACGTGTTGCTTTCCTAATACAAGGTTAGCAAGTGGGTGACACAAAACCATAAGTTTTGAGCCAAAATTTTCAAATCTAAAACCCACCAAACCCACAAAAAAGAATTTGCAAACACCGGTGAAGGGTTATTCCGGAAAACTTATCTAAGGTAAAAGCTAGATTTAATTTTCAAAAGATCAAATGTTTTCATAAAGATCCAATTTCCTTAATGGATCTAAATTTTTATAGTCATGTGGGACTGTAAACCATATCGTTACTACCATTGTTTATACCGCCGTAAAGAAATCACTGATGTACAAAGTGTGAAGAATAAAGAAGTGATTCTTGTATTTCAAGACTATATTGCTTGAGGACAAGCAACGCTCAAGTGTGGGAATATTTGATAATGCTAAAAACGAACATATATTTCATAGCATTATTCCTCAAGAAAGACAAGCTTTTAGTTGCAATTGTCCTATTTACAAGTGATATTCGTTTAAATAATAAAAGGTGAAGACAAAAGACAGATTCGACGAATTGAAGACGCAAACGACCAAAAAGCTCAAAAGTACAAAATACAATCAATAAGGTTCCAATTATTGATAAGAAACGTCTCAAAATTACAAGAGTACAAGATTCAAAACGCAAAGTACAAGATATTAAATTATTCGCAAGGACGTTCGAAAATCTGGAACCGGGACCAGAGTCAACTCTCAACGCTCGACGCAACGGACTAAAAATTACAAGTCAACTATGCATATGAATATAATATAATATATAATTAATTCTTAAAATTAATATATATATTATATTATATTTAAATAAACGTCGGCAGAAGAAAACAACCAAATGTTGCTCTCCCCAGCTGGCCATGCGATCGCATGGCCTGGAAGGCATAAATCCATGCGATCGCATGGTGCACAGTTCCAGCCCACATGCCTATAAAAATCGAGCTTTGGTGCACCACAAAAACACATCTTTTTCTATCTCAATATATCTATACGTAATATTTATATTTATATTTTAATTTTAATTTTAATTTTAATTTTAAATCCTAATAATAAGGGTATGTTAGCAAATGTTGTAAGGGTGTAAGTCGCAATTCTGTCCGTGTAACGCTACGCTATTTTTAATCATTGTAAGTTATGTTCAACCTTTTTAATTTAATGTCTCGTAGCTAAGTTATTATTATGCTTATTTAAAACGAAGTAATCATGATGTTGGACTAATTACTAAAATTGGTTAATTGGGCTTTGTACCATAATTGGGGTTTGGACAAAAGAACGACACTTGTGGAAATTAGACTATGGGCTATTAATGGGCTTTATATTTTTTTAACTAAATGATAATTTGTTAATGTTAATATAAAGATTTACAATTGGACGTCCCTATAAATAATCATAT
This sequence comes from Rutidosis leptorrhynchoides, assembly GCF_046630445.1. Classification (NCBI taxonomy): domain Eukaryota; kingdom Viridiplantae; phylum Streptophyta; class Magnoliopsida; order Asterales; family Asteraceae; genus Rutidosis; species Rutidosis leptorrhynchoides. The sequence continues at coordinate 413,367,141 of NC_092337.1, read as the reverse complement.
ACACTCGATCGGATAGGATGGACAGGGTATTTATATGTACGAATAATCGTTCATTTAACCGGACACGGGAATGGATTAATAACCACTAGAATTATTAAAACAGGGGTGAAATTATGTACATGGACACTTGGCATAATTGATAACAAAATATTAAAACCTTGGGTTACACGAAGTCGACATCCTGGTGTAATTATTAAACAAAGTATTAAAACTTTGTTACAGTTTAAGTCCCCAATTAGTTGGAATATTTAACTTCGGGTATAAGGATAATTTGACGAGGACACTCGCACTTTATATTTATGACTGATGGACTGTTATGGACAAAAACCAGACGGACATATTAAATAATCCAGGACAAAGGACAATTAACCCATGGGCATAAAACTAAAATCAACACGTCAAACATCATGATTACGGAAGTTTAAATAAGCATAATTCTTTTATTTCATATTTAATTTCCTTTATTTTATATTTAATTGCACTTCTAATTATCGCACTTTTATTTATGGTTATTGTATTTAATTGCACTTTTAATTATCGTACTTTTTAATTATCGCAAGTTTATTTTATCGCACTTTTATTTATCGCAATTTCATTATCGTTATTTACTTTACATTAAGTCTTGTATTTATTTTTAATTTTAGTTTTAACTGCGACTAAAGTTTTAAAATCGACAAACCGGTCAATAAACGGTAAAAACCCCCCTTTATAATAATAATAATAATAATAATATTACTTATATATATATATATTTGTATTTTTATAAATTTAAACTAATATAGCGTTAAGCTTTGTTTAAAGATTTTCCCTGTGGAACGAACCGGACTTACTAAAAACTACACTACTGTACGATTAGGTACACTGCCTATAAGTGTTGTAGCAAAGTTTAAGTATATCCATTCAATAAATAAATAAATATCTTGTGTAAAATTTTATCGTATTTAATAGTTTTTCCTAGTAAAATTAATAGTATTTTATACCCCTTAGCTTTAACATTAGTTGCATTAATACACAACTGAGACCTTACTTTGAGGTGTCACAATATATCACAAAATCATCATTCCCTTCAGGTAATGACAATATAGGTGCCATAGTTAACTTTTTCTTCAATAATTGAAACTCTTTCTCTTGTTCATCCTTCCATTCAAATTTCTTCCCTTTATGCGTTAATGCAGTAAGGGTTTTGCTATTTTGGAAAAATCTTGGATGAATCTCCTGTAATAACCAGCCAGTCCTAAAAACTGACGTATGTGTTTTGGAGTTTTCGGGGTTTCCCACTTTTCAACGGTTTCAATCTTTGCTGGATCCACCTGAATACCTTCTTTGTTCACTATATGACCGAGGAATTGAACTTCTTCCAACCAAAATGCACACTTTGAAAACTTAGCTTACAGTTTTTCTTTTCTCATCAACTCTAGCACTTTTCTCAAATGTTCTTCGTGCTCTTGAACATTCTTCGAGTAAATAAGTATGTCATCTATGAAAACAATGAAAAACTTTTCAAGATATGGCCCACTCTGTTCATGAGGTCCGTGAACACAGCTGGTGCGTTAGTCAATCCAAACGGCATAACCATAAACTCGTAATGACCGTAACGCATCCTAAAAGAAGTCTTCGGAATGTCATCCTCTTTCACCCGCATTTGGTGATATCCAGAACGTAAATCGATCTTTGAATAAACCGACGAGCCTTGTAGTTGATCAAATAAGTCATCGATTCTCGGTAATGGGTAACGGTTCTTGATGGTAAGTTTGTTCAACTCTCGGTAGTCGATACACAACCTGAATGTACAATCTTTCTTCTTGACAAACAGAACAGGAGCTCCCCATGGTGATGTACTTGGTCGAATGAAACCACTCTCTAAAAGTTTCTGTAACTGACTTTGTAATTCTTTCATTTCGCTGGGTGCGAGTCTGTATGGAGCACGAGCTATCGGTGCAGCTCCTGGTACAAGGTCTATTTGCAATTCAACGGATCGATGTGGGGGTAATCCCGATAATTCTTTTGAAAATACATCTGAAAATTCTTTTGCGACGGGAACATCACTGATATTCTTTTCTTCAGGTTTAACTTCCTCGATGTGTGCTAGAATGATGTAACAACCTTTTCTTATTAGTTTTTATGCCTTCAAACTACTAATAAGATTTACTTCGCGTTGTTCTTTTCTCCGTACACCATTAAAGGTTTTCCTTTTTAACGCATAATGCGAATTGCATTTTTGTAACAAACGACCTCTGCTCTTACCTTCTTCAACCATTCCATGCCAATTATTACATCAAAACTCCCTAACTCGACTGGTATTAAATCAATCTTAAACGTTTCATCAGCCAGTTTAATTTCTCTATCCCGATATATATTATCTGCTGAAATTAATTTACCATTTGCTAATTAGAGTAAAAATTTATTATCCAAAGGCGTCAATGGGCAACTTAATTTTGCACAAAAATCTCTACTCATATAGCTTCTATCCGCACCCGAATCAAATAAAACATAAGCAGATTTATAGTCAATAAGAAACGTACCCGTAACAAGCTCCGGGTCTTCCTGTGCTTCTGCCGCGTTAATATTGAAAACTCTTCCACGGCCCTGCCCATTAGTATTCTCCTGATTCGGGCAATTTCTAATAATGTGGCCCGGTTTTCCACATTTATAACAAACAGCGTTGGTATTACTTGCTCCGGCACTATTCGTTTCGGAATTACATGTTACGACATTATTTTTTCCTTTAGTTCTGTAAAACCTTGGTCGGTAGACCTCACACTTTGTCGCGCTATGACTATTTCTTTTACACATGTTGAAAAATGTCGTGCAAAACCCCTGGTGATTTTCTTCACACCTATGACATGGCTGTGTTTGGTTTTTGTTGCCGTTGTTGTTATTGAGGTTGTTGTTGGGATTGTTATTGTTGTTGAAACGGTTGTTGTAGTTGTTGTTGTTGTTGTTGGGACGTTTGTTGTAGTTATTGTTAGGATTGCGGTTATTGTTGCGATTGTTGTTGCGGTTGTTGGGATAGTTGTTGCGATTGTGGTTGTAATTGTTATTGTTGTTGTACTGGTGACTCTTGTCACCGTTGTCCTCCCACTTCCTCTTGAGTTATTTCGTGTTGGCTTCTTCGGCCGCCTGCTCTTTAATTCTTCCCTCAATCTGATTTATGAGTTTATGAGCCATTCGACTTGCCTTTTGTATGGAAGCGGGCTCGTGTGAACTCACATCTTCTTGAATCCTTACGGGTAACCCTTTTACAAACGCGTCGATCTTCTCTTCTTCATCTTCGAACGCTCCCGGACACAATAGGCACAACTCTGTGAATCGTCGTTCATACGTGGTAATGTCGAACCCTTGTGTTCGTAACTCTCTAAGCTCTACCTTGAGCTTATTGTCTTCGTTTCTAGGACGGTACTGCTCGTTCATCAATTGCTTGAATGCCGACCACGGTAGTGCGTAAGCAGCATTTTGTCCTACCTGTTCAAGATAGGTGTTCCACCACGTTAACGCAGTACATGTGAAGGTATGCGTAGCGTACTTAACTTTGTCCTCTTTAGTACACTTACTTATGGCAAACACCGATTCGACTTTCTCGGTCCACCATTTTAATCCAATTGGTCCTTCAGTTCCATCAAATTCCAAAGGTTTGCAGGCAGTGAATTCTTTGTAGGAGCATCCTACACGATTTCTTGTTCCGTTAGCTGCATTGCTAGATTCAGAGTTATTTTTGGTATGTAGCGCAGCCTGTACTGCGGCTATGTTTGCAGCAAGAAAGGTATGAAATTCCTCTTCGCTCATATTCATGGTGTGTCGAGTAGTCGGTGCCATTTCCTTCAAAATAGCCAACTGAATCGAGTTAATCATACAGAATATTAATAGTAGTCAATAGTATTTCGTAGCATAATATGAACTCATTTATAAAAGCTTTTTCTTCATATTAGAGTTTTAAAAATTTAAATTCGGGTACTACCTACCCGTTAAGTTCATACTTAGTAGCTAATATACAATTCAACTACTACAATTCCATATGAAAAACTGATTATAATAATATATCACATACAAATATTCTTCAAACTTACAACTTCGCTATATTACATATAACATGAAATATAGTACACTTTGATACATGACAGTTTTGAAGATAAATCTAGTTAATACGCAAGTTATTCAGCAAAGGAAATAAAGACACGTAATTCATAAGTCTAGAAACAAGTCATGCATTCTGGTTTTACTAAGACGACTTCCCATCCTTGGTTTTGTGGAAAATAACCGTTATGACCATTGGCTAGGCAGCATGTTGTAATGTCGTCAAAAGGACGAGGGTTTCGTAATGTCCAACAGCCCCGTAATAATCTAAAAACCTTGTTTCTCACCCCAACTACTGAATCCATCACTTGTGGGAAGGTTTTATTTAATAGGTGCAATCCGATGTTCTTTTTCTCACTTTGGTAAGAAGCGAACATCACTAACCCGTAAGCATAACCTGCTTCTTTATGTTGCATCTTAGAAGCTCTTTCTAATTCACGAAATCCTATGTTAGGATATGTTGAGTCAAAATAGGTTCTTAACCCGTAGAGTAAAATTGCATTTGGGTTCCCCGCATCTAACGCTTTAAATAAAACACGGCGTAACTTACGGTCTCCCCAATGTGATATACCCCACCTATCAAAGGAAATCCTTTTATAAACTAAGGCATTTCTGGAAAGTCTTTCAAATGTTTGACAAGTTAATTTTGCCATAATTAATTGTGCTGATGAATTCTGACCGACTCTAGACAAGATTTCCTCAATCATATCCTCTGGTAGATCTTCTAAAATATTCGGTTGTCTACCCTTAACGTCTATTTTGTTTTTATACTGTAAAATAGACAAGGATTAGATTCGTAAAAGATAATTAACAAAAAATACAAGCAATTTTTACATAGAACATAAAAGTACAAGCACACTACAATATATATAATACACAACATGATTACAACCCTCTAATCTGAATCACTGGTTTATTCTTCTTCGAACTTGGTTGGTTTTCCTAATTTTCTAGGAATATATGGTGTTCCTCTAATACAAGCCGTCGTTTTCCACAATGGTTTAGAAAAACCTGGTGGTTTAGAGGTTCCCGGATCATTGTTACATTTTAGGAAATACGGATGTTGCCGATACATATAAAGTTCATCGGGGTTGGAATCGGGTTTCTCAATTTTATACCTTTTCCCTTATTATTTTCTTTCGTTTTATTAAATTGGGTCGAGGTAATTTCTATAACATCATCGGAATCCTCATCGGGATCCGATTCATTGGAAAATTGGTAATCTTCCCAATATTTTGCTTCCTTGGCGAAAATACCATTGACCATTATATACTTTGGACCGTTGGTTGAGGATTTTCTTTTATTTAATCGAATTACTGTAGGTATCAATATTTCTTCCTCCGGAACCTCTTCCTCTTTCGGTTCCTCCTCTTCCGGTTCCTCCTCTTCCGGTTCTTCTTCGGGAATTTGTGAATCTTCCCAAAATATATTCGACTCTTCATTATTATTAGGTGATTCGGTGGGATTTTTACTAGTGGTAGACATCTATCACACAATATCAAACACATTAAGAGGTTAATATATCACATAATATTTACATGTTAATAATATATAGTTTCCAACAAAAGTGTTAAGCAATCGTTTTTAAAGAAAACACAGTCGAAGTCCAGAATCACTAATGTATCCTAACAAACTGATAAGACACACTAATGCAAATTTCTGGTTCTCTAAGACCAACGCTCGAATACCAACTGAAATGTCCCGTTCATATAGATTATAAACGTTCCATATTAATTGAATTCGTTCTGAGGTTTTGGCCTCTATATGAGACGTTTTTCAAAGACTGCATTCGTTTTTAAAACAAACCATAACCTTTATTTTATCGATAAGGTTAAAAAGACACCACCTAGATTATCAAAAATGATAATCTAAAAATATCACACATACACTCCACCAATACATGTTGGTTTACAATATTAATATGTTACAACAAAGTAAATCTCGAATGCAGTTTTAAACAATATTATACAAGCATGCTGACATCATATCTTATCCATATTTTAGCATGCAACAGCGGAAGCTCTTAATAATCACCTGAGAATAAACATGCTTTAAATGTCAATAAAAATGTTGGTGAGTTATAGGTTTAACCTATATATTTTTCAAATCGTAATAATAGACCACAAGATTTCATATTTCAATATACATCCCATACATAGAGATAAAAATCATTTATATGGTGAACATCTAGTAACCGACATTAACAAGATGCATATAAGAATATCCCCTATCTTTCCGGGAAATCCTTCGGACATGATAAAAATGAATTCAAAGTACTAAAGCATCCGGTACTTTGGATGGGGTTCGTTAGTCCCAATAGATCTATCTTTAGGGTTCGCGTCAATTAGTAGATAGGTTTACTAATTCTTAGGCTACCAAGCAAAAGGGGCATATTCGGCTTCGATCATTCACCCATATAATGTAGTTTCATTTACTTGTGTCTATTTCGTAAAATATTTATAAAATTGCATGTATTCTCATCCCAAAATATTAGATTTTAAAAGTGGGACTATAACTCACTTTCACAGATTTTTACTTCGTCGGGAAGTAAGACTTGGCCACTGGTTGATTCACGAACCTATAACAAATATGTACATATATATCAAAGTATGTTCAAAATATATTTACAACATTTTTAATACGTTTTAATGTTTCAAGTTTATTAAGTCGGCTGTCCTCATTAGTAACCTACAACTAGTTGTCCACAATTAAATGTATAGAATTAAATCGATATATATTATCTTGAATCAATCCACAACCCAGTGTATACACGTCTCAGGCTAGATCACAACTCAAAGTATATATATTTTGGAATCAACCTCAACCATGCATAGCTAACTCAAACATTACTGTATATAGAGTGTCTATGGTTGTTCCAAATAATATATATACATGGGTCGATATGATATGTCAAAACATTTGCATACGTGTCTATGGTATCCCAAGATTACATAATATATTAGAATACATGTATAATACAATATAAGTTAGCTTGGATATGATTTATATAGAATTGTTACAATATTTCCCGTAGCTACAACAATCAAAAAAATATCCAATCTTGTTTTACCCATAACTTCTTCGTTTTAAATACGTTTTGAGTGAATCAAATTGCTATGGTTTCATATTGAACTCTATTTTATGAATCTAAACAGAAAAAGTATAGGTTTATAGTCGGAAATATAAGTTACAAGTCATTTTTGTAAGGGGTAGTCATTTCAGTCGAAAGAACGAGGTCTTGATGACCATTTTGAAAAACATACTTCCACTTTGAGTTTAACCATGATTTTTGGATATAGTTTCATGTTCATAAGAAAAATCATTTTTACAGAAGAACAACTTTTAAATCAAAGTTTATCATAGTTTTTAATTATCAAACCCAAAACAGCCCGCGGTGTTACTACGACGGCGTATGTCCGGTTTTACGGTGTTTTTCGTGTTTCCAGGTTTTAAATCATTAAGTTAGCATATCATATAGATATAGAACATATGTTTAGTTGATTTTAAAAGTCAAGTTGGAAGGATTAACTTTATTTGCAAACAAGTTTAGAATTAACTAAACTATGTTCTAGTGATTACAAGTTTAAATCTTCGAATAAGATAGTTTTATATGTATGAATCGAATGATGTTATGAACATCATTACTACCTTAATTTTAGTAGGTAAATTTTAGTAGGTAAAACTACTGGAAATGAGAAAAATAGATCTAGCTTCAAAGGATCCTTGGATGGCTTGAAAGTTCTTGAAGCAGAATCATGACACGAAAACAAGTTCAAGTAAGATTTCCACTCGAAATAAGATTGTTATAGTTATAGAAATTGAATCAAAGTTTGAATATGAGTATTACCTTGTATTATAAAGATATCTTACTGTAAATAAGAAATATTTCTTGAGATTGGATGATCACTTTACAAGATTGGAAGTAAGCTAGCAAACTTGGAAGTATTCTTGATTTTATGAAACTAGAACTTATAGAATTTATGAAGAACACTTAGAATTTGAAGATAGAACTTGAGAGAGATTAATTAGATGAAGAAAATTGAAGAATGAAAGTGTTTGTAGGTGTTTTTGGTCGTTGGTATATGGATTTGATATAAAGGATGTCTAATTTTGTTTACTTGTAAATAAGACATGAATGATTACTAATATTTTTGTAATTTTATGAGATATTTCATGCTAGTTACCAAATGATGGTTCCCACATGTGTTAGGTGACTCACATGGGCTACTAAGAGCTGATCATTGGAGTGTATATACTGTAGTGACCCGAACTTTTCCATGTTTATAAATATTAAATGAAATTGTTATTTACATGATTAAATGTTTCCAAAATGTTAAGCAATCAAACTTGTTAAGACTTGATTAATTGAAATAGGTTTCATATAGACAATTGACCACCCAAGTTGACCGTTGATTCACGAACGTTAAAACTTGTAAAAACTATATGATGACATATATATAATTATATATATAGTTAATATGATATTATGATAAGTAAGTATCTCATTAGGTATTTTAACAATGAGTTATATACATAAAATTGAGTTTATTGAATTACGAAACTCGAAACGATATATATAACGATTATCGTTATAACAACGTCTTACTAAATACATATGAATCATATTAAGATATTGTTACACTATGTTTAATCATGATAAATGATAAGTAAACATTTCATTAAGTGTATTAACAATGAACTACATATGTAAAAACAAGACTACTAACTTAATGATTTCGAAACGAGACATATATGTAACGATTATCGTTGTAACCGCATTTAACTGTATATATATCATACTAAGATATATTAATATATCATAATATCATAATAATGTAATAATTTAACATCTTTTTAGATATAATAAACAATGGGTTAACAACATTTAACAAGATCATTAACCTAAAGGTTTCAAAACAACATTTACATGTAACGACTAACGATGACTTAACGACTCAGTTAAAATGTATATACATGTAGTGTTTTAATATTTATTCATACACTTTTGAAATACTTCAAGAAACTTATCAAAATACTTCTACTTAACAAAAATGCTTAGAATTACATCCTCGTTCAGTTTCATCAACAATTCTACTCGTATGCACCCGTATTCGTACCCGTACAATACCTAGCTTTTAGATGCATGTACTATTGATATATACACTCCAATGATCAACTCTTAGCAGCCCATGTGAGTCATATAACACATGTGGGAACCATCATTTGGCAACTAGCATGAAATATCTCATAAAATTACAAAAATATTAGTAATCATTCAATACTTATTTACATGTAAACAAAATTACACATCCTTTATATCTAATCCATATACCAACGACCAAAAACACCTACAAACACTTTATCTCTTCAATTTTATTCATCTAATTGATCTCTCTCAAGTTCTATCTTCAAGTTCTAAGTGTTCTTCATAAATTCTATAAGTTCTAGTTTCATAAAATCAAGAATACTTCCAAGTTTGCTAACTTACTTCCAATCTTGTAAAGTGATCATTCAACCTCAAGAAATCTTTCTTATTTATAGTAAAATATCTTTTTAATATAAGGTAATACTCATATTCAAACTTTGATTCAATTTCTATAACTATAACAATCTTATTTCGAGTGGAAATCTTACTTGAATTTGTTTTCGTGTCATGATTCTGCTTCAAGAACTTTCAAGCCATCCAAGGATTCTTTGAAGCTAGATCTATTTTTCTCATTTCTAGTAGGTTTATCCACAAAAACTGAGGTAGTAATGATGTTCATAACATCATTTGATTCATATATATAAAGCTACCTTATTCGAAGGTTTAAACTTGTAATCACTAGAACATAGTTTAGTTAATTCTAAACTTGTTCACAAACAAAAGTTAATCCTTCTAACTTGAATTTTAAAACAACTAAATACATGTTCTATATCTATATGATATGCTAACTTAATGATTTAAAACCTGGAAACACGGAAAACACCGTAAAACCGGACATACGCCGTCGTAGTAACACTACGGGCTGTTTTGGGTTTGATAATTAAAAACTATGATAAACTTTTATTTAAAAGTTGTTCTTCTGGGAAAATGATTTTTCTTATGAACATGAAACTATATCTAAAAATCATGGTTAAACTCAAAGTGGAAGTATGTTTTTCAAAATGGTCATCAAGACGTCGTTCTTTCGACTAAAATGACTACCTCTTACAAAAACGACTTGCAACTTATATTTCTGACTATAAACCTATACTTTTTTCTGTTTATATTCATAAAATAGAGTTCAATATGAAACCATAGCAATTTGATTCACTCAAAACGGATTTAAAACGAAGAAGTTATGGGTAAAACAAGATTGGATATTTTTTGATTGTTGTAGCTACGGGAAATATTGTAACAATTCTATACAAATCATATCCTAGCTAACTTATATTGTATTATATATGTATTCTAATATATTATGTAATCTTGGGATACCATAGACACGTATGCAAATGTTTTGACATATCATATCGACCCATGTATATATATTATTTGGAACAACCATAGACACTCTATATGCAGTAATGTTTGAGTTAGCTATACAGGGTTGAGGTTGATTCTAAAAATATATATACTTTGAGTTGTGATCTAGCCTGAGACATGTATACACTGGGTCGTGGATTGATTCAAGATAATATATATCAATTTATTTCTGTACATCTAACTATGGACATCTAGTTGTAGGTTACTAACGAGGACAGCTGACTTAATAAACTTAAAACATCAAAATGTATTAAAAATGATGTAAATATATTTTGAACATACTTTGATATATATATATATGTATATATTTGTTATAGGTTCGTGAATCGACCAGTGGCCAAGTCTTACTTCTCGACGAAGTAAAAATATGTGAAAGTGAGTTATAGTCCCACTTTTAAAATCTAATATTTTGGGATGAGAATACATGCAGTTTTATAAATGTTTTACGAAATAGATACAAGTAAATGAAACTACATTATATGGGTGAATGATCGAAGCCGAATATGCCCATTTTGCTTGGTAGCCTAAGAATTAGTAAACTGATCTACTAATTGACGCGAATCCTAAAGATAGATCTATTGGGCCTAACGAACCCCATCCAAAGTACCGGATGCTTTAGTACTTCGAATTCGTTTTTATCATGTCCGAAGGATTTCCCAGAATGATAGGGGATATTCTTATATGCATCTTGTTAATGTCGGTTACCAGATGTTCACCATATGAATGATTTTTATCTCTATGTATGGGATGTATATTGAAATATGAAATCGTGTGGTCTATTATTATGATTTGATAATATATAGGTTAAACCTATAACTCACCAACATTTTTGTTGACGTTTTAAGCATGTTTATTCTCAGGTGATTATTAAGAGCTTCCGCTGTTGCATATACTAAAATAAGGACAAGATTTGGAGTCCATGCTTGTATGATATTATGTAAAAACTGCATTCAAGAAACTTATTTTTAATGTAATATATTCTTATTGTAAACCATTATGTAATGGTCGTGTGTAAACGGTATATTTTAGATTATCATTATTTGATAATCTACGTAATGCTTTTTAAACCTTTATAGATAAAAAAAAGGTTATGGTTGTTTTAAAAATGAATGCAGTCTTTGAAAAACGTCTCATACAGAGGTCAAAACCTCGCGACGAAATCAATTAATATGGAACGTTTATAATCAATATGAACGGGACATTTCGGTTGGTATCCGAGCGTTGGTCTTAGAGAACCAGAAATTTGCATTAGTGTGTCTTATCGAGTTTGTTAGGATACATTAGTGAGTCTGGACTTTGACCGTGTTTTCTTTAAAAATGATTGCTTAACACTTTTGTTGGAAACTATATATTATTAACATGTAAATATTATGTGATATATTAACCTCTTAATGTATTTGATATTGTGTGATAGATGTCTACCACTAGTAAAAATCCCATCGATTCACCTAATAATAATGAAGAGTCGAATATATTTTTGGAAGATTCACAAATTTCCGAAGAAGAACCGGAAGAGGAGGAACCGGAAGAGGAGGAACCGGAAGAAGAAGAGGTTCCGGAGGAAGAAATATTGATACCTATAGTAAATCGATTAAATAAAAGAAAATCCTCAACCAACGGACCAACGTTAATAATGGTCAATGGTGTTTCCGATGAATTGGATCCCGATGAGGATTCCGATGATGTTATAGAAATTACCTCGACCCAATTTAATAAAGCGAAATAAAATAATAAGGGAAAAGGTATAAAAATAGAGAAACACGATTCCAACCCCAATGAACTTTATATGTATCGGCAACATCCGTATTTCCTAAAATGTAATAATGACCCGGGAACCTCTAAACCACCAGGTTTTTCTAAACCATTGTGGAAAACGACGGCTCGTATTAGAGGAACACCATATATTCCTAGAAAATTAGGAAAACGAACCAAGTCCGAAGAAGAAGAAACCAGTGATTCAGATTAGAGGGTTGTAATCATGTTGTGTATTATATGTATTTTAGTGTGCTTGTACTTTTATGTTCTATGTAAAAATTGCTTGTAATCATGTTGTGTATTATATGTATTTTTTGTTAATTATCTTTTACGAATCTAATCCTTGTCTATTTTACAGTATAAAAACAAAATGGACGTTAAGGGTAGACAACCGAATATTTTAGAAGATCTACCAGAGGATATGATTGAGGAAATCTTGTCTAGAGTCGGTCAGAATTCAACAGCACAATTATTTATGGCAAAATTAACTTGTCAAATATTTGAAAGACTTTCCAAAAATGCCTTAGTTTATAAAAGGCTTTCCTTTGATAGGTGGGGTATATCACATTGGGGAGACCGTAAGTTACGCCGTGTTTTCTTTAAAGCGTTAAATGCAGGGAACCCAAATGCAATTTTACTCTACGGGTTAAGAACCTATTTTGACTCAACATATCCAAACATAGGATTTCGTGAATTAGAAAGAGCTTCTAAGATGCAACATAAAGAAGCATGTTATGCTTACGGGTTAGTGATGTTCGCTTCTTACCAAAGTGAGAAAAAGAACATCAGATTGCAACTTTTAAATAAAACCTTCCCACAAGTGACGGATTCAGTAGTTGGGGTGAGAAACAAGGTTTTTAGATTATTACGGGGCTGTTGGACATTACGAAACTCTCGTCCTTTTGACGACATTACAACATGCTGCCTAGCCAATGGTCATAACGGTTATTTTCCACAAAACCAAGGATGGGAAGTCGTCTTAGTAAAACCAGAATGCATGACTTGTTTCTAGACTTATGAATTACGTGTCTTTATTTCCTTTGCTGAATAACTTGCGTATTAACTAGATTTATCTTCAAAACTGTCAAGTATCAAAGTGTACTATATTTCATGTTATATGTAATATAGCGAAGTTGTAAGTTTGAAGAATATTTGTATGTGATATATTATTATAATTAGTTTTTCATATGGAATTGTAGTAGTTGAATTGTATATTAGCTACTAAGTATGAACTTAACGGGTAGGTAGTACCAGAATTTAAACTTATAAAACGCTAATATGAAGAAAAAGCTTTTATAAATGAGTTCATATTATGCTACGAAATACTATTGACTACTCTTAATATTCTGTATGATTAACTCAATTCAGTTGGCTATTTTGAAGGAAATGGCACCGACTACTCGACACACCATGAATATGAGCGAAGAGGAATTTCGTACCTTTCTTGCTGCAAACATAGCCGCAGTACAGGCTGCGCTACATACCAACAATAACTCTGAATCTAGAAATGCAGCTAACGGCGCAAGAAATCGTGTAGGATGCTCCTACAAAGAATTAACTGCCTGCAAACCTTTTTAATTTGATGGAACCGAAGGACCAATTGGATTGAAACGGTGAACCGAGAAAGTCGAATCGGTGTTTACCATAAGTAAGTGTACTGAAGAGGACAAAGTTAAGTACGCTACGCATACCTTCACAGGTACTGTGTTAACGTGGTGGAACACCTATCTTGAACAGGTAGGACAAGATGCTGTTTACGCACTACCGTGGTCGGCATTCAAGCAATTGATGAACGAGCAGTACCGTCCTAGAAACGAAGTCAATAAGCTCAAGGTAGAGCTTAGAGAGTTACGAACACAAGGGTTCGACATTACCACGTATGAACGACGATTCACAGAGTTGTGCCTATTGTGTCTGGGAGCGTTCGAAGATGAAGAAGAGAAGATCGACGCGTTTGTAAAAGGGTTACCAGTAAGGATTCAAGAAGATGTGAGTTCACACGAGCCCGCTTCCATACAAAAGGCAAGTCGAATGGCTCATAAACTCATAAATCAGATTGAGGGAAGAATTAAAGAGCAGGTGGCCGAAGAAGCCAACACGAAACAACTCAAGAGGAAGTGGAAGGAAAACGGTGACAAGAGTCACCAGTACAACAACAATAACAATTACAACCACAATCGCAACACCTATCTCAACAACAGCAACAACAATCGCAACAATAACTGCAATCCAAACAATAACTACAACAAACATCCCAACAATAACAACAACTACAACAACCATTTCAACAACAATAACAATCCCAACAACAACCTCAATAACAACAACGGAGGCAACAAAAACCAAAAACGACCATGTCATAGGTGTGAAGAAAATCATCAGGGGTTTTGCACGACATTTTGCAACAGGTGTAAAAGAAATGGTCATAGCGCGACAAAGTGTGAGGTCTACGGACCAAAGTTTAACAGAACTAAAGGAATAAATAGTGTCGGAACAAGTAATGCCGGAACGAATAGTGTCGGAGCAAGTAATACCAACGCAGTTTGTTATAAATGTGGAAAACCAGGCCACATTATTAGAAATTGCCCGAATCAGGGGAATACTAATGGTCAGGGCCGTGGAAGAGTTTTCAATATTAATGCGGCAGAAGCACAGGAAGACCCGGAGCTTGTTACGGGTACGTTTCTTATTGACGATAAATTTGCTTATGTTTTATTTGATTCGGGTGCGGATAGAAGCTATATAAGTAGAGAATTTTGTGCAAAATTAAGTTGCCCATTGACGCCTTTGGATAATAAATTTTTACTCGAATTAGCAAATGGTAAATTAATTTCAGCAGTTTATATATGTCGGGATAGAGAAATTAAACTGGGTGATGAAACGTTTAAGATTGATTTAATACCAGTCGAGTTAGGTAGTTTTGATGTAATAATTGGCATGGACTGGTGGAAGAAGGTAAGTGCAGAGGTCTTTTGCTACAAAAATGCGATTCGCATTATGCGTGAAAAAGGAAAACCTTTAATGGTGTACGGAGAAAAGAACAACGCGAAGTTAAATCTTATTAGTAGTTTGAAGGCGCAAAAACTAATAAGAAAAGTTTGTTACGTCATTCTAGCACACATCGAGGAAGTTAAACCTGAAGAAAAGAACATCAGTGATGTTCCCGTCGCAAAAGAATTTTCCGATGTATATTTGAAAGAATTACCGGGATTACCCCCACATCGATCCTTTGAATTTCAAATAGACCTTGTACCAGGAGCTGCACCAATAGCTCGTGCTCCATACAGACTCGCACCCAGCGAAATGAAAGAATTACAAAGTCAGTTACAGGAACTTTTAGAGCGTGGTTTCATTCGACCAAGTACATCACCATGGGGAGCTCCTGTTCTGTTTGTCAAGAAGAAAGATGGTACATTCAGGTTGTGTATCGACTACCGAGAGTTGAACAAACTTAACATCAAGAACCGTTACCCATTACCGAGAATTAACGACTTATTTGATAAACTACAAGGCTCGTCGATTTATTCGAAGATCGATTTACGTTCTGGATATCACCAAATGTGGGTGAAAGAGGATGACATTCCGAAGACTGCTTTTAGGACGCGTTACGGTCATTACGAGTTTATGGTTATGCCGTTTGGATTGACTAACGCACCAGCTGTGTTCATGGACCTCATGAACTAAGTGTGTGGGCCATATCTTGACAAGTTTGTCATTGTTTTCATCGATGACATACTTATTTACTCGAAGAATGATCAAGAGCATGAAGAACATTTGAGAAAAGTGTTAGAGTTACTGAGAAAAGAAAAATTGTACGCTAAGTTTTCAAAGTGTGCATTTTGGTTGGAAGAAGTTCAATTCCTCGGTCATATAGTGAACAAAGAAGGTATTCAGGTGGATCCAGCAAAGATTGAAACAGTTGAAAAGTGGGAAACCCCGAAAACTTCGAAACACATACGCCAATTTTTAGGGCTAGCTGGTTATTACAGGAGATTCATCCAAGATTTATCCAAAATAGCAAAATCCTTGACTGCATTAACGCATAAAGGGAGGAAATTTGAATGGAAGGATGAACAAGAAAAAGCGTTTCAATTGTTGAAGAAAAAGTTAACTACGGCACCTATATTGTCATTACCTGAAGGGAATGATGATTTTGCGATATATTGTGACGCCTCAAAGTAAGGTCTCGGTTGTGTATTAATGCAACGAACGAAAGTAATTGCTTATGCGTCTAGACAATTGAAGATTCATGAGCAGAATTATACGACGCATGATTTGGAATTAGGCGCGGTTGTTTTTGCATTAAAGACTTGGAGGCACTACTTATATGGGGTTAAAAGTATTATATATACCGACCACAAAAGTCTTCAACACATATTTAATCAGAAACAACTGAACATGAGGCAGCGCAGATGGATTGAATTGTTGAATGATTACGACTTTGAGATTCGTTATCACTCGGGGAAGGCAAATGTGGTAGCCGAAGCCTTGAGCAGAAAGGACAGAGAACCCATTCGAGTAAAAGCTATGAATATAATGATTCACACTAACTTACTACTCAAATAAAGGAGGCGCAACAAGGAGTTTTAAAAGAGGGAAATTTAAAGGATGAAATACCCAAAGGATCAGAGAAGCATCTTAATATTCGGGAAGACGGAACCCGGTATAGGGCTGAAAGGATTTGGGTACCAAAATTTGGAGATATGAGAGAAATGGTACTTAGAGAAGCTCATAAAACCAAATACTCAATACATCCTGGAACGGGGAAGATGTATAAGGATCTCAAGAAATATTTTTGGTGGCCGGGTATGAAATCCGATGTTGCTAAATATGTAGGAGAATGTTTGACGTGTTCTAAGGTCAAAGCAGAACATCAGAAACCATCAGGTCTACTTCAATAACCCAAAATTCCGAAATGGAAATGGGAAAACATTACCATGGATTTCATCACTAAATTACCAAGGACTGCAAGTGGGTTTGATACTATTTGGGTAATAGTTGATCGTCTCACCAAATCAGGACACTTCCTGCCAATAAGAGAAGATGACAAGATGGAGAAGTTAGCACGACTGTATTTGAAGGAAGTCGTCTCCAGACATGGAATACCAATCTCTATTATCTCTGATAGGGATGGCAGATTTATTTCAAGATTCTGGCAGACATTACAGTAAGTATTAGGAAATCGTCTAGACATGAGTACTGCCTATCATCCACAAACTGATGGGCAGAGCGAAAGGACGATACAAACGCTTGAAGACATGCTACGAGCATGTGTTATTGATTTCGGAAACAGTTGGGATCGACATCTACCGTTAGCAGAATTTCCTTACAACAACAGCTACCATTCAAGCATTGAGATGGCATCGTTTGAAGCACTTTATGGTAGAAAGTGTAGATCTCTGATTTATTGGAGTGAAGTGGGGGATAGACAGATTACGGGTCCGAAGATAATACAAGAAACTACCGAGAAGATCATCCAAATTCAACAACGGTTGAAAATCGCCCAAAGTCGACAAAAGAGCTACGCCGACATTAAAAGAAAAGATATAGAATTTGAAATTGGAGAGATGGTCATGCTTAAGGTTGCACCTTGGAAAGGCGTTGTTCGATTTGGTAAACGAGGGAAATTAAATCCAAGGTATATAGGACCATTCAAGATTATTGATCGTGTCGGAGCAGTAGCTTACCGACTTGAATTACCACAACAAATCGCGGCTGTACATAAAACTTTCCACGTCTCAAATTTGAAGAAATTCTTTGCTAAAGAAGATCTCACTATTCCGTTAGACGAAATCCAAATCAATGAAAAACTTCAATTCGTCGAAGAACCCGTCGAAATAATGGATCGTGAGGTTAAAAGACTTAAGCAAAACAAGATACCAATTGTTAAAATTCGATGGAATGCTCGTAGAGGACCCGAGTTCACCTGGGAACTAGAAGATCAGATGAAGAAGAAATACCCGCACTTATTTCCAGAAGATACGTCAACACCTCCAATTGCTTAAAATTTCGGGACGAAATTTATTTAACGGGTAGGTACTCTAGTGACCCGAACTTTTCCATGTTTATATATATTAAATGAAATTGTTATTTACATGATTAAGTGTTTCCAACATGTTAAGCAATCAAACTTGTTAAGACTTGATTAATTGAAATAGGTTTCATATAGACAATTGACCACCCAAGTTGACCGGTGATTCACGAACCTTAAAACTTGTAAAAACTATATGATGACATATATATAATTATATATATAGTTAACATGATATTATGATAAGTAAGTATCTCATTAGGTATTTTAACAATGAGTTATATACATAAAATTGAGTTTATTGAATTAAGAAACTCGAAACGATATATATAACGATTATCGTTATAACAACGTCTTACTAAATACATATGAATCATATTAAGATATTGTTACACTGTGTTTAATCATGATAAATGATAAGTAAACATGTCATTAATTGTATTAACAATGAACTACATATGTAAAAGCAAGACTACTAACTTAATGATTTCGAAACGAGACATATATGTAACGATTATCGTTGTAACAACATTTAACTGTATATATATCATACTAAGATATATTAATATATCATAATATCATGATAATGTATTAATTTAACATCTATTTAGATATAATAAACAATGGGTTAACAACATTTAACAAGATCGTTAACCTAAAGGTTCCAAACAACATTTACATGTAATGACTAACGATGACTTAACGACTCAGTTAAAATGTATATACATGTAGTGTTTTAATATGTATTCATACACTTTTGAAAGACTTCAAAACACTTATCAAAATACTTCTACTTAACAAAAATGCTTAGAATTACATCCTCGTTCAGTTTCATCAATAATTCTACTCGTATGCACCCGTATTCGTACCCGTGCAAATTCTGAAAAATCAAATCTTATTTAAATTATGAAGATTTTCTATTCCTTAAACTCCGAAAATCAATCGTTACTACATCAAGAGATAAGACGCATCTCTATTCTCCATTTCACTTGATTACGATAACTTCTCTCATACGCTTCGAGTAATTGGATTGTTTTTTCCATATTATTCAACGGTGATAAAACTCTATTTATCAACACATATACGTCATGAAAACATTTTTATTGTTAGTCATGATGACCTCACTCAAATTTCGGGACGAAATTTCTTTAACAGGTAGGTACTGTGATGACCCGGAAATTTCTGACCAAATTTAAACTTAATCTTTGTATGATTAACATTTTCGACACGATAAGCAAAGTCTTTAAAACTGAATCTCAATATTTTTGAACTACTTTCATATATTCAAATACCTTTAGGTTGTTCTTGACAATTCACAAACAATTATATATATATAGATACATATATATATATATACACACTATAACTTGAAAACGTAACAATGTATTAATTGTTTGATACTGTACATTAAACTTATTGGTTTAAATATTTATTTGAATATATATGATAAGTTGGAATATTAATTGTATTAATAATTTGCGACGTATATTTAAAACGTGTTTATGAATGTTGAAAATATATATTAACTTGGTCATAAAACGATTTGTTATTATATATATATTAACAAATAGCGAGACGATGATTTATAGAAGTAAATGACCAAAATACTCGAAAGTTTAAGATATACTTTGAGTGGTATAGTTTAGGAATAATTTAAGGCTATATTTTGACAAAGGTACGTGACACGAAATGTAAAATACAAGTTTTCTCAGCGTACGAAAGGACATTTGAAAAACCGGAACCGGGACATAAGTCGAGTGATGACGTACGACTTATCGGAACAAAAATTACAAGTCAACTATGCATGTGAATTTAATATAATATATAATTAATTATATAAATTAAATATATTATATATATTATATAAAATTATGTCGACAAACAAAAAGTTAAAAGTTTGTGAGCTGGATCAGAGGGCCATGCGATCGCATGGCCTTGAAGCACAAATCCCATGCGATCGCATGGGGTACTTTTTCAGAAAAAGTTCTATAAATTGATCGAGTTCTAGCTTAAATTCCTACACACACATATTTATCTATATTACTCCGTATTATATTTATTATTTATTATTATTATTATTATTATTATTATTATTATTATTAAGATTAATATTATTATTATTAATCTTATTATTATTATTATTATTATTATTATTATTAAGATTAATATTATTATTATTATTAATCTTAATTAGTAGTATTAGTATTATACATAAAATATTACGACGAGGTTATGAGCGTGTCACTTTCAAAATGGGTTTTCAAGCGGGATAGAGCTAAGGAAATTATGGGTAATGTTCGAGGGTATATTTATGAATCAAACCTAGTGTTAATCATCTCTGTTACGTCTACGTACTTTTCTGAAATATTGAATCACAATATTGATACGTAAGCATTTATATTTTATCTTTTATATACTAATAGTGTATCCATGTCTAGTGCTCGAGTATATATATTTATACAAGCTTGTATGCTAAATTTTGTCGTTAAACAGTTTATGATGAATCACGAATTAAATACATATATTACTGGTAAAAGGTATATGATATACATGTTTTTGAAAAGCTGGCGAAAAATCAATAACTTTTCTTTTAGACACCGAATAGTTTCGATAAACGGATTAAAAGATATGATCAACTGAATTATGATTGACGTTAATTGAAATTGCTTTTGAATATGCAATTAAGATTTAAACAAATTGTTTACGAGATTGATAAAATGGATTTATGAATATTACCAACCGAGTAAATGAATCCTTATATAAGGTACGTCTCGTTTTGTTGAACTACTGTCAAAATTGACTTTTTGAAACGACTTTAGATAACTTTTGTATGTCGATCTCGAGCATTAGGATTGTGATACACTATGACCTGACCTAGCTTGATAGATATTTATTGACCAACATATGTTCTCTAGGTTGAGATCTATGATTATTTGGTAATCCGAGTTTCGGTCACATTATGATGAACAACTTTATGTGATGCTAAGGTGAGTTTCATTGATCCCTTTTTAATTGCTTTTGCAATATATATTTTTGGGCTGAGAATACATGCACTTTATTTTAAACGCAATGGATACAAGTACATACTAAATTCTACACTGAGTTTGAACCGAAAATCCCTTAGCTTTGGTAACTGTTAACTGCCAGTTATAAGAACTGGTGGGCGCGAGTAGTAGTATATGGATCCATAGGGCTTGATATCCCCGTCCGAGCTAGAGCACTAGCCTTTTAACGGACGTATGCTATTTGAGAAGCGTACACGTTGGTTTGCGTGTATTATTAAGATGATTATACAAAGGGTACAAATTATATATACGTTAAGTTTAGTTATCAGGGTGCTCAATTTCGTAGAATATTTTGATAAACGTTTCTGGATGGAACAACTGAAATCTTGTGATCCACTTTTATGTACAGATTATGCAAAACATTAAAACTATGAACTCACCAACCTTTGTGTTGACACTTGTTAGCATGTTTATTCTCAGGTTCCCTAGAAGTCTTCCGCTGTTTGCTTATATGTTAGACAAGCTATGTGCATGGAGTCTTACATGGCATATTTTTCAAGGAAACGTTGCATTCACCAAATCAATACCATGTATATTATTTTGACTGCGTTGTCAACAGAAGTACTATTGTAAACTATTATTTACAGTGATTGTCTATATGTACAAATCATCAGATGTCGAAAACCTTTGATTTAAATATTCATTTATGGTGTGCCTTTTCAAAAGAATGCAATGTTTACAAAACTTATCATATAGAGGTCAAATACCTCGCAATGAAATCGATGAATGACGCGTTCATCCATATGGATTTGGATCGATCATCACAGTTGGTATCAGAGCGTTGGTCCTAGCGAACCATGTCTTGCATGAGTGTGTCTAACTGATAGTTGTTAAGATGCATTAGTAAGTCTGGACTTTAACCGTGTCTGCATGTTAAAAGTTTTGCTTATCATTTCTTGTCAGAAATTACATGCTTATCATTCTTAAGTCTAGACACGTTTTACTGCATTGATTGCATGAATAGTGTATAGACAAAATTCATATCTTAGCGTATCTGTTACTATAAACTTTGACTGCCATCTTTCGAAAATTTCTCCGTAATTTACGGAATTTTGGTATTATATATACATATGTAAATTATGTATTGAAGAGTACCAATCTAAATTCTATAATCTATTTCATATTAAAAATCATCTATCTAATTATACAAGATGGATCCTGTATCCAATTCAAATTCCTTAAACTCTGACAGCTATTCCGATATGGATATTCACCTGAATTCTGAAGACAGTGTAACCGGAATGGATCAACCAATTAGCCATTATCTATTCTGGATGAATTGGGGATGGGTTCGTAGCCTACTTAATTATTGGAGATAAGAAGAAGGCGATCCCTTCCATCCACCACATTGCCCTCTTGGCGAAGAACCTGAAGCACTTACCGGCGAACCTGTTCGTAATACCATTTTCTCTCTCATCTCCAGAATATCTCGTCATGATCATATAGTCTCTCAAATTCTGGATCTTATTCATCCGCTCGTCCGAACCGCCAATCATCCCGGTGTAGTAGAAGAAGTCAACGAGCTTCACGCTCGGGTAGTGGCTTTGGAGAATATGGTGCAAAGGTTACAAGTACCAGCAGCATCACCGGCATCAACAGTACCACCGACAACAACACCAACAGTACCATTACCACCACCAACAACATCCGCATCGCAAACCTCAACTTCACAATCTGTTTCACGAGCATCAACATCATACGCACCGTAGTTACCAAGAAATACCAGCAACAATAACCGATGAAGTATTAACTCATTTTCCCTGAAGAAATTTTATGTATATTTAATATATATGAATTTTGAAATCAAAATAAATCTTTTCGTACCAAGTTATTACGTGTGAATCTTAACTGGTAGGTACTACTCTGTTAAGTCATATTACTAATATGCTATGATGTACATCCTTCGTTAATGACTTAACCATCGTTAACTACAATCTCTGTTTCCAACTCAATGAATTCCATTTCATAATAAACTAAGTATATTATTCAATTATATGGTTGATTTTATACTTTCATCTTTGATGTATTCGAAACTTTCTAGAAAACATCATTCGTACCTTGCAAAGTTAGCAAGAGTTCCATGAGCACCAACATGATTCACTGAGAAAATATCAATAAAACTAAGTATTGATTACATTAGTGAAATACTCCATAAAGATTATTAAATCTTTAATGTTTTAGAGATTATTCATTTCTAATTCAAGTCAAAAATCAAATGAGCTTAATATGATATTAACTCATCAAATCTGTATTACATCTGAAGAAAATATACATACATATATTTTCATAAATACGGTAATAAAAATTCTTTTGTACAAAATATTACTTGTGAAATCTTTAACGGGTAGGTAATTCCCGGGAAATATATAAGTTCACAATTAATATGTTATACTGTACATTCTTCAACTTTGATTCAAAAATTATTAACTATACTCACAGCGATATACAATCGTTTCCATACAAATTCAATTACATATTCTGATATTGACGGATCAGAATCCAAGTCAAGATTTAACGGGTGACATCATTCTTAGATCTCTACATCTTTCAAAGCTATACTTTAACTTCAAAAATGTGAAAGATCCTTTAACATTGTTTTTACCGAAAATAACCTTGCAATTCCTTTTCAAAAGTATCCAGTATTATCGACCGTTCAACCAGTCAACAACGACCTTTCAGACTTGTAACTTTGACATATACGTTTTTGTTACTAGGGAACCTTTCATGTTACACCACATTAACAGTAAAGGTACCAGCAAATTCATTAATCTGTGACGTAAAGTCTCTCCGAAAAACTATTATAATTGTTCATTAAAACCCTATCATGTACTCATCCACATCTTGTAACGGTAATTGCCATTACAACTACCGGGAATTAACAATCAGTATTTTGAATCTCGCAGCATTTTCTACGACAACAGTTATATATAGATAACATCGATCTTCTAGACTTATAGATTTCGAATGTGAAGTTTCCGAAAAATACCCCAAACTACGAAACTAGTTCTCCGAATTTTGGAAAAATGTTAATGAAGCAGCAAAAACTGTAAACGACCTTAACAGTAAAAAGTTTGATGATAAAAGATAGTGTGCTGGCAAAGCTCAGAAAAAGAGAAAGTTTGAAACTGGAAAATGGATTGAGCAAAGTATGAAAGAGGCTGTGGATATATCACAAGGACGAAATCTGTCTTCAAAGAATCCAAATGATTTAGTATCTGCTGAAGCCATTAACGAATACCTTGCTTCCGAATCTAAACACTTGCGGACAATATTCTTCATCATCCTCTGATATTAGAAATTCTAAGATATCATCGTATCTTTCATTATAAATATCCTCCATATTTATGGAGATAATTTCATAATCATTCGTATCGGAAATCAATTTTCTCCTTGCGATATCTGTGTTACATCATAAAAGAAACTATTTTAGTTTCTAAATTCTGAAACTTTCAA
Source organism: Rutidosis leptorrhynchoides (assembly GCF_046630445.1). NCBI lineage: Eukaryota > Viridiplantae > Streptophyta > Magnoliopsida > Asterales > Asteraceae > Rutidosis > Rutidosis leptorrhynchoides. The sequence goes on along the minus strand of NC_092337.1, from coordinate 413,342,258 downwards.
GTTTAAAATATGAATATTTTGGAAGTGGTGTTGGGAGCTGAAGCATGAGTTAGTATAATATAATGACACTTGATCAACGTGATTATATTACAGTAAGTCATGCTGAGTTTCTAATGGAACGTGATAAAGGTTCACAGATCATACCCTCATCATGAACCATGTTACATAACTCTTTCATTCTATTTAACCTCTAAACATATCAAGAAAATATTTTTCTTGATGATTCGGTCTTTTCCAGATATTCTGGTAATTTGACAAATCAATATCGTGCCATTACAATTTTTTTTTTCTTAGAACATTAACTATGTTCATTTCAAAATCCATACCTACAAATTCTGGACCATTACAAGCAATGCTTAATCACAAGAAGAAGAAACGAAGGGACAAAACTCCGAAATAGAAATTGGGGTATAAATCGCAGCAAATAAAAGAAAGTATTAACTAGGGATGATAATAATTATAGAAGACAGAAGCAGGAACTTTGAAATATAAGGGAAAATATAAAGCCTGACAACAACACATATATTACAAACCATGTATATCAATGCGTATAGCAATATAAAGACACGGGAGAATGAAAAACACTATAACCCCAAGGTAATGGTAGAAGAAAGTAATTTCCTCTGGTGATAGATGAAAAAGAAGAATGACAGATATGAAAGTTAGGAGTATATCAAGAATCAGAACTGGATGAAGCATTTCACAATCTTTTGAAAGTATGAAATGAGGAAGAAGATGTAGGAGTAGTGAAAATAATGAAACGGAAGAGGTTAATTTATTGCAAAATATCGGACGCAGCAATAGAGGCAGATTACGCATTTAATCAAAGAAAATCCTAATTTCTGCAAATTCTGAAAAATCAAATCTTATTTAAATTATGAAGATTTTCTATTCCTTAAACTCCGAAAATCAATCGTTACTACATCAAGAGATAAGACGCATCTCTATTCTCCATTTCACTTGATTACGATAACTTCTCTCATACGCTTCGAGTAATTGGATTGTTTTTTCCATATTATTCAACGGTGATAAAACTCTATTTATCAACACATATACGTCATGAAAACATTTTTATTGTTAGTCATGATGACCTCACTCAAATTTCGGGACGAAATTTCTTTAACAGGTAGGTACTGTGATGACCCGGAAATTTCTGACCAAATTTAAACTTAATCTTTGTATGATTAACATTTTCGACACGATAAGCAAAGTCTTTAAAACTGAATCTCAATATTTTTGAACTACTTTCATATATTCAAATACCTTTAGGTTGTTCTTGACAATTCACAAACAATTATATGTAAATAGATACATATATATATATATACACACTATAACTTGAAAACGTAACAATGTATTAATTGTTTGATACTGTACATTAAACTTATTGGTTTAAATATTTATTTGAATATATATGATAAGTTGGAATATTAATTGTATTAATAATTTGCGACGTATATTTAAAACGTGTTTATGAATGTTGAAAATATATATTAACTTGGTCATAAAACGATTTGTTATTATATATATATTAACAAATAGCGAGACGATGATTTATAGAAGTAAATGACCAAAATACTCGAAAGTTTAAGATATACTTTGAGTGGTATAGTTTAGGAATAATTTAAGGCTATATTTTGACAAAGGTACGTGACACGAAATGTAAAATACAAGTTTTCTCAGCGTACGAAAAGACATTTGAAAAACCGGAACCGGGACATAAGTCGAGTGATGACGTACGACTTATCGGAACAAAAATTACAAGTCAACTATGCATGTGAATTTAATATAATATATAATTAATTATATAAATTAAATATATTATATATATTATATAAAATTATGTCGACAAACAAAAAGTTAAAAGTTTGTGAGCTGGATCAGAGGGCCATGCGATCGCATGGCCTTGAAGCACAAATCCCATGCGATCGCATGGGGTACTTTTTCAGAAAAAGTTCTATAAATTGATCGAGTTCTAGCTTAAATTCCTACACACACATATTTACCTATATTACTCCGTATTATATTTATTATTTATTATTATTATTATTATTATTATTATTATTATTATTATTATTATTATTATTATTATTATTATTAAGATTAATATTATTATTATTAATCTTATTATTATTATTATTATTATTATTATTATTATTATTATTATTATTATTATTATTATTATTATTAAGATTAATATTATTATTATTATTAATCTTAATTAGTAGTATTAGTATTATACATAAAATATTACGACGAGGTTATGAGCGTGTCACTTTCAAAATGGGTTTTCAAGCGGGATAGAGCTAAGGAAATTATGGGTAATGTTCGAGGGTATATTTATGAATCAAACCTAGTGTTTATCATCTCCGTTACGTCTACGTACTTTTCTGAAATATTGAATCACAATATTGATACGTAAGCATTTATATTTTATCTTTTATATACTAATAGTGTATCCATGTCTAGTGCTCGAGTATATATATTTATACAAGCTTGTATGCTAAATTTTGTCGTTAAACAGTTTATGATGAATCACGAATTAAATACATATATTACTGGTAAAAGGTATATGATATACATGTTTTTGAAAAGCTGGCGAAAAATCAATAACTTTTCTTTTAGACACCGAATAGTTTCGATAAACGGATTAAAAGATATGATCAACTGAATTATGATTGACGTTAATTGAAATTGCTTTTGAATCTGCAATTAAGATTTAAACAAATTGTTTACGAGATTGATAAAATGGATTTATGAATATTACCAACCGAGTAAATGAATCCTTATATAAGGTACGTCTCGTTTTGTTGAACTACTGTCAAAATTGACTTTTTGAAACGACTTTAGATAACTTTTGTATGTCGATCTCGAGCATTAGGATTGTGATACACTATGACCTGACCTAGCTTGATAGATATTTATTGACCAACATATGTTCTCTAGGTTGAGATCTATGATTATTTGGTAATCCGAGTTTCGGTCACATTATGATGAACAACTTTATGTGCTGCTAAGGTGAGTTTCATTGATCCCTTTTTAATTTCTTTTGCAATATATATTTTTGGGCTGAGAATACATGCACTTTATTTTAAACGCAATGGATACAAGTACATACTAAATTCTACACTGAGTTTGAACCGAAAATCCCTTAGCTTTGGTAACTGTTAACTGCCAGTTATAAGAACTGGTGGGCGCGAGTAGTAGTATATGGATCCATAGGGCTTGATATCCCCGTCCGAGCTAGAGCACTAGCCTTTTAACGGACGTATGCTATTTGAGAAGCGTACACGTTGGTTTGCATGTATTATTAAGATGATTATACAAAGGGTACAAATTATATATACGTTAAGTTTAGTTATCAGGGTGCTCAATTTCGTAGAATATTTTGATAAACGTTTCTGGATGGAACAACTGAAATCTTGTGATCTACTTTTATGTACAGATTATGCAAAACATTAAAACTATGAACTCACCAACCTTTGTGTTGACACTTGTTAGCATGTTTATTCTCAGGTTCCCTAGAAGTCTTCCGCTGTTTGCTTATATGTTAGACAAGCTATGTGCATGGAGTCTTACATGGCATATTTTTCAAGGAAACGTTGCATTCACCAAATCATCACCATGTATATTATTTTGACTGCATTGTCAACAGAAGTACTATTGTAAACTATTATTTACAGTGATTGTCTATATGTAGAAATCATCAGATGTCGAAAACCTTTGATTTAAATATTCATTTATGGTGTGCCTTTTCAAAAGAATGCAATGTTTTCAAAACGTATCATATAGAGGTCAAATACCTCGCAATGAAATCGATGAATGACGCGTTCATCCATATGGATTTGGATCGATCGTCACATATATACACTCCAATGATCAACTCTTAGCGGCCCATGTGAGTCACACAACACATGTGGGAACCATCATTTGGCAACTAGCAAGAAATATCTCATAAAATTACAAGAAATATTAGTAATCATTCATGACTTATTTACATGTAAACAAAATTTCACATCCTTTATATCTAATCCATATACCAACGACCAAAAACACCTACAAACACTTTCATTCTTCAATTGTATTCATCTAATTGATCTCTCTCAAGTTCTATCTTCAAGTTCTAAGTGTTCTTCATAAATTCTATAAGTTCTAGTTTCATAAAATCAAGAATACTTCCAAGTTTGCTAGCTTACTTCCAATCTTGTAAAGTGATCATCCAACCTCAAGAAATCTTTCTTATTTACAGTAAGATATCTTTCTAATACAAGGTAATACTCATATTCAAACTTTGATTCAATTTCTATAACTATAGCAATCTTATTTCGAGTGGAAATCTTACTTGAATTTGTTTTCGTGTCATGATTCTGCTTCAAGAACTTTCAAGCCATCCAAGGATTCTTTGAAGGTAGATCTATTTTTCTCATTTCCAGTAGGTTTATCCATAAAACCTGAGGTAGTAATGGTGTTCATAACATCATTCGATTCATATATATAAAACTACCTTATTCGAAGGTTTAAACTTGAAATCACTAGAACATAGTTTAGTTAATTCTAAACTTGTTCGCAAACAAAAGTTAATCCTTCTAACTTGACTTTTAAAATCAACTAAACACATGTTCTATATCTATATTATATGCTAACTTAATGATTTAAAACTTGGAAAAACGAAAAACACCGTAAAACCGGATATATGCCGTCCTAGTAACACCGCGGGCTGTTTTGGGTTTGATAATTAAAAACTATGATAAACTTTTATTTAAAAGTTGTTCTTCTGGGAAAATTATTTTTCTTATGAACATGAAACTATATCCAAAAATCATGGTTAAACTCAAAGTGGAAATATGTTTTTCAAAATGGTCATCAAGACGTCGTTCTTTCGACTGGAATGACTACCCCTTACAAAAATGACTTGTAACTTATATTTCCGACCATAAACCTATACTTTTTCTGTTTATATTCATAAAATAGAGTTCAATATGAAATCATAGCAATTTGATTCACTCAAAACGGATTTAAAATGAAGAAGTTATGGGTAAAACAAGATTGGATATTTTTTGATTGTTGTAGCTACGGGAAATATTGAAACAATTCTATACAAATTATATCCTAGCTAACTTATATTGTATTATACATGTATTCTAATATATTATGTAATCTTGGGATACCATAGACATGTATGCAAATATTTTGACATATCATATCGACCCATGTATATATATTATTTGGAACAACCATAGACACTCTATATGCAGTAATGTTTGAGTTAGCTATACAGGGTTGAGGTTGATTCCAAAAATATATATACTTTGAGTTGTGATCTAGCCTGAGACGTGTATACACTGGGTCGTGGATTGATTCAAGATAATATATATCAATTTATTTCTGTACATCTAACTATGGACATCTAGTTGTAGGTTACTAACGAGGACAGCTGACTTAATAAACTTAAAACATCAAAATGTATTAAAAATGTTGTAAATATATTTTGAACATACTTTGATATATATATATATATATATATATATATATATATATATATATATATATATATATATATATATATATATATATATATATATATATATATATATATATATTGTTATAGGTTCGTGAATCGACCAGTGGCCAAGTCTTACTCCTGACGAAGTAAAAATCTGTGAAAGTGAGTTATAGTCCCACTTTTAAAATCTAATATTTTGGGATAAGAATACATGCAGTTTTATAAATGTTTTACGAAATAGACACAAGTAAATGAAACTACATTATATGGGTGAATGATCGAAGCCGAATATGCCCCTTTTGCTTGGTAGCCTAAGAATTATTAAACCGATCTACTAATTGACGCGAATCCTAAAGATAGATCTATTGGACCTAACGAACCCCATCCAAAGTACCGGATGCTTTAGTACTTCGAATTCGTTTTATCATGTCCGAAGGATTTCCCGGAATGATAGGGGATATTCTTATATGCATCTTGTTAATGTCGGTTACCAGGTGTTCACCATATGAATGATTTTTATCTCTATGTATGGGATGTATATTGAAATATGAAATCGTGTGGTCTATTATTATGATTTGATAATATATAGGTTAAACCTATAACTCACCAACATTTTTATTATCAGATGATTATTAAGAGCTTCCGCTATTGCATACTAAAATAGGGACAATATTTGGAGTCCATGCTTGTATGATATTATGTAAAAACTGCATTCAAGAAACTTATTTTTGATGTAATATATTCTTATTGTAAACCATTATGTAATGGTTGTGTGTAAACGGTATATTTTAGATTATCAATATTTGATAATCTACGTAATGCTTTTTAAACCTTTATAGATAAAATAAAGGTTATGGTTGTTTTAAAAATGAAGGCAGTCTTTGAAAAACGTCTCATATAGAGGTCAAAACCTCGCGATGAAATCAATTAATATGGAACGTTTATAATCAATATGAATGGGACATTTCATATACCAATAGTACATACATCTAAAAGCTGTATATTGTACGAGTATGAATACGGGTGCATACGAGTAGAATTGTTGATGAAACTGAACGAGGATGTAATTGTAAGCTTTTTTGTTAAGTAGAAGTATTTTGTTAAGTGTCTTGAAGTCTTTCAAAAGTGTATGAATACATATTAAAACACTACATGTATATACATTTTAACTGAGTCGTTAAATCATCGTTAGTCGTTACATGTAAATGTTGTTTTGAAACCTTTAGGTTAACGATCTTGTTAAATGTTTTTAACCCATTGTTTATTATATCTAAAGAGATGTTAAATTATTACATTATCATGATATTATGATATATTAATATATCTTAGTATGATATATATACAGTTAAATGTTGTTACAATGATAATCATTACATATATGTCTCGTTTCGAAAACATTAAGTTAGTAGTCTTGTTTTTACATATGTAGTTCATTGTTAATACACTTAATGACATGTTTAATTATCATTTATCATGATTAAACATAGTGTATAAATATCTTAATATGATTCATATGTATTTAGTAAGACGTTGTTATAACGATAATCGTTATATATATCGTTTCGAGTTTCTTAATTCAATAAACTCAATTTTATGTATATAACTCATTGTTAAAATACCTAATGAGATACTTACTTATCATAATATCTTGTTAACACTATATATAATCATATATATGTCATCATATAGTTTTTTACAAGTTTTAACGTTCGTGAATCACCGGTCAACTTGGGTGGTCAATTGTCTATATGAAACCTATTTCAATTAATCAAGTCTTAACAAGTTTGATTGCTTAACATGTTAGAAACACTTAATCATGTAAATAACAATTTCATTTAATATATATAATCATGGAAAAGTTCGAGTCACTACACAATATACGGACTTGCACTTTTAGAGCTACAAGAGCTTCCCATAGTGAAGAACATCAGGGTTATAATGCCCTAATTTGTGACAGGTACTGGAAGGTGGGTCACATAGCCATGAATTTCAGAGTTGGAGCTCCGATCCTGTTTGTGAAGAAGAAGGATGGGTCGATGAGATTGTGTATCGACTACAGAGAATTGAACAAGTAGACAATCAAGAATCGGTATCCGTTACCTAGGATTGATGACTTATTTGATCAGCTGCAGGGATCCAGTTGTTATTCGAAGATTGATTTGAGATCCGGGTATCACCAATTGAGAGTCAAAGAAGCTGATGTCCCAAAGACAACGTTTAGAACACGTTATGGACATTATGAGTTTACGGTGATGTCATTTGGTTTGACGAATGCACCAGCAGTGTTCATGGGCCTCATGAACCGTGTGTGTAAGCCATACCTAGATAAATTCGTCATTGTGTTTATTGATGATATATTGGTGTACTCCAAGAACAGAGAAGAGCACGAGCAGCATCTACGTTCGATATTGACTATGCTTAGAGAAGAGCAGTTGTATGCAAAGTTCTCTAAGTGTGACTTTTGGTTACCAGAAGTACAATTTCTTGGCCATGTTGTAGGGGCCAATGGAATACAGGTCGATCCAGCAAAGAATGAGTCAGTTAAGAATTGGGAAACTCCAAAGACGCCAACGCAGATCAGGCAATTTTTGGGTCTAGCTGGTTACTACAGAAGATTCATTGAAGGATTCTCTAAGATCGCCTGACCATTAACCGCGCTGACTCATAAGGGCAAGAAGCTTGAGTGGTCAGAACCGCAAGAGACTGCATTTCAGTTGTTGAAGGAAAAGTTAACAACTGCACCAGTATTGTCTCTACCCGAGGGAAGTGAAGATTTTGTTGTTTATTGTGATACCTCACGTCAAGGAATGGGTTGCGTGCTTATTCAACGAAACAAGGTTATTGCTTATGGATCACGTCAGTTAAAGATTCACGAGCAGAACTACACTACGCACGACCTTGAGTTAGGAGCTGTTGTCTTTGCACTTAAAATGTAGAGACACTACCTGTTTGGAACCAAGTTCACTATCTTCACTGACCATAAGAGTTTACAGCACATATTCGATCAGAAACAGCTCAACATTAGACAACGACGTTGGATGGAACTACTTAACGATTATAACTGCGAACTTCAATACCATCCGGGCAAGGCGAATGTTGTGGCGGATGCTTTAAGCAGAAAAGAGCGAGAGAGACCTCTTAGGGTTAAAGCGCTTAACATAGTTGTCCGTACGAATCTCATGAAAGGACCCGTTCATATACATTATAAACGATTCTCAATAGTTGGTTACATCGCGAGGTACTTGACCTCTATATGATACATTTTACAAACATTGCATTCGTTTTTAAAAGACAAATTTTCATTTACATCGAAAGTTGACGGCATGCATACCATATCATAATATATCCAACTATAGTTGACTTAGTAATAATTTTAATGAACTCGATGACTTGAATGCAACGTCTTTTGAAATTTGTCATGAATGACTCAAAGTAATATCTCTAATATAAGCAAATGCACAGCGGAAAATTTCTTTCATACCTGAGAATAAACATGCTTTCAAGTGTCAACCAAAAGGTTGGTGAGTTCATTAGTTTATCATAATCAATCATTTTCATCATTTTAATAGACCCCAAGATTTTCATTTTCATTTTTCATAAATATACGTCCCATGCATAGAGACAAAAATCATTCATTTGGATTGAACACCTGGTAACCGACATTAACAAGATGCATATAAGAATATCCCCTATCATTTCGGGAAATCCTTCGGACATGATATAAAACAACATCGAAGTACTAAAGCATCCGGTACTTTGGATGGGGTTCGTCGGCCCATAGATCTATCTTTGGGATTCGCGTCAATTAGGCGTGTACTAATTCTCAAAATTAGTGATGTTCCCTAATTCTTAGGCTAACAAGCTAAAAGGGGCATATTCAGCTTCGATCATTCAACCATATAATGTAGTTTCGATTACTTGTGTCTATTTCGTAAAACATTTATAAAAATTGTGCATGTATTCTCAGCCCAAAAATATAAAAGGGTAAAAAGGCAAATGAAACTCACCTAATGTGTTTTGTAGTAAAAATACATATGACTATATTGAACAACGGAACAATGCAGGTTTGGCATTGGATTCACGAACCTATATCATTTGTATATTTATTAATACACATAATTGTAACCGAACACACACACACGCATAGATATATATATACATACATATATATATATATATATATATATATATATATATATATATATATATATATATATATATATATATATATATATATATATATATATATATATATTAATTAGTTATATCCTTTTCTTTGTAGTTATTTAGGATTCATTCTAAATTTCATTAAAAACATATTCTTTATTTATGTAAATCATATCTTAACTTATATGTTATATATCTTTATTTTATATTTATATTATTACAATAATTAATATCTATACTTTTAGTTATCTTGATATCTATATATTTATATACACATGTGTTTAGTATTATATTTAAAAATCAATATTGTATAAGTATTTTAAATGTTAGCCTATTTGATATATAGTTATACGGAATATTATTTAAGTTATAGTAAATGTAATAAGTATCTTTTATGAAACTAATATTTATTTGTTAAAAAAATGATAATTTTGATAATAATAAGTTACTAATAATAATAATAATAATAATAACTTTATTAATAATGATATTACTAATAATAATAATAATGATATTGTTGATAATGATACTTATAATCTTAATAATAACTAAAATCATAATACTTATAATATCATAAATAACTTATTTAATGATTTAATCATCTTTTATATCATAAAATCATAACCATCATATTAATAACACTAATAATAACAATAATATCTATACTTATATCAATAGTAATAATTATAATAATAATGATAATAATAATAATAATAATAATAATAATAATAATAATAATAATAATAATAATAATAATAATAATAATAAATAACAATAGACTACCTCAAGAGTATGAGTTCCAAAAAAATAACCTATGCCTAGGTTCGAACCCATGACCTCCCGCCAATCCGACACCCCTCATAGCCATTACTCTGCCTTCTCATTTCTGTTTTAAATACCATAGTTTAATTATATAAACTATATTTTTAAAGAAAAAACCCTTTTCTTCTTCTTCTTTACTTCGAACCACAATCATCTTCATTAGTTTGTTACATCGCTCAAGGTTCATCATGGATTTTGGCCCAATCATGAACACGGCCCAATAAACAAAATAAAATTAATAAATGTCGCCCCAAGTCTCGAACTTGAGACCTCTCGTTCTACACAACCTGTGACGATCGCTCCAAATCCACTTTGGACGAATACATTATTCATTGATTTCATAGTGAGGTTTTGACCTCTATATGATACGTTTTGTAAACATTGCATTCTTTTAAAAAGGCACACCATAAATGAATATATAAATCCAAGGTTTTCGACGTCTGATGATTTCTACGTATAGACAATTACCGTATATAATAGTTTACAATACTACATCCGTTGACAATGCTGTCAAAATAAGATACACGGTGATGATTTTGTGAATGCAAAGTTTTCTTGAATAAAGCATGTATGACTCCATGCACATAGCTTGTATAACGTATAAGTGAACAGCGGAAGACTTCTAGAAACCTGAGAATAAACATGCTTAAAAGTGTCAACACAAAGGTTGGTGAGTTCATAGTTTTAATGTTGCACATAAATCGTATGTAAAGGTGGATCACAAGATTTCAGTTGTTTCTTCCAGAAACGTTTATCAAATGATTCTACGTAACAGAGCACCCTGGTAACTAAACTTAACGTATATATAATTTGTACCCTTTGTATAATCATCTTAATAATACATGCAAACCAACGTGTACGCTTCTCAAATAGCATACGTCCGTTAAAAGGCTAGTGCTCTAGCTCGGACGGGGATATCAAGCCCTATGGATCCATATACAACTACTCGCGCCCACCAGTTCTTATAACTGGCAGTTACTAGTTACCAAAGCTAAGGGATTTTCGGTTCCAACTCGGTGTAGAATTTAGTATGTTCTTGTATCCATTGCGTTTAAAATAAAGTGCATATATTCTCAGCCCAAAAATATAGATTGCAAAAGCAATTAAAAAGGGAGCATATGAAACTCACCTTAGCAGCACATAAGGTCATTTACCAAAAAGTGACCGAAACTCGGAATGCAAAATTAACCGTAGATCTCAACCTATAGAACATATGTTGATCAATACATGTCTAATAAGCTATATTGGGTCATAGTGTATCACAATCCTAATGCTCGAGATTGACATACAAAAGTTATCAAAAGTCATTTCAAAAAGTCAACCTGACCCAATATGATCTTTTAAAATCTATACTATAGTTTGAATGATCATGGTAATCGAAAATAGTTTAACATTTCACATGGTTTCCCAATTCTTGAATAATTAGACTATAGTTTTATAAAGTTTTAAAATATGATAAAACAGTCAATTTTGACAATTGTTCAACAAATCGAGACGTGCCTTATATAGAAATTCATTTACTCGATTAGTAATATTTGAAAATCCAAATTATCAATCTTATAAACAAGTTGTTTAAATATCAATTGCAGATTCAAAAGCAATTTCAATTAATGTTAATCATAATTCAGTTGTCCATATCTTTTAATTCGTTCATCGAAATTACGCGATCTAAAAATGAAAAGTTATTGATTTTTCGCCAGCTTTCCAAAAACATGCATATCATATACCTTATATCAGTAATATATGTATTAAATTCGTGATCTATTATAAACTATTTAATGACAAAATTAATCGTACTAGCATGCATAATCCTATATACTCGAGCACTAGTCAGGGATACACTATTAATATATAATAGATAAGATATAAATGCTTACGTATCAATATTGTGATTCAATATTGTAGAAAAGTACGTAGACGCAACGGAGATGATAAATACTAGTTTGACTCACGAGCAAAACCCTTGAACAATACCCAAAACCTCTTTAGTAATAACCCATAGTTTCCTTAGCTCTATCCCGCTTGAAAACCCATTTTGAAAGTGACACGCTCACGTCCTCGTCGTAGTATATTAAGTGATATAATTAGTAATAATAATAATACTACTAATAATAATAAAATAAATAATAATAATAATCTTAATAATAATAATAATAATAATAATAATATTAATAATATTAATATAAATAATAAATAATAATAATATTACAGAGGGAGTAGTATATGTGTAAACAAAACTCGAGCAGAAACTGGCCTTTTATAGGCAACTTTTTGGAATCTGATGCCCATGCGATCGCTTGGGTTTTTAGTGTATTTTCCATGCGATCGCATGGCCGCCTGATCCAGCTCAAAATGTTTTTGTTTTCTTGTTTGTCGATATATTATTATATAATATATATAATATATAATTTAAATAATTAATTATATATTATATTAAATTCATGTGCATAGTTGACTTGTAATTTTCATTTCGATGACTCATACGTTGTCACTCGACTTATGTCCCGGTTCCGGTTTTTCGAACGCATTTTCGTACGCTTAGAAAACTCGCAATTTACGTTTTGTGACTCGTACCTTTGTCAAAATATAGTCTTAAATTATCAATAAACTATATCATTCAAAGTGTATCTTAAACTTTCGAGTGTTTTGGTCATTTACTTCTATAAATCATTGTCTCGCTATTTGTTAATATATATATATAATAACAAATAGTTTTATGACCAAGTTAATATATATTTTCAACATTCATAAACACGTTTTAAATATACGTCGCAAGTTATTCACATAATTAATATTCCAACTTATCATATATATTCAAATAAATATTTAAACCAATAAGTTTAATGTACGGTATCAAACAATTAATACATTGTTACATTTTCAAGTTATAGTATATATATATATATATATATATATATATATATATATATATATATATATATATATATATATATATATATATATATATATATGTATCTATATACATATAATTGTTTGTGAATCGTCAAGAACAACCGAAAGGTATTTGAATATATGAAAGTAGTTTAAAAATTTTGAGATTCAGTTTTACAGACTTTGCTTATCGTGTCGGAAATGTTAATCATACAAAGATTAAGTTTAAATTTGGTCAGAAATTTCCGGGTCATCACACAACCACACCCAAACCACTCATCTGCCTTTGCCTTTTCTGTTTTATCTCCTAGTTTAAATCCATTAAACCGTTTATTCTGTTTCATTCTTCTTCCTAGACTCAAAACCCAGGACTATTCATCATCACCATTATTATTCGTAACATCATCATCATCATAATCATTATCATAATCATTTCACGCCATCATCAACTCGAGAATCATCATGCTCACCATCGTGATCTTCATCAAGTAATCACGTCATCATATTCCATATCATCATCGTTTTTATTTCGTATCATCATCATCAATCATTACGAATCACCATCACTAGTAATTAACGCATCATCAATATCATTTTGCCATGATCATTATTGCAGACACATCATCACACGTCACCTTTACTGTTGATTTTCGTTTTCATTATCCCATCCTATAACCGAAACAATAGCAGTAGCAGATGGCTATAATGGTTGAAGATGGTGAGGTCTTTCGAGCAGTTGCAGCAACAGGAACATATTACAGCAGTAGTAGGTGGTTAATCACGGTGGTTTTGAGGTGGAAGTATGGTGGTTTGTGATTTACGGCGAAGAAGAAAGAAAAAAATTGCAGTAGTAGCTGCTGTTGCGTACACGTATAGAAACGTGAATTAATGGTGTTGCAACAACGATTTATGGTGATTGTCACAGGAAACATTAGGGTGGTGATGTGTGTCGATGTGGTGGTAATGGTTATGACGAGTTCAAGAAAAAAAAGGGAGAGAGAAATAGCGAGGGAGGATGGTCTTGGTGTTCGATGGTGATATAATGCCAGTTTAAGATTGTGGTGATTGAAACAAAATGTAGCACAGCAGTGATGATGGAGTTTGGTTAATTGGAACAAAAACAATAAAGAAAAGAGGGTTAGAGTGGCGGTTTGGTGGTGGTCTTGCGGTGGTTAGTGTGGTGGAAGGTGGCGGTGATGATGGTGGCTTCAAGAATGGATTAGGGCGGTGATACAAGCCAATGGTTTTTGACGTTGAAGTGTTCATGAATGTCTCTTCATATGCATATGTGTATGTATCCTATATACATAGAATATATATAATTAAATCTAATCTAATAATTAATATTAATTATATATAATAATAATTCTAATAGCATGTGGATGAAATGAATTAAAATAGAAATGCACAGTGAAGCCGCCTCACTTTTTTTCATTATTCTACCGACAGTTTGTCCCGGATGGCTATATCGGGTCCATTGTGTAGTGACTCGAACTTTTCTATGTTTATATATATTAAATGAAATTGTTATTTACATGATTAAGTGTTTTCAACATGTTAAGTGTAACACCCTGTTTTTGTTTCTGATTTTGCAGTAGGTCGGGACGCCGTCCAGATAGGAGGGACGCCGTCCAGCAACAAAAGGTGGGACGCCGTCCTGATAGGGGGGACGCCGTCCAGCAACAAAAGGTGGGACGCCGTCCAAAGTTTGGGACGCCGTCCAAACGGTCTGTCGAGCCAGCTGTTTTAATTATTTTAAAAGGGGTAAAATGGTAAAATCACTTAGATGCCGGTTTGGACCCTTCAAGGCTGGTTCCTTGGTCATTTGTGGATCATATTTCATCTTCACAAACACTCCCAACATTATTTAGAGAGAGAGGAGAAGTTCTAGAGAGAGAGGTGAATTTGGAGAAAGAGTCGGATTCTCGCAAAAGCTCGGGTTCTAAAGTTGTTCATCTCGCTCCTAGCTACGTTGTGGTGGTATTGGTAAGCTCAAACTCCGAATTTCATTTGTTAGATTCGATGTTCAAGTTAGGATTTTGAGCTAGATTGTTGTGAAACCCTTTTAGATGATGAAGTAGGTTCATGGTGACTTGTTAATCTTGTCACTTGGCGAGTTTTGGGTTGGTTAACGTTTTAGCCTTGATTAGGGTTTGATCTTGAGTTTAATCACTAGGTTTAGTGATTATGGAAGTGTTGAAACTCTTTTGGGTGAGTTTGGCTAACTAATTTTGAAATGGGTCAAAATTAGGGTTTTGGTGTCAAAATGGGTATGACACGTGTTTAACACTTGTGTTCGGGTTTAATTGGCGTGTTAGGACCATTTTCACTCGTGTTAGTGATTATTGGTTAGTTTTGGCGCGTTTCGTGCTTAGAAGTGCAAATGGGTCGAATTTGCACTAGGTGTCAATTGGGTTGGTTTGTAAGTCAACCCTAATTGTGTTGTTGTGTTTGTGATAATGGAATAGGTACTTTCCATTTGGCGCGTTGCGGTTTACTTGGAAGCATTCATCAAGACGACTAGGTGAGTGTTAATATCCAATATGCATATGTATGTGTAGGATGGGTACGGGTCGGGAGAAGGGGTTCTCGCTTGTAGAGCTCGCTTCTCGTATAGGTGGAATTATTGGACTTGTGTATAGGTCCAATTGGCACGGTTGTGCGTTTTGGTTGACCACGTTGGCGAGGTGCACACTTTGTGTGTACGTTATCACATAGGCGTGTGATGTGGACTTATATAACCCCAATGACGAAGGGTTAATATAGTGAGTGGAATAATTATATGCGTAGGTATATAATGTATCTATTTGTTGTAGCGTGAAATGTGTAGTGTCGAGGTGTTAAGACACCACGTTTCACGTGAAGAGTGTAGCATCGAGGTGTTAAGATGCCACTCTGGGTGAAGCATCGAGGTGTTAAGATGCCACCTAGGGGTGTAGTGTCGAGGTGTTAAGACACCACTCTGTAAAATAATGAGTGAAGCATCGAGGTGTTAAGATGCCACTCGGGGTGAAGTGCCGAGGTGTTAAGGTGCCACCCTAGGGGTTAGTGATACGAGGTGTTAAGTACCCTAACGAATGTTATGAACATCGATGACTTGTTTCGCGAAGTCATTCCCTTGCTAATATTTGGTTAACCAGGGTTATTGTGTTGTAAGCGTAAGCAAATTATATATATATATATATATATTGTATACATATAATGTTGTATTGTCGTGATGTAGCTAACCCTTCGGGTGTAGCTTATTGGCATTGTTCACATCGTTGTTGGTGAACTTATATTTTGTTGATGTACCTTTAGCTCGTTGCTTAGTGATCTTACGGTATGCTTAGACTAGCTTGCCTTTATGCTTGGATGCTCCGGTATACGGTATTTGATTTTGTGAGGCGTGTCCATTTTATGCATATATATGTATGTAGTATATTATCATTCACTAAGCGTTAGCTTACCCTCTCGTTGTTTACATTTTTATAGATTGCACGGATGTGGTGGCTCGGGTAAGCGCGGGGACTAGTGGACTTGCGTAGTTGCTTTAGAAGACTTACTTTTGGATTTGATTAGGATTGGGTAGCGTGTCCCCAATCCCATGCTCGGTCTATGTTTTTATATAAACTAATGGGTCGAAATAGTCACTTGTGGTATTTTGGGTCGATGTGGGCCCGGTGTCGTAAAACTCAGTTTTTATTGTGGAAAACTCCTAGTTTAAACTATTGTAATCTATTGTGAAAGTGTTTTGGTTTAAAAGTGTCGGGAAGCGGGTTTTCGCCCGCGTGTGTTCGAAAAACTGATCAGAATGTTTTAGTACATCTGGACGCCGTCCCAGATGGCTGGACGCCGTCCAAGTCTTAAGTTCTGGATGCCGTCCAAGCTTTTGGACGCCGTCCAAGCTTTTGGACGCCGTCCAGATCAACTGTTCCAGAAATTTTTTTTTTTGTGTGGCACATATTTGGAAGGTTAACGGGTTGGGTTGTTACAAGTGGTATCAGAGCATGGTCTAAGGGATTTAGGTGACTTGAGATAGGTGCCTAGACTTAGACTTTTGTGTGTGCTTATTTGTTGCGGGACTTGTAGGATTACGGGTCGGAATGAGTTTAGTTAGTGCCTTGATTGTAGGTTGACTAACGTTTATATTAGTAATGCAGATATTATTAATATGCTATTGTGTTGCGATATTGATTCTTGCGTTGTGTTTTGTTTGTGGTTGTGTTTGTTTATATCATCGAGCGAGGCGGTCGTTATACTAACGAGTCGATGCGGCGTGTGTGCGTAATAAGGACTTGCAAACCTTATTACGGGTGCAAATCGTGTCTAACGAGTGATGTACGACGAGTGTTTAGCAAGATGGGATGGTGTTGTGCGTGCGGTTTTATACGTTCGTGGACTAATCGTTTTGCATTCTTTAGAATGACGACGCGAAACGAGATCGAGGCGAATGAGGCGGAGTTTAACGCTAGAGTTGCGGCCGCCGTTGCGGAGCAAATGAGTGCGTTTCGAGAAGAAATGGATAGGAAGTATTCCGAACTTCAAAGTAGTGGTGAAATGGAGCGTTGTCTTAAGATCTTCATGAGGACTAAACCCCCGATGTATGACGGAAAACCGGATCCTTTGGTAAGCACAACTTGGATTTCGGATGTTGAAGGGTGTTTTCGTACTATTGATTGCCCTCCCGAGAAAAAGACGAGACTCGCTACGAGTTTGTTGCGGGGTAGAGCGAGGGATTGGTTGGATGGTAAGATTGATCTTGTCGGTGGCAAGACGTTTATGGCCTTATCATGGGACGAGTTTAAGGAGGAATTCTTCGAGGAGTTTCGGACTTCGGCCGACTTGTGGGAATTGCGTAATGAGTTGCGAAATTTGCAACAGGGTTATATGGATTTGAATACTCTCAAGACGACCTTTATGGCGAAGGCTTGTTTTTTCCAGGAGTATTTGGGGAATGATCATTTGTTGATGCAAGATTTCTATTGAACCTTGAATAATGACTTGAAGAGTAAGATTAGCAGAGTTCAGGCGAGATCGTTTGCGGAGTTATTCGCCGCGGCTAGAGATTTCGAGTCGTATTCGCGATCGAAGGTTGGTGAACCTTCAAGTGAGAGAAGGGTTGTTTCTTATGGTGCTCCAAGTAAGAGGACTAAGGGTCCGAGCGTGAGCACGGGTGGTACACGGACGGGTATATCGGATTCTAGTGCGTCTAGGTGTTACAATTGTGGCGTGAAGGGTCACAAGTCTTGAAAATGTCCGTTGCCAAAGGGTGATGGCACGGTATGCTTCAATTGCCAAGAAGAAGGACATCATAAGTCAGAATGTCCCGAGTTAGCGGGGATGGGGGCGGCAAGGAGACGTTAAGGTACGTTTCGTTTTAATAAATGTCCTTTGATAATTTATTATGTGCCGTTTGAGTTGGTGTATGTTAAATGCATCGTGTTGTGCTTGATATTGTTGTTATGGGTGACGTTCCTAATGGAAGTACCCTATGGTGACGTTTTAATTGTTGGGCGAAGGGCGTAAGACTTGGTGCAACCAAGCATTCCTTAGTATTGGGAATGTTTCTACCAAGCCATGTGGATGGGCTTAGGTGTTCGGATGTTAGAGCGTGTTCGCCCTCGTGTTAAAGTTGATGAACCGTGAGGTTCGTCGGGTGGTTGGAACCCTTGAGATCGAGTGTTTTGGACCTCGATGTATGTTGGTAATGGAGTCTACATGACGCGACATTAGGTGCCTCTCTTATACCTACTAGCGTGGTGTTCGACTCCGATAGTGATGCGGTTACGTTGTACTTAGGGTACCGGAGAAACCCTTAGGTACATGAGTGACTGGGTTGAAATCTGACAAACTAAAGAAATTGGATGATTGCGAGAGTATAGTTTGTGCATTTTGTGGTACACTTTTCATTTGAAGTGTTTAAGGATCGTTTGAAATCCTTTGTATGCTCATGGTTGGAGCAAGATGTAGTGATGGGTCGTGTGAACCTAATTGTTGGTAAAGTCTACCTTTGGTAGCATTGTACGAGTTGTGGATATTGGAACGTAGTTCCAAGTGGGGGAGTTACACTCCCGCACGAGGAAGTTTTAGTGTGAGATTTCGGATGATGCTCTTGGTAGATCCGGAAATTTGGTCGAGACACAGTTTGGGTCGATTTGTGGTAGAGTACAATTTTGGTTAACTTGTACTTATGATATTGGATTTGTAAATTATCACTGAGGTGGTATGTTGGTGAATCTCGTTGAGAGATAATGGTCGTGTTTGGCGAGCAAGGTAAAATCCCTCGGTTAAGGGATGTGTGTGAGTCGGGTTCTCTTTTGGAGAATTATTGTTTGGTACCTATGTTCGATATATGTGGTTCTTGCTCGATTATGGATGGTTAGTGGTATCCGCTAGGGTTCACTATAGTGTAACAGAGCGCGATGTTGCACTACTCGTTGTTTGAGGCCGAAAGTGCGTATGTGATTGATGAAGCATGACCTTCGGGGTCCGCTGACTTCATCGTGGTATTGATGAATGATGAAGCATGACTTTCGGAGTCCGCTGACTTCATCATGGGAGTATGCGATTGGTGAAGCATGATCTTCGGGTCCGCTGACTTCATCATGAGCGAGGTGATATATCGGTGAATCATGACTTTCGGGTCCGCTGACTTCATCCGGTGTTGAGATTGGTGAAGCATGGCCTTCAGGGTCCGCTGACTTCATCAGGAGAGTAGTGTTACGTCGGCATGGCATAACATTATCGGGAAATGCGAGTACCGGTGGGAAATGAGAGTACCATTCTTGATTTGTGTTGTGGGAACTATAGGTTGTTTTATACGCCGATGGTGGGGTCGTGAGGACCGTGTGGTGTGATTTGTGATGCGATAGCCGTGTTTCGCTCACATGTTGTCACGGGTATGACAATAGCCGATTTTGTACACCTTAGGATTAGCATTGCCATAGTCGTTTTGGGCGCTTTTGGTTTTAGCCGTTGTTTATGATGTTAGGATAGTGGCGTATTGGTTGTATTGCGCACTACAAAGGATGTTTAGTGGTAAGTGTAATCCGTAAGGATTCATGTGGTCCGGTCTTCATCGTTTCGGATTGTTGACTTTAGGATTGAGACTTGGTTGTTCTAGCATTGTACCTGTAATGGTACGCTAAAGGGTTGATATCTCGGTCCGAGATTAGTTGAGTTTTCCCGATGATAGGGAGTGAGCATGGTTTTAGTGCTCGGATAGTGGGTTTGATAAATCGCGGGAGACGATTCTAGTTGTTAAAGGTGATTCCTTGGGAAGAGTTGACTACGAAAGTCGGATTGGGACTTATGTTGAGGACCGCGGAGTGTGGTCCGTTTGGTTAAGTGACGAGGATCACGAGGACGTGATCGATTCTAAGTGAGGGAGAGTTGTAACACCCTGTTTTTGTTTCTGATTTTGTAGTAGGTCGGGATGCCGTCCAGATAGGAGGGACGGCGTCCAGCAACAAAAGGTGGGACGCCGTCCCGATAGGGGGGACGCCGTCTAGCAACAAAAGGTGGGACGCCGTCCAAAGTTTGGGACGCCGTCCAAACAGTCTGTCGAGCCAGCTGTTTTAATTATTTTAAAAGGGGTAAAATGGTAAAATCACTTAGATGCCGGTTTGGACCCTTCAAGGCTGGTTCCTTGGTCATTTGTGGATCATATTTCATCTTCACAAACACTCCTAACATTATTTAGAGAGAGAGGAGAAGTTCTAGAGAGAGAGAGGTGGATTTGGAGAAGGAGTCGGATTCTCGCAAAAGCTCGGGTTCTAAAGTTATTCATCTCGCTCCTAGCTACGTTGTGGTGGTATTGGTAAGCTCAAACTCCGAATTTCATTTGTTAGATTTGATGTTCAAGTTAGGGTTTTGAGCTAGATTGTTGTGAAACCCTTTTAGATGATGAAGTAGGTTCATGGTGAATTGTTAATCTTGTCACTTGGCGGGTTTTGGGTTGGTTGACGTTTTAGCCTTGATTAGGGTTTGATCTTGAGTTTAATCACTAGGTTTAGTGATTATGGAAGTGTTGAAACTCTTTTGGGTGAGTTTGGCTAACTAATTTTGAAATGGGTCAAAATTAGGGTTTTGGTGTCAAAATGGGTATGACACGTGTTTAACACTTGTGTTCGGGTTTAATTGGCGTGTTAGGACCATTTTCACTCGTGTTAGTGATTATTGGTTAGTTTTGGCGCGTTTCGTGCTTAGAAGTGCAAATGGGTCGAATTTGCACTAGGTGTCAATTGGGTTGGTTTGTAAGTCAACCCTAATTGTGTTGTTGTGTTTGTAATAATGGAATAGGTACTTTCCATTTGGCGCGTTGCGGTTTACTTGGAAGCATTCATCAAGACGACTAGGTGAGTGTTAATATCCTATATGCATATGTATGTGTAGGATGGGTGCGGGTCGGGAGAAGGGGTTCTCGCTTGTAGAGCTCGCTTCTCGTATAGGTGGAATTATTGGACTTGTGTATAGGTCCAATTGGCACGGTTGTGCGTTTTGGTTGACCACGTTGGCAAGGTGCACACTTTGTGTGTACGTTATCACATAGGCGTGGGATGTGGACTTATATAACCCCAATGACGAAGGGTTAATATAGTGAGTGGAATAATTATATGCGTAGGTATATAATGTATCTATTTGTTGTAGCGTGAAATGTGTAGTGTCGAGGTGTTAAGACACCACGTTTCATGTGAAGAGTGTAGCATCGAGGCGTTAAGATGCCACTCGGGGTGAAGCATCGAGGTGTTAAGATGCCACCTAGGGGTGTAGTGTCGAGGTGTTAAGACACCACTCCGTAAAATAATGAGTGAAGCATCGAGGTGTTAAGATGCCACTCGGGGTGAAGTACCGAGGTGTTAAGGTGCCACCCTAGGGGTTAGTGATACGAGGTGTTAAGTACCCAAACGGATGTTATGAACATCGATGACTTGTTTCGCGAATTCATTCCCTTGCGAAGATTTGGTTAACCATGGTTATTGTGTTGTAAGCGTAAGCAAATTATATATATATAAATATTTTATACATATAATGTTGTATTGTCGTGATGTAGCTAACCCTCCGGGTGTAGCTTATTGGCATTGTTCACATCGTTGTTGTTGAACTTATATTTTGTTGATGTACCTTTAGCTCGTTGCTTAGTGATCTTACGGTATGCTTAGACTAGCTTGCCTTTATGCTTGGATGCTCCGGTATACGGTATTTGATTTTGTGAGGCGTGTCCATTTTATTCATATATATGTTTGTAGTATATTATCATTCACTAAGCGTTAGCTTACCCTCTCGTTGTTTACATTTTTATAGATTGCACGGATGCGGTGGCTCGGGTAAGCGCGGGACTAGTGGACTTGCGTAGTTGCTTTAGAAGACTTGCTTTTGGATTTGATTAGGATTGGGTAGCGTGTCCCCAATCCCATGCTCGGTCTATGTTTTTGTATAAACTAATGGGTCGAAATAGTCACTTGTGGTATTTTGGGTCGATGTGGGCCCGGTGTCGTAAAACTCAGTTTTTATTGTGGAAAACTTCTAGTTTAAACTATTGTAATCTATTGTGAAAGTGTTTTGGTTTAAAAGTGTCGGGAAGCGGGTTTTCGCCCGCGTGTGTTCGAAAAACTGATCAGAATGTTTTAGTGCATCTGGACGTCGTCCCAGATGGCTGGACGCCGTCCCAGTCTTAAGTTCTGGACGCCGTCCAAGCTTTTGGACGCCGTCCAGATCAACTGTTCCAGAAATTTTTTTTTTTGTGTGGCACATTTTCGGAAGGTTAACGGGTTGGGTTGTTACATTAAGCAATCAAACTTGTTAAGACTTGATTAATTGAAATAGGTTTCATATAGACAATTGACCACCCAAGTTGACCGGTGATTCACGAACGTTAAAACTTGTAAAAATAATATGATGACATATATATGATTATATATATAGTTAACATGATATTATGATAAGTAAGTATCTCATTAGGTATTTTAACAATGAGTTATATACATAAAATTGAGTTTATTGAATTAAGAAACTCGAAACGATATATATAACGATTATCGTTATAACAACGTCTTACTAATTACATATGAATCATATTAAGATATTGATACACTATGTTTAATCATGATAAATGATAAGTAAATATGTCATTAATTGTATTAACAATGAACTACATATGTAAAAACAAGACTACTGACTTAATGATTTCGAAACGAGACATATATGTAGCGATTATTGTTGTAACAACATTTAGCTGTATATATATCATACTAAGATATATTAATATATCATAATATCATGATAATGTAATAATTTAACATCTCATTAGATATAATAAACATTGGGTTAACAACATTTAACATAATCGTTAACTTAAAGGTTTCAAAACAACATTTACATGTAACGACTAACGATGACTTAACGACTCAGTTAAAATGTATATACATGTAGTGTTTTAATATGTATTCATACACTTTTGAAAGACTTCAAGACACTTATAAAAATACTTCTACTTAACAAAAATGCTTGCAATTACATCCTCGTTCAGTTTCATCAACAATTCTACTCGTATGCACCCGTATTCGTACTCATACAATACATAGCTTTTAGATGTATGTACTATTGGTATATACACTCCAATGATCAGCTCTTAGCAGCCTATGTGAGTCACCTAACACATGTGAGAACTATCATTTGACAACTAGCATGAAATATCTCATAAAATTACAAAAATATTAGTAATCATTCATGACTTATTTACAAGTAAACAAAATTACACATCCTTTATATCTAATCCATATACCAACGACCAAAAACACCTACAAACACTTTCATTCTTCAATTTTCTTCATTTAATTGATCTCTCTCAAGTTCTATCTTCAAGTTCTAAGTGTTCTTCATAAATTCTTTAAGTTCTAGTTTCATAAAATCAAGAATACTTCCAAGTTTGCTAGCTTACTTCCAATCTTGCCAAGTGATCATCCAACCTCAAGAAATCTTTCTTATTTACAGTAATATATCTTTCTAATACAAGGTAATACTCATATTCAAACTTTAGTTCAATTTCTATAACTATAACAATCTTATTTCGAGTGATGATCTTACTTGAACTTGTTTTTATGTCATGATTCTGCTTCAATAACTTTCATGCCATCCAAGGATCCTTTGAAGCTAGATCCATTTGTCTCTTTTATAGTAGGTTTATCCACAAAACTTGAGGTAGTAATGATGTTCATAACATCATTCGATTCATACATATAAAGCTATCTTATTCGAAGGCTTAAACTTGAAATCACTAGAACATAGTATAGTTAATTCTAAACTTGTTCGCAAACAAAAGTTAATCCTTTTAACTTGTCTTTTAAAACCAACTAAACACATGTTCTATATCTATATGATATTCTAACTTAATGATTTAAAACCTGGAAACACGAAAAACACCGTAAAACCGAACATACGCCGTCGTAGTAACACCGCAGGCTGTTTTGGGTTTGATAATTAAAAACTATGATAAACTTTGATTTGAAAGTTGTTCTTCTGGGAAAATAATTTTTCTTATGAACATGAAACTATATCCAAAAATCATGGTTAAACTCAAAGTGAAAGTATGTTTTTCAAAATGGTCATCAAGACGTCGTTCTTTCGACTGAAATGACTACCTCTTATAAAAACGACTTGTAACTTATATTTCTGACTATAAACCAATACTTTTTCTGTTTAGATTCATAAAATAGAGTTCAATATGAAACCATAGCAATTTGATTCACTCAAAACGGATTTAAAACGAAGAAGTTATGGGTAAAACAAGATTGGATATTTTTTTATTGTTGTAGCTTCGGGAAATATTGTAACAATTCTATTCAAATCATATCCTAGCTAACTTATATTGTATTATACATGTATTCTAATATATTATGTAATCTTGGGATACCATAGACACGTATGCAAATGTTTTGACATATCATATCGACCCATGTATATATATTATTTGGAACAACCATAGACACTCTATATGCAGTAATGTTGGAGTTAGCTATACAGGGTTGAGGTTGATTCCAAAAATATATATACTTTGAGTTGTGATCTAGCCTGAGACGTGTATACACTGGGTTGTGGATTGATTCAAGATAATATATATCGATTTATTTCTGTATATCTAATTGTGGACAACTAGTTGTAGCTTACTAGCGAGGACAACTGACTTAATGAACTTAAAACATTAAAACGTATTAAAAATGTTGTAAATATATTTTGAACATACTTTGATATATATGTACATATTTGTTATAGGTTCGTGAATCGACCAGTGGCCAAGTCTTACTTCCCGACGAAGTAAAAATCTGTGAAAGTGAGTTATAGTCCCACTTTTAAAATCTAATATTTTGGGATGAGAATACATGCAGTTTTATAAATGTTTTACGAAATAGACACAAGTTAATGAAACTACATTATATGGGTGAATGATCGAAGCCGAATATGCCCATTTTTCTTGGTAACCTAAGAATTAGTAAACCGATCTACTAATTGACGCGAATCCAAAAGATAGATCTATTGGGCCTAACGAACCCCATCCAAAGTACCGGATGCTTTAGTACTTCGATGTTGTTTTTATCATGTCCGAAGGATTTCCCGGAATGATAGGGGATATTCTTACATGCATCTTTTTAATGTCGGTTACCAGGTGTTCACCATATGAATGATTTTTATCTCTATGTATGGGATGTATATTGAAATATGAAATCTTGTGGTCTATTATTATGATTTGATAATATATAGGTTAAACCTATAACTCACCAACATTTTTGTTGACGTTTTAAGCATGTTTATTCTCAGGTGATTATTAAGAGCTTCCGCTGTTGCATACTAAAATAAGGACAAGATTTGGAGTCCATGCTTGTATGATATTATGTAAAAACTGAATTCAAGAAACTTATTTTTGATGTAATATATTCTTATTGTAAACCATTATGTAATGGTCATGTGTAAACGGTATATTTTAGATTATCATTATTTGATAATCTACGTAACGCTTTTTAAACCTTTATAGATAAAATAAAGGTTATGGTTATTTTAAAAATGAATGCAGTCTTTGAAAAACATCTCATATAGAGGTCAAAACCTCGCAACGAAATCAATTAATATGGAACGTTTATAATCAATATGAACGGGACATTTCAGTTGGTATCCGAGCGTTGGTCTTAGAGAACCAGAAATTTGCATTAGTGTGTCTTATCGAGTTTGTTAGGATACATTAGTGAGTCTGGACTTCGACCGTGTTTTCTTTAAAAATGATTGCTTAACATTTTTTTGTTGGAAACTATATATTATTAACATGTAAATATTATGTGATATATTAACCTCTTAATGTATTTGATATTGTGTGATAGATGTCTACCACTAGTACAAATCCCATCGATTCACCTAATAATAATGAAGAGTCGAATATATTTTGGGAAGATTCACAAATTCCCGAAGAGGAACCGGAAGAAGAGGAACCGGAAGAAGAGGAACCGGAAGAGGAGGAACCGGAAAAGGAGGAACCGAAAGAAGAGGAACCAGAAGAGGAGGAATCGAAAGAGGAGGAACCAGAAGAAGAAGAGGTTCTGGAGGAAGAAATATTGATACCTATAGTAAATCGATTAAATAAAAGAAAATCCTCAACCAATGGACCAAAGTTAATAATGGTCAATGGTGTTTCCACCGAGGAAGCAAAATATTGGGAAGATTACCAATTTTCCGATGAATCGGATCCCGATTAGGATTCCGATGATATTATAGAAATTACCTCGACCCAATTTAATAAAGCGAAAGAAAATAATAAGGGAAAAAGTATAAAAATAGAGAAACCCGATTCCAACCCCGATGAACTTTATATGTATCGGCAACATCCGTATTTCCTAAAATGTAACAATGACCCGGGAACCTCTAAACCACCAAGTTTTTCTAAAACATTGTGGAAAACGACGGCTCGTATTAGAGGAACACCATATATTCCTAGAAAATTAGGAAAACGAACCAAGTCCGAAGAAGAAGAAACCAGCGATTCAGATTAGAGGGTTGTAATCATGTTGTATATTATATGTATTGTAGTGTGCTTGTACTTTTATATTCTATGTAAAAAATTGCTTGTATTATTTGTTAATTATCTTTTACGAATCTAATCCTTGTCTATTTTACAGTATAAAAACAAAATGGACGTTAAGGGTAGACAACCGAATATTTTAGAAGACCTACCAGATGATATGATTGAGGAAATCTTGTCTAGAGTCGGTCAGAATTCATCAGCACATTTAGTTATGGCAAAATTAACTTGTCAAACATTTGAAAGACTTCTCAGAAATGCCTTAGTTTATAAAAGGCTTTCCTTTGATAGGTGGGGTATATCACATTGGGGAGACCGTAAGTTTCGCCGTGTTTTCTTTAAAGCATTAAATGTGGGGAACCCAAATGCAATTTTACGCTACAGGTTAAGAATCTATTTTGACTCAACATATCCCAACATAGGATTTCGTGAATTAGAAAGAGCTTCTAACATGCAACATAAAGAAGCATGTTATGCTTACGGGTTAGTGATGTTCGCTTCTTACCAAAGTGAGAAAAAGAACATCGGATTGCAGCTTTTAAATAAAACCTTCCCACAAGTGACGGATTCAGTAGTTGGGGTGAGAAACAAGGTTTTTAGATTATTACGGGGCTGTTGGACATTACGAAACCCTCGTCCTTTTGACGACATTACAACATGCTACCTAGCCAATAGTCATAACGGTTATTTTCCACAAGACCAAGGATGGGAAGTCGTCTTAGTAAAACCAGAATGCATGACTTGTTTCTGGACTTATGAATTACGTGTCTTTATTTCCTTTGCTGAACAACTTGCGTATTAACTAGATTTATCTTCAAAACTCTCCTGTATCATAGTGTACTATATTTCATGTTATATGTAATATAGCGAAGTTGTAAGTTTGAAGAATATTTGTATGTGATATATTATTATAATCAGTTTTTCATATGGAATTGTAGTAGTTGAATTGTATATTAGCTACTAAGTATGAACTTAACTGGTAGGTAGTACCCGAATTTAAACTTATAAAACGCTAATATGAAGAAAAAGCTTTTATAAATGAGTTCATATTATGCTACGAAATACTATTGACTACTCTTAATATTATGTATGATTAACTCGATTCAGTTGGTTATTTTGAAGGAAATGGCACCGACTACTCGATACACCATGAATATGAGCGAAGAGGAATTTCGTACCTTTCTTGCTGCAAACATAGCCGCAGTACAGGTTGCGCTACATACCAACAATAACTCTGAATCTAGCAATGTAGCTAACGGCGCAAGAAATCGTGTAGGATGCTCCTACAAAGAATTCACTGCCTGCAAACCTTTGGAATTTGATGGAACCGAAGGACCAATTGGATTGAAACGGTGGACCGAGAAAGTCGAATCGGTGTTTGCCATAAGTAAGTGTATTGAAGAGGACAAAGTTAAGTACGCTACGCATACCTTCACAGGTACTGCGTTAACGTAGTGGAACACCTATCTTGAACAGGTAGGACAAAATGCTGCTTACGCACTACCGTGGTCGGCATTCAAGCAACTGATGAACGAGCAGTACCGTCCTAGAAACGAAGTCAATAAACTCAAGGCAGAACTTAGAGAGTTACGAACACAAGGGTTCGACGTTACCACATATGAACGACGATTCACAGAGTTGTGCCTATTGTGTCCGGGAGCATTCGAAGATGAAGACGAGAAGATCGACACATTTGTAAAAGGGCTACCAGTAAGGATTCAAGAAGATGTGAGTTCACACGAGCCCGCTTCTATACAGAAGGCAAGTCGAATAGCTCATAAACTCATAAATCAGATTGAGGGAAGAATTAAAGAGTAGGCGGTCGAAGAAGCCAACATGAAACAACTCAAGAGGAAGTGGGAGAAAAACGGTGACAAGAGTCACCAGTACAACAACAACAACAATTACAACCACAATCGCAATAACTATCCCAACAATCGCAACAATAACCGCAATCCTAACAATAACTTCAACAAACATCCCAACAACAACAACAACTACAACAACCGTTTCAATAATAATAACAATCCCAACAACAACCTCAATAACAACAACGGCAACAAAAACCAAAAACAGCCATGTCATAGGTGTGAAGAAAATCATCAGGGGTTTTGCACGACATTTTGCAACAGGTGTAAAAGAAATGGTCATAGCGCGAAAAAGTGTGAGGTCTACGGACCAAAGTTTAACAGAACTAAAGGAACAAATAATGTCGGAACAAGTAATGCCGAAACGAATAGTGTCGGAGTAAGTAATACCAACTCTGTTTGTTATAAATGTGGAAAAACGGGCCACATTATTAGAAATTAGCCGAATCAGGGGAATACTAATGGCCAGGGCCGTGGAAGAGTTTTCAATATTAATGCAGCAGAAGCACAGGAAGACCCGGAGCTTGTTACGGATACGTTTCTTATTGACAATAAATCTGCTTATGTTTTATTTGATTCGGGTGCGGATAGAAGCTATATGAGTAGAGAATTTTGTGCTAAATTAAGTTGCCCATTGACGCCTTTGGATAGTAAATTTTTACTCGAATTAGCAAACGGTAAATTAATTTCAGCAGATAATATATGTCGGGAGAGAGAAATTAAACTGGGGGATGAAACGTTTAAAATTGATTTAATACCAGTTGAGTTAGGGAGTTTTGATGTAATAATTGGTATGGACTAGTTGAAAAAGGTGAGAGCAGAGGTCGTTTGTTACAAAAATGCGATTCGTATTATGCGTGAAAAAGGAAAACGTTTAATGGTGTACGGAGAAAAGAACAACGCGAAATTAAATCTTATTAGTAGTTTGAAGGCACAAAAACTAATAAGAAAAGGTTGTTACGTCATTCTAGCACACATCGAGGAAGCTAAACCTAAAGAAAAGAACATCAGTGATGTTCCCGTCGCAAAAGAATTTCCCGATGTATTTCCGAAAGAATTACCGGGATTACCCCCACATCGATCCGTTGAATTTCAAATAGACCTTGTACCAGGAGCTGCACCAATAGCTCGTGCTCCATACAGACTCGCACCCAATGAAATGAAAGAATTACAAAGTCAGTGACAGGAACTTTTAGATCGTGGTTTCATTCGACCAAGCACATCACCATGGGGAGCTCCTGTTTTGTTTGTCAAGAAGAAAGATGGTACATTCAGGTTGTGTATCGACTACCGAGAGTTGAACAAACTTACCATCAAGAACCGCTACCCAATACCGAGAATCGACGACTTATTTGATCAACTACAAGGCTCGTCTATTTATTCGAAGATCGATTTACGTTCTGGATATCATCAAATGCGGGTGAAGGAGGATGATATTCCAAAGACTACTTTTAGGACACGTTACGGTCATTACGAGTTTATGGTTATGCCATTTTGATTGACTAAAGCACCAGCTGTGTACATGGACCTCATGAACCGAGTGTGTGGGCCATATCTTGACAAGTAAGTCATTGTTTTCATCAATGACATACTTATTTACTTGAAAAATGATCAAGATCATGAAGAACATTTGAGAAAAGTGTTAAAGTTGCTGAGAAAATAAAAACTGTACGCTAAGTTTTCAAAGTGTTCATTTTGGTTGGAAGAAGTTCAATTCCTCGGTCACATAGTGAACAAAGAAGGTATTCAGGTGGATCCAGCAAAGATTGAAATCGTTGAAAAGTGGAAAACCCCTAAAACTCCGAAGCATATACGCCAGTTTTTAGGACTACCTGGTTACTACAGAAGGTTCATCCAAGACTTTTCCAGAATAGCAAAACCCTTGACTGTATTAACGCATAAAGGGAAGAAATTTGAATGGAAGGATGAACAAGAGAAAGCATTTCAGTTATTGAAGAAAAAGTTAACTACGACACCTATATTGTCATTACCTGAAGGGAATGATTTTGTGATATATTGTGACGCCTCAAAGCAAGGTCTCGGTTGTGTATTAATGCAACGAACGAAAGTAATTGCTTATGCGTCTAGATAATTGAAGATTCACGAACAGAATTATACGACGCATGATTTGGAATTAGGCGCGGTTGTTTTTGCATTAAAGATTTGGAGGCACTACTTATATGGGGTCAAAAGTATTATATATACCGACCACAAAAGTCTTCAACACATATTTAATCAGAAATAACTGAATATGAGGCAGCGTAGGTGGATTGAATTGTTAAATGATTACGACTTTGAGATTCGTTACCACCCGGGGAAGGCAAATGTGGTAGCCGACGCCTTGAGTAGAAAGGACAGAGAACCCATTCGAGTAAAATCTATGAATATAATGATTCACACTAACCTTACTACTCAAATAAAGGAGGCGCAACAAGGAGTTTTAAAAGAGGGAAACTTAAAGGATGAAATACCCAAAGGATCGGAGAAGCATCTTAATATTCGGGAAGACAGAACCCGGTATAGGGCTGAAAGAATTTGGGTACCAAAATTTGGAGATATCAGAGAAATGGTACTTAATGAAGCTCATAAAACCAGATACTCAATACATCCTGGAACGGGGAAGATGTACAAGGATCTCAAGAAACATTTTTAGTGGCCAGGTATGAAAGCCGATGTTGCTAAATATGTAGGGGAATGTTTGACGTGTTCTAAGGTCAAAGCGGAGCATCAGAAACCATCAGGTCTACTTCAACAACCCGAAATCCCGGAATGGAAATGGGAAAACATTACCATGGATTTCATCACTAAATTGCCAAGGACTGCAAGTGGTTTTGATACTATTTGGGTAATAGTTGATCGTCTCACCAAATCAGCACACTTCCTGCCAATAAGAGAAGATGACAAGATAGAGAAGTTAGCACGACTGTATATGAAGGAAGTCATCTCCAGACATGGAATACCAATCTCTATTATCTTTGATAGGGATGGCAGATTTATTTCAAGATTCTGGCAGACATTACAGCAAGCATTAGGAACTCGTCTAGACATGAGTACTGCCTATCATCCACAAACTGATGGGCAGAGCGAAAGGACGATACAAACGCTTGAAGACATGCTACGAGCATGTGTTATTGATTTCGAAAACAGTTGTGATCAACATCTACCGTTAGCAAAATTTTCCTACAACAATAGCTACCATTCAAGCATTGCGATGGCGCCGTTTGAAGCACTTTATGGTAGAAAGTGTAGGTCTCCAATTTTTTGGAGTGAAGTGGGGGATAGACAAATTACAGGTCCGGAGATAATACAAGAAACTACCGAGAAGATCATCCAAATTCAACAACGGTTGAAAACCACCTAAAGTCGACAAAAGAGCTACGCCGACATTAAAAGAAAAGATATAGAATTTGAAATTAGAGAGATGATCATGCTTAAGGTTGCACCTTGGAAAGGCGTTGTTCGATTTAGTAAATGAGGGAAATTACATCCAAGGTATATTGGACCATTCAAGATTATTAATCGTGTCGGACCAGTAGCATACCGACTTGAGTTACCTCAACAACTCGCGGCTGTACATAACACTTTCCATGTCTCGAATTTGAAGAAATGTTTTGCTAAAGAAGATCTCACTATTCCGTTAGACGAAATCCAAATCAACGAAAAACTTCAATTCATCGAAGAACCCGTCGAAATAATGGATCGTGAGGTTAAAAGACTTAAGCAAAACAAGATACCAATTGTTAAAGTTCGATGGAATGCTCGTAAAGGACCCGAGTTCACCTGGGAATGAGAAGATCAGATGAAGAAGAAATACCCGCACTTATTTCCAGAAGATACGTCAACACCTCCAACTGCTTAAAATTTCGGGACGAAATTTATTTAACGGGTAGGTACTGTAGTGACCCGAACTTTTCCATGTTTATATATATTAAATGAAATTGTTATTTACATGATTAAGTGTTTCCAACATGTTAAGCAATCAAACATGTTAATACTTGATTAACTGAAATAGGTTTCATATAGACAATTAACCACCCAAGTTGAACGGTGATTCACGAACGTTAAATCTTGTAAAAATAATATGATGACATATATATGATTATATATATAGTTAACATGATATTATGATAAGTAAGTATCTCATTAGGTATTTTAACAATGAGTTATATACATAAAATTGAGTTTATTGAATTAAGAAACTCGAAACGATATATAT
This sequence comes from Rutidosis leptorrhynchoides, assembly GCF_046630445.1. NCBI lineage: Eukaryota > Viridiplantae > Streptophyta > Magnoliopsida > Asterales > Asteraceae > Rutidosis > Rutidosis leptorrhynchoides. Next base: position 413,308,746 of record NC_092337.1, on the reverse strand, counting down.
AACGATTATCGTTATAACAACGTCTTACTAAATACATATGAATCATATTAAGATATTGATACACTATGTTTAATCATGATAAATGATAAGTAAACATGTCATTAAGTGTATTAACAATGAACTACATATGTAAAAACAAGACTACTAACTTAATGATTTTGAAACGAGACATATATGTAGCGATTATCGTTGTAATAACATTTAACTGTATATATATCATACTAAGATATATTAATATATCATAATATCATGATAATGTAATAATTTAACATCTCATTAGATATAATAAACATTGGGTTAACAACATTTAACATGATCGTTAACTTAAAGGTTTCAAGACAACATTTACATGTAACGACTAACGATGACTTAACGACTCAGTTAAAATGTATATACATGTAGTGTTTTAATATGTATTCATAAACTTTTGAAAGACTTCAAGACACTTATCAAAATACTTCTACTTAACAAAAATGCTTACAATTACATCCTCGTTCAGTTTCATCAACAATTCTACTCGTATGCACCCGTATTCGTACTCGTACAATACACAGCTTTTAGATGTATGTACTATTAATATATACACTCCAATGATCAGCTCTTAATAGCCCATGTGAGTCACCTAACACATGTGAGAACCATCATTTGGCAACTAGCATGAAATATCTCATAAAATTACAAAAATATTAGTAATCATTCATGACTTATTTACAAGTAAACAAAATTACACATCCTTTATATCTAATCCATATACTAACGACCAAAAACACCTACAAACACTTTAATTCTTCAATTTTCTTCATCTAATTGATCTCTCTCAAGTTCTATCTTCAAGTTCTAAGTATTCTTCATAAATTCTATAAGTTCTAGTTTCATAAAATCAGGAATACTTCCAAGTTTGCTAGCTTACTTCCAATCTTGTAAATTGATCATCCAACCTCAAGAAATCTTTCTTATTTACAGTAAGATATATTTCTAATACAAGGTAATACTCATATTCAAACTTTGGTTCAATTTCTATAACTATAACAATCTTATTTCGAGTGATGATCTTACTTGAACTTGTTTTCGTGTCATGATTCTGCTTCAAGAACTTTCAAGCCATCCAAGGATCCTTTGAAGCTAGATCCATTTGTCTCTTTTCCAGTAGGTTTATCCACAAAAATTGAGGTAGTAATGATGTTCATAACATCATTCGATTCCTACATATAAAGGTATCTTATTCGAAGGTTTAAACTTGAGATCACTAGAACATAGTTTAGTTAATTCTAAACTTGTTGGCAAACAAAAGTTAATCCTTCTAACTTGACTTTTAAAATAAACTAAACACATGTTCTATATCTATATGATATTCTAACTTAATGATTTAAAACCTGAAAACACGAAAAACACCGTAAAACCGGACATACGCCGTCGTAGTAACACCGCGGGCTGTTTTGGGTTTGATAATTAAAAATTATGATAAACTTTGATTTAAAAGTTGTTCTTCTGGGAAAATAATTTTTATTATGAACATGAAACTATTTCCAAAAATCATGGTTAAACTCAAAGTGGAAGTATGTCTTTCAAAATGGTCATCAAGACGTCGTTCTTTCAACTGAAATGACTACCTCTTACAAAAACGACTTGTAACTTATATTTTTGACTATAAACCTATACTTTTTCTGTTTAGATTCATAAAATAGAGTTCAATATGAAACCTTAGCAATTTGATTCACTCAAAACAGATTTAAAACGAAGAAGTTATGGGTAAAACAAGATTGGATATTTTTTTATTGTTGTAGCTACGGGAAATATTGTAACAATTCTATTCAAATCATATCCTAGCTAACTTATATTGTATTATACATGTATTCTAATATATTATGTAATCTTGGGATACCATATACACGTATTAAAATGTTTTGACATATCATATCGACCCATGTATATATATTATTTGGAACAACCATAGACACTCTATATGCAGTAATGTTGGAGTTAGCTATACAGGGTTGAGGTTGATTCCAAAAATATATATACTTTGAGTTGTGTTCTAGCCTGAGATGTGTATACACTGGGTCGTGGATTGATTCAAGATAATATATATATCGATTTATTTCTGTACATCTAATTGTGGACAACTAGTTGTAGCTTACTAACGAGGACAGCTGACTTAATAAACTTAAAACATTAAAACGCATTAAAAATGTTGTAAATATATTTTGAACATACTTTGATATATATGTACATATTTGTTATAGGTTCGTGAATCGATCAGTGGCCAAGTCTTACTTCCCGACGAAGTAAAAATCTGTGAAAGTGAGTTATAGTCCCACTTTTAAAATCTAATATTTTGGGATGAGAATACATGCAGCTTTATAAATGTTTTACGAAATAGACACAAGTAAATGAAACTACATTATATAGGTGAATGATCGAAGCCGAATATGCCCCTTTTGCTTGGTAACCTAAGAATTAGTAAACTGATCTACTAATTAACGCGAATCCTAAAGATGGATCTATTGGGCTTAACGAACCCCATCTAAAGTACCGGATGCTTTAGTACTTCGATGTTGTTTTTATCATGTTCGAAGGATTTCTCGGAATGATAGGGGATATTCTTATATGCATCTTGTTGATGTCGGTTACCAGGTGTTCACCATATGAATGATTTTTATCTCTATGTATGGGATGTATATCGAAATATAAAATCTTGTGGTCTATTATTATGATTTGATAATATATAGGTTAAACCTATAACTCACCAACATTTTTGTTGACGTTTTAAGCATGTTTATTCTCAGGTGATTATTAAGAGCTTCCGTTGTTGCATACTAAAATAAGGACAAGATTTGGAGTCCATGCTTGTATGATATTATGTAAAAAGCTGCATTCAAGAAACTTATTTTTGATGTAATATATTCTTATTGTAAACCATTATGTAATGGTCGTGTGTAAACGGTATATTTTAGATTATCATTATTTGATAATCTACGTAATGCTTTTTAAACATTTATAGATAAAAATAAAGGTTATGGTTTTTTTAAAAATGAATGCAGTCTTTGAAAAACGCCTCATATAGAGGTCAAAACCTCACAACGAAATCAATTAATATGGAACGTTTATAATCAATATGAACGGGACATTTCACATTGCTAAACAGTTAACATGTAAAAGTGTTCCTAAAAATCCCAGATTTTTAGCTTAATTATATTTTATTATTTCACTCATTAACTGTTTGAAACCTGATCAAAAAGGTTAGAAAATTATTTATTTTCTGTTTCGATTTATATGTATGGAGTACTAATATTTAAACTTAAAAAGGTAAAAATACTTTTAACAAATCTAAAATCTTCGTAACCGATTTACAGTTCAACTTTTATTTTAATCCATCATAAACTTATATTAAATCTATATGAACGCTAACGAAATGTTAACCGAGTATTACTGACGTTTACTAATTAAGTTCGAAATCATTTATATTTCCTTTCTATATATAAACAGTTTTAAAATAACAAAGTTAATTACTAAAACAAATATATTATATATTTTTAAACAAAAAGATTCAATATAACTTTATATATTTACAAGTAATATTTATATACATATTTATATATATTTATATATTCTATAGTTTCCATTAATCACATTTTATTTTATTTATTTTACAATATAAATCCTAATAATCATATTATATAATATTCTAAATTATATTTCAAATTATAAATACCTATTTAAATATATATGTTATCTATTTAAAAGTAGTTGTTCGTGAATTATCGGGAATGGTCGAAAGTGAAACGAATATATGAAACAGTTCAAAATATTTGTGACTCAACATTACAGACTTTGCTTATCGTGTCAAAATAATATAAAGATCAAGTTTAAATTTGGTTGGAAATTTCCGGGTCATCACAGTACCTACCCGTTAAAGAAATTTCGTCCCGAAATTTGAGTGAGGTGGTCATGGCTAACAATAAAAATGTTTTCATGACGAATACGAGTTGATAAATAGAGTTTTATTACTGTTGAGAAATATAGATAAGATAATTCGACTACTCGAAGAGTACGAGTGAAGCTATCACAAAAGAGTGAAATGAGAAAATAAAGTTTCATCATAACTTTTACTAGTCGTGGTTGAATTCTGGAATTCAAGGGATTCAAAAGAAAATCTTGGAAATCTATAAGATCTGATTCTTTGAGATTTAAGGAAATTGGGATCTCTTTAATTAAATGCGATGATCTGTCCCAATTACTACGTCTGATTTTTCCATTATAAATTTACCTTTTCCGTTTCATTAGTTTTCACCACTTCTATACTCAATTCCCAATTTCAAAATGTTTAATCCAGTTCTGATCCTTGTCCTTATCCTTACTATCGCAACAATCATTCTCCTTTTCCAACTTCCACCAGAGGAATCTGCTTTCTTCTACTTCGCCCTTGGGGTTATAATGTTTTTAATTCTTCCGTGTCTTTATGTTGCGATAAACATTGATATACACGGTTTGTAATTTATGTGTTGTTATCGAGCTTTATATTCTCCCTTATTTTTCGAAGCTCTATGCTTTTGTTTCATCTTCCCGACTTCAAGTCAAGCGAATAATGGTCCAGAATTTGTAGATATAGAGTTTTGAATGATTATAATGTTCTAAGCAGGAAAGAACGTGATAGCACGATTTGATTTTCAAATTTATCAACATCACGGAAGATAGAAACATCAAGAATACATTTTCTTGATTTGTTCAGGAGTTAAGTAGAATGAAAGATTTATGTAACATGACACATGATGACGTTATGATCTGTGAATCATCACGTCCCATTAGAAACTCAGCATGACTTACTGTAATATAATCACGTTGATCAAGTGTCATTATATTATACTAACTCATGCTTCAGTTCCCATCACTACTTCAAAAAATATTCATACTTTAAACTCGAAGGTTTTAGAATTTAGAAACTAAAACGGTTTCTTTTATGATGTAATATAGATAGCACGAAGGGATAAATAATTTTGGACGAGAATATTTATGAAAATATCTTCAGAAATATCGAAGATATTTATGATGATATTTTGGAATTTCTAAGTTCGATGGTTGATGAAGAAAGATTTTCTGCAAGATTTTAACATGTGTACGGAGCAAGATATTCGTTGAAGGTTTCATCGGATCCAGAATTACCTGATTTCTTTGAATATATAGTATGGTCCTGGTATTTGGCCTTGGTCTCCTTTGTGGTTAGCTCAATCCGTTTTCCAGTTCCAACTTTTCTGAGCTTTTCCAACATACTATTCTTTATCATAAAACTTTCGACGATTAATGTCGTTTACGGTTTTTGCTGCTTCATTAGCATTACGATGACTAGTTCGCAGTTCGGGGTATTTTTCAGAAACTTCACATTCAAGCATGTAAGTCCAAATGATAGACGTAATATGTACACATATAACTGTTGGCATAAGCATGCTGCGAGATTTCAAAATACTGATTGCTAATTCCCGATGATTCGTATGGCAATTCTTGTTACAAGATGCGAATGAGTACATGATGAAACTTTAATAGATAAATATAGTGATTTGTCGGAGAGATTTAAACCAAGGAGCGCGAGGTTGCTGGTACATTTGCTGGTAATATGGTGGAATATAAAAGGTTCCCCGGTAACAATAAAAGAGCATGCATATATATCAAGGTTATAATAAGGTTGTTTCGAACGAAAAGTCGAACTTGACTTGTTAGAGCTGTGACAAATCTGGCTATCTCGAACAGGAATTGCAAAGTTATTTTCGGTAATAATAACGCTAAAGGAATTAACACAGCTTTGTGTTAAACGTTTACTCAGTTTCCGAGTGTTTTCAGGTGCATAACTATATGCATCAATCTTTTCTTCCATAGATGAAGTGCGGTTGGTTCATCCTCTCGATTGAGGTGTTTTCAAGAATCATGAAAGGTTTGAGCGCAGATTGTAATCGTCAAGATACAAATGATGTTTAAGATGAAATCAAGTGGCAAACTTGAAGAATTGTTTAGTTTCATATGTTATAATCAATATTTTAATTCATTTTAATTGTCCAATGTCGGCAGCCCACAGTTGATAGTCCACAGTTAATAGTCCAATAATTCATATGTAGCTTAATATATAATATTCGAATTAATTAATACGTATCGTGACCTGTGTACATGTCTCAGACTCGATCACAACTCAAAACTATATATATTATTGTAGAATCAACCTCAACCCTGTATAGCTAACTCAAGCATTACTGCATATAGAGTGTCTATGGTTATTCTAAATAATATATATACATGCGTCGATATGATATGTCAAAACCTTGTATACGTGTCCCGATATTTAAAGTGCGTAAAAATAAATAACAGAAATTAAATGACGATAAATAAAGTGCGTAAAGTAAATAACAGAAATTAAATGACGATAAATAAAATTGCGAGAATGTAAATTGCGATAATTAAATTGCAATAAATAAAATGTAATCAGTTAGCTAGGAACAATTAGCTAGGAACAATTAGCGTGGATTCTTAGCAAAATTTCTCACAGTTAATTTTTTTGTTTCTAACAATTTTATTTTGTCCAATGTTTTTGTTCATTATGCCACTTGTCGGATTCTGATAATTCAAAATCCAAATATGAAATTGAATGAAAATGGTTATTCTGCAGTGAACGGATACATATATCTGTAGATGTAAGTAGGATAGTAAATGACCGTTAAATCAGATTCGAAGAATGTACAGTGTGACTTATTAATGTGAAATCTAAATATTCTTCGGGCATTACCTACCCGTTAAAATATTTTCACCATTAACAGTTTGTACGAAAGAATTTTTAATTACAGTCTTTATGAAAAAATATATGTACATATATATTTTCTTCAGATGTAATCATGGATTTAATGAGTTAATATGATATTAAACTCATTTGATTTACCGTTAGAACTAGAATACATAATCTCTAAAATAATAGAGATTACATAATCGCCATGAAGAACAAAGATAATTGATGTAGAACGATACGTAGAACGATGATTATACTCGAGGTACAGAATGAGATGTTGAGGCATGGAATGCGGATGATGTTGTTGATGGTGGTGATGGTACTGTTGGTGTTGCTGATGGTGGTACTGTTTATGTTGTTGGTGCTGCTGCTGGTGTTTGTAACCTTTGCACCATATTCTTCAAATTTATTACTCGAGCGCGAAGTTCGTTGACTTCTTCTATTATTCAGGGATGATTGTCGGTTCGGACGAGCGGATGAATAAGGTTTAGAATCTGAGTTATGATATAGTCGTGATGAGATATTCGGGAAATGAGGGTGAAAATGGTGTTACGAACAGGTTCGCCGGTAAGTGCTTCAGGTTCTTCATCTAGAGGTGTATTCGGTTAGTGGAAGGGATCGCCTTCTGCGCGTCTCCATTGATTAAGTCGACTACGAACCCATTAGATGAATTGGAGATGGATGATTGGTTGATTCATTCTGGTGACACTGCTTTCAGAGCTTAGGTGAAACTCCATATCGGAATAGCTGTCGGAATCCGAGGAATTCGAACTGGTTGAGGGATTCATCTCGTATGATTAGATGAAGGATTTTCGATAAGAAATAGATTATAGGATGTAGATTAGTACCCTGCAATACATAATTTACATATGCATATATAATGCTAAAATCCCATAAGTTACGGAGGAATCTACGGAAGCTGTCAGGCAAAGGTAACAATAACAGATACGCTAAGATATGAATTTATCTATACACTGTCTATGCAATAGATGCAGTAAGACGTGTCTAGACTTTAAGGATGATAAGCAAATAATTTTCGACACTAACTGATAAGCAAAACTTTTGACATGCAGACACGGTCGAAGTTCAGACTCACTAATGCATCTAAACAACTATCAGTTAGACACACTAATGCAAGACCTGGTTCGCTAAGACCACCGCTCTGATACCAACTGAAAGGACCCGTTCACATACATTATAAACGATTCTCAATAGTTGGTTACATCGCGAGGTACTTGACCTCTATATGATACATTTTACAAATATTGCATTCGTTTTTAAAAGACAAATTTTCATTTACATCGAAAGTTGAAGGCATGCATACCATATCATAATATATCCAACTATAGTTGACTTAGTAATAATCTTGATGAACTCGATGACTCGAATGCAACGTCTTTTGAAATATGTCATGAATGACTCCAAGTAATATCTCTAATATAAGCAAATGCACAGCGGAAAATTTCTTTCATACCTGAGAATAAACATGCTTTCAAGTGTCAACCAAAAGGTTGGTGAGTTCATTAGTTTATCATAATCGATCATTTTCATCATTTTAATAGACCACAAGATTTTCATTTTCATTTTTCATAAATATACGTCCCATGCATAAAGACAAAAATTATTCATATGGATTGAACACCTGGTAACCGACATTAACAAGATGCATATAAGAATATCCCCTATCATTCAGGGAAATCCTTCGGACATGATATAAAACAACATCAAAGTACTAAAGCATCCGGTACTTTGGATGGGGTTCGTCGGGCCCATAGATCTATCTTTAGGATTCGCGTCAATTAGGCGTGCACTAATTCTCAAAATTAGTGATGTTCCCTAATTCTTAGGCTACCAAACTAAAAGGGGCATATTCGGCTTCGATCATTCAACCATATAATGTAGTTTCGATTACTTGTGTCTATTTCGTAAAACATTTATAAAAATTGTGCATGTATTCTCAGCCCAAAAATATAAAAAGGTAAAAAGGCAAATGAAACTCACCTAATGTATTTTGTAGTAAAAATACATATGACTATATTGAACAACGGAACAATGCAGGGTTGGCCTTGGATTCACGAACCTATATCATTTGTATATTTATTAATATACATAATTTTAACCGAACACACACACACACACACACACACATATATATATATATATATATAAATTTATTAGTTATATCCTTTTTATATATCTTTGTAGTTATTTAGGATTCATTCTAAATTTCATTAAAAACATATTCTTTATTTATGTAAATCATATCTTAACTTATATGTTATATATCTTTATTTTATATTTATATTATTACAATAATTAATATCTATACTTTTAGTTATCTTGATATCTATATATTTATATACACATGTGTTTAGTATTATATTTAAAAATCAATATTGTATAAGTATTTTAAATGTTAGCCTATTTGATATATAGTTATATGGAATATTATTTAAGTTATAGTAAATGTAATAAGTATCTTTTATGATACTAATATTTATTTGTTAAAAAAATGATAATTTTGATAATAATAAGTTACTAATAATAATAATAATATTAACTTTATTAATAATGATATTACTAATAATAATAATAATAATAATATTGTTGATAATGATACTTATGTTAATAATAATAATAGTAATATTAATCTTAATAATAACTAAAATCATAATACTTATAATATCCTAAATAACTTATTTAATGATTTAATCATCTTTTATATCATAAAATCATAACCATCATATTAATAACACTAATAATAATAATAATAATATCTATACTTATATCAATAGTAATAATTATAATACTAATGATAATAATAATAATAATAAATAACAATAGACTACCACAGTTTAATTATATAAACTATATTTTTCTGTAACCCTTTTCTTCTTCTTCTTTACTTCGAACCACAATCATCTTCATTAGTTTGTTACATCGCTCAAGGTCCATCATGGATTATGGCCCAATCATGAACACGGCCCAATAAACAAAATAAAATTAATAAATGTCGCCCCCAAGTCTCGAACTTGAGACCTCTCGTTCCATACAACCACACCCAAACCACTCCTCTACCTTTGCCTTTTCTGTTTTATCTCCTAGTTTAAATCCATTAAACCGTTTATTCTGTTTCTTTCTTCTTCCTAGATTCAAAACCCAGGACTATTCATCATCACCATTATTATTCGTAACATCATCATCATCATTATCATTATCATAATCATTTCACGCCATCATCAACTCGAGAATCATCATGCTCACCATCGTGATCTTCATCAAGTAATCACGTCATCATATTTCATATCATCATCGTTTTCGTTTTGTATCATCATCATCAATCATTACGAATCACCATCACTATTAATTAACGCATCATCAATATCATTTTGCCATGATCATTGTTGCAGACCCATCATCACACGTCACCTTTACTGTTGATTTTCTTTTTAATTATCCCATCCTATAACCGAAACAGTAGTAGTAGCAGATGGCTGTAATGGTTGAAGATGGTGAGGTCTTTCGAGTGGTTGCAGCAACATGAACATATTACAGCAGTAGTAGGTGGTTAATCATGGTGGTTTTGAGGTGGAAGTCCGGTGGTTTGTGATTTACGGTGAAGAAGAAAGAAAAAAAAATTGCAGCAGTAGCTGCTGTTGCGTACACGTATAGAAACATGAATTAATGGTGTTGCAACAACGATTTATGGTGATTGTCACAGGAAACATTAGGGTGGTGATGTGTGTCGATGTGGTGGTAATGGTTATGATGAGTTCAAGAAAAAAAAAAAAAAGAGGGAGAGAGAAATAGCGAGGGTGGATGGTCTTGGTGTTCGATGGTGATATAATGCCGGTTTAAGATTGTGGTGATTTGAAACAAAATGTAGCACAGCAGTGATGATGGAGTTTGGTTAATCGGAACAAAAACAATAAAGAAAAGAGGGTTAGAGTGGCGGTTTGGTGGTGGTCTTGCGGTGGTTAGTGTGGTGGAAGGTGGCGGTGATGATGGTGGCTTCAAGAATGGAATAGGGTGGTGATACAAGCCAATGGTTTTTTATGTTGAAGTGTTCATGAATGTCTCTGCATATGCATATGTGTATGTATCCTATATACATAGAATATATATAATTAAATCTAATCTAATAATTAATATTAATTATATATAATAATAATTCTAATAGCATGTGGATGAAATGAATTAAAATAGAAACGCACAGTGAAGCCGCCTCTCTTTTTTCATTATTCTACCGACAGTTTGTCCCGGATGGCTATATCGAGTCCATTGCTAAACAGTTAACATATAAAAGTGTTCCTAAAAATCCCAGATTTTTAGCTTAATTATATTTTATTATTTCACGCATTAACTGTTTGAAACCTGATCAAAAAGGTTAGAAAATTATTTATTTTCTGTTCTGATTTATATGTACGGAGTACTAATATTTAAACTTAAAAAGGTAAAAATACTTTTAATAAATCTAAAATCTTCGTAACCGATTTACAGTTCAACTTTTATTTTAATCCAACATAAACTTATATTAAATCTATATGAACGCTAACGAAATGTTAACCGAGTATTACTGACGTTTACTAATTAAGCTCGAAATCATTTATATTTCCTTTCTATATATAAACAGTTTTAAAATAGCAAAGTTAATTACTAAAACAAATATATTATATATTTTTAAACAAAAAGATTCAATATAACTTTATATATTTACAAGTAATATTTATATACATATTTATATATATCTATATATTCTATAGTTTCCATTAATCGCATTTTATTTTATTTATTTTACAATATAAATCCTAATAATCATATTATATAATATTCTAAATTATATTTCAAATTATAAATACCTATTTAAATATATATGTTATCTATTTACAAGTAGTTGTTCGTGAATCGTCGGGAATGGTCGAAAGTCAAACGAATATATGAAACAGTTCAAAATATTTGTGACTCAACATTACAGACTTTGCTTATCATGTCGAAATAATATAAAGATCAAGTTTAAATTTGGTTAGAAATTTCCGGGTCATCACATCTCACATCACAAATTCGCGAAGCACAACAAGAAGCCATGAAACAAGAAAATGTCGATGTTGAATTTCTCAGGGAATGGATATGAAATTTGACATCAAAGAGGACGGAACACGGTACTTTGCTAACTAAATTTGGGTACCAAAGTTTGGTGGGTTAAGAGAACTAGTGTTGGAGGAAGCACACAAGTCGAGATACTCAATTCATCCGGGATCAGATGAGATGTACCAAGATTTGAAGGCATTTTATTGGTGGCCAAATTTGAAAGCTGACATTGCTACCTATGACGGGAAGTGCTTGACTTGCGCTAAAGTCAAGGATGAACATCAGAAGCCATCAGGATTATTAACTCAACCAGAGATTCCCCAGTGGAAGTGGGAAGGTATTTCCATGGACTTCATTACGAAACTACCAAGAACGGTGGGAGGTCACGATACTATTTGGATTATCGTGGATCATCTCACTAAGTCCGCACACTTCTTACCAATAAGGGAAACTGATAAAATGGAGAAGTTGACTCAGATCTACATTAAGGAAGCCATCTCTAGGCATAGAGTGCCTATATCTATTATATTCGACCACGACAGCAGATTTACTTCCAGGTTTTAGCAATCATTACAGAAAGCAATGGGGACCCGTCTAGATATAAGTACAGCATATCACCCCCAGACGGATGGCCAGAGCGAACGAACTATTTAGACTTTTGAGGACATGATGAGAGCGTGTGTTATTGATTTTGGAAACGGATGGGATAAGTATTTACCACTAGCTGAGTTCTCATGCAATAACAGCTACCATGCGAGCATTAAAGCTGCACCTTTCGAGGCATTGTATGGAAGGAAGTGTAGATCTCCCGTTTGTTGGAGCGAATTGGGAGATAGTCAATTGACAGGTCCTGAGATTATTAAGGAGACAACTGAGAAAGTCCTACAGATTCAGGAACGATTGAGAACGGCTCGAAGTCGTCAAAGGAGTTACGTCGATGTTAGACAGAAGGACATAGAGCTCCAAGTTGGTGACAAGGTTATGCTTAAGATATCACCTTAGAAGGGTGTTGTACGATTTGGGAAACGAGGTAAACTGAGTCCTAGATATGTTGGACCGTTTGTGATAACTAAAAGAGTTGGACCGGTAACTTACAGATTGGAATTGCCACAAGTACTCAGCAGTATTCATGACGTTTTCCATGTATTCAATCTAAAGAAGTGCCTAGCCGATGATAATTTGATTATTCCTTTAGAGGAACTACGTATTGATGACAAACTTCATTTCATTGAGGAACCTGTTGAAATCTTGGGCCGTGAGGTCAAACAGTTGAAGCAAAGCAGAATTCCTATCGTTAAAGTTCGGTGGAACGCGAGAAGTGGACCAGAGTTCACGTGGGAGCGTGAAGACCAGATGAGGCTGAAGTATCCACAATTGTTTCCCGTGGAAACTACATCAGCGGACGATCACTTAAATTTCGGGAAGAAATTTTCAATAACAGGTGGGTAATGTAACAACCCTGATTTTTCCGTTACTTCCGTTAACCTTCCGTTAGTTTATTTAACGGCGATTATTTAACTTTTATGTGTTTATGTGTAATAAATGCATACTTGATCTTCGGAGGGTTACAATAATTAATATAGGTTGATATTAATTCAAATAAATATTTCGGATAATGAAATACGATAAAAACGATACGATTTTGATATTAGCTTTTTGAGCAACGAAATGCTCGGGTTTATTTTAATAATTAATTTTATTAATTATTAACTTTTAAAATATTTAATTTATTGGGTTTTTAATAAATTAAGCGATTGGTTGCGTTTAACGATCGGGTTAGCGTTCCGGGCCTTCGGTACTACTAAACGACACTTAAAACGGACCACGATTGCACGGAATTGCAAAACTCGAGCCCGGGAGTACCCCATGGGCCATATTCGGCCGACCCCACTCCCCCTCCCCCTTATCTTTTGATTTTTAAGTTTACTTGAGGGACTTAGTTGCTAATTATCGATTTTAGGGCCTAATATAAATACATAAGTGTAAACCTAAACTAGTAAACCTTCACACAATTTCTTAGCAGTTGACTTCTTCTCCTCCCTCCCTCCCTTGCTGCTGGCCATTGCCCATAGTACACACACACACTCAAAAATTAATTTTGATCAATCTCGTTTCATTAAAGTTGCAATTCTCGATCTCCTCTACGCGTGTGTATCGTTAATTTTACGATCTAAGGTATAATTTCATAAACCCTAATTTGTAAAATCTGATTTTTAATAAAGTTTCATAGTTATGTTGTCAATTGCTCAAGTCTATACGCGTACGTGTTAATCGTTATCGTTGTTTTGATTGTTTGATACGCTAGGGTTTAAAAATGAATTTGTTATTGCTTGATCAGAAAAATTAAGTTTTTCAAATGTTAATTATTATGTTATAATCAGATTCCTTGCGAAAAATTATTGAGTTTAGGCTTTGGATTCGCTTGATTTCGTTTCCGTATGATTAAGTTATGTCAATTTGAATTATCGTTGTGTTTTTGTTGCTTGATCAGAAATATGGAATTGTTAGACAATGAATTGGCATGTTAAACTTATACCATTTGAAATAAAATTTAAAAACACTCAATTTAGACTAGGATATCATGTCGTTTGCTTATAGCCCGAGATATGCTTGAATTAGTGTAAAAGTAGTTTTATACAGCATTTGCATGAAAATAACCTTGTATGACAAAATGTGTTAACTTCTGTGATTAAAGCTTTGCATATTTAAAATTTAGATAAAAATTACTTCACTTTTCATATGGATATCATAGGCTAATTGTATCTAGATCTTCGGATAATCGCGTGCGAATGTGACTAACTAAATGAGAATCGAATCTGTAAATTGCTCACTTTTTTATACTCTGTAGATTGTGTTTATTGATTGAACATGTATGCTTCTGGAAAATGAAACTTAACATGATATGTGACTTATTTTTAGTTTATGTCAATCTCTGAAACCTTATGCATTGGGCACAATAGAGCCATACTTTATGTGAATTCTGATTTGAGCTGAAAACTGAATGTTCAATTTGCACGAATAAACTGTACAAATTGGCTAAACAAAAGTTGCTAGATTTTTGATATGTGTTACTTTGATTTGTCTTTGAACTATGGTCACTGGTATTGTATCAATTTCATGTTCCTAACTCCGGTTATAGCCAAAATGAAATCAGTGCACGGTCAGAAACTGACTTGGCAAACCCCAAATGTATCCCTTCTGATTCCTGACTTTTAATTGTCGTATGAGCCTCTGGCCGCACTTTTTGGAATTAATTTTAAGTATATTTATGATCTGGAGTTTGTCATATTTACTTGAATTTTTTACTATGATATAATGTGCTAAGTATGCTACGTGTTCATGAACTTTGTGCATAACGATAAACTGAAATTGTAAAAATGATCATTCATGACCTAAAACATATTGTTTGACTTAGGTTTGACATGTTGACCAATATTTGACATGAACCTATTGATGTTAACTTTAGTTGACCACATTGACCAAGTTTGACTTTCGGTTTGACTTCGGTTGACTTTGTTTGACTTGCATGATATAGTTGACTTTTACTTTGAAACGCGTCGAGTCGAGCAATAAGACAATGTACACTATGAAACCACACTTATTTAAGATACATATATTGACCAACCTAAATACGTATACTTAGGTTGCATTACTCGGCTATAAACCGTACAAGTTAATTGTCCACTTTTCAATCCGAGCTTTATTGAAAGGTGAGTCTACAGTCTCGCTTTTTACATGTTTTCTGGGATGAGAATACACGCTGTTATACTTACTTTATCAAATGCTTTTGTATTGACATGAGAACTATATATGTGTACTGAGTTTGTTCACAAAGCCTCTAGCTTGAATACTTTTAATACCATCGGTGTAAGCACAATTTAGATGGACGGATCCGTTAGGTTGACAACCTTACCCTTTATAAAAACTGTGGTGCATTTACTTTGAACATTAAATACATTTGAACAAGTGTATAACATTTTACGAGGTAAGGCGGGTGTAGTGGCTTCTATACTTGGTTCATTGCTAGTATTCAGGTGCTCAGATTATGCAAACGTTAAAATCTCATGGTCAAGGAAACTAAACTATTTTTCTGATAACTGTTTTTCGGATACTATACAACGTTATGTAAAACTGTGGTTTACGAATAAATGAGATAAAACTTGACATGGTATTGTCTACAGATATTTGAAACTTGACATGGTAATGTCTACAGATATTTGAAGCTTGACATGCCAGTGTCAACAAACTTTTAAAACGGGACACGGTGTCATCTATAAACTTTTAACATTGAACCTTAGTGGTCTTCCACTAATAAATGTTTTCAGAATATTACTTTTTAAACATACTGTATTGTTTACCTAAAACCTATAGATTCACTCAACATTATTGTTGATCCGTTTTGCCTGTTTATTTCTCGGGTATTAATTGCTTCCGCTGTAGAATATTGCTATTACGTAGAAGTCAAGCCAAGCACTGGGACCAGCGTTAACATTTCGTTAAAGGCATTTTTGACGGGATGTTACAGAACACGTAAGTAGGAGTACAAGATATTATCTAGAGACCCGTTCTCAAAGTTATGTCATTGAGATCTACCAAAAGCTTGAGATCTATTTAAATATTTAATTGTTCTTTCCTCGTAACAATTCTACGGAGGTTAATAGATATAGATACTCCGTATCAAATGAAACAATTAATTATAAAATAAATTGTAAAGCACATGTAGTCACGTGTAGTTACTGTGATCATCCTTTAATTAATTACGCTTGTGAAAAGGTACCATCAATATTGAGAATTGATAAAGAAAATCACAAAACTTACGTACATGAGCAAGATCTACTTTGCCGATAAAAACTTTGAGAATATTTGACGGGCCCCACGGTGGGCGCCAATTGTTCATGCATATTTTTTCCAAGGGAAAACCTACACACGAACAACAATGCGAAAGGGTTTTTTTTAGGCATGAACGTCGTTGATCTCCGGTCCGATTACCGTGAATAACCCGTACCTGAGATGATGATCTTGGGTGGGTGGCCAGCGAATTGCCCGCCGATCGATAGTCGGACCCTATCGACAGCAAAGGGAGAAAAAACCCTACAAGACCCGTAGGTAAAAACCCTAGTGTTGCGATCGTGAAGACGATCGTGGAGAAGATTCGGCGAGAACTGCCGTATGCGTTGTAGACTTGCGGTGGTGGAGGAGTTGCAGTGTGATCGAATGACCGTATGAGGTGTGCTTTGTGTAGGGAGAGAACCCTATATTTATAGGGGAAATACTAGGGTTAAAGGGAAATTAGGGTTTATAGTTTATGGGCCAAGCGTAAATATAACCCTAATGGACCATACCCGATCACCCCTGTTTACTCTTCAATAAATCTTGGTAGTGGTTTATGGGTTATAAAGGGTTGTGGATGGGGATCTTCAACCCCTTGAGTGGTTAAACCGCTTTGAGTGGTTATGGCGTTGATGTAACACCCCGTCAAAATCCATTAACGGAATGTTAACTCTGGTCCCAGTGCTTGGCTTGACTTCTACGTAACAGCAAAGTTTTACAGCGGAAGCAATTAATACCTGAGAATAAAAAACGCAAAACGAATCAACAATAATGTTGAGTGAATCTTCAGGTTTTAGGTAAACATTGCAGTATATTTGAGAAACGATTTTTTTGACAACGTTTATTAGTGAAAGACCACCAAGGTTTAATATTAAAAGTTTGCAGACAACGTTTGTCAAGTTTTAGTCTGTTGGTGTACATCAATGTCAAATTCAGTTGTGTATGACATTCAAAAATGTTTTGTTTCTCCTATTTGCAAAACACAAGTTTAAGTGACCAATTACAACGTATGAGACCACAATGGTTTCACGTTTAAAGTTTGTAGACAACACCGTGTCCTGTTTCAAATGTCTATAGAAGCTATCATGTCAAGTTTCAAATATTTGTAGACAATACCATGTCAAGTTTTATCTCATATGTTTGTAACCGACAGTTTTAAATAACGTAATATAGTATCTAAAAAACATTATTCAGAAAATAGTTTAATCGCATTTGACTACGAGATTTCAATAAGCACAACCCAGTTGCAAAAATGTTTACATAATCCATGAGCACCTGAATACTAGCAATGACAAGAGTATATAATCCACTACACTCCCTTTACCCCATAAAAATGTATACACTTGTTCGAGTGTACTTAAAGTTCAAAGTAAATGCACCACAGTTAATATTGTTTGGTTGAGGTTTGTCTAACCTAAAGGATCCATCCATCTAAATTGTGCTTACCCGAAGGTAATAAAAGTATTCAAGCTATGGGCTTTGTGAACAAAACTCAATATGTATAATAAGTACTCGTGTCAAACATAAAAGTATTTGTAAAATGTAAGTAATCAGAGTGTATTCTCATCCCAAAAATAGTAAGTAAAAGTGGAACTGTAGACTCACCTTTGAATAGCTCTTGAACCAAAGTAAGCAATTAGCATGTACAATTTAGTACCGAGTAATGCAACCTAAGTATACGTATTTAGGTTGGTCAATATATATGTCTTAAACAAAAGTGGTTCCATAGAGTAAGTTGTCTTATTTCCCGACTCGACGCGTTTCAAAGTAAAAGTCAACACATAGTCAACTAATTCATGCAAGTCAAACAAAGTCAACCGAAGTCAAACCAAAAGTCAAACTTGGTCAAGGTGGTCAACTAAAGTCAACATCAGTAGGTTCATGTCAAATTTTGGTCAACATGTCAAACCTAAGTCAACTAACAGATTTCAGATCAAAGTTTGTCAAAAACGCGATCACAGTTTATTGTCTAGCATAACATTCATGTACAAGTTGCAAACGATGCACAATATCTCATAGTGCATAATACATGGTAGTATGACAAGCTCTAGACCTCAACTAGACATATAAAAATTTCCAAAAATCAATAGCAGGGTCTCATACGATATCTACAAGTCGGGTTTCAGAATGGACGCAGTTATGGTTCACTAAATCAGTTTCTGACTGCGCACCAATCTCGTAATAGCTATAACCAGAGCTAGGGACATGCAAATCAAGCTAGGAAAATAGATATGGTTCAAGGACAAGTCAAATTACCAATAACCAAAAATGAGCAACTTTTGTTTAGCCAATTGGTACAGTTTATTCAATCAAGTTGGACATTCTGTTTCAGCTCAATTCGGCAGTCACCAAAACTATGGCCTTAGTGTGCACAATGCATCAAGTTTCGGAGGTTACAATAAACTAGAAATATATCAAATAACATACAAAGTTCAATAATCCAGAGAGTCAAGGTCTCAAAAGGTCCACAACTTATGCTATAAAGCTATAGGTGCATACCTTATAGATTTGGACTGAATTCAGGTTATCATTTTGATTCGCATATTACTCAAGCTTCACAAATCCAAATGATGAAAGGCCTAGATGAAAAATTATCTACAACATACGAATTTTCCAGAAATATAAAGACCTAAATCATCAACTCATTCCAAATGAATTAAAAAGTCAATTTCAAGATAATGATCAAATCCTTTTTTCATGTTCATTCATTTAAGCATAACAGAAGCTATACAAATCCAAACCGCATGAAATCCTAGTCTAAATTGAGAGTTTTTAAGTCCTATATACAATGGTTAACATGTTATAACATAATTCACAAAGCATACAACTCGAAAAATTCGGATTCATGGCAAGATC
Source organism: Rutidosis leptorrhynchoides (assembly GCF_046630445.1). Taxonomy (NCBI): domain Eukaryota; kingdom Viridiplantae; phylum Streptophyta; class Magnoliopsida; order Asterales; family Asteraceae; genus Rutidosis; species Rutidosis leptorrhynchoides. Next base: position 413,289,209 of record NC_092337.1, on the reverse strand, counting down.
ACAACAAAACTTCGATTTAACATATCTAGAGCATACGATAACGAAATCAATTGATTCTTGAGCCTAACGTTATTAATTTTTCGACCTCTTTCCATCTAGATAATAATCATTTACAGTAAATAAGTCCATCATATCAGTATCATCAATATTAAATTCGGTTTTCACACAAAACATTCAATACGATCAAATTAACGACTAACAAGGCATACAAACATGATGAATCTAGCAACAGACTAACATAGACTATGAAACTTTATAAAATTAGAATTTTTAGAGTTAGGGTTTGTACAATTATACCTTTGATCGACAAATAAATCACACCAATGTGTAGAGGGCGAAGGGAATTACACTTTTCGTGTTCAAGGCTTGAGCAAAAGATTAAAAATTGATGGTGGTATGGGTGATGGTGGTCGACGGTTTGGGAGAGGGAGGAGGAAGAAAGAATCCAACTACCTTTTGTGTTTGTGAGGGTTATGTTGTAGTGTAATTAGGTTACAATAATTTAAACTAGGACTTAACACACCCACTAGTATCAAATAAGTCCAAAATAGAAACTTAAGGGGGAGGGGGAGTGAGGTCGGCCGAATGGCCCAATGGGGTGTCTCCCGGGCTCTTGTTTTGCAAAAGCATGTATTCGTGGCTCGTTTCAAGTGCCGTTTAAACGTACCGAAGGCCCAGAACGCTAAACCGATCTTTAAAACGCAACCAAACGTTTAATTTATTAAAACTCAATAAATTAAATATTTTTTTTAAAAGTTAATAATTATTAAAATAATTATTAAAATAAACCCGAGCGTTTCGTTGCTCGAAAAGCAGTTTTTGCAGTTATTCAAACCGTAGCGTTTTTATCTTACTTCTTTATCCGAAATATATTTACCGATTAATATTAACCCATATTAATTTAAATAACCCTCCAAGGATCACGTATGCATTTAATACACTTAAACTCATAAAAAGTAAAATAATCGCCGCTAAATCAACTAACAGACAGTTAAGGGACATGACGGCAAAAGCAGGGTTGTTACAGTTGACATTTTCATTTCGGTTTGGGTAGTTAGGGTTTTGATTGATGCTTTCGATAGGAATCACTCTTGTGTTGTTGTTTTGTTGGTTTTGGTTGTGTTGTCGGCTATTTTTGTAATTGTTGATCGGGTTAACTTGAGTGTTTGAAGGTAAAGTTTCTTGTGGTCTTTCGGCAACTTGATTTGAAAGTCTTCCAATGGAACTTTCAAGGTTTTGAAATGAGGCTTGTTGGTTTCGTATTTTGTAACAACCCGACTTCTTAAACCCAAAAACGCGTACAAAAAAAAAAATTTAAGGCAGTGCATCTGGACGGCGTCCAGAATCCTGGACGGCGTCCAGCTCAGAAGGGTGGGACGACGTCCAAAGTTTGGGACGGCATCCAGCTCAAACAACTGGGACGGCGTCCAAGCAATTGGGACGGCGTCCCAATGGTCTTCCAGCTACTGATCACGGGTCCAACTCACACGAGCGGAAAACCCGCTTCCCGACACCTTCAAATGAAAACCTTTTTACCACAAGTCAATATAAATGAAACTAAGAGATTTTCATCATCAAATCAAGTTTTACATCAACGGGCCCACATCGCCCATTTTACGAGTTTCGTTCAAAAATAAAAGTTTCGACCAAATATAAGTTTAAGTTCCAAACGACACTAGAGCATGGTGTTTGGGGTTAAACTACCCAATCTCGGTCAAACTCCAAAAGCTAACACCCAAAAGCATCCCCTAATAAAACAAGCGGGAGATCACTAATCCAATTGAACGCTCTTACCCTTGTCAACGCCCGCGCATATAAAAAAAGGTAAACAACGAGAGGGTAAGCAAAGCTTAGTGAATGCAATAATTATACGAATACATATATAATTATACCTACTTGCATACACTTACACAACCGCAAACATGCTAGCAAACAACATTAGCTTATCGTCGCAATAACAAGCTATAATTCACCAATACCCCCAAGCTAGCATAACATCCGCATATAAATATAACTCGAATAATATAATATGCTTACAACACAAATAACCATGGTCAACCAATAGTACAAGGGAACGGCGCTCGCGAAAACGCCATCGGTGTTCATAACATCCGTTAGGGCACTTAACACCTCGCACCACTAACCCCTAGGGTGGCACCTTAACACCTCAGCACATCACCCCGAGTGGCATCTTAACACCTCGATGCAACACTCATTATTTTACGGAGTGGTGTCTTAACACCTCGACACTACACTCCTAGGTGGCATCTTAACACCTCGATGCTACACCCGAGTGGCATCTTAACACCTCGATGCTACACTCCTCACGTGAAATGTGGTGTCTTAACACCTCGACACTACACCTTTCACGCTACAACAAATAGATACGTTATATACATACGCATATAATTATTCCACTCACCTCAAAGTCTTCGTGTAAGATAACCGAACTTGCAACGTCAATGTAACGTACCTATTACATTTTAGCACATAATCAATTCACAACTCAAGTCGGTCAAGCAACTCACTTAACAATCTAGAGTCTTTTGACCCTAAGTGCAATCCCGAACCATTTTGCACCTTTAACCCTAATAATGGGTTAACTCCACCAAAAACCCTAACTCTAGCCAATTAAGGTCTTAACACACTTTTAACCACAAAGTTAACTCGTTTTCATACATGCAAGACAACCTAGGTCATCAAAGACCCATTTGACCCATTTCAAGGTCAACATACCCATTTAGGTCACCCACAACCCAAATGACTCCCACTAACACTAACTATAGGTGTACTAGTGATCTATTAGGCCTTTAAGACCCATTTACACATTTTAACATTTCAAAACCCTAAGTTAGTCACCATTTGGGTCTTCATGACCCAAACTTACCCAAAACCCCCAAATCACTCATACATGGGTTTTATGTACAACATTAACCCAAACCCTAACCCTTAAACATATTTACTAGAGAAATCAATTTTAGGGCTTACCACCACAATCAAAACGAAGCTAACGATCAGATGAACAACTTCAATGCTCGAGCTAGAACCCGAAACAAGCTTCTTCCTCTCCTATTTGAGCTTTCTCACACTTAAGAGCACTCTCTCTCTAGAATTAAAGTAGATGATGTTTGGTGGTTGTGAATGGAGTAATGAGACTCCCAAAACTGATCTAGGGCTTTAAAATTCGTCCAAAAAGTGAAATTACCAAAATACCCATCTAAAATAATTAATAGCAAAAAGACATGTCTGCCAGCTATTCTGGACGGCGTCCAAAATTTTGGACGGCGTCCAGGTCTTCAAACTGGGATGACGTCCCAAATGTTTGGACGGCGTCCAAACCCAAAAAGAAAACAGGATCTTACATATTTGTTGCTTCAAGAGCTCGTTCTCTTTCATTAGGAAAGCTTCGGTTGATTCTACTTTCTTGATATAGTTTTGCATGATTTCTTCTAAACTCCTCGAAGGTTGGGATTGTTGAATGTTTTGTTGAGGTTGTTGATTGTAACCTTGGTTTTTTTGTGGTTGACGATAACCTTGGTTGTTTTGATAATTCGAATTGGCTTGGTTGTTATAAGGTTGATTGTTGTAAGGTTGTTGGTTTTGGTATTGAAAGTTGTTGTTTCGGTTTTGGTTATAGTTGTTGTTGTAACCTTGGTTTCGGTTTTGGTTTGTGAATCCGAGTGGTATATTGGTTTGGTTGTTGAATGACACTTGTTTTTGATTAGGATTATAGTAGCCATGGTTTGATGTTCTTCCCCGTTGATAGTTTTGATTACTCGCATAGTTCACATGAGCATCCGAATTCATGGGAATGTCATCTAGATCAACATGATTGCATTGAGTAATTTGAGGACAATTTTTCGTGAGATGTGAACCCTCGCATCGTTGACAACCTACTTGCATTGCGACTATCGTTTGTTGAAGCTTTTTCAACTCTTTTCCATACGTTTGAAATTGATTTTTCAAGTTTGCAAGCATCACTTGCCCTTTATCACTCTCGATTTGTCCTACACTTTTCCTTGTCAAATCTCGCGGTGAAGGTACCCATTCATATGTGTTAATCGAGATGTCTTCCAATATGATTTCGGCCGTACTTGGTGATTTATACATAAATACCCCACCGAATGAAGAATAAAGATATTGCTTCGTCAAAGCATTAATACCCCGGTAGAATGTGTTGATGTACTCCTTCTTCGTCAAATTGTGCGGTGGGCAAACTCTTAACATTTTCTTGAATCGTACCCATGCATCATACAAAGACTCATCACCCCGTTGGGTGAACCCATTAATCTCCATTCGAAGTCGTTCCACTTTTGACGGTGGGAAGAAGTAACTGATAAACTCATTGGTTAAATCTTGAAAAGTTCTTATGGAATTGGATGGTAAGCTCCTTAACCAAACTTTTGCTTCTCCTTGAAGAGTAAAGGGGAATGCCCTTAACTTAAAAGCATCATCGGTGACATCTTTGTTTTTGTAGATATCACAAAGATCATTAAAGTGTTGGATGTGTTCGAATGGATTCTCGTCTATCAACACATGAACGTACGTATCTTTGATCAACGTGAAAAAGTTACCCACAATCTTCCAATTATCCGCTTCAATTGGTGGTTTTGTAATAGCAGGTGCTATCATTGTTGGTGCCACTAATCCAGCATTCCACATCGGCGTGTCTTTTGGATCATTCAATAACTCTTGATTAACCGGTGGACCATGGTTGCTTGGATTACCCTCTTCATCGTGAATCGGTTGACCGTTAGGATCCATGTCTTCTAAACAACATGGTAAAGCTTCGAAATTCTTCCTTAATACCCTTTCTTCTCTACGATTATAAACCTCGTGCACGTGTTTTTCCGGATCGGAGAATGGATGTGTGAACTCTTAATCCTTGTGAGATCTTGTTTTCATACACCAAAGGTACCTATCCTTCAATCACAACACAAACACAAGCGGTTTTCCAAACAAAATAATATATAAAATGCGAAAAGTAACTTTCGTAAGGGTAAACCCTTACGAAAGGATCGAACAATTAAAAGTTTAAACCAAATATCCAACTAAGCTAACCGCTCCCCGGCAGCGGCGCCAAGAAAGTGTTGATGGTGTTGTGCAACGATACATCTTTTACCCTCAAAATTTATATATGATTCAAACACTACAAATAAGCACACATAACTAACGAGCACTTAGAACCCGGTTATTATAGCACATCAATGTAAGTATTCTTATCAAGTTCGTCCCAAGAGAGCGGTGTAAGTCGAATACTTGAAATTATCAATTGTCCTAGAGTTTGTTTGATTGGGGGGTTTTGGATTGATTGTAACTAACAACTAAAACTTGCACAACTAAACAAACTGAAACTTAACAACTAAACTAGTAGCAAATAACAAGTAACGAAATATTAAGAACTTAAATCAAATTAACTAAGTAGTGTTCATTTATCTAATCCTCTCTATGTTTGGCTTGCCCCGTTTTGCCTATTTTGCTATCTCATTAGTTGTTGAACCATTAAATGTTTAGCATTACTACTAAACCTCAAATCAAATAACACTCCGCGAATTCACATAAGCATTGTATTCTAAGATCAAGTTAAGCATGATAGGTTATTGAGATTATGCTTGGGTTGAAATCACTTAAAACCCTCCAACTATCGAAATCACTTAAAATAATCGGCACTACTATGTTGACTAAAGGCCAATTGAAAACCAACCTAGATCAAGAACACAATCACTTGAAATTTCTAAGCTAGTTGTCTAGATCACTCAAGGTGTTGAAGCAAACATTGATTCACTTCTCAAACCACTAAGAGAGCTACTCAACATATGTAATCAAAGTAAAGCCTAAAAAAACTCATAGCAATGGATCTTTAACTAACACAATAACACATGATCATGTAATTCATTCAAACAACATTATTCAATTGATTTCGGGGCAAACACTAGCATTAGAGATTCATAGATAAGCAAACACAAGAGATTTAGCCAATCATGGCTAACATCAAACTAATAATAAGCATAGAAACATAAACAATCATCATCTTAAAGTTAGTATAAGTAATTAATGTAAAGTAAATGAAGAAAAGTGGAGATTACAACCCAAAATGTAAATGATGAAGATCTAGAGTAAATCTAAGATGAATCTTGAGCTAGCTTCCTTGAATTCACCCTTAAACACCAATGGATGATGAAATTAGGGTTTTGTAGGTGAAATTCGGACTTGTGGTAGCTGCTCTCTAAAGATTCATATCAAAAATAACATAATCTTGTTCCTTTTATAATGCTGAAAATCTGGGCTTAAACAGCGATAGGAGCGCTGTAACGACCCTGGTTTTTCCTACGTTATTTATTAATAATTATTATTATTAATACGCTTGATTAAACGAATGTATGTTATTACATTTACATGTTGCTTTGATTGCCCGTACTTGAACTTTAAATGCCCGAAACGTCTTTGTGACACCCGGAACTTGCACGAATAATATTTTAAGATATTATTTACATTCATGATTAATTTTATTAATCATTTTAATTAACTAAAGCTATTAGTTAGTTACTTGGGCTTATGTTGGACTTTTAGTGGACTTACTTGTTACTTGCTTACAACTTGGGCCTTTTAGTGTTAATGGACTTGTGTAAGCCCACCCTACATTTATTAATGGACCTTTAGCCCACTCTTTCAAAGTGTAAGTATTACTTAGGACTTGTAACTAGTTGGTTTGAACATTTGGAATCTAGTCATGCCATAATCCCCATGTATAACCACTCTTTAACCAACTTTTGAAGCTTTAACACCCTAATAACCAAAGAACTTTGTCCTCCCCCTCCCTTTTCAGCTAGCCAACGGTTTGATGGCCTTTAGGAGTGATTTTTGGCTTTCATTTTTCATTACCTCACTTGCTAGACTTCTTCCATTCAAACACACACTTGATACCTCTCAAATTTCTCTCAAACTTCCCCTTCTTTCTCTTCATACTTGTAAGCAATTTGGACTTCTTTTCTCCCTTTCTTTTCTTTACAAAACCGTGGCCTTATACCCTTTAATCATCATCATTTGTAGTTCTTTGTTGTTTAAAGATTACTTGTCTTTGATTACTTGTCATTTACTAGTTGTTATTTACTTACTTACTTGTCTTTATTTACTAAGTTACAAGATCAAACTTTCTAGTTTTGATTCTTCATCTTTATCTTGTTATAACAAGAACATCCAAGAACATAATCTATCTAGTTATGTTCTACATATTTTGTTTCAAAAGATTTAAAGTTATAATCTTTATAATTGTTACTTGTGTTCTTGTTTGTTGTATGTTACTAGAATACCACCTTCATGGTTGGTTTAGGCTTATCATTCATTTTCTTTATTTCTTATTATTAGTAGCTTACTACACATTTGAACAAGGACATGAAACCAACAAGAGCTTACACTTTGGTGCAAGTATCATGGATCCAACACTTGGTTGTGATCTTTCTTAGTGTTCATGAACTTGTTCATAAACTTACATGTAACCTTGGTTCATCAAACACTTACAACACTTGCACTTGAGTTATGATGGACAAACCTTGGTCAAAATGATGTTAACACATCAACGAGTTGTACACTTGAAGCTATACGCATCAAGGATGAGAACCATGATGAGCATCAAGCACCAAGACACCGGAACTCACCTAAAACCCACTGTTTCTGTCCAAAAGTTTCTGTTCAGCTATTTCTGGAACAGACCAGTAGACCTGGGCTGTTCTAACCTTGATTTTTAGATAGAACTTTTCGAGTAGATAACTTTTCATATAGGACTCGTCTTAATCCGAGTTACGGTTTAGGATTTATGGCCCTCCGATCGTTACCATGTCCTTTAACGTTGTGCAGAAATTTCTGACCTACTCGCACTTAGACCGTCGCCACGGTCAAACCAAGACGAGTTTGCTTCTGTAAATTTTACCACACTTAAGGGACTCATAGACGGAGCCATGACCACTGGTCTCACCTTAATTCAGTAAGGGTAGAGGCCGTGGTGACTGACCGAAGTCAGCCTTTGTTTTAAACGACTTTCATAAACGAGTCTTACTTGTTACCTTTTGTTTAATGATGATTGATGATGACCCTTATGACCTTAATTACGTACTTGTAAACCTTTTGAGACGACTTATTGACTTAGTGCTATTTGACTTAGGTTGAGGACGTTTGGACCGTTACTTGCACACCACTTTCCGACTACTACCTTACCATTACTACTAATCATTGTGAGTTATAGCATTCCCTTTTTACTTTAACTTATTTTGGGAACTGAGAATACATGCGGATTTTATGTTTTACATACTAGGCACGAGTACTTAAACTTTATATATGTGTGGGTTATATAACGGCAGAAACATTCCCTTTAGCTCGGTAACGTTTAATCATTGGTTTTTGAACCGTGAACGCGAATCTTAGATATGGATCCATAGGGTTTGACATCCCCACTCGGGCTAGTAGCGCTAGCATTTAACGAGTGTTTAATACTTCGAGGTTATACGCACTTGCCAAGTGCACTTTCAGGGGGTACTTTAAACGTTAAGTTAGTTACCGGGTGCCCATGGTTAAGCATATACTTTTACATACTTTTGAAACGCTCGTTGTAGCACTGAAATCTCGTGGCCTACTTACATTACTGTTATACTTAAACTATAGCTCACCAACCTTTGTGTTGACCTTTTTAAGCATGTATTTTCTCAGGTGCTTGAAGTCGCTTCCGCTATCTTACTAGTCGTGCTGTAGAACCCGCTGCCTAGAGTTGTTATCGCATGACTACTTATGTTGCATTCAAACTTTTTACGTATGAACTTATGTTATGTAACGACCATTATGGTCACGTACACTTATTTAATGCTTCTACTTAGTGAAGCATACTTTTGATTTGTAAAACCATTGACGTATGTTATGACGTCACTTTTATTTATAAATGTAAACTCTGTTTTGAAAACGCATATAGTACTTAACCTTGTAATGATCCTGTTGTTGATGGTCCGTACATGATGATTTAGTACGGGGCGTCACATTTGGTATCAGAGCCTTGGTTGTAGGGAATTAGGATGCATTAGTGAGTCTAAGACCGACCCGAGTAGGATTCACTAATAGGGCTAATCTACAACTTGTTAGTTTACTTGTTTCCGCTGAACTTACTGCATGCTGCTGCTTACTGTTACTGCTATATGCCGTATGCTACTACATGATTTCACTACTGCATGCTATTACTTGCTTTCGATTGCATGCTAGTTTCGTACGATTACTAATATTGCCATGCTACTTATTATTATACATGATTTAAACTGTTGGCCTATTATTTGCTTGCTTTATGACATACTGACATGGAAAATTTATTTTTCCTTGTTCAGATGTCGGACGTTCCACCTACTGACATCCCGAGCGGCTCAGGCCCCGTTGTTCCTCCCACTGCTGCACCTGTTGCTGCTGCTGCTGCTGCCGACATTCCGGCCCCGACACCCACTGGCGACCCCGGCGCCTCTAGTTCTGGAGCTAGCTCTAGTGTGCATATCCCGGCGTCTTCTTCCAGACCCCTGAGGCAACTGGCTCGCATTGGTGGCATGGAGATCCCCGCGGAGTTCAGGGAAGGACCCTTCCGTAATCACTTTCGCACACCTTGCCGACGCACTGCCGACGGCCGCTTAGCCGTTATTACGCCAGGCCGACACCGACAGATGTTGGCCGCTTTCGGATACGTTGAGCCACCCGCGCCACCACCGCATGATTCAGACAACGGTTCTTCCACCGATGCTTCTTCAGACGACACCTCATCTGACGACTCCAGTGATGAGGAGGATCCCGCTGACCGACCGATTCAGGCACCTTCTACCCCGCCGAAGAAGCGGTATCGCTTCGCTGGCATAATTCCTGGTCGTACTATCACTGACGCTTATGGTCGGCGTCGTAGGATCACTGCTCGTAAACGGCTGGTGCCGTACCCCGCCGACCCACTGATATTACCGTCTCCACCCAGAGCCGGACCATCCACTTCAGCACCACCGGCTCCACCTGCACCGCCAGCACCACCTGCCCCATCATCTTCCTCTAATGAGGAAATGAGGCGGGAGATTGAGATTCTCCAGACTCGAGTTACTGAGCTCGAGGAGCAGATGACTCATGTTTTGGACATCTTGTACCCACCATCGCCGTAGGACCTTGTACTAGATTCTGTATTGTAATCTCTTTTGTAATTTCATATTTCACTTATGTAATGTACGAACTTATTGTAATGTATGAACTTATTATCATTAATGAATGGAATTTGTGTTGTTTCTTTGTGCGCAAGTGTTCTATTTACGTTATCATATCATGGTTTTGTGGTACTTATATATGCTTGCATTACTTAATCAACATGTGTTGTGCTGTTTTCATGTTGGTTGTTATATACTATATTATTATTATTTGCATAATGGATTTTGACTTGAGTCAAAATGTTTGTATAGAACATCATGGTCAACGGGAGATCTATCCCCACCGCGGCACAAATTGAGGAAATGATTAACGAGCGAGTCGCTGCTGCACTAGCTGAAAGACAACCCCAAGTACCACCACCACCGCCTGTCAATCCACCTGTCGTTCGAGATGGGTGTACTTACAAGGAATTTCAAAACTGCAAGCCACACTACTTCAGTGGCACTGAGGGACCCGTCGGTCTCACCAGATGGTTCGAAAAGTTGGAATCGGTATTCAGGGTTAGCAATTGTTCTGAGGCTAACAAAACGAAATTTGCATCTTGCACGCTGTCTGATGGCGCGCTCACATGGTGGAATACCATGGCCCAAGCAAAAGGAATTGATGAGGCGTATGCTACGCCTTGGGAAGAATTTAAATGTGCTATGATCGAGGAATACTGTCCGAGAACCGAGATTCAAAAGATGGAAATCGAATTTATGCAATTGAAAACCGTAGGGAACGACCTTAACAACTACAACCGTAGGTTTTTGGAATTGGCTCTTATGTGTCCAACCATGGTCACCCCCGAATTTAAGCGTTTGGAGAAATACTTCTCGGGACTTCCTAAGTCCATCAAGGGTAATGTTACCTCATCCAAGCCACCAAGTGTTCCCGAAGCAATGCGCATGGCGCATACTCTCTTGAATCAAATCATCCTTGACGAGCCGGAGAAGGCTAAGTTCGAAACTGTTAGTGGTGAAAAGAGGAAATGGGACAACAACCACAACAACAACAGGGGTAGGAACTATGATCAAAACCCGGCAAAACGACATGAAGGGTTCAGGCAAAACAACAACATGCACAACAACAACACCAACCCCAACAACAACAACCGCACCAATCCGAACTACAAAGGAACCTTACCACAATGCAATAGGTGCTACAAGCACCACACTGGGTATTGCAATGTTATCTGTGAGAAGTGCCAACGATCTGGACATGTTGGCAAGGATTGCAAGGTTACCACTTTGAATGTGAAGCCAACCCACAACAACAATGGGCCTAAGAAGTGTTATGAATGTGGAAAGACGGGCCATTTCAGAAACGAGTGTCCTAACAAGCGTAAGGATGGCGGACCACCACGTGCTAGAGCCTTCAATGTTAATGCAAGGGACGCTCGCGACAACCCCGACTTGGTGACAGGTATATTCAAGATCAACAATCTTTTAGCTTCTGTTCTATTTGATACTGGTGCCGATAGGAGCTATGTGTGTAGACATTTTTGTGATAAGTTAGATTGGTCGTTAGTTCCTTTGAAGGAAAGTATGCTTGTCGAGGTCGCCAATGGAAAACTTGAAAAGGTTGACCATATTAGTCGTGGAGCTATTATCAACATAGCTGGTGCAGATTTCGAAATTGATTTGATACCTATCAAACTGGGAAGTTTTGACGCAATCGTCGGTATGGATTGGTTGAGCAAGATAAAGGCCGATGTTATCTGTGGAGATAAAGCACTTCGCATACCTCAAGGAGATGGCGAACCACTGGTTATCTATGGAGAGAGATGTACCTCGAAGTTGAACCTCATTAGTTGCGTGAAAGCGCAAAAGATTATGAAGAAGGGACGCTTTGCTGTCCTAGCACATGTGAAAGCAGTAGAAACTGAGGTGAAGAACGTGAACGATGTGCGTATTGTGAACGAGTTTTCCGATGTCTTTCCCGAAGAACTGCCTGGATTACCGCCACCGAGGGCAGTAGAGTTTCAGATTGACTTAGTGCCAGGAGCTGCACCTGTAGCTCGCGCACCTTATAGACTCGCACCTTCCGAGATGCAAGAATTACAGAGTCAACTACAAGAGCTATTAGATCGAGGGTTTATCCAACCAAGCTTTTCGCCTTGGGGCGCACCTGTGTTATTTGTAAAGAAGAAGGATGGATCCTTCCGTATGTGTATCGACTACCGTGAACTCAACAAATTGACTATCAAGAATCGATATCCTCTTCCACGAATTGATGATCTTTTTGATCAACTACAAGGATCGAGCGTTTATTCAAAGATCGATTTGCGATCCGGATATCACCAGCTGAGGGTGAAGGAAAGTGACGTGATGAAAACTGCATTCAGGACCCGTTATGGTCATTATGAGTTCCTCGTGATGCCATTCGGTTTGACAAATGCCCCTGCCGTGTTCATGGATCTCATGAATCGTGTCTGCAAGCCTTACTTGGATAAGTTTGTTATCGTCTTCATAGATGATATCCTCATCTACTCTAAGAGCGAAGAAGAACATGAGCAACACCTTCGGCTAGTGCTTGAACTCTTAAGACAAGAGCAACTTTACGCCAAATTCTCCAAGTGCGAATTTTGGTTGAAGGAAGTACAGTTTTTGGGTCATGTTGTGAGCGACCAGGGTATCAAAGTTGATCCCGCCAAGATTGAAGCCATCAGCAAGTGGGAGACCCCCACTACTCCAACGCATATTCGCCAGTTTCTAGGTCTCGCCGTTTATTATCGAAGGTTTATCGAAGGATTTTCTCTGATTGCGCGTCCTTTGACCGCACTGACTCACAAGGGCAAGAAGTTCATTTGGGAACCCACACACGAATCAGCATTCCAAACTTTGAAGAAGAAGTTAACCTCCGCACCTATCCTATCACTTCCTGAAGGCAGTGACGACTTTGTTGTTTATTGCGATGCGTCGAAGAGTGGTTTTGGTTGTGTACTGATGCAACGATCAAAGGTTATTGCCTATGCCTCCCGCCAATTGAAGATTCACGAGCGGAACTACACTACACATGATCTTGAACTTGGAGCCGTTGTCTTTGCACTCAAATTGTGGAGACATTATTTGTATGGAACTAAGAGCACTATCTTCACCGATCACAAGAGTCTCCAGCACATCTTCGATCAGAAGCAATTGAATATGAGACAGCGTCGATGGATCGAGACGCTCAACGACTACGATTGTGAACTCCGTTATCACCCTGGCAAGGCCAATGTTGTAGCTGACGCTTTAAGCCGAAAGGAGAGGACGGCACCTCTCCGTGTTAGGGCTCTGAACATCACCATCCATTCGAACCTCAACAACCAGATCAGAGTAGCCCAAGTTGAGGCTCTCAAGGAGGAGAACATATCTCACGAGCATTTGAACATACTTGTCTCTCGATTCGAGGTTAGGGAGTCTGGACTCCGATGTTATGCCGGAAGAATTTGGGTACCTTATTATGGAGATCTACGAAACCTGATACTTGATGAAGCACACAAATCGAGATATTCGATTCACCCCGGTGCAGGTAAGATGTACCACGACCTTAAAGAACAGTATTGGTGGCCGAATCTTAAGAAGGACGTTGCGACTTATGTTGGTAAGTGTTTGACTTGCTCGAAGGTTAAAGCCGAGCATCAGAGACCTTCTGGGTTACTTCAACAGCCGGAAATCCCACAATGGAAGTGGGAAAGGATCACAATGGATTTCATTACTAAGCTGCCGAAGACGGTGGGCGGATGCGATACTATTTGGGTTATTGTTGACCGCCTCACCAAATCTGCACACTTCCTAGCGATGAAGGAAACTGATACAATGGAAAGACTTGCTCAGCTGTACATCAAAGAGGTTGTATCTCGTCATGGTGTACCTTTATCAATCATCTCCGATCGCGATCCCCGTTTTGCTTCCAGATTTTGGCGTTCTTTGCAAGAAGCCATGGGAACTCGTCTTGACATGAGTACTGCTTATCATCCTCAGACTGACGGGCAAAGTGAACGAACGATTCAGACCTTGGAGGACATGCTGCGTGCATGTGTCATTGATTTTGGAAAGGCCTGGGAAAGGCATTTGCCACTCGCCGAATTCTCGTACAATAACAGTTATCACTCAAGCATTAATGCTGCACCTTTTGAAGCATTGTATGGTCGTAAGTGCCGATCTCCTATTTGTTGGGCCGAAGTAGGCGAAAAGCAAATCACCGGACCCGAGGTAGTTCACGAAACCACGGAGAAGATTGCTCAGATCCAAGCTAGACTTAAGACTGCCCGTGATCGCCAAAAGAGCTATGCCGATCTTAAACGGAAAGACTTTGAATTTAATGTTGGTGATCGTGTAATGTTGAAGGTTGCACCTTGGAAAGGTGTGATCCGTTTTGGAAAACGTGGAAAGTTGAACCCACGATACATTGGTCCTTTCGAGATCTTGGAACGTGTTGGACCAGTTGCATACCGTTTGGATCTACCAGCACAATTGAGCTCAGTTCATCCTACCTTCCATGTGTCAAACTTGAAGAAGTGTCTTGCTGCACCCGAACTCATCATACCTTTGGAAGAACTTACTATTGATGACAAACTCCACTTTGTGGAGGAACCTGTTGAGATTATGGATCGTGAGATCAAAACTTTGAAACGCAACAAGATTCCGATTGTACGAGTACGATGGAATGCCAAACGAGGACCTGAGTTTACTTGGGAACGAGAGGATCAAATGATGCGGAAGTATCCTCATCTTTTCCCGACTCCTCCATCTACTTCAGCTTAAAATTTCGGGACGAAATTTTCTTTAACAGGTGGGTAATGTAACGACCCTGGTTTTTCCTACGTTATTTATTAATAATTATTATTATTAATACGCTTGATTAAACGAATGTATGTTATTACATTTACATGTTGCTTTGATTGCCCGTACTTGAACTTTAAATGCCCGAAACGTCTTTGTGACACCCGGAACTTGCACGAATAATATTTTAAGATATTATTTACATTCATGATTAATTTTATTAATCATTTTAATTAACTAAAGCTATTAGTTAGTTACTTGGGCTTATGTTGGACTTTTAGTGGACTTACTTGTTACTTGCTTACAACTTGGGCCTTTTAGTGTTAATGGACTTGTGTAAGCCCACCCTACATTTATTAATGGACCTTTAGCCCACTCTTTCAAAGTGTAAGTATTACTTAGGACTTGTAACTAGTTGGTTTGAACATTTGGAATCTAGTCATGCCATAATCCCCATGTATAACCACTCTTTAACCAACTTTTGAAGCTTTAACACCCTAATAACCAAAGAACTTTGTCCTCCCCCTCCCTTTTCAGCTAGCCAACGGTTTGATGGCCTTTAGGAGTGATTTTTGGCTTTCATTTTTCATTACCTCACTTGCTAGACTTCTTCCATTCAAACACACACTTGATACCTCTCAAATTTCTCTCAAACTTCCCCTTCTTTCTCTTCATACTTGTAAGCAATTTGGACTTCTTTTCTCCCTTTCTTTTCTTTACAAAACCGTGGCCTTATACCCTTTAATCATCATCATTTGTAGTTCTTTGTTGTTTAAAGATTACTTGTCTTTGATTACTTGTCATTTACTAGTTGTTATTTACTTACTTACTTGTCTTTATTTACTAAGTTACAAGATCAAACTTTCTAGTTTTGATTCTTCATCTTTATCTTGTTATAACAAGAACATCCAAGAACATAATCTATCTAGTTATGTTCTACATATTTTGTTTCAAAAGATTTAAAGTTATAATCTTTATAATTGTTACTTGTGTTCTTGTTTGTTGTATGTTACTAGAATACCACCTTCATGGTTGGTTTAGGCTTATCATTCATTTTCTTTATTTCTTATTATTAGTAGCTTACTACACATTTGAACAAGGACATGAAACCAACAAGAGCTTACACTTTGGTGCAAGTATCATGGATCCAACACTTGGTTGTGATCTTTCTTAGTGTTCATGAACTTGTTCATAAACTTACATGTAACCTTGGTTCATCAAACACTTACAACACTTGCACTTGAGTTATGATGGACAAACCTTGGTCAAAATGATGTTAACACATCAACGAGTTGTACACTTGAAGCTATACGCATCAAGGATGAGAACCATGATGAGCATCAAGCACCAAGACACCGGAACTCACCTAAAACCCACTGTTTCTGTCCAAAAGTTTCTGTTCAGCTATTTCTGGAACAGACCAGTAGACCTGGGCTGTTCTAACCTTGATTTTTAGATAGAACTTTTCGAGTAGATAACTTTTCATATAGGACTCGTCTTAATCCGAGTTACGGTTTAGGATTTATGGCCCTCCGATCGTTACCATGTCCTTTAACGTTGTGCAGAAATTTCTGACCTACTCGCACTTAGACCGTCGCCACGGTCAAACCAAGACGAGTTTTCTTCTGTAAATTTTACCACACTTAAGGGACTCATAGACTGAGCCATGACCACTGGTCTCACCTTAATTCAGTAAGGGTAGAGGCCGTGGTGACTGACCGAAGTCAGCCTTTGTTTTAAACGACTTTCATAAACGAGTCTTACTTGTTACCTTTTGTTTAATGATGATTGATGATGACCCTTATGACCTTAATTACGTACTTGTAAACCTTTTGAGACGACTTATTGACTTAGTGCTATTTGACTTAGGTTGAGGACGTTTGGACCGTTACTTGCACACCACTTTCCGACTACTACCTTACCATTACTACTAATCATTGTGAGTTATAGCATTCCCTTTTTACTTTAACTTATTTTGGGAACTGAGAATACATGCGGATTTTATGTTTTACATACTAGGCACGAGTACTTAAACTTTATATATGTGTGGGTTATATAACGGCAGAAACATTCCCTTTAGCTCGGTAACGTTTAATCATTGGTTTTTGAACCGTGAACGCGAATCTTAGATATGGATCCATAGGGTTTGACATCCCCACTCGGGCTAGTAGCGCTAGCATTTAACGAGTGTTTAATACTTCGAGGTTATACGCACTTGCCAAGTGCACTTTCAGGGGGTACTTTAAACGTTAAGTTAGTTACCGGGTGCCCATGGTTAAGCATATACTTTTACATACTTTTGAAACGCTCGTTGTAGCACTGAAATCTCGTGGCCTACTTACATTACTGTTATACTTAAACTATAGCTCACCAACCTTTGTGTTGACCTTTTTAAGCATGTATTTTCTCAGGTGCTTGAAGTCGCTTCCGCTATCTTACTAGTCGTGCTGTAGAACCCGCTGCCTAGAGTTGTTATCGCATGACTACTTATGTTGCATTCAAACTTTTTACGTATGAACTTATGTTATGTAACGACCATTATGGTCACGTACACTTATTTAATGCTTCTACTTAGTGAAGCATACTTTTGATTTGTAAAACCATTGACGTATGTTATGACGTCACTTTTATTTATAAATGTAAACTCTGTTTTGAAAACGCATATAGTACTTAACCTTGTAATGATCCTGTTGTTGATGGTCCGTACATGATGATTTAGTACGGGGCGTCACAAGCGCCGCTTTTGACTCAGGAGCGGCGCTTTTGGCTTAAGTGAGGAGTGGCACTTTTAATCAGGAACGTCGCTTTTGGCCTCATTCAGGGGCGGTACTTTTAATTTAGGAGCCTGTTTTTGGCTGGATAGGAGCAGCGCTTTTGGATTCAGGAACGACGCTTCTGTTCACTGGTGAAAAATGGAACCAAAACGTGCATAAGAACGTCGCTTTTGAGACAGGTGCGACGCTTTTGCTCCACAGGAGCGGCACTCTTAGTTGAAGAGCGACGCTTTTTATGCTGAATTCTGCACTTGCCATTTCCTTTGCCACTTTTGATCAAGATTTGGTCAATTTTACACCAAATCAAGTTCTTAGCCCCCAAATTGCCATTTTGCTCAATAGCACACAAAATAGGCTCCAAGATCATCAAAAACCGAACAAAGTGAGGGAGATATCGCGAGGTAAAACATGTATAAATGGAGCGATATCAATGCACGTAAAACCTATTAAACATATATTGGTTGAGTTAATTTATCGGCTGAGTCTAGCTTGATCAATGTTTTATAACCCATTGCTTTTAGCATTAAAAGGGTCTATATAAATAAATAAGCCGCTATAATAAATTGTAACAAATTATGTCCTGAATCTTGAATAATCAAACATTCAATATATATATATATATATATATATATATATATATATATATATATATATATATATATATATATATATATATATATATATATATATATATATATAACTAGCTAGTATATACATGGCGATCCATGTATCTATATATAGTACATCATATCATTGTATAAGTATACTATATTAGTATTTTAAGCGATTGTAATTTGTAGCCTCATGAGTCATCCCCAACTTCGTTTAAACCACGGGCTACGCGTACTACTATCATATTGACTGTGAAATCAGTGGTAGAAGACCAGAGTCACTTTTGCTCATTCTTTTTTAGTATATTAATTTTCTTTTAAAGGTAAGACACCAAAGTTCAAATATATTAATTAATAACATTATTATTATTATATATCGTAATGTAATGTACTTGTATATTGTATTGTATAACGCATGGCTTGAAGATTTGGATGCTGAGCCCATCATTTTCTCGGCCTGGAACGAAGAGGTAACATGTTCACGAAAAGATCTTGTCTTTAGGCTAAAACTCAAAAATGTGAAAGAAAAGTTAAAAACCTGGAGCAAAAACTCGTACGGCAAAATCGACGAAGAGATCAAGGCTTTAAACGAAGAGTGTAAGGCTTGGGAGCAGTTAGCCGAATCCAAAGTTCTGACCGATGAGGAGAGGCAGAATTGGTTAATTGTTAGGGGAAATTGGGTTGAAAAAGACAAAACAAAAAGCTATATGTTGAAGCAAAAAGAAAGGGTCAAATGGGCAACCGAAGGCTACGAGAACTCCAAGTATTTTCATGCAATTATCAAGCGGAGAAACAACAAAAACAACATACGAGGTTTACATATTAACGGCACGTGGGAAGAGGATCCGACCAAGGTCAAAGACGAAATTCACAGATTTTATAAATCTCTGTATGAGGATCCGGACTCGAGGGCTCTAACTTTTGAGGGGTTCGAAACAAGCAAAATTTCCAATGATGATGCCTCAAATTTAGAACGTCCATTTATCGAAGAAGAGGTTTGGGAGGCCATTAAAGAGTGTGGGGTATCGAAAGCGCCCGGTCCGGACGGTTTTAATTTTCTCTTTTACCGAAAATTTTGGTGGCTAATCAAAGATGATTTAATGCTAGCTCTTCATTGGTTTAGGGAAAACGAAGAAATCTCGTCGGGCTGTAACGCATCATTCATTACCTTGATTCCCAAAAAGGGTGACCCTTCCAATCTTCGCGACTATAGACCGATAAGCTTAATAGGTAGCTATTACAAAATCGTCTCCAAAATACTCGCCAACCGCCTTAAGAAGGTCATCAACAACTTGATTGGAATTGAACAAAGTACATTCATTAAGGGTCGTTCTATTCTTGATAGCATACTCATTGCGAATGAATTAGTGGATGACATCAAAAGGAAAAAGTCTAAATGTTTCATCTTCAAAGCCGACTTCGAGAAAGCCTTTGATAGCATTAGGTGGAAGTTTTTGTTCGACATAATGGAAAAAATGGGATTTTGAGGCAAGTGGAGGAATTGGATCAAAGCTTGCTTTTGTTCGGCTTCAATATCCATTCTTGTGAACGGTTCACCCACTCGAGAATTTTCCTTACAAAGAGGCGTTCGACAAGGCGACCCCCTCTCACCATATCTTTTTATTATTGCTAGCGAGGGTTTGAACATCTTGGCAAAAATAGCCTCTCGTGACAATTTGATTAGAGGTGTCGAAATTGGTGGTAATAAAATTGTGGTATCTCACCTGCAATTTGAAGATGATACCATCTTCTTCGGGGATTGGAACAAGAGAAACCTTAGTAACACGCTTAAGACTCTCAAGTGCTTCGAAAAACTCTCGGGCCTAAAGATTAACATGAGCAAGAGTTATCTTTATGGGGTGGGAGTTACACATTCATTAGTTGAAAACTTGGCGCGCTCTTATGGTTGTAATACGGGATCTTTTCATTTAATTACTTAGGGATGCCTATCGGGCAAAACACGGGTAAGGTCGAAGCTTGGAAGCCGATTATAGAGAAATTCAACAAGCGACTATTGGATTGGAAAGCTAGAACTATGTCATTTGGGGGTAGATTGACACTTATCAAATCGGTACTTAGTAGCTTACCCCTATACTTCTTTTCGTTGTTTCGTGCTACATCTTGCGTCATCATCCTTCTCGAGAATTCGCATCGTAAGTTCTTTTGGGGTGGTTCGGGTAACGATAACAAGCTACCATGGGTTAAATGGGAAACTACTTTACTACCATATAGGGAGGGCGGGCTAAATATCGGGAGTCTCAAATCCAAAAATTGGGCTCTCTTAGGGAAATGGTGGTGGCGCTTTCACTCTGAAAGCGGCTCACTATGGGTGGACATTATCAAAAGCATATATGGGAGGGACGGGGGGTTGGGGCTTCTTTGTACTAATCCTTTGATGAAGCGTGTTTCAGTTTGGCGAAATATTATCACTGTTATCTCAGATTTAAACAAGATCGGCATCAACTTCTGTGATATTATGGTTCGTTCACTCGGCGATGGGCGGGATTAGCTTTTTTGGGATGATAATCGGGTTGGGAACTGCAGTTTAAAGTCAAGATTACCTCGGTTATTTCGGCTAGAGTGTAACAAGACTGCTAATGTTCGTGATCGTGTCAAATTCATTAATGGTTCGTGGGACTTTTCATGGCAATGGAGTAGAGAGCTCTCGGGTAGGCTTATCGGGGAAGAGGAACAACTCATTTCATGTATAGTTTCTAACGCAAAGCTTGAAAATGGTTCGGGCAGATGCATTTTCAAACTTGGCAATGGTGATGGGTATATATCGAAACGTGTTGCTTCAAGAATTGACGGATGTCTCCTACTGAATGGCAACCCGATCCAAAAAACCCTCCGCAACAACGTGGTCCCCCAAAAAATTGGGATCTTCGTGTGGAGAGTCTTGTTGGGTAGAATCGCGACATTGTCAGAGTTGGACAGGCGTGGTATCGATCTTGACTTATTGTTATGTCCTCTATGTAATGATGAAGTGGAATCAGTCGACCATGCTATCTTTTCGTGTAAGATTGCAAAAGACGTTTGGTTTGGCATTCATAAATGGTGGAAACAAAGTCTACATCCAAGCTCCACCTTAAACGACCTTTGCAACGCGTCGGGTTATAGTAATCTATCAAAACAACAATGGAAAATTTGGCAAGGAATTATATGTGTAACATCCCGCGTTTTTCCGTTAAATTTAATTTTAACACCGTCTTTTTTTTTAAAACATAATCTTTCGTATTTAAATTAATAGTTTCCGTGAGTAACGTTCATTATATTCCCGCTATTTAATTTTGACATCACCCGTTTACTCGAGCGTTTTAAAAATATTCGATCGGTTAAATCCCGCACCCGCTTTGAAACTCGAGGGACCGGAGTTGCCAAATGGGCAAACTAGTTGACTAGGTCAACTAGTCAACCCATTCCTCCACCATTTCCATCATCTCCCTCTCTCTCTTTCTCTCTAGCAAGAACACACACAAACCCCAACTTCATAGAATCATCATCTAAATTCGGATCGGGAAGCAAACTTCAAAACAAATTACATATTCGTGATCCTCTCATCATCCTCTTCGATTTGGTACCAATTTCATCCATTTTGGGTAACATTTCTAAAACACTAAATTTCTCTAAATTCGTTTTATATACTTGAAATTGTGTTAGTTAGTGTCTATGGCTCGTGTGTAACATGAATATATGTTTTGTTTGCTCGATTTGTGGTTTGGAGTAACTAGTTTGAACATTTGAAATGGGTGTGCTAAATCCTTGATTTTGGATGAGTTAATGTTGTTAGATTGTTAAAGTGCATGTTTTAATTGTGTTACTAGTATCTTTAGCTTCGTTTTGATGTATAGGTTGATTAAGGAAACATCAAACTCATGACTATTGATTTTTGTGAATTTTCGTTAGAGTTTGATAGACTTTAAATGAACTTTTGATGATTTGAATGCCATGAAATGTTGTTAGTAAGTGTTTAGTTGTATTACATGTTTCATTACCTTCAAAACGGCATATCATATGTATAAATTGGATTCCCGAAACTTGAATTGCAATTGATGAACTTGAAACCTTGTTTTGGAACGTTTAACGAACTTTCGACGAGATTTTTGTTGTCTAAAATGATAAATTTGATTTAGGAAATGTATCTAGTTGTGTTCCTTGTCGAAAGAGCTTTCCGGTGATATAAAATACATGTCTTGATTGTTTGCGGATCATAAACTAGGATTGATTGAAGTTTGGCTCGTGC
Organism: Rutidosis leptorrhynchoides; assembly: GCF_046630445.1. NCBI lineage: Eukaryota > Viridiplantae > Streptophyta > Magnoliopsida > Asterales > Asteraceae > Rutidosis > Rutidosis leptorrhynchoides. The sequence continues at coordinate 413,266,633 of NC_092337.1, read as the reverse complement.
CTTGTGTTTTCTGCAAACAGGGTCTGTAAGCCTTTTGGGACGCCGTCCCAACCTCCTAGACGCCGTCCCACCCTTTATATCAGGACGCCGTCCTGGCAATTGGGACGCCGTCCCACTCTTCATATCAGGACGCCGTCCTTGAAATTGGGACGCCGTCCTGATGCACTAAAACTGGATGTTACTTTGGTCATTTGACATAAAAATGTTTGCTATGCTACGGACCTCCGATTAACATGAAACTTGGCCAACATGCTCATATATGATTATATAACTTAGAAAAATTGTCGGATACCCGACCCGACCCCGTTGACTTTTCTGTTGACTTTGACCCGACCAAGTTGACTTTTAATCAAACTTAACCAAATACTTATACAACCTTTCTAACATGCTTTTATACTTGATTCTCGCATGAAACTTGGCAACGTGATTCACATGCTATATTTAATCGAGTCGTAACGAGCCATAGGACTAATTGAACACATTTCACCCGACCTTGTGTCGTAACCGGTTAATTGATATAACTTACTTGTTTAGGTCAAGGCTAAGCAACTTTCATGCACACGTATACTTTGTGAAGTACATTTATACTCGTGCACTCGAGGTGAGATCATAGTCCCACCTTTTCAACAACTTTTATTCTTTTAAATCGTGGGCTGAGAAACATATACATTACATATTTATATACATTTCACATGTATATATACTTTTCATACTTTTATACTTTGAACACAAATACGAATACAAAGATACAGACGAGTTAGAACAAAAGTCCTCAATCCAATTATCATTAGTTCCACTTGCAGGGTGTAAGTGTAAGCGAGTGATTATGTTGTGTGGCCATACGGGTTTAACGAACCCTCATTCAGACGGTTCGCTACCGTTAGTGGATGAAATATAATTTCAACGTGCATAGTGTATGTTCTAACACTATATTCAAAATTCAGAGGGAAGATTCAGTTAAGTTTTGGTAATTGGGTGCTCGTGATACAGACAACATCTTTTGGGATGTATACGCTTGATATTCACTTTATACTAAATCTTGTGGTTTACAAACACATCTTTAGAGATGTATACGCCTTGATACTAAACCTTGTGATTCAAAATATACTTTTACAAATACATTTATGATCTCACCAACGTTTTTCGTTGACAGTTTTCTACATGTTTTTCTCAGGTCTTGCACGATATGTGATACATGCTTCCGCTCATTATTTGATACTTGCATTGGATGTCGAGTATACATGCTTTTCATGGAGCGTCTTTTGACTTTACTTTAAACTGTGTCGCCTAGATTTCAATCGTACTTATAACGTTGTAACTTAACTTTTGGTTGAACAATTCTTGTAAACTTTGAAACAATCTTTATTTTGAAATGAAGGCGACATATTTTGGTCAAACATTATCTTAAAGACTTATAATCAGGTAATGGGACCCACGTAGCCGACGCCGTCACTTGACGATTTGTCGGGGTCGCTACAGTTGGTATCAGAGCCTTGGTTGTAGGGATTTAGAGTTCATTTGTGTCCACCCCGAGTCATAGGGTACATAGGTGAATCTAGACTACAACCGGCATATAGACTGAAGTAGGAATTACTTGACTATTTGTGCATTTATACTCGAACTCTTCTATCATATCTAACTCGTATTCGAACTTGATCTTACGTTGATAAATTTTGTTGATGCGCCACCTTGACTTTATGAAGTAATGTTAAATGCACATGAGAATCAGGGTAATATAATTTCCGGGATTATATTACGGTGATTCACATGGACGTTCCGACATTATGACATAAAGAATTTAGGGCGAGCAAGGAAAATTTTCTCTCTATCCTTAATCCATACTCCGGTTAGTATTGTTGAAAATACTAACCAACGATATTCTTGTGTCTTGAAGGAACAATGGCTCCTCGTCCCGTACGCCGCAATGAAACTCCCGAACAAGCTCTCGAACGGATGATAGCTACCGCCGTAGATGCGGCCATGGCCGGTCACTCATCCAACAACAATAATAATAACAACCACAACAACAACAACAATGGAGCCGGAAACTCAAACGAGGGGTGCTCCTATAAAGCTTTCATGGGGTGCAAACCTCACACTTTTGATGGAACCGGGGGACCGGTCGTGCTCACCCGATGGTTTGAGCAAACGGAAGCCGTCTTTAGCATAAGCGGTTGTCGGGACCAAGACAAGGTCAAATACTCCACTCACACTTTCTCCGGAATTGCTCTAACATGGTGGAACACCTATGTTCAATCGGTGGGTACCGATGAAGCTCATGCCCTCTCTTGGGCCGATCTAAAGGAAAAGATGATTGTTGAATATTTTCCGCGCGAAGAAACCCGAAAGCTTGAGGGAGAACTAAGAGCTTTGAAAGCGGTCGGAAACGATCTTAAAGCTTATAATCAACGTTTCGCCGAACTATCCTTGATGTGTCCTAATCTTGTTAACCCCGAATCTCAAAGGATTGAACTCTACATGCTCGGTCTTCCAAAAAGCATCAAACAAGGGGTGATTTCATCCAAACCCACTACTCATCAAGCCGCTATGAACATGGCTCGCCAACTAATTGAAACGGTTGACGAAATCGTAATTCCGGCACCTAAGGCCGAGGATAAATCGGGCGGCAACAAAAGGAAGTGGGAACCCTCTCAATCAAGCAACAACAACTTTGCTAAGAAGCCTTACACCTCCGACGGCAAGAGGGGTTATACCGGACACCTACCGTATTGTAACGAGTGCTACAAACATCATTTAGGCGAATGTGGCAAACCATTTTGCTTGAAGTGTCAAAGAAGTGGCCATGTAGCCCACGATTGTAGGAATACCACTCCCGTCGCTCAAAAGGAGCCCAATGCACCCAAGACGGGTGTTTGTTTTGAATGTGGCCAACCGGGACATTTTAGGAGTGCGTGCCCAAATAAGAAAATCAACCCCAACGCACGCCGTTGAACTTTCAACATCGACACCTAGGATGCCCGAGACGACGATGGACTAGTCACGGGTACGTTTCTTCACAACAAACCGTATATTTCATACTTATTCGATTCGATTACCACTAGATGTTTATTAACCAAGTCTTTGACTCGTGATCTTTACATTCCACTTTTTCCCCCTAGACACTACTTAGGCAATTTAAGTGACCAACGGAAAAATATTGTGTGCCTATAAAAATTTTATTGGAGGATATACGTTAAGACTTTTGACTTGACACCTATAGAACTAGGGAGCTCGAAACCTATTCGTAAAAAAAAAAAAAAAAAAAAAAAAAAAAAAAAAAAAATGTTTCCCCATCATCTTGTATAGATTATTGTGAACTGAGTAATTTTCGGTTGGAAACCGATACCCTCTCCCTCGCATCCATGACCTCATGATTTCTTGCATGAATCCCGTGTGTATTCCAAAACGACCTCCGTTCCGGTTATCATCAATTGGGGGTTAAGTGAGACGATGTCTCCTAAGCCATTTCCGAACTCGCAACGTTAGTTGTAAATCTCTCTTAGTACCGTTTGATTTATTTAGGACTCCGTCCGTATTCATGAACCTCCTAAATCACGTATGCAACTTATCTAGACAAATCTGTTATCATATTTATAGATGACGTCTTAACTTATTTAAGTAAAGAAGGAAAACGAACAACATCACCATCTTACGCTCGAACTTTTGAGAAAAGAGCAACTTTATACCAAATTCTCCGAGTGAGAATTTCTGTTGAACGAAGTCCAATTTTCTAGACCAAAATGTTAATGGTCAAGGCATTACAATCAATCTCGAAATCAAGCCACATGTAATCAGGAAACTCTCCCCACTCAGACTTGTATTCGTAAAATCTTAGATCTCGTCTGTTATTACCGAAGATTCATTTCTGACTTTTCTCGTGTTACATGACTTTTAAACTCGTTAACTCACTAAGGAAAACTTTAAACCTCTCCGTGTTCGAGCCTTGAGCGTGATTCTTCACACCAACATTTCTAGTTAAATTCGTTATTTTACACGAAGAAGTCGAATACTAAATTGTGGATCCGATCAATTTTCTCGTCATCACGTACCACACTACATACCTCTGATATTTCACCATTACCGTCTGATATTACTGGAATTTAAGATAACACACAATCCAATGATACTTCACTCTTCTTTGACTTAACGTCCTTGTGTTTCTGATAATCGGCCAACTATTATTCAACCCCGAACTATACAACTACGTGTACTACCTCGTTTCTCTTTCAGACTTCAACTTTTGACAACTAGAGGCACGTTATGGCAACCTCGAGATGTAAGCACATCCTATTCTAAGTCCTCATTTCACTCCTATCTTTATCGCTCGCATTTTCGTTTAAAGAAACTCCTTGTAACATTCCTCCATGGATAGAGAAACTCCTCATATTTCATAAGTATTCGCCACGAGGGTGAATAGTCCTAACGAACATTTTTCGAACACTAACTAACTTGTTCAAACGTATCTTAAGAGATTCTATTCCAACACGGTGTATCTTTGTCAATTATTCCGTATTGAAATACTCGTTTCACTTCTAATTTTACAAGGAACCTTGGGAACCCGCTTAGACGTGAGTACCGCGTATCTCCCACAACCGATGAACCGAGAAAACGAACGATTTACGTCTTGGAGAGACATGTCACAAGCTCGTATTGTCACCGTTAGTAGATCACTCGCACAACAGTAGTTACCACCCGTGTGCTCACCCGCACTTTCCGAAACCCTATATGACCGCTAATGTCATACCCCTGTTCATTTAACCAAAGCATCAACCACCGAAATCTGAACTCCATCAAGAAACAACAATTGAAATCATTCAAATCCGAGGAGGGCTCGAGACGATCCGTAGTCGCCAAAAGAGTTATACCAAACTTAGATGAAAACCTCACAAATCCCAGTGTGTAACCGCGTAATATTGAGAAACCGCACCTTGGAAAGGTGTAATCCATTTTGGGAAATCGAGAAAGGCTATATTCGCAATATTGAACCTTTTGAAACCTTGGGGCGTATTGGAACCGCTTCCTACCGTTTAGAACTTCCGACTCAATTAAGTTTCCGTTTACCCTACATTTCGTGTAACAAACATAGAAACGTGTCCTGCGAAACAGGAACGTGCAATCCTGCTAGGTACATCAACTATCGATGACAAACTACTCTTCATAGGAAAAACCAGTTGAAACCGGGGATCGTAAAAACCAAACCTTAATACAACGAAATGCCCTAACTATCCAAATTCATGAGAACACTCAAGGACGTGCCTTCACTTATTCATAACATTGACAACGTAAAGTCTCGAGTAAGGGATATCGACTACTACTTCCAACTAAATTTCGGGACGAAATTTCTTTTGAGTTGTGGATAATGTAACATCCCGCGTTTTTCCGTTAAATTTAATTTTAACACCGTCTTTTTTTTTTTTAAAACATAATCTTTCGTATTTAAATTAATAGTTTCCGTGAGTAACGTTCATTATATTCCCGCTATTTAATTTTGACATCACCCGTTTACTCGAGCGTTTTAAAAATATTCGATCGGTTAAATCCCGCACCCGCTTTGAAACTCGAGGGACCGGAGTTGCCAAATGGGCAAACTAGTTGACTAGGTCAACTAGTCAACCCATTCCTCCACCATTTCCATCATCTCCCTCTCTCTCTTTCTCTCTAGCAAGAACACACACAAACCCCAACTTCATAGAATCATCATCTAAATTCGGATCGGGAAGCAAACTTCAAAACAAATTACATATTCGTGATCCTCTCATCATCCTCTTCGATTTGGTACCAATTTCATCCATTTTGGGTAACATTTCTAAAACACTAAATTTCTCTAAATTCGTTTTATATACTTGAAATTGTGTTAGTTAGTGTCTATGGCTCGTGTGTAACATGAATATATGTTTTGTTTGCTCGATTTGTGGTTTGGAGTAACTAGTTTGAACATTTGAAATGGGTGTGCTAAATCCTTGATTTTGGATGAGTTAATGTTGTTAGATTGTTAAAGTGCATGTTTTAATTGTGTTACTAGTATCTTTAGCTTCGTTTTGATGTATAGGTTGATTAAGGAAACATCAAACTCATGACTATTGATTTTTGTGAATTTTCGTTAGAGTTTGATAGACTTTAAATGAACTTTTGATGATTTGAATGCCATGAAATGTTGTTAGTAAGTGTTTAGTTGTATTACATGTTTCATTACCTTCAAAACGGCATATCATATGTATAAATTGGATTCCCGAAACTTGAATTGCAATTGATGAACTTGAAACCTTGTTTTGGAACGTTTAACGAACTTTCGACGAGATTTTTGTTGTCTAAAATGATAAATTTGATTTAGGAAATGTATCTAGTTGTGTTCCTTGTCGAAAGAGCTTTCCGGTGATATAAAATACATGTCTTGATTGTTTGCGGATCATAAACTAGGATTGATTGAAGTTTGGCTCGTGCCTTGTGTTTTCTGCAAACAGGGTCTGTAAGCCTTTTGGGACGCCGTCCCAACCTCCTAGACGCCGTCCCACCCTTTATATCAGGACGCCGTCCTGGCAATTGGGACGCCGTCCCACTCTTCATATCAGGACGCCGTCCTTGAAATTGGGACGCCGTCCTGATGCACTAAAACTGGCTGTTACTTTGGTCATTTGACATAAAAATGTTTGCTATGCTACGGACCTCCGATTAACATGAAACTTGGCCAACATGCTCATATATGATTATATAACTTAGAAAAATTGTCGGATACCCGACCCGACCCCGTTGACTTTTCTGTTGACTTTGACCCGACCAAGTTGACTTTTAATCAAACTTAACCAAATACTTATACAACCTTTCTAACATGCTTTTATACTTGATTCTCGCATGAAACTTGGCAACGTGATTCACATGCTATATTTAATCGAGTCGTAACGAGCCATAGGACTAATTGAACACATTTCACCCGACCTTGTGTCGTAACCGGTTAATTGATATAACTTACTTGTTTAGGTCAAGGCTAAGCAACTTTCATGCACACGTATACTTTGTGAAGTACATTTATACTCGTGCACTCGAGGTGAGATCAAAGTCCCACCTTTTCAACAACTTTTATTCTTTTAAATCGTGGGCTGAGAAACATATACATTACATATTTATATACATTTCACATGTATATATACTTTTCATACTTTTATACTTTGAACACAAATACGAATACAAAGATACAGACGAGTTAGAACAAAAGTCCTCAATCCAATTATCATTAGTTCCACTTGCAGGGTGTAAGTGTAAGCGAGTGATTATGTTGTGTGGCCATACGGGTTTAACGAACCCTCATTCAGACGGTTCGCTACCGTTAGTGGATGAAATATAATTTCAACGTGCATAGTGTATGTTCTAACACTATATTCAAAATTCAGAGGGAAGATTCAGTTAAGTTTTGGTAATTGGGTGCTCGTGATACAGACAACATCTTTTGGGATGTATACGCTTGATATTCACTTTATACTAAATCTTGTGGTTTACAAACACATCTTTAGAGATGTATACGCCTTGATACTAAACCTTGTGATTCAAAATATACTTTTACAAATACATTTATGATCTCACCAACGTTTTTCGTTGACAGTTTTCTACATGTTTTTCTCAGGTCTTGCACGATATGTGATACATGCTTCCGCTCATTATTTGATACTTGCATTGGATGTCGAGTATACATGATTTTCATGGAGCGTCTTTTGACTTTACTTTAAACTGTGTCGCCTAGATTTCAATCGTACTTATAACGTTGTAACTTAACTTTTGGTTGAACAATTCTTGTAAACTTTGAAACAATCTTTATTTTGAAATGAAGGCGACATATTTTGGTCAAACATTATCTTAAAGACTTATAATCAGGTAATGGGACCCACGTAGCCGACGCCGTCACTTGACGATTTGTCGGGGTCGCTACAATATGGATTACGTGTTATCTAATTTGGAAGAATAGAAATCAAAAAGTCTTCCAAAACGAGTCGTGGGCACCTCCAAAAATTGTTTGTGAAATTCAAGTCAAAGCTTTCGAATGGTTTAGTAATCGGTCTAACTTAGTTCACAAGGATTGGTTAGAGTGGTTGCTAAATCCATCCAACCTGGGATTTCCGAGAATCAACAATATCGATCTGGGTTAATTGTTTCGTTCGTCTAACTTATCCGAGAAACTTTCTGACGTACATTTCCTTGTATGTAAATTGTAAATAGTTATCGTGATGTTTCATTCGGGCCATGAGATTAGATCTCCTGCCCACTCACTGTAATTACAATTTTATATAATACAAATTGTGCTTTTCAAAAAAAAAAAAATTGTATTGTATAATAATACTCTGTATATTATTACTCTGTATATTAACATTATACAGAGTAATCTATAGTTTCTATTAAAATTCTATAATGATGATGTCATTATTAGGCTATTTCCTTTGTTAATAAAAAATCAAAAATAAAAAGAAAAAAATCTAAGCCATCTTGATGATGTCATTAACATTAATTAAATATTTTATTATTTATTTAGAATTTTTATCATATATACCCTTCTTGACTTTAATAATAACATATTTACCCACTTAAATATGATTATATCATATGAGCTTATTTTAAACATATAAACTCATCATATTTACTCATTTATTCAATCTTAATGTGATACGTCTTTATGCCCTAATTTTTTTAGCGGCAATTATTCATGCTTACTTTTTTTCTTCTTCGAGCTATGTACTATGATATTAACTACCATAAAACAATACATGCTAATCATCTAATCCTCAACGGTATAAAGCTATTATAAGGTGAGAATACATAATGTAATCACTATTAGTTATCTTTATATATCTTTAGCTGACTTGAATTTTTTTTATTGTTGTTAATTTCTCTTAATTGATAGGCTACGGATATTATAAATCACGTTCAAAAAATTGATATGTATATCTAACTAATTACAGTTGTTTACTTTTTTTGCTCACATCACCAGTAGCACTTCGGTTATTGTTTTGACCAACAATATGATGAGATAACAATACTGATTTACATACATATACAACGATATTACTACAATAATGAAAATGATAATGATCCACCTTTCTATTTTGGGCTGTCCCATTTCAAGTATCTAAATGATATTTCAATCAATCAGAAGAGGTTATTCTGGAGAGAGAAGATTTTTGATTGGTGGAGAATGAAGTTAGTGTAAATTCCTAAAACTTTGTGCAAAAAGTAACTGGATACTTGTAGTCGGACTGAGGGAATATTATATTATTATTATTATTATTATTATTATTATTATTATTATTATTATTATTATTATTATTATTATTATTATTCAAATATAGGTTTTTTTACGGGATTAATTACATTACATATGTATGCGAAATACATGTCCCAATAAAATGTTGTAATGTAAATTTTATGATAAGAAAAATAATAATTGTGATCAAAATTGAAAGTAAGTGGTGGGAGAATAAATGTAGTTCATTTATTCTGACTAAGTTAAGTTTATAAATATACAACAACAATAACAACAACAAAACTCAATACCACATGAGTGGTGTATGGGGGGAGATGATATGTAGACAATTCTTCCCCTATCTGAGAATAAAGACAAGTTAATTGTGATCAAAGTTAACTATGTCTGACTAAGTTAAGTATATCAATATGTTTGTAAAAATAATGACAAGTTTCTTAGTCGGAATATGTGGTTCCACGGGTCATTAAACTAAATGACTTTAGCATTTACGTTCATTTAATACATAAAACACATCGTTAAACTGTTTTATTTAAACAAATCATTCCACGGTTCATTTCACTAGTATAATTATATTCCTATAATGTTGTTTGACGGCTCGGTAGCTAGGAGCAGGCTGTATAACTTTTAACAAACAAAACATGACAAATAGACAAAGATAATATTGTTAGATCAACTTTTTGCTCATAAGGAAATATAAAAATAAATAAAATTATGAAATATAAAAGCACGCGCACAAGGATAATGTATGGATTTGTAGTGTAAGCATGCAGGTTCACATAAACGGCCAGGTCCCCGCGTGCCAACCCATCCTCTCCCAAACCCAACCTTTTGTTATCTGTTACACCCAAATGTTAGCCATTAGTCACTTCGTTTTATATACAGAGTATATTATTAAGACATAATGACTAAGTTAGTCCTTTGTGATTTGTATCAAATTAATTGCTAGAACGTATTCATAAAGTTTACAAGAACATATTCATAAAAAACCTCCCATAACTTGTGTAAAAAGTGTAGATTGGCAGGGACACCTTAACCCTGTGTTGCCTTTGGCAACCCACCAAGCCAACCCCGTAATAGCCGGATGCCAGTAAAATACCTCCCCCTAATACCCAACAATTGCGTGCAAGCCGAGAGATTCGAACTTGCGCCCCATTTTTGTGTAAGGGGTAAACAACTGCGGGCCCGGGGATCATAAGCAACGGGTACCACTGAAGCACTGCTTCGTTGGTAACCTCCCATAACTTGAAATCCAGTTTATTGCCAACAATTAATAAAATAATAAAAACATCGTAAGATGTGTTATATTATTACTTAGTTATCTATAGATCACAAGGAATCTTAAAATCTAATTAAACCCTAATGGACCGAACTTATTAATATAATCTGGTTGAACCAATACTATTCTAACTAACAATAAAATTCTAATACTTTCTTGCCGTCTGAGCGGGATGAAAAACAGATGCTTGAACTAAAACATAAATATATAAAAATATATTCCAATTTTACAAACATTGAAAAAACAAAATACAAATATAGACAACGTCTTCATGATGGAGCTTGACAAGTCTTGGATTTGTGACTTATCGACTTCTCGACAATCTTCTGTTTATTTTTCTTTCTTTTTTTCCATATAAAAGAGTAAGAATATAAAATGAGAAAGTTTTATTTATGCAAATATTTGAGAATTAATGAAAAGAATAAAAGAGATTAGAAGAAAAAAATAGTGTAGATACGTTTTTTTTTATAAAGGAAACAGAATATTGTTTATTGAATTATAAAGAAATGCGTAATCTTGATTAAAATAGTACTCTGCTGAATCTAATCAAGAAAGTCGGAAGATTGGTTGCAGGAAGGTGATGTTGCAACATCCATATGATTGGCCTAGATTTTGTAAGTCTTCTATGTTAGAAGATTGGTTGCAGAAAGGTGATGTTGTAACATCCGTATGATTGGCCTAGATTTTGTAAGTTTTCTATGTTAGTCAGGGGTGGCAAAAAAACTCGTACTCGATGAGAAAACCAGATTCCGACCCGACTCGGTGATGGTTTCGCGAGTTCGAGTACGGTGATGGTTTTAGACATAAACCCGATTACCCGACCCGTATACCCGAAAAAAGACCCAAATCCATATTCCTTGCCCGAAAACTCGATTATCCAGCCCGTAAACCCGATTTCTCGGCCCGTATACCTAATTACCCTAACCGTCTACCAAAAAAAAGACTCGAATACACGCGAAAAAAACCATTTACCTGATAGTTCGTAAGTAAATAGGGACCTGACTACCCGTGGAAAAACTCGTTTACCCGCTAGTTAATAACTAAATGGGAACCCGACGGGTACGGGTTCGAGTTTGGGACGGCTTTTCTAAATCGGGTTCGGGTCCGAAATTACCTAAGCCCTGCCTGATGCCATCCCTAATATTAGTTATTGATATAATATAAGTATGACATTTCAAGTATATTAAATTGTGAGAAATCATGTGCTAATAATTTATCATGTGCCTAGATGGATTCATTTCATGACATCGGTCACGAAACATATCTGTTTCTGACTTGGTCTTTGTTAGGTCCGCTTATTGTAAGCATTGTGCCAAATTGTTGATCCTTTTATCTTGAAATCTAAACAAGCAAAGCTTTGGTGATTGTCAATCTCTGTAATTTCATAATTGAAATCTAAGTTGTAACCGATGGAAAACCGTGTGTACCTTTAAATTTTATAAATACAGCGGAACATGAAAATAAACATATTTTTATTTTAATAATAAACATATTTTATTATTTATAATAAACTTTCAAGTAAAACATTCACACGATTAACGATCCCAACAAGATTCAATTACACCACTAATAATTGTCAACTAACAAATCCACAAAGAGGAGTTTAAATATACTTTTAGCAAGCGATGCAAGAACGGTAGAATCAACTGTCCACGTCTAGGTTGAAACATATATTCAAAGTGTATGAATATCTCTATGGTTGATTCACACATCACGTCAAACAACACCAATCGGATGCTAGTCCGTATATAACCCAAAAGTAATATCTCTATATTACTTAGACAAAATTTGAGAGATTTGAACAAATAAAACCAAAACATTTTTACTTCACGTCAACTACAAAGACTAATTACGAAAACATTAAGATTGGAAGAACACCTTTTTCTTCTTTGTAGTTCTCGAATAGCAAAGCAATGAAAACCCATTTTTATTTTATTTGTACTATATGTCTTGTGACCCTTTTCTTCTATATATAACCAACAATCACATGGGGTTATATATATACTATAATTTAAGATATTATTTAAATTGATACGTATCCTAACTTTTCAAATCAAGTTGATTCTTTGGCCAATCACATGGGGTTACATATATATTAAGATAATATTTAAATTGATACATATCGTAAAATTTAACTAACTTCCAAATCACATTGATTCCTTTAAAGATTTGATGTAATCTTTAAAACTTGCAAATCAATTTTACTTAGCCGACATTGAGGTTCATTAATTACATATTAATAAAAATAAAACTCTTATTATTTAATTAAATCATATTAATTAAATTATGTTTTCTCAAACTAAAGGTTATAATTATATATCAACATTATATATCAACTATATATAATAATGGTGTCTAAATGCTAAAGTGTGTGATCCCATTGGCTTGTATATAATCGGTAGTATAGATTTGTGTTATGACGTGCACACTGAACCAACAAACTCCCACTTGTGCATGACATAACATCTAGAGGAACTATAACGACATATATTGGCATCTAGCAACACGTCAATGCCCCCGAAAATATACAAGTGTTTATTTCAGTTAAACGAACTATCATTATATATTATTATTATAAATGATTTAATGATTAAGTGTCTATTGTCCCTTTATTGCCGATACCGAGTTGATATGAAACATGGATCCAGTCATTCTCATTTTTCAACCAATTATGTTTCTCGATCTAGAAAATTTGAATGTGATCACCAAGTTAAAATTGATCTACAATCAATATAGCTAGGACACGGCCGTGTAAATATCCATTCACTTTCATCAAGGGGCCCAGCGGTATCATACTCTCACGTAGAGGAATAAATTCCATTTTGATTATATGTGTTTGTCATGTACTTCACATCATACCCAGTGATGGTCTTTATAACTACCTTGTTCATGATAGCGTTTAACCATATCAAAGTATAATATGTCATATAATCGAAAACCAACATTTACATCTCAGGTCTAAGGACACAAAGACATAACCATTATGATTCACTATTGACGACGATTCATGTAGTGATATCTCATGATTGGGTCATTCCAATATTTATCATCAATGAATACATATGAATTTGGTCTCAACTAGTTAAATATTCATTATCAATGAATAAAACCAAACATTCATAATAATCTTAATCCGTGTTATTCTCATAACATGACCGATTATGAAGATTAAGAATAATCAACAATTATTAATGGATTAAACATGCTAATATAGAACATAGTGATATAAATGAAAACGACCATACCAAGTATCTCAATTCATTAAGATAAAACTGCTTAATGTTCCGGAAATATCCAAATATTAAATTACAAATGAAAAAGATTAGTAGCTAAACGAAGTCCAATATTACTAGCATGATCATCATGCTGGCTGTGCATCAAGGGCTTCGTGAACGGGTCGGCCACGACATCATCTGTATGAATCTTAAGAATACTAATTTCATTCGTCTCAATGACTTCACGAATGTAGTCAACTTTCGAAGAATGTGTCGGATACTTTTATGTACATGTGATTCTTTCGGAAGTGTTATAACAACCAAACTATCACAATACATCTTTATAGAATATTTATTGTTGTGTACTACTCTGAGTTCAACAACAAACTTCCTTATCCAGACAACTTTCTGAGCAGCATTTCAGGTAACAATGTATTCTACTTTTGTTGTAGAATGTGCAACAATGCTCTACTTTGAGCTCTTCTAATTAACTGTCTCGTCCATCATGACAAAGACACAACTTGACTGGGATAGTGAATCATCTCGATCAATTTGGAAACTAGCATATGTATTATGGTTAATACTTAACTCCTTTTCCAAACCATCGTAAACCAAGAACATATCTTTAATACTCTATAAATACTTAAGAATGTTTTTAACAACAATCCAATGTTCTTAACCTAGATTTTGTTGACAACGACTCGTCAAACTCAAAAATAACGAGACAACATTTTAGTACATAACATGGCATACATAATGGATCCTATAGCCAAAGCATATGGGATACATTTCATTCGTCTTATCTCATCATGTGTGATAAGACTTTGAGACTTGCTCAAGGTTATGCCCTTTTGCACAGGCAATGCTCCAAGGTTGGAGTAATGCATGCTAAATCTCTACAAGATAAGATATGTACATTAATTCAAACCAATAAGCCATTTGAATCTATTTCTATAGATCATGATTCCTAGTATATAAGTAGCTTCTCCAAGATCCTTTATAGAAAACACATTTTCAAGCCAAGACTTGACATCTTGCAAGTTGAAATGTTATTTTCAATAAATAGTATGTCATCAACATACAAGATCAAGAAGACTACTTTGCTCCCACTAGATTTAATGTAAACACATAGCTCATCTTGGTTTTGAGAAAAACTGTAACGACCCTACTTTTTTCATTATCTTTTACCGTTAATTATTTAACGACCGTTAACTGTTATTCATGCCACATCATTTCTATGACCTATATTATTATTTTTGTAATAATATATTAAGTATTATGTGTTAAATGAATATTTGTATTCATAATTTTAATCCTACGTTTACACGAATCGTGCATTTATATCCGGTGAATCTTTTCGGTTTTTAAACCAACGGTCGAGCTTTTGGATTTTAAATCCTAATTATTTTAAAATATGATATTTTAATATCATATATTTATATATATTATTTATATATATTTTTCGTCGCGTAATTAATATCTCTCCGATTATTTAATCGCGTAATCGTGTTTTCGCGTTTCGGGTTTCGATCGAGCGTTCGATCACTTTATAAAATTGGCCCACAAGTAGGGCCCACCCCATCCCAATCGGCCAAACCCCTAAGAGGGGGGGGGGGTGCCTTTTCTCCTTTCATTTTTTGTTTACAATACACTTTAGTTTCCTAAACCTAATTTCTAACTTTTGCTCTCTTTTTCCCTCTCCCTTGTCCCTTGGCCGTCGCCAACCATCACACCATCATCATCATCCTTCAACAAAATATTACTTAGATCATTAAATCGTTTACACAATCGGATTCCTCATTCCGTTCTCTACGCGCTCATATTAAGCAATTCTTGATTAGGGTATAAACCCTAACCCTAGCTTTTCAATTTTTCTTATATTTTTCTATTTTTATATGTTATATTTATAGTATGATGCTTATATATTATTGTATTGTTGATTGTATGCGTAGAAGTGCTCGTTAATTCATGTTTTCGGTTTGATTGTTTTGGGACAGCGGTTTGATTGTTGTTTTCTGCATGTATAACTGATATAAAATTGAAATTAAAGTGCTTAGATGAGTTCCTCTCATTAATACATTAATTTTAGACTCCGGATTCATGTCATTTCGATTCCTGGAGCTCGAGATATGCTTAAAATGGTGTTTTGTTGAGATTTAAATGTGAAAACGAATTGAATCAGGTATGGTCCGACTTTGTTATCATTTTTGGAGTCTTTAGAGTGTACTAGTGTGTTAGGATTGATGATGGGATGAACTTTCATGTTTGGGTCATCGAAATCCGAGCCACGGATCACCCGGTATGACTAGAACATGTTTTTGAACGGATTAATGCTACAAGTTGTTTCATGGCTGTAAGTCACGACTTGTTTGCTGTTCTTGGGGTGTTCTTGAGCACACTAATGTGTCGGTGGGTTGGTTAGGTGAAGATATATATAAGACTCGTCGAAAACTGATTCCCGGGGCTCAAGTTATGACCCGACGAACTTTTAATTAAAACTTATGGTTATTATTTATGACTTATGATACAAATAATGAATTTCATTATTAATTAATTACTTATGATATAAAAAGTAATTATTTAATTTAAGACTTATTATATATATATTTATTATATCATTTATTAATTTCTTATGATTTAATTAAACATTTAATTAAACTTATGATTAATAATACTTTTATTATTAATGAAAAATACTTATGGTAAGTATTAAACTTATATTACGAAATTATTATAATAAGACTTACAATAAGGATAAATTAATTATTTAATTATTATAAGGCTTAGTTATTATTTAATTATAATTTAATTATTAAATACTTATGATTTAATGATTATAATTAGAAACTTATGATATGATTAATAATTCATTATTAATTAATAATACTTATGATATGATTAAAATTTATTATTAATTAATAATACTTATATTATGATTAATATTTAATTAATTAATTAAATACTTATGTTATATTAATTATATCATTTAAACTTATGTTAACTTTAATAATTCAATTTAATTTAATTAAACTTATGTTATGACATAATTTTACATATATGACTTTAATTAACGTTATAACCTATATTATTATTATAACTTATACTTTTAAAATTTATGTTGACTATGTTTGACCAAGTTGGACTTTCGGTTGACTTTCGGTTGACTTTCGGTTGACTTTGACTTTCAGTTGACTTTCTAATTAAGGAAACTTTCCTAACTTATAAACTTTCTAAAAATAGAAACTTTCTAAATATGGAAACTTTCTAAATTTGGAAAGTTTCCAAAAATAGAAACTTTCCTAAAATAGAAACCTTCCTAAAATAGAAACTTTCCAAAAATAGAAACTTTCCAAAAATGAAAACCTGCTAAAAATAGAAACTTTTTAAAAATAGAAAGTGTGTGTCCGTACGCTGTTCCGATCAAACCGATGCATGTTGAGTGTTGTTCTATGTCTACTTGCAACATGTACAATAGCTATCATACTAAGACTTGACCTAAGTTAGTTATTTATATCGACCTGCTTTATTTATAGGTCGGCGTTGTGATCATTCCTGATCACTTTACTTCGTTTGCTGTTCGAATATTTGTGTGGTTACTTCGTTTGCTATTAAGGTGAGTTATAGTCCCATTTTTACATACTTTTCAAAGTATATTTTGTAGTGACCCGAACTTTTCCATGTTTATATATATTAATTGAGATTGATATTTACATGATTAAATGTTTCCAACATGTTAAGCAATCAAACTTGTTAAGACTTGATTAATTGAAATATGTTTCATATAGACAATTGACCACCCAAGTTGACCGGTGATTCACGAACGTTAAAACTTGTAAAAACTATATGATGACATATATATGGATATATATATAGTTAACATGATACTATGATAAGTAAACATATCATTAAGTATATTAACAATGAACTACATATGTAAAAACAAGACTTCTAACTTAATGATTTTTAAACGAGACATATATGTAACGATTATCGTTGTAAAGACATTTAATGTATATATATCATATTAAGAGATATTCATACATGATAATATCATGATAATATAATAATTTAAAATCTCATTTGATATTATAAACATTGGGTTAACAACATTTAACAAGATCGTTAACCTAAAGGTTTCAAAACAACACTTACATGTAACGACTAACGATGACTTAACGACTCAGTTAAAATGTATATACATGTAGTGTTTTAATATGTATTTATACACTTTTGAAAGACTTCAATACACTTATCAAAATACTTCTACTTAACAAAAATGCTTACAATTACATCCTCGTTCAGTTTCATCAACAATTCTACTCGTATGCACCCGTATTCGTACTCGTACAATACACAGCTTTTAGATGTATGTACTATTGGTATATACACTCCAATGATCAGCTCTTAGCAGCCCATGTGAGTCACCTAACACATGTGGGAACCATCATTTGGAAACTAGCATGAAATATCTCATAAAATTACAAAAATATGAGTAATCATTCATGACTTATTTACATGAAAACAAAATTACATATCCTTTATATCTAATCCATACACCAACGGCCAAAAACACCTACAAACACTTTCATTCTTCAATTTTCTTCATCTAATTGATCTCTCTCAAGTTCTATCTTCAAGTTCTAAGTGTTCTTCATAAATTCCAAAAGTTCTAGTTTCATAAAATCAAGAATACTTTCAAGTTTGCTAGCTCACTTCCAATCTTGTAAGGTGATCATCCAACCTCAAGAAATCTTTGTTTCTTACAGTAGGTTATCATTCTAATACAAGGTAATAATCATATTCAAACTTTGGTTCAATTTCTATAACTATAACAATCTTATTTCAAGTGATGATCTTACTTGAACTTGTTTTCGTGTCATGATTCTGCTTCAAGAACTTCGAGCCATCCAAGGATCCATTGAAGCTAGATCCATTTTTCTCTTTTCCAGTAGGTTTATCCAAGGAACTTAAGGTAGTAATGATGTTCATAACATCATTCGATTCATACATATAAAGCTATCTTATTCGAAGGTTTAAACTTGTAATCACTAGAACATAGTTTAGTTAATTCTAAACTTGTTCGCAAACAAAAGTTAATCCTTCTAACTTGACTTTTAAAATCAACTAAACACATGTTCTATATCTATATGATATGCAAACTTAATGATTTAAAACCTGGAAACACGAAAAACACCGTAAAACCGGATTTACGCCGTCGTAGTAACACCGCGGGCTGTTTTGGGTTAGTTAATTAAAAACTATGATAAACTTTGATTTAAAAGTTGTTATTCTGAGAAAATGATTTTTATTATGAACATGAAACTATATCCAAAAATTATGGTTAAACTCAAAGTGGAAGTATGTTTTCTAAAATGGTCATCTAGACGTCGTTCTTTCGACTGAAATAACTACCTTTACAAAAACGACTTGTAACTTATTTTTCCGACTATAAACCTATACTTTTTCTATTTAGATTCATAAAATAGAGTTCAATATGAAATCATAGCAATTTGATTCACTCAAAACGGATTTAAAATGAAGAAGTTATGGGTAAAACAAGATTGGATAATTTTTCTCATTTTAGCTACGTGAAAATTGGTAACAAATCTATTCCAACCATAACTTAATTAACTTGTATTGTATATTATGTAATCTTGAGATACCATAGACACGTATACAATGTTTCGACCTATCATGTCGACACATCTATATATATTTCGGAACAACCATAGACACTCTATATGTGAATGTTGGAGTTAGCTATACAGGGTTGAGGTTGATTCCAAAATATATATAGTTTGAGCTGTGATCAATACTGAGATACGTATACACTGGGTCGTGGATTGATTCAAGATAATATTTATCGATTTATTTCTGTACATTTAACTGTGGACAACTAGTTGTAGGTTACCAACGAGGACAGCTGACTTAATAAACTTAAAACATCAAAATATATTAAAAGTGTTGTAAATATATTTTGAACATACTTTGATATATATGTATATATTGTTATAGGTTCGTGAATCAACCAGTGGCCAAGTCTTACTTCCCGACGAAGTAAAAAATCTGTGAAAGTGAGTTATAGTCCCACTTTTAAAATCTAATATTTTTGGGATGAGAATACATGCAGGTTTTATAAATGATTTACAAAATAGACACAAGTACGTGAAACTACATTCTATGGTTAAATTATCGAAATCGAATATGCCCCTTTTTATTAAGTCTGGTAATCTAAGAATTAGGGAACAGACACCCTAATTGACGCGAATCCTAAAGATAGATCTATTGGGACTAACAAACCCCATCCAAAGTACCGGATGCTTTAGTACTTCGAAATTTATATCATATCCGAAGGGTGTCCCGGAATGATGGGGATATTCTTATATATGCATCTTGTTAATGTCGGTTACCAGGTGTTCACCATATGAATGATTTTTATCTCTATGTATGGGATGTGTATTGAAATATGAAATCATGTGGTCTATTGTTACGATTTGATATATATAGGTTAAACCTATAACTCACCAACATTTTTGTTGACGTTTAAAGCATGTTTATTCTCAGGTGAATATTAAGAGCTTCCGCTGTTGCATACTAAAATAAGGACAAGATTTGGAGTCCATGTTTGTATGATATTGTGTAAAAACTGCATTCAAGAAACTGATTTCGATGTAACATATTTGTATTGTAAACCATTATGTAATGGTCGTGTGTAAACAGGATATTTTAGATTATCATTATTTGATAATCTACGTAAAGCTTTTTAAACCTTTATTTATGAAATAAAGGTTATGGTTTGTTTTAAAAATGAATGCAGTCTTTGAAAAACGTCTCATATAGAGGTCAAAACCTCGCAACGAAATCAATTAATATGGAACGTTTTTAATCAATAAGAACGGTACATTTCAGTTGGTATCCGAGCGTTGGTCTTAGAGAACCAGAATTTTGCATTAGTGTGTCTTATCGAGTTTGTTAGGATGCATTAGTGAGTCTGGACTTCGACCGTGTTTTCTTTAAAAATGATTGCTTAACATTTTTGTTGGAAACTATATATTTTTAACATATGAATATTATGTGATATATTAATCTCTTAACGTGTTTGATATTATGTGATAGATGTCTACCTCTAGAACAAGTCCCATTGACTCACCTAATAATAATGAAGAGTCAAATGTAAATTGGAATGATTCGTGGACTGATTCACAAGTTCCCGAAGAGGAACCGGAAGAAGAGTCGGAACCGGAAGAAGAATCGGAACCGGAAGAAGAATCGGAACCGGAAGAAGAAATAGAACCGGTGGGGGAAATAATAAAACAGTTAAGTAAAAGAGAATCCTCAACCAACCGACCAAGGTTAATTATGGTCAATGGTGTTTCCGCCAAGGAAGCAAAATATTGGGAGGATTACCAATTCTCCGATGAATCGGATTCCGACGAGAATTCCGATGATGTTATAGAAATTACCCCAACTGAATTTAAAAAGGCAAAAGAAAATAATAAGGGAAAGGGCATAAAAATAGAGAAATCTAATTCCAACCCCGATGAACTTTATATGTATCGTCAACCCCCGAAGTCCTTAAGTTGTAACAATGACCCGGGAAGCTCTAAACCACCAGGTTTTTCTAAACCAATGTGGATAACGACGGGTCGTATTAGGGGAACATCATATATCCCTAGAAACTTGGCAAAACGAACCAAAACCGAAGAAGAAGAAACAAGCGAGTCGGAATAAGATAGTTGTATTCGTGTGGTGTAATATATGTAATATAGTGTGCTTATGCTTTATGATATATGTAAAAATTGCTTGTATTAATAAGTATTTTTTTTTATGAATCTAACTCTTGTCTATTTTACAGTATAAAAACACAAAATGGATAGACAACCCAATATTTTAAGAGACCTACCCGGAGACATGATTGATGAAATCTTGTCTAGAGTCGGCCAGAATTTCTCGGCACAACTATTTAAGGCGAGATCAGTTTGTAAGACATTCGAAGAACGTTCCAAGAATGTCTTGGTTTATAAGAGACTTTCGTTTGAAAGATGGGGGATATCACATTGGGAAACCCATAAGTTACGATGTGTTTACTTTGGCGCATATATTGCGGGGAACCCAAATGCTATTTTACGCAACGGGTTAAGAAATTATTTTGACTCAATATATCCGAATATTGGACTTCGTGATTTAGAAAAAGCGGCTAACATGCAACATAAAGAAGCATGTTATGCTTACGGATTAGTAATGTTCGCTTCTCACCAAAGTGAGAACAAGAACATCGGGCTACAACTATTAAACAAAACGTTTCCACAAGTGACGGAGTCGGTAATTGGGGTAAGAAATGAGGTTTTTAGATTATTACGGGACTGTTGGACATTACGTAACCCTCGTCCCTTTGACGACGTTACAACACGCTGTCTTATCAACGGCCATAACGGTTATGTTCCACAAGACCAAGGATGGGAAGTAGTCCTAGTAAAACCAGAATGCATGACTTGTTTCTGGACGTATGAATTACGTGTCTTTATTGCCTTTGCTGAACGACTTGTGTACTAGCTAGAATTATCTTCACAACCATCTTGTATCAAATTTATTGTGTGCTATATTTCATGCTATATGTAAAATAAGCGGTATTGTAAGTTTGTAAAATGTTGTGTAAAAGTTTGAACGCGAAATATTATTATAATCAGTTTTTCATATAGAATTGTAGTAGTTGAATTGTATATTAGCTACTAAGTATGAACTTAACGGGTAGGTACTACCCGAATTTAAACTTATAAAACGCTAATATGAAGAAAAAGCTTTTATAAATGAGTTCATATTATGCTACGAAATACTATTAACTACTCTTAATATTCTGTATGATTAACTTGTTCCATTTAACTATTTTGAAGGAAATGGCACCGACTACTCGACACACCGTGAATATGAATGAAGAGGAATTCTGTACTTTTCTAGCTTCAAACATAGCCGCAGTACAGGCTGCGCTACATACCAACAATAACCTTGGATCTAGCAGTACAGGAAATCGTGTAGGATGCACCTACAAAGAATTCACTGCCTGCAAACCTTTGGAATTTGATGGAACCGAAGGACCGATCGGATTGAAACGGTGGACCGAGAAGGTCGAATCGGTGTTTGCCATAAGTAAGTGTACTGAAGAGGACAAAGTGAAGTACGCTACGCATACCTTCACAGGTTCTGCGTTAACATGGTGGAATACCTATCTAGAGCAAGTGGGACAAGACGATGCGTACGCACTACCGTGGTCAGTATTCAAGCACTTGATGAACGAGAAGTACCGTCCCAGAACCGAGGTCAATAAGCTCAAGACAGAACTTAGAGGGTTACGAACCCAAGGATTTGATATTACCACGTACGAAAGACGATTCACAGAATTGTGCCTATTGTGTCCGGGAGCATTCGAAGATGAGGAAGAGAAGATCGACGCGTTTGTGAAAGGATTACCGGAAAGAATCCAAGAAGATATAAGTTCACACGAGCCCGCCTCCATACAACAGGCATGTAGAATGGCTCACAAACTCGTGAACCAGATTGAAGAAAGAATTAAAGAACAGACTGCTGAAGAGGCCAATGTGAAGCAAGTCAAAAGAAAGTGGGAGGAAAACGGTGATAAGAATCACCAATACAACAACAACAGCAATTACAACAATAATCGCAACAATTATCCCAACAATCGCAACATCAATCGCAACTACAACAAACGGCCCAACAACAACAACAACAACAACAGCAACTACAACAATCATCCCAACAACAATAATAACCGCAACAACAACAACAATCAGAAGCAGCTATGCCAAAGGTGTGAAAAGAATCACTCGGGGTTCTGCACCAAATTTTGCAACAAGTGTAAAAGAAATGGTCATAGCGCGGCGAAGTGTGAGGTCTACGGACCAGGGGTTAATAGAACGAAAGGAACAAATGGTGTCGGAACGAGTAATGGCGGAGCAAGTAGTGTCGGAGCAAGTTATGCCAATGTAGTTTGTTATAAATGTGGAAAACCGGGCCACATTATTAGAAATTGTCCGAACCAGGAGAACACGAATGGACAAGGCTGTGGAAGAGTTTTCAATATTAATGCGGCAGAGGCACAGGAAGACCCGGAGCTTGTTACGGGTACGTTTCTTATTGACAATAAATCTGCTTACGTTTTATTTGATTCGGGTGCGGATAGAAGCTATATGAGTAGAGATTTTTGTGCTAAATTAAGTTGTCCATTGACGCCTTTGGATAGTAAATTTTTACTCGAATTAGCAAATGGTAAATTAATTTCAGCAGATAATATATGTCGGAATCGAGAAATTAAACTGGTTAGCGAAACATTTAAGATTGATTTGATACCAGTAGAGTTAGGGAGTTTTAATGTGATAATCGGTATGGACTGGTTGAAAGAAGTGAAAGCGGAGATCGTTTGTTACAAAAATGCAATTCGCAGTATACGAGAAAAAGGAAAACCCTTAATGGTGTACGGAGAAAAGGGCAACACGAAGCTACATCTTATTAGTAATTTGAAGGCACAAAAACTAATAAGAAAAGGTTGCTATGCTGTTCTAGCACACGTCAAGAAAGTACAAACTGAAGAAAAGAGCATCAATGATGTTCCCGTCGCAAAAGAATTTCCTGATGTATTTCTGAAAGAATTACCGGGATTACCCCCACATCGATCCGTTGAATTTCAAATAGATCTTGTACCAGGAGCTGCACCAATAGCTCGTGCTCCTTACAGACTCGCACCCAGCGAGATGAAAGAACTGCAAAGCCAATTACAAGAACTTTTAGAGCGTGGTTTCATTCGACCAAGCACATCACCGTGGGGAGCTCCTGTTTTGTTTGTCAAGAAGAAAGATGGTACATTCAGGTTGTGTATCGACTACCGAGAGTTGAACAAACTTACCATCAAGAACCGCTACCCACTACCGAGAATCGACGACCTATTTGATCAACTACAAGGCTCGTCTGTTTATTCAAAGATTGACTTACGTTCCGGGTATCATCAAATGCGGGTGAAAGAAGATGATATTCCAAAGACTGCTTTCAGAACACGTTACGGTCATTACGAGTTTATGGTCATGCCGTTTGGTTTAACTAATGCACCAGCTGTGTTCATGGACCTTATGAACCGAGTGTGTGGACCATACCTTGACAAGTTTGTCATTGTTTTCATTGATGACATACTTATTTACTCAAAGAATGACCAAGAACATGGTGAACATTTGAGAAAGGTGTTAGAAGTATTGAGGAAGGAAGAATTGTACGCTAAGTTTTCAAAGTGTGCATTTTGGTTGGAAGAAGTTTAATTCCTCGGTCACATAGTGAACAAAGAAGGTATTAAGGTGGATCCGGCAAAGATAGAAACTGTTGAAAAGTGGGAAACCCCGAAAACTCCGAAACACATACGCCAGTTTTTAGGACTAGCCGGTTACTACAGAAGGTTCATCCAAGACTTTTCCAGAATAGCAAAACCCTTGACTGCATTAACGTATAAAGGGAAGAAATTTGAATGGAATGATGAACAAGAGAAAGCGTTTCAGTTATTGAAGAAAAAGCTAACTACGGCACCTATATTGTCATTGCCTAAAGGGAATGATGATTTTGTGATTTATTGTGACGCATCAAAGCAAGGTCTCGGTTGTGTATTAATGCAACGAACGAAGGTGATTGCTTATGCGTCTAGACAATTGAAGATTCACGAACAAAATTATACGACGCATGATTTAGAATTAGGCGCGGTTGTTTTTGCATTAAAGACTTGGAGGCACTACTTATATGGGGTCAAAAGTATTATATATACCGACCACAAAAGTCTTCAACACATATTTAATCAGAAACAACTGAATATGAGGCAGCGTAGGTGGATTGAATTGTTGAATGATTACGACTTTGAGATTCGTTACCACCCGGGAAAGGCAAATGTGGTAGCCGACGCCTTGAGCAGAAAGGACAGAGAACCCATTCGAGTAAAATCTATGAATATAATGATTCACACTAACCTTACTACTCAAATAAAGGAGGCGCAACAAGGAGTTTTAAAAGAGGGAAATTTAAAGGATGAAATACCCAAAGGATCAGAGAAGCATCTTAATATTCGAGAAGACGGAACCCGGTATAGGGCTGAAAGAATTTGGGTACCAAAATTTGGAGATATGAGAGAAATGGTACTTAGAGAAGCTCATAAAACCAGATACTCAATACATCCTGGAACGGGGAAGATGTACAAGGATCTTAAGAAACATTTTTGGTGGCCGGGTATGAAAGCCGATGTTGCTAAATACGTAGGAGAATGTTTGACGTGTTCTAAGGTCAAAGCTGAGCATCAGAAACCATCAGGTCTACTTCAACAACCCGAAATCCCGGAGTGGAAATGGGAAAACATTACCATGGATTTCATCACTAAATTGCCAAGGACTGCAAGTGGTTTTGATACTATTTGGGTAATAGTTGATCGTCTCACCAAATCAGCACACTTCCTGCCAATAAGAGAAGATGACAAGATGGAGAAGTTAGCAAGACTGTATTTGAAATAAGTCATCTCCAGACATGGAATACCAATCTCTATTATCTCTGATAGGGATGGCAGATTTATTTCAAGATTCTGGCAGACATTACAGCAAGCATTAGGAACTCGTCTAGACATGAGTACTGCCTATCATCCACAAACTGATGGGCAGAGCGAAAGGACGATACAAACGCTTGAAGACATGCTACGAGCATGTGTTATTGATTTCGGAAACAGTTGGGATCGACATCTACCGTTAGCAGAATTTTCCTACAACAACAGCTACCATTCAAGCATTGAGATGGCGCCGTTTGAAGCACTTTATGGTAGAAAGTGCAGGTCTCCGATTTGTTGGAGTGAAGTGGGGGATAGACAGATTACGGGTCCGGAGATTATACAAGAAACTACCGAGAAGATCATCCAAATTCAACAACGCTTGAAAACCGCCCAAAGTCGACAAAAGAGCTACGCTGACATTAAAAGAAAAGATATAGAATTTGAAATTGGAGAGATGGTCATGCTTAAAGTTGCACCTTGGAAAGGCGTTGTTCGATTTGGTAAACGAGGGAAATTAAATCCAAGGTATATTGGACCATTCAAGATTATTGATCGTGTCGGACCAGTAGCTTACCGACTTGAGTTACCTCAACAAATCGCGGCTGTACATAACACTTTCCACGTCTCGAATTTGAAGAAATGTTTTGCTAAAGAAGATCTCACTATTCCGTTAGATGAAATCCAAATCAACGAAAAACTTCAATTCATCGAAGAACCCGTCGAAATAATGGATCGTGAGGTTAAAAGACTTAAGCAAAACAAGATACCAATTATTAAGGTTCGATGGAATGCTCGTAGAGGACCCGAGTTCACCTGGGAGCGTGAAGATCAGATGAAGAAGAAATACCCGCATCTATTTCCAGAAGATTCGTCAACACCTTCAACAGCTTAAAATTTCGGGACGAAATTTATTTAACGGGTAGGTACTGTAGTGACCCGAACTTTTCCATGTTTATATATATTAATTGAGATTGATATTTACATGATTAAATGTTTCCAACATGTTAAGCAATCAAACTTGTTAAGACTTGATTAATTGAAATATGTTTCATATAGACAATTGACCACCCAAGTTGACCGGTGATTCACGAACGTTAAAACTTGTAAAAACTATATGATGACATATATATGGATATATATATATAGTTAACATGATACTATGATAAGTAAACATATCATTAAGTATATTAACAATGAACTACATATGTAAAAACAAGACTACTAACTTAATGATTTTTAAACGAGACATATATGTAACGATTATCGTTGTAAAGACATTTAATGTATATATATCATATTAAGAGATATTCATACATGATAATATCATGATAATATAATAATTTAAAATCTCATTTGATATTATAAACATTGGGTTAACAACATTTAACAAGATCGTTAACCTAAAGGTTTCAAAACAACACTTACATGTAACGACTAACGATGACTTAACGACTCAGTTAAAATGTATATACATGTAGTGTTTTAATATGTATTTATACACTTTTGAAAGACTTCAATACACTTATCAAAATACTTCTACTTAACAAAAATGCTTACAATTACATCCTCGTTCAGTTTCATCAACAATTCTACTCGTATGCACCCGTATTCGTACTCGTACAATACACAGCTTTTAGATGTATGTACTATTGGTATATACACTCCAATGATCAGCTCTTAGCAGCCCATGTGAGTCACCTAACACATGTGGGAACCATCATTTGGAAACTAGCATGAAATATCTCATAAAATTACAAAAATATGAGTAATCATTCATGACTTATTTACATGAAAACAAAATTACATATCCTTTATATCTAATCCATACACCAACGACCAAAAACACCTACAAACACTTTCATTCTTCAATTTTCTTCATCTAATTGATCTCTCTCAAGTTCTATCTTCAAGTTCTAAGTGTTCTTCATAAATTCCAAAAGTTCTAGTTTCATAAAATCAAGAATACTTTCAAGTTTGCTAGCTCACTTCCAATCTTGTAAGGTGATCATCCAACCTCAAGAAATCTTTCTTTCTTACAGTAGGTTATCATTCTAATACAAGGTAATAATCATATTCAAACTTTGGTTCAATTTCTATAACTATAACAATCTTATTTCAAGTGATGATCTTATTTGAACTTGTTTTCGTGTCATGATTCTGCTTCAAGAACTTCGAGCCATCCAAGGATCCATTGAAGCTAGATCCATTTTTCTCTTTTCCAGTAGGTTTATCCAAGGAACTTAAGGTAGTAATGATGTTCATAACATCATTCGATTCATACATATAAAGCTATCTTATTCGAAGGTTTAAACTTGTAATCACTAGAACATAGTTTAGTTAATTCTAAACTTGTTCGCAAACAAAAGTTAATCCTTCTAAATTGACTTTTAAAATCAACTAAACACATGTTCTATATCTATATGATATGCTAACTTAATGATTTAAAACCTGGAAACACGAAAAACACCGTAAAACCGGATTTACGCCGTCGTAGTAACACCGCGGGCTGTTTTGGGTTAGTTAATTAAAAACTATGATAAACTTTGATTTAAAAGTTGTTATTCTGAGAAAATGATTTTTATTATGAACATGAAACTATATCCAAAAATTATGGTTAAACTCAAAGTGAAAGTATGTTTTCTAAAATGGTCATCTAGACGTCGTTCTTTCGACTGAAATGACTACCTTTACAAAAACGACTTGTAACTTATTTTTCCGACTATAAACCTATACTTTTTCTGTTTAGATTCATAAAATAGAGTTCAATATGAAATCATAGCAATTTGATTCACTCAAAACGGATTTAAAATGAAGAAGTTATGGGTAAAACAAGATTGGATAATTTTTCTCATTTTAGCTACGTGAAAATTGGTAACAAATCTATTCCAACCATAACTTAATTAACTTGTATTGTATATTATGTAATCTTGAGATACCATAGACACGTATACAATGTTTCGACCTATCATGTCGACACATCTATATATATTTCGGAACAACCATAGACACTCTATATGTGAATGTTGGAGTTAGCTATACAGGGTTGAGGTTGATTCCAAAATATATATAGTTTGAGTTGTGATCAATACTGAGATACGTATACACTGGGTCGTGGATTGATTCAAGATAATATTTATCGATTTATTTCTGTACATCTAACTGTGGACAACTAGTTGTAGGTTACTAACGAGGACAGCTGACTTAATAAACTTAAAACATCAAAATATATTAAAAGTGTTGTAAATATATTTTGAACATACTTTGATATATATGTATATATTGTTATAGGTTCGTGAATCAACCAGTGGCCAAGTCTTACTTCCCGACGAAGTAAAAAATCTGTGAAAGTGAGTTATAGTCCCACTTTTAAAATCTAATATTTTTGGGATGAGAATACATGCAGGTTTTATAAATGATTTACAAAATAGACACAAGTACGTGAAACTACATTCTATGGTTGAATTATCGAAATCGAATATGCCCCTTTTTATTAAGTCTGGTAATCTAAGAATTAGGGAACAGATACCCTAATTGACGCGAATCCTAAAGATAGATCTATTGGGACTAACAAACCCCATCCAAAGTACCGGATGCTTTAGTACTTCAAAATTTATATCATATCCGAAGGGTGTCCCGGAATGATGGGGATATTCTTATATATGCATCTTGTTAATGTCGGTTACCAGGTGTTCACCATATGAATGATTTTTATCTCTATGTATGGGATGTGTATTGAAATATGAAATCTTGTGGTCTATTGTTACGATTTGATATATATAGGTTAAACCTATAACTCACCAACATTTTTGTTGACGTTTAAAGCATGTTTATTCTCAGGTGAATATTAAGAGCTTCCGCTGTTGCATACTAAAATAAGGACAAGATTTGGAGTCCATGTTTGTATGATATTGTGTAAAAACTGCATTCAAGAAACTGATTTCGATGTAACATATTTGTATTGTAAACCATTATGTAATGGTCGTGTGTAAACAGGATATTTTAGATTATCATTATTTGATAATCTACGTAAAGCTTTTTAAACCTTTATTTATGAAATAAAGGTTATGGTTTGTTTTAAAAATGAATGCAGTCTTTGAAAAACGTCTCATATAGAGGTCAAAACCTCGCAACGAAATCAATTAATATGGAACGTTTTTAATCAATAAGAACGGGACATTTCATATTTTTGGCATGTGATTACATGCATTTTATTTTACGTTTAGACACAAGTGACAATTAAATTTAAATTATCAGTTATGAGTTGAACAAAAATATTCCCTAGTCTGGTAACTGTAATCGCTGGTTTCTACTGGTGAACGCGAATCCTACGGATAGATCTATCGGGTTTGACAACCCCATTTCAAGCTAGTCGCGCTAGCAATTTATAATCGAAATGTTTAGTACTTCGTATTTTGTTGTAGATACACTTGTTCAGTGTATATTATTATTGTGTTTGGCAAGGGTAAATAAAGGGTTAAGTGGTTGCCAGGTGGCTCATTGATAATGGAATAATGTTTAATGTTTTCTAACATTTTAAATCTTGTGGTCTAAAGTTTATTCAATTATTTAAACCTATAATTCATTCAACATTTTTGTTGACAGTTTACTCGCATGTTTTCACAAGTACTTGAGTTTGTTTGATGCTTCCGCTGTGTTAGAAGAGTCTGCATGCATTTGAGCAGATTTTGTTAAACAATTATGAAACTTTGCACTTGCATTCTATTTTAGAACAATTTAAAACTTGTGGGTTTTGTTGACAATGTGTCATAACCCGTCCTTAACCATAAGAACGTGTTAAATAACGTATGATTTCATTGCGAGGTATTGACCTCTATATGCGACATTTTTAAAAGAAAACTGCATATATTTTACATTACAAACCACAAATCTTATTTTTGATACAAGCTTTAGACGATAGAAAGATGATTATCGTTTAGCGATAATCTTCGACTTACAAACTTTACAAATAATGATAACAACACGGTTTCTAGCATATTTTACAACACAGATCCTCGGGTATGCAGTTTTATTTTTGACACAAATATGCGTACGCAAGATCCTGCTCAAATTCAACATAATGCAACGGAAGCTTTAGTAATCACCTGAGAATAGACATGTTTTAAAAGGTCAACATAAAGTTGGTGAGATATAGGTTTAATGCCGGCAGCAATATATATATATAGACCACAAGATTTCGTATATAAACAGTTTAATAAAAATATTCTAAGTGGTTGAGCACTTGGTAACCATACTTAACATTTAATCACGTCGCATATTCCCTTTATTATGAAATCTTACTACACCGTACCAAGTGTAGTCACAAAACGAAGTACTGTGCAACCGTTGAATACTGGTCGTCCAGTCCGGTTGGGGTTGTCAGGCCCGATAGATCTATCAACAGGATTCGCGTTTACAATACCGCTGTAAATAACAGTTACCAAGCTACAGGGAAGTATGCCAGTGGTACAACTCAACGTAGAATATATTTTTCAGTTACTTGTGTCCATAACGTAAAACATAAAATACATGTATTCTCATCCCGAAATATTTAGAGTTTAAAAGTGGGACTATATACTCACTTTCGTCTTGAAGATATATATATATAATTTGACTTGGTCTCCGGTTGATATCACGAACCTATCCATATATAATATATCAATACCTTTTCTTTTTAAACAAACGTCACATATATATACTTGTTATACTTTTAATACTTTGAATAATTCCTTAGTCCGTAGTTAGCAGTTCGTTGTTAGTAATTCAATTTTAATGGTTCATTTTTAGATGTTTAATATACCCGCAATGAAATAAATAAAACCCCCAACGAAATAAATAAAACCCCATCGTATATGTATTGGTCGAGATTAATCTTGACCCATGGTACCAGTGTTGTCAAATGACGTGTTGCGTACATAAAGTACCGGTGTTGTCAAATGACGTGTTGCGTACAATCATGGGATCTTATGATTAATCTTCTCGTGTTATTTACGGGTGATCCTGAACCATATAAAATTGAATTATAAGTACATATATATAAAATATCATGTTAACTTAAAAAGATGTGATTTATTTAATTTTTTCCCAATTATTTTCGTGGCTAAACTAGTCTTGGATATCCGATTTTGTTTCGGTCATAGTTTCTTCGTTACAACTCCGTTTTCGTTGATTCAACTTGCCATCTCCTTGGATCGAGTCCCTCTTTAAGACTATGAACTGTAAATACCTTAGTTTGTATTCAAAATCACACGGCATAGGTCAAACTTTAGTGAAACTTATGAAGTTAATCATTTTCCATCATGTAAACAACCTCAAATGATTATTTTTCTAAAAATACTTATACTTTGAGTTAAATCATGAAATTTTTATGTGTTATCATATTCATAGTAAAAATCATTTTTCCAGAAAATAAACCTCCAATTCAAAGTTTAAGATGGTTTTTAATTATCCAACCCAAAACAGCCCCCGGTTGCACTCCGACGTCGTAAATTCAGTTTTTAAGGTGTTCTTTGAAAAACCAAGTTATACCTTGTTAAGTTAGCATATAATTAAGATATGTTACAGGTCTTGAAGTATTTTAAAAGTTAAGTTAGAAGGATCTATTTAGTTTGCGAACAAGTTTGAAATCATTCAAACTATATTCTAGTTTATAAACTCTTATATATATAGCTTTAAATATATGAATTGAAAAAGAGTTGAAGTAGAGTTTTTACCTCAAGTTTAAAATGTAAAGTTGCTGGAAAGAAGTAGTAAAATAAAAGTTGAGAGAGTTCTTGCAAGTGTGTGTGAAAATTGGAAGTAAAATTTGGAAAATGAATGTGTAAAAATGAGTTAGAAATGGTGCTTATTTATAGGCTTGAAAATTTGGTTTTTAGTGAAAATATCTAAGATAAGTTAAAATTTATTATGTCATGAATGACATATTATTCCAATAATTGAAGATTTCTATTGGTATATACCAATAGTAAATACTTCTAGAAGCTGTGTATAGTACCCTAGATATACGTATAGGATTATTGAGGAAACGGAACGAGAATTCAAATATAACTATCTTTTGTAAATATACTTATATTGTTTTATGTATAAAAGCCCTTTAAAAATGATTAAATACATTACTTATACGATATATGTATAAACATTATAAATCATCAGTATTTATGTCAAATAACGTTACGTAGGTTATTGTTTTGAAAACTTAAGTTAGTAGTTTCAAAATATACTTATGACTTTTTGTTATTAATACAAAATGAGATATTAAAACATCCTTAGATCATGTTAAATATGTATGTATAATTATCATATATTGTATAGTTCGTGATATCATCGGTCAAACTAGACGGTCAAACGTTGTGTAAAACTCTTTTCAAAAAACATAAGTCTCAACAATTTGGATTGCTTATCATGTTGGTAAGGTTTAATTTATGTAAATATTAATCTCATAAGTATAGAACGATCGGAAAAGTGCGGGTCGTTACAGTACCTACCCGTTAAATAAATTTCGTCCCGAAATTTTAAAATTGTACCTATTTTGCGTCATCGAGAAACAAGTGTGGATACTTTTGTTTCATCTGATCCTCTCGTTCCCAAGTAAACTCAGGACCTCTTCGAGCATTCCAACGAACCTTAACGATTGGTATGTTGCTCTGCTTGAGCTGTTTAACTTCACGATCCATGATTTCGATTGGTTCTTCGATGAATTGTAGTTTCTCATCGACATGGATTTTTTCAAGAGGAATGGTGAGGTCTTCCTTTGCAAGACACTTCTTAAGGTTTGAGACGTGAAAGGTATTGTGTACTCCGGCGAGTTGTTGCGGTAACTCGAGTCGATAAGCTACCGGTCCAATGCGTTCGATGATCTTGAACGGGCCTACATATCTTGGGTTCAGTTTACCTCTTTTACCGAAACGTATTACACCTTTCCAAGGTGACACCTTTAGCATAACCATGTCCCCAATCTGAAACTCTAATGGTTTCCTTCGGACATCGGCGTAGCTCTTTTGGCGACTTCGGGCTGTTTTCAATCTCTCCTTGATTTGTACTATCTTCTCAGTCGTTTCGTGTATGATCTCGGGACCAGTTAATTGTCGATCTCCTACTTCATTCCAACAGATAGGAGATCTACACTTCCTTCCATGCAATGCTTCGAATGGTGCAGCTTTAATGCTTGCATGATAACTATTATTATACGAAAATTCTGCTAACGGTAGATACTTATCCCATCCGTTTCCAAAATCGATCACACATGCCCTGAGCATGTCTTCAAGAGTCTGAATCGTTCTTTCACTCTGCCCGTCGGTTTGCGGATGATATGCGGTACTCATATCTAAACGAGTTCCTAGTGCCTCCTGCAGTGATTGCCAGAACTTTGAGGTAAATCTACTATCACGATCGGATATAATGGAAATAGGTATTCCATGCCTTGAAACAATTTCCTTTATATACAATCGTAATAGTTTCTCCATTCTATCCGTTTCCTTTATAGGCAAGAAATGGGCAGATTTGGTAAGACGATCAACAATCACCCAAATGGTGTCGTATCCCCAGGCAGTCTTTGGTAACTTCGTGATGAAATCCATGGTAATACCATCCCATTTCCATTCTGGGATTTCTGGTTGTTGAAGTAACCCTGATGGTTTCTGGTGTTCTGCCTTGACCTTGGAACAAGTTAAACACTCCCCAACATATGTTGCAACGTCTGTCTTTAAGTTAGGCCACCAATAATGTGTCTTAAGATCTTGATACATCTTTCCAACTCCAGGATGTATCGAGTATCTTGTCTTATGTGCCTCGTTCAATATCAACTTCCTTAATCCACCCAACTTCGGTACCCAAATACGGTTTGCAAAATATCGAATTCCATCTTCCCGTATAACGAGTTGCTTCTCATACTTCTTCATTATTTCATTTCCTATATTTTCTTTAGTAAGTGCTTCTCGTTGAACTTCTTTGATTTGTGAGTTGAGATTCATGCGAATTTTTATGTTCATCGCTCGTACTCGAATTGGTTCTCGTTCCTTTCTGCTTAGAGCGTCGGCCACCACGTTCGCTTTCCCGGGATGATAACGAATTTCACAATCATAGTCGTTTATTAACTCGACCCACCTACGTTGCCTCATGTTCAGCTGTTTCTGATCAAAAATATGTTGAAGACTTTTATGATCAGTAAACACAGTGCATCTAACCCCATATAAGTAGTGTCTCCATATCTTTAACGCAAACACGACTGCTCCAAGTTCTAGATCATGCGTCGTATAATTCCGCTCGTGAATCTTCAATTGTCGAGATGCGTATGCAATAACTTTCTTTCGTTGCATAAGAACACAACCAAAACCTTGTCGCGAAGCGTCACAATATATTTCAAAATCATCGTTCCCTTCAGGTAACGATAAAATAGGCGCCGTAGTTAACTTCTTCTTCAGTAATTGAAATGCGTTCTCCTGCTCCGAGGTCCATTCGTATTTCTTCCCTTTTTGCGTTAATGCTGTCAACGGCTTAGCTATTCGGGAAAAATCTTGAATAAACCTTCTATAATAACCGGCTAAACCCAAAAATTGGCGTATCTGCATTGGTGTTTTAGGAGTCTCCCATTTTTCAATGGCTTCAATTTTTGCTGGATCAACCTGAATTCCTTTGCTACTAACAACGTGGCCAAGAAATTGCACTTCTTTCAACCAGAAAGCACACTTAGAAAATTTAGCGTATAGCTGTTCTTTTCTCAACAACTCTAATATCAACCTTAAATGCTGCTCATGCTCTTGCTCACTCTTGGAATAGATAAGAATGTCATCAATGAAAACGATAACAAACTTATCTAAATACGGACTACAAACTCGATTCATGAGGTCCATGAATACAGCTGGCGCATTCGTCAATCCAAACGGCATGACCAAAAATTCGTAATGACCATAACGTGTCCGAAAAGCAGTTTTCGGAATGTCCTCTTCTTTGACACGTAGTTGATGATAGCCCGATCTTAGGTCGATTTTCGAATAAACACATGATCCCTGGAGTTGATCAAATAAGTCGTCAATTCTCGGTAGTGGATACCGATTTTTGATAGTTAACTTATTTAATTCACGATAATCTATACACATCCTAAAAGATCCATCTTTCTTTTTAACAAATAGAATCGGAGCTCCCCACGGTGAAGTACTTGGTCGTATGAATCCATGATCCAGTAATTCTTTTAACTGACTCTGAAGTTCTTTTAACTCGGACGGTGCAAGTCTATATGGAGCACGAGCCACTGGTGCGGCTCCTGGTACTAAATCTATTTGAAATTCTACAGATCTAAATGGAGGTAATCCCGGCAACTCTTCCGGAAAAACTTCAGGAAAATCTCTTGCCACAGGCACGTCGTTGATGCACTTCTCTTTTTCTTTCTTTTCGACTTTATTAACATGTGCTAAGATAGCATAGCACCCTTTCTTCAAGCACTTTTGAGCTTTCAAATAACTAATGAGTTTTAGCTTTGAGTTACCCTTCTCTCCATAAATCATCACCGGCATTCTATCCTTACAAGGAATGCGAATTGCCTTCTTGGCACACACAACTTCAGCTCCTACTTTGGACATCCAGTCCATGCCGACTATTACATCAAAACTTCCTAATTCTACGGGTATTAAGTCAATTTTAAATGTTTCTCCGGCTAAATTTATTTTACAATCACGGTAAATTTTATCGGCTTTAATTAGTTTACCATTAGCTAACTCAATCATGTACTTAGCATCTAGAGGTAATGATGAACAATTCAATTTAGCGTAAAAGCCTCTACTCACGTAACTTCTATCGGCACCAGTATCAAATATAATAGATGCGGATAAGTTATTAATGGTAAACGTACCCGTAACAAGCTCCAGGTCTTCACACGCCTCTCTAGCATTAATAACAAATGCTCTTCCACGTGCAGATCCATTATTCTTCTCTGGATTCGGACACTGGCTCTTATAGTGACCTTGTTTTCCACACCCATAACAAGTAATGGTAGCCAAAGCAGTTCTATTTGCATTGGTGGCAGGAGTCTTGGTACCATTTGTATTTGTAACGAGAGCCCTACAATCTTCAGCAAGATGACCCTTTCGATTACATTTGTTGCATACCACATTACAGTAGCCAGAGTGATGTTTGTGGCATCGGTTGCATAAAGGATTTTGTCCTTTGTAACCAAAGCTTGAACCACCACCTGCACCTTGTATGGTTTCTTGTTTCTTAAAAGATTGTTGTTGGTTACCTCGATCATAATTTCCATTCCACTTTCTTTTGTTACCTGATACCTTCACATCAGTATTGGATGCTTTCTTATCCATGATGACCTGATCCATTAGCTCGTTTGCCATGGTTATAGCTTCATGAATTGTCTTAGGTTTCGATGCTGTAACGTTTGCCTTGACCTTTTTGGGCAAACCATCTTTGTACATTTCAATCTTCCGTTCTTCGGTTGGAACCAATTCAGGACATAGCAAAACTAATTCCATGAATCGCTGATTGTAGTTGGTGATTTCAGTACCAATAACCTTCAGACTTCGTAACTCATCTTCCAACTTCCTAACCTCGTTCCTTGGACAATATTCGTTGATTAACATTGTTTTGAATTCTTCCCACGGAGTATCATAAGCTACATCTCCTCCTACAGCCTTCACATAATTTTTCCACCACGTGAGTGCACTATCTTGTAAAGTGCACGATGCATACTTGGTCATGTCCTTTTCAACACAACCACTGATTTTAAACACAGTCTCCATCTTTTCTATCCACCGGGCTAAACCGATCGGTCCTTCTGTTCCACTGAATGATGAGGGCTTGCAAGCTTGAAACGTCTTGTAGGTGCATCCTACACGAGGATTTGGGTTAACTGCAGCACCTCTTGCAGCCTCGACCCATAACATTCTGTCGTTCACTCGTTGATTGATGAGTTCCTGGATTTCTTGTTCCGTCATTCGGTTCAATCGCGCCATATTCTTCTATAAGAATGAAAAGAAAATAATTATTCACATGGAATATTATAGATGTAGTGTATATTTACAGTACATTATAGCTTATTAATAATATGAACCAGGTATTATTATAAAAGCCTTTTCTTCTTATTAGCGTTTTATAATTATATCTAGGGTAGTACCTACCCGTTAATGTCCATACTTAATAGCTTAGTACAGAATCAATTACTACCATCTAAATAATACTTAACCATGGAAAATTATTGCATTTCACACTTCACTATTTTACATATGCTTATCTTATATCGAACATTAAGCAAACCACACTAATAATATTATACAAAACATTATATGATCCCATGGTTTAATACGGCAGCGCATCGTTTGGTCTATTTTCTAGGACGTTTAGGTTCAAGGAATGGCCTAACGCTTATCCTAGCTGTCTGCCTATATTTTGGCTGTGGGGCTGAAGAACTGGATGCCGGGACAGCACGAATAGGAATAGCGGGAATAGGGGTGGTAGTGTCTAGTGGAGTTGGTGCCACATCATCCTTACTAAACTCGGGATTTGAATTTTCTAATTCATTAGCCTTTCGTTTCTTTCCTAGTTCGAACTCGTCTTTTGTAATTTCCTGTATTTCTTCCTCGGGTTCACTTTCCTCCTCGGGTTCACTTTCCTCCTCGGGTTCACTTTCCTCCTCGGGTTCACTTTCCGGGTTCTCTATAGTCGGTTCATCCGGAATTTGTGAGTCTTCCCCAAAGATATTATTTTCGTCATCGGATAGGTTAATGACTGGAACACCATCTGAAGATTCTGGTTCGGAGTCGCTGAATGTGATAACAAGTTTTGAGCCCGACATCTATCATACAACAACTAACCCATTAGTACTACATAATATTTACATATAAATTTTAACCAACAATGATAAGCAATGGTTTTTAAATCAGACCCGGTCAAAGTCCAGACTTACTAATGTATCCTAACGACTTATCGGTTAGACACACTAATGCAAACCTGGTTCGCTAAGACCACCGCTCTGATACCACATGTCATAACCCGTCCTTAACCATAAGAACGTGTTAAATAACGTATGATTTCATTGCGAGGTATTGACCTCTATATGCGACATTTTTAAAATAAAACTGCATACCCAAGGATTTGTGTTGTAAAATATGCTCGAAATCGTGTTGTTATCATTATATGTAAAGTTTGTAAGTCGAAGATTATCGCTAAACGATAATCATCTTTTTATTGTCTAAAGCTTGTAACAAAAATAATGGTTATGGTTTGTAATGTATAATATATGCAGTTTCTCTTTTAAAAATGTCGCATATAGAGGTCAATACCTCGCAATGAAATCATACGTTATCTAACACGTTCTTATGGTTAAGGACGGGTTATGACACAATGTTTTAATGTCAACTTTGGTACTTAATATGTTGGGTTATTTAAACTACATATTTTTGGTATATTTCCTTTTTAGGAAACTTTTTGAATAAAAGAATGCAATGTTATTTATTAAATTCATTTAAAGTTCGATCAAGCTGTGGGACCAAGTGATGGAGCCGTTAAGTGTTTTGACGGGGCCATCACAGTTGGTATCAGAGTTCTGGTTGTAGGGAACTAGGCAGTCTTAATGTGGTCAACCCGTGGTTTTTAGGGTGCATTAGAGTCTAGTCTACAGCCCGACCTTTCTTGTTATAGCATTATTATGCATTTCATTTCGTATGGGGAATAATTATAAGTTATTACTTATGTTACTTCTATGTTGTATGTGGTATGTGGTTTTACTGTTTGCAGATGTCGACTTCGAGCAACAATTCCGTTCCTGCTCCTGCTCTTTCGTCCGCTGCTAGACGCCGTGCTGATCAGCCTTTGATCGATGATCCTGTTAACCACTACATGGCTACCATAACTCACATGACTAGAGCATACTCGAATGAGACATGTATTAATGCTCTCAGCGACTGTATGCGGATTTTGCCGCATAACGAGGTGATGGACGAGATAAGAGCTAGTATGAATTCGTTTATCAGTTTCAAGCATAATGTTGGGTTCGAGACCCGGAAGCATAACCGTGAGGTGGATGCTAAGTTCGAGGCTCTTGAGAGCATTGTTCGTGGTCTGAAGGCAGAGTTGGAGGAGGTGAAAGGAAAGTTGAGGAAGTATGAGACTCATGCCGAGCCTCATACCGGCCCAGCTTATCACACCCACTCCAAGCAGATGTGATATGATGATTCATAATTGATTATTTATTTCACAAAACTTAATGTCCTTTTATACATACATTTTTGGGTGATGTACGGCGTTTTGCCGAGGATTTTATTAAGGATTTTGTTATGGGACATTTTTCATTATGTATGGATGGTTATTTCTTTATGACATCTATAATCATTATCATATTTTATTTCTGATGTTGTGACTCTTGGCATGTTATATTATGCATAATATAGTTCATGTATGTTAGGTGTTATGTATGTTGTATGATTTCTATCATAAGGTATGTATGAATGTGGTGGCTATTTCTATAACTATCATAACTGTCATGATTATTACTCATGGTGTTTATTGACTATTATTTTAATGGTTAATCTTTTCGTGTTCGATCTATTCCTTTATAACACTGTATTATTCTTATTACTAACAGTTGTGTTATTCTGTTTTGAAGATCATGCCTTCCCGTGAGTCCAACGAAGCTCGTATGCAACGACTTATCTTCGAAGGAATAGCAGCTGCTATGGCAGCTAATGCTAATGCTAATAATAACAACCAGGTGGGATGCTCCCACAAAACGTTCATGGCAAGTCGTCCACAAGAATTTAGTGGCACTGAAGGACCCATTGGACTTACGCGTTGGTTTGAGAAGATTGAGTCTATTTTCAGGGTTAGCCGAGTCCGAGAGGAGGAAAAGGTTAATTTCGCAAGCTGCACTCTTAAAGATAGTGCATTAACTTGGTGGAACAACTTGGTTAGTAGTTTGGGTAACGATGTGGCGTATGGTTTGACTTGGAACAACTTTAAAGAGAGAATGATCACCCGTTGTCATCCCCGGGGTGAACTTAAGAAGTTAGAGGCTGAGCTTAAGAACTTGAAAATGAAAGGCACCGAATTAGATGCCTATGAACAAAGGTTCTTCGAGTTGACCTTGTTGTGTCCAAATGTTTATGCTGATGAGAATCTTAAGATTGAAGCTTATATTGATGGATTATCTGAGAAAATTGAGCATGGGTTTGAGTCTAGTGAGCCCCAGACTATTGAAGCTGCTATGTCTATGGCTCATAAACTTAATGATAAGATTTTGAGGAGAAGTAAGGCTGATGTGACCGATGCCAGTGAGGAAGTTGTTAAAAAGGCTGATAATGAGAAAAGAAAGTGGGATAATAACCGCAACCAGAACCAAGGTCAGCAGAAGAAACAAGATACTTCTGGTACTAATAACCGTAATCAGCGTGTTTGTCCTCGATGTTATAAGGCTCATGATGGTTATTGTACGGTTACTTGTAAGAGGTGTTCCAAGCAGGGACACATTGCTAAAGATTGTACGGTGCTTATGTCGGGTTCTGCTACTCCTGCTGCAGGTGGTAGTAATAATGTTGGTAATAATGGTGGTAATGGTAATGGTAATGGGAAGCCGAGAAATGGTGGTAATCAGAGAGTTTGTTATGAGTGCGATAAGCCGGGGTATTTCCGTGATGCCTGTCCTAAGAAAAAGACTACTGAGAATGCACGTGGAAGAGCATTTAACATTAATGCCAGGGATGCTGAGGAAGATCCTAAACTTGTTACGGGTACATTCTCGGTCAACGATTTATCAGTTTATGTACTATTTGATTCAGGGGCTGATTTGAGTTTTGTGTCGAATAAATTAAGTCCAAAAATCAAAACTCCTTTAACTCCTATAGACAATACTTATGTTGTAGAAATAGCTAATGGTAAAGTACTTACTGCAAAGAGTGTGTATCGTAAATGTAACATTAATTTGGCTGGTAGAGATTTTGAGATAGA
Source organism: Rutidosis leptorrhynchoides (assembly GCF_046630445.1). NCBI lineage: Eukaryota > Viridiplantae > Streptophyta > Magnoliopsida > Asterales > Asteraceae > Rutidosis > Rutidosis leptorrhynchoides. Next base: position 413,224,388 of record NC_092337.1, on the reverse strand, counting down.
TTTGATACCGATTGACCTAGGTAGTTTCGACATTGTTATTGGTATGGATTGGTTGTCTGCGAGTCGTGCTGAGATTGTGTGTTATGAGAAAGCTATTCGTATTACTAATGTGGTTGGAGAGCCGCTGATGGTTTTTAGGGATAAGAAATGCAGACAGTTGAATCTTATAAGCTGTTTGAAAGTTTATAAACATCTTCGCAAAGGCTGTCATGCTATTCTAGCCCATGTTATTGATTCTAATAGAGAAGAGAAGAGCGTTGGTGATGTTCATATTGTTAGAGATTTTCCCGAGGTATTTCCCGAAGATTTACCTGGCCTTCCGTCGCAACGCGCGGTAGAATTTCAAATCGATCTTGTTCCCGGTGCTGCTCCTGTAGCACGTGCTCCTTACCAACTTGCGCCTTCCGAACTTCAAGAATTGTCGAGTCAACTCCATGAGTTGTTAGATAAGGGTTTTATTCGTCCTAGTCCATCCCCTTGGGGAGCTTCTGTTCTATTTGTTAAGAAGAAAGATGGTTCGTTTCGTTTGTGCATTGATTATCGTGAATTGAACAAGCTTCCTGTTTTCCGTTACCCTCTTCCAAGAATTGATGATCTGTTCGATCAGCTTCTAGGTTCGTCTGTTTATTCTAAAATCGATCTTCGTTCCGGTTATCATCAACTGCGTGTTAAAGAATCTGATGTTTCGAAAACTGCTTTTCGCACCCGTTATGGTCACTACGAATTCCTTGTTATGCCGTTCGGATTGACAAATGCACCTGCTGTGTTCATGGACCTCATGAACCGTGTGTGTAGACCCTATCTGGACAAATTCGTTATTGTATTCATCGACGACATCCTTATTTATTCTGAGAGTAATGAAGAGCATGAAGAACATTTGAAGTTGGTGCTTGATCTGTTGAGGACAGAAGAGTTGTACACTAAGTTCTCTAAGTGTGCTTTCTGGCTAAGAGAAGTTCAATTCCTTGATCATATTTTTAGTAAACAGGGAATACAAGTTGATCCTGCCAAGATAGAGGCAATTGAGAAGTGGGAAATTCCGAAAACTCCTACTCAGGTTCGTCAGTTTCTAGGGTTGGCAGGTTACTATAGAAGGTTCATTTAAGATTTCTCTCGTATAGTGAAACCTCTGACTGCTTTAACGCACAAGGGGAAGAAGTACGAGTGGAAGGATGAACAAGAGACTGCTTTTCAAACTTTAAAGAAGAAGTTGACTACCGCTCCGATATTGTCACTGCGTGAGGGTAATGATGATTTTGTTGTTTATTGTGATGCTTCGCGTCAGGGCTTTGGCTGTGTTTTGATGCAACGAAAGAAAGTCATTGCTTACGTGTCACGTCAGTTGAAGATCCACGAACAGAATTATACAACCCATGATTTAGAGTTGGGAGCTGTTGTGTTTGCGCTCAAGATTTGGAGACATTATCTTTATGGGGTCAAAAGTATAGTGTACACTGATCACAAAAGTCTTCAACATATCCTTGACCAAAAACAGTTGAACATGAGGCAGTGTAGATGGGTTGAGACGTTGAATGATTATGATTGTGAATTTTTATATCATCCTGGGAAGGCCAATGTTGTGGCTGATGCGCTAAGTCGAAAAGAGAGGGTTGAACCCCGCAGATTTAGAACTTTGAATATGACGATTCGAACTAACCTTGCAAGGCAGATTCTTGAGGCACAACAAGAAGCCTTAAAGGAAGCGAATTTTGTGAACGAGAATGTTAGAGGCATGGCTAAGAAGATTGAGGTACGAGCAGAGGGTACTAGACACTTTGCGGGACGTCTATGGGTTCCAAAGTTTGGTGATCTGCGACAACTTGTTCTAGATGAGGCTCATAAGTCTAGGTACTCTATTCATCCTGGTTTAAGAAAGATGTATCATGATCTTAAGGAGCTGTATTGGTGGCCTAATTTGAAAGCTGATGTGGCTACGTATGTGGCTAAGTGTTTGACCTGTGCTAAGGTTAAACTTAAACATCAAAAACCGTCTGGACTGTTGGTGCAACCTGATATTCCTGAGTGGAAATGGGAAGGTATTACAATGGATTTTATTACGAAGTTACTGAGAGTTGCGGGTGGCTATGATACCATTTGGGTGATTATAGATCGACTCACTAAGTCAGCTCACTTTTTGCCCGATTAAGGAAATAGATTCGATGGAGAAGCTTACTCGTTTATATTTGAAGGAGATTGTCTCTAGACATGGTGTTCCTGTATCAATCATTTCAGACCGAGACAGTCGATTTATATCGAGCTTTTGGCGATCCTTATAGGAAGCTTTAGGAACTAAATTGGATATGAGCACCGCTTATCATCCGCAGACGGATGGTCAGAGTGAAACGACCATTCAAACGTTAGAAGACATGTTGCGAGCGTGTGTTATTGATTTTGGTAATGGGTGGGATAGATATTTGCCACAAGCTGAATTTTCTTATAACAACAGTTATCATGCAAGTATTAAAGCCACACCGTTTGAAGCTCTGTGAGGTAGAAAGTGTAGGTCTCCTGTTTGTTGGAATGAGGTTGGGGATGCTCAACTCACAGGTCCAGAAATTATTCATGAGACTACCGAGAAGATCGTACAGATTAAGGAAAGATTAAGAACCGCCAAAAGTAGGCAAAAGAGCTATGCCAATAAGAGAAGAAACGATATTGAATTTCAGGTCAGTGATCGTGTTATGTTGAAGGTATCGCATTGGAAGGGCATGATACGTTTTGGTAAAAGGGGAAAGTTGAGTCCTCATTTTGTTGGACCATTTGAGATTATTGAGAGAGTTGGACCCGTGGCTTATCGTTTGAAATTGCCACAAGAACTTAGTGTTGTTCATGACGTTTACCATGTATCGAATTTAAAAAAGTGTTTGGCTGAAGCCGATGAGACTATTCCTCTGGAGGAACTTCATGTTGATAAGCAACTACATTTTATTGAGGAACCTGTTGAAATTATTGACCGAGAGGTTAAAACTCTCAAGCAGAGCAGAATTCCTATTGTTCGGGTTAGATGGAACGCCAGACGCGGTCCCGAGTTCACTTGGGAGCATGAAGATCAAATGAAGCATAAGTACCCGCATTTGTTCCCAGATGCTAAGTCAACCCCTGCACCTGCTTAAATTTCGGGACGAAATTTCCGAAACGGGTGTCATACCCCGTCCTAATCCATCTGGACGAAGTCTTCAACATATGGTCCCATTGCGAGGTACTATCCTAAATATGCCATGAACGGCTCCATGTAATATCTTTAAAATGAGCAAATGCACAGCGGAAGATTTCTTTCATACCTGAGAATAATCATGCTTTAAAGTGTCAACCAAAAGGTTGGTGAGTTCATAAGTTTATCATAACAATCATTTCAATACTTTAACACACCACAAGATTTCAGATATTTAATTGTACACGTAACCCGAGTACAAAATAATACACGTAACCCGCGAATTTAAAAATCATTCATATGGTGAACACCTGGTAACCGACATTAACAAAAATGCATCTAGAATATCCCCATCATTCCGGGACTCTCATCGGACATGATAAAATCGAAGTACTAAAGCATCCGTAACCAGGATGGGGTTTGTTCGGCCCAATAGATCTATCTTTAAGGTTCGCGTCAATTAGGGTTTCTGTTCCCTAATTCTTAGATTACCAGACTAAAAAAGGTGATATCCGGTATAATAATCCAATCATAGAATGTAGTTTCAAGTACTTGTGTCTATTTCGTAAAACAGTTATAAAAACAGCGCATGTATTCTCAGCCCAAAAATATATATTGCAAAAGCATTTAAAAATGGAGCAAATGAACTCACAATCCAATATTTTGTAGTAAAAATATTCATACGACGATATTGAACAATGCAGGGTTGACCTCGGATTCACGAACCTATATCATTTATATATATTAACACATATAATTAACATGTAATAATAATTAAACTAGTTTATGTATATTACTTATTTAATTTAGTAATCTATTTGTTATTCCAAAAGTTATATATATATTTATTTTGTATATTAATATTTATACATATAGTTATACTAATACATATATATTTATATAATTAGTATTATATTATTAAATCAAAATTTATTATATGTAAATATTTATGTAAATAATGTTATTATGTTTGTAGTAATAATAATACTGTAATAATAATAATATTAATGATAATAACAATGATAATAAAAATAATGTAAATAAAATTATATATAAAAATTACGTTAATGAAAATAATGGTAATGATAGTAATAATGATAATAATAATAATAATTATTATTATTATAATGATAAGAAAAATGTTAACACTTATCATAATATTAATAATGATAAATACAATAATAATTCTAATGATAGTAATAATTTTAATTAAAATGTCAATTTTAATGTTAATGATAATAATAATAACAATAACAATAATAATAATAATAATAATAATAATAATAATAATAATAATAATAATAATAATAATAATAATAATAATAATAATAATAATAATAATAAGTAATAAGTAAACTACATTAAAGAAGTAGTCCTAAAAAAATGCCCAAGTCCGGGTTTGAACCCGCGACCTCCCGCTAACCCGATAACATCCCTAGTCATTACTCCATTTGTGATTTCCTGATATAATACGGATCCAAATTGTTTTAACCCACAATTCGGTTTTCTTTTTAAAGAACCCATTCTTTTGTTTTCATCTTCTTCTTTTTCTAAAAAGAAATGCCACAGTAAGGGATTGAACCCATGACCTCTCATCATCGATCATGTTTGTCACATCATCATCAAATCTTACACTAACTCGGTACCATTATCATTTTCCTTCATCCGATTATAAATCAAAAACACTAATTAGTGATTGAATCATCATCTTTAAACTATCATAAACATCTTGGTTCGCGTTTTAGTTCTAACAGAAATATATATATGGTAGCGGTTTCCTATGTGATATGGATCCTAGTCAAATAACATAAACATACCAGCCCACTTGAGTAAATAAAGGATTTTGGCCCAAATTGACTTCAAGAGAATTTACGGTCCAACAACCTAAATATTCATGATGATAATTATTTTCATGGCCCGAGAAGTTCAAATAATATGATGTAGGCATAGAAGTATCGGTGTACGGAATAAATAAAGACTTCATATGTTGCAAGTGGACAACAAAAGGGGACATTTAGTAGCTTAAACATAAAAACTATACCATCATCTAGTACCTCATTATCTAGTTAACATCCATTTATATCCGTCATTATCACCTTTCATATTTTCTACACTCATCTATCATCATCATTAATGTACAACCTCATCATCATGCATCTATCTTTCATTGTAACAAAAATAGCATAACAAGCATATAAACAGCAACAGTAATCGTGAATTGTAGTGGTGATTTGGATGGTGTTAGTGTTTGAAATAAACGAAAAATGTAACAGCAGCTGTAGAGACCATAATAATGATCAACGTTGTTTGTTTTGGGTTGTCTTCGAACAGCAAAAAAGATTACACAAGTGTGGTAGCAAAGTAGTGGAGCATTTATTCATGATTTGGTAATGATAATCGTTTGAAAGAAAAGAATGCAGTTGCAGTTGCAAGGGAAGTGGGTTTTGTCGTTGATTTTGGTGTTTGATGGTGGTTAGATAGTAGTTAAATAGGTGTTTGGTTGTCGGTCTGAAAAAAATAAAACAGAAAATGAGAAAATTTATGTAAATGATGATAGTCGATGGAAATAAGGAAAGAAGAAAGGGAAACGTGTAAAGGGGCGAGGGTTGTGGTTCTCAGTGGTGGTGATCATATGTAGTAGCAACCATTTCGTAGTGGTGATGATGACTTGTTGGTGGTTACCCTAGTAGAAGCAGAAAAATAAAATGGTGAGGGTTGATAAAAATTTGAAGATAAGCCATAGTGGATATGGTGGGTGGTTTAAGGTTGTTAGATGGTTTCGGTCTTTAAGGATAGAGATATAGAGAGAGATGTGGTGGTTGATGGTAGCCGTGATTGTGGGGTTTGAGGATGGTGAAAGGTGGCGGTGATATGGTGTTGTAGGAGAGATGGTCTAGTCGATCGCAATTAGTAGAAAATCAAGAGGGTGTTCTTGTTTATATAGAGAAATGAAACAGAGAGATAGATGGTTCATTTGTGCTAGTTCATCCTTGTATATATATATATATATATATATATATATATATATATATATATATATATATATATATATATGGATTAAGATAGATAGAAAAGTTGATTATATTGATCACAAGTGAAACAGGGAATGGGAAAGCACAAAAGAAGTGGGGTTGAAGTGTTTGTTAACTTGTTGCACTCCATATCAATCAATTTGGAAAGAATTGGTAATCGAAAAGCAATCAAATATCATATGGTAGTAGGAATATGATGTGGGGATATGAATCCAAAATTAGTAATAACAAACACAGTAATCACGGATAAAGATAATAAAGATGGTGTCTTACTTAAATCACGGATACATATTTAATCAATTTAGAATAGGAATATATTAATAATATAACATAATAATAGAAATCAATTGTTGATTGATATGGAAAGGAAATGTTGACAGAAAACAGAAAAGTAGACATTGTTTTCACTTTCTATATCTATGTGTAAGTAATGTATATATATAATTGTGATGTGTTGGTTGATAAACAAAAATAGTGTAATCACAATTAAAATTTCAATTACGAATGAAAATGAAATGAAAAAGTTGGTGTTGGATTCTTTCAACAAGAAACAGGAACAAATGGAAGTATTAGTTTAATCAAGTGGTGATTAAATATGTGAATTAGTTACTTGAAAAACAAAAACAGTAATATGCACTCACTTACACATATCTGTATAATTGCACTATATAATTATACTGATTGAAAAAAATATAATATTAATTATAATATAATTTAAAATATAAACGTGTGATTAATTTAGCCGTCGCCTTTCACGGGCTGAATTTCGTACTCCGTCGTAAAATGTAGTCCATTACTAGATTTCAATCCCAAATAATATAGACAAAGTAAAAAAAATAATTGTATTCTTAACAAACCTCAATTTTTACTTAATCTATTTACGAACCAACGTTTATTTTTATATCCTTTAGATTCATATAAAACTTGTTTAATAACAAGCGAGATGACAAAAAAATATTACAATTATTTAATGGTTATATTCAAAACCATATATATATATATATATATATATATATATATATATATATATATATATATATATATATATATATATACGAGTAATTGTTCGTGAATCGTCGGGAGTTGTCCAAGGTTAAATGATTTCATGAAAACAGTTCAAAATTTTTGATACTCAACATTACATGCTATGCTTATCTTGTCGAAACCATATAAAGATTAGGTTTAAATTTGGTCGGAAATTTCCGGGTCATTACAGTACCTACCCGTTAAAGAAATTTCGTCCCGAAATTTGATCGAGGTGGTCATGGATAACAATAAGAATGTTTTTATGACGAATATGAGTTGATAAATAAGGTTTTATCATCATTGAATAATATGGATAAAACAATTCGTTTATTCGAAGAGTACGAATGAAGCTATCATAAAAGAGTGAGATGAAGAAATAAAGATTCGTCTTAAATTTTGACGTAGTCATGGTTGATTTCCGGAATTCAAGGGATTTAAAGAAAATCTTTGAAATCTATGAGATATGATTCTTCGGAATTTAAGGAAACTAGGATCTCTATAATTAAACACGGTAATCTGTCTCGATTGCTCTGTCGGATATTTTCACTATAAATTAATCTCTCCCGTTTCATTATTTTCATCATTCCAATACCTTCCTTCTTAGTTCATACTTTCAAAAGATTTTGAAAATGCTTAATCCAATTCTAATTCCTTGATATTTTCTTGATTATCGTATCAATCACTCTTCTTTTTCAACAACCACCAGAGGAATCTATTTACTTCTACTATGCTCTAGGAATTATTGTATTTCTCATTTTCCCGTGTCTTTATATTGTTATACGTATTGATATACACGGTTTGTAGTTTCTGTGTTTGTGATCGGCTTAATATTTCCTTTTATATTTCGAAGCTCCATGCTCTTGTTTTCTCTTCCCTAGTTTAAATCAAGCGAATAATGGTCCAGAATTCATAAATATAGCGTTTCGAATGATTATAACGTTCTAAGAACGAAAGAGCGTATTCTCACGATTTGATTGGTTAAATTACCAGAATCACTGAGGATGAAACTATCAATAATATATTTTATTGATATGTTCGGAGGTGAAACAGAATGAACGAGTCGTGTTGTAGTGACCCGAACTTTTTCATGTTTATTTATATTAAATGAAATTGATATTTATATGATTAAGTGTTTCCAACATGTTAAGCAATCAAACTTGTTAAGACTTGATTAATTGAAATAAGTTTTATATGGACAATTGACCACCCAAGTTGACCGGTGATTCACGTACGTTAAAACTTGTAAAAACTATATGATGACATATATATATATATATATATATATATATATATATATATATATATATATATATATATATATATATATATATATATATATAGTTAACGTGATATTATGATAAGTATGTATCTCATTAGGTATTTTAACAATGAGTTATATACATAAAAATGAGCCTATTGAATTAAGAAACTCGAAAACGATATATATAACGATTATCGTTATATCAACGTCTTACTAATTACATATGAATCATTTTAAGATATTGTTACAGTATATAATCATGATAAATGATAAGTAAATATATCATTAAGTGTATTAACAATGAACTACATATGTAAAAATAAGACTACTAACTTAATGATTTCGAAACGAGACATATATGTAACGATTATCATTGTAACGACATTTAACTGTATATATATCATACTAAGATATATTATATATCATAATATCATGATAATGTAACAATTTAGCATTTCTTTAGATATAATAAACATTGGGTTAACAACATTTAACAAGACCGTTAATCTAAAGGTTTCAAAACAACATTTACATGTAACGACTAACGATGACTTAACGACTCAGTTAAAATGTATATACATGTAGTGTTTTAATATGTATTCATACACTTTTGAAAGACTTCAAGACACTTATCAAAGTACTTCTACTTAACAAAAATGCTTACAATTACATCCTCATTCATTTTCATCAATAATTCTACTCGTATGCACCCGTATTCATACTCGTACAATACACAGCTTTTAGATGTATGTATTATTGGTGTATACACTCCAATGATTAGCTCTTAGCCGCCCATGTGAGTCACCTAACACATGTGGGAACCATCATTTGGCAACTAGCATGAAATATCTCATAAAATTACAAAAATATTAGTAATCATTCATGACTTATTTACATGTAAACAAAATTACACATCCTTTATATCTAATCCATATACCAACGACCAAAAACACCTACAAACACTTTCATTCTTCAATTTTCTTCATCTAATTGATCTCTCTCAAGTTCTATCTTCAAGTTCTAAGTGTTCTTCATAAATTCTATAAGTTCTAGTTTCATAAAATCAAGAATACTTCCAAGTTTGCTAGCTTACTTCCAATCTTGTTAAGTGATCATCCAACCTCAATAAATCTTTCTTATTTACAGTAAGATATCTTTCTAATATAAGGTAATACTCATATTCAAACTTTGATTCAATTTCTATAACTATAACAATCTTATTTCGAGTGATGATCTTACTTGAACTTGTTTTCGTGTCATGATTCTGCTTCAAGAACTTTCAAGCCATCCAAGGATCCTTTGAAGCTAGATCCATTTGTCTCTTTTCCATTAGGTTTATCCACAAAACTTGAGGTAGTAATGATGTTCATAACATCATTCGATTCATACATATAAAACTATCTTATTCGAAGGTTTAAACTTGAAATCACTAGAACATAGTTTAGTTAATTCTAAACTTGTTCGCAAACAAAAGTTAATTCTTCTAACTTGAAATTTAAAATCAACTAAACACATGTCCTATATCTATATTATATGCTAACTTAATGATTTAAAACCTGAAAACACGAAAAACACCATAAAACCGGACATACGCCGTCGTAGTAACACCGCGAGCTGTTTTGGGTTTGATAATTAAAAACTATGATAAACTTTGATTTAAAAGTTGTTCTTCTGGGAAAATGATTTTTCTTATGAACATGAAACTATATCCAAAAATCATGGTTAAACTCAAAGTGGAAGTATGTTTTTCAAAATGGTCATCAAGACGTCGTTCTTTTGACTTAAATGACTACCTCTTACAAAAATGACTTGTAACTTATATTTCCGACTATAAACCTATATTTTTTCTATTTAGATTCATAAAATAGAGTTCAATATGAAACCATAGCAATTTGATTCACTCAAAACGGATTTAAAACGAAGAAGGTATGGGTAAAACAAGATTGGATATTTTTTGATTGTTGTAGCTACGTGAAATATTGTAACAATCCTATACAAATCATATCCTAGCTAACTTATATTATATTATACATATATTCTAATATATTATGTAATCTTGGGATACCATAGACACGTATGCAAATGTTTTAACATATCATATCGACCCATGTATATATATTATTTGGAACAACCATAGACACTCTATATGCAGTAATGTTGGAGTTAGCTATACAGGGTTGAGGTTGATTCCAAAAATATATATACTTTGAGTTGTGATCTAGCCTGAGACGTGTATACATTGGGTCGTGGATTGATTCAAGATAATATATATCGATTTATTTCTGTACATCTAATTGTGGACAACTAGTTGTAGGTTACTAACGAGGACAGTTGACTTAATAAACTTAAAACATTAAAACGTATTAAAAATGTTGTAAATATATTTTGAACATACTTTGATATATATGTACATATTTGTTATAGGTTCGTGAATCGACCAGTGGCCAAGTCTTATTTCCCGACGAAGTAAAAATCTGTGAAAGTGAGTTATAGTCCCACTTTTAAAAACTAATATTTTAGGATGAGAATACATGCAGTTTTATAAATGTTTTACGAAATAGACACAACTAAATGAAACTACATTATATGGGTGAATGATCGAAGCCGAATATGCCCCTTTTGCTTGGTAACCTAAGAATTAGTAAACCGATCTACTAATTGACGCAAATCCTAAAGATAGATCTATTGGGCCTAACGAACCCCATCCAAAGTACCGGATGCTTTAGTACTTCGATGTTGTTTTTATCATGTCCGAAGGATTTCCCGGAATGATAGGGGATATTCTTATATGCATCTTGTTAATGTTGGTTACAAGGTGTTCACCATATGAATGATTTTTATCTCTATGTATGGGATGTATATTGAAATATGAAATCTTGTGGTCTATTATTATGATTTGATAATATATAGTTTAAACCTATAACTCACCAACATTTTTGTTGACGTTTTAAGCATGTTTATTCTCAGGTGATTATTAAGAGCTTCCGATGTTGCATACTAAAATAAGGACAAGATTTGGAGTCCATGCTTGTATGATATTATGTAAAAACTGCATTCAAGAAACTTATTTTTGATGTAATATATTCTTATTGTAAACCATTATGTAATGGTCATGTGTTAACGGTATATTTTAGATTATCATTATTTGATAATCTACGTAATGCTTTTAAACCTTTATAGATAAAATAAAGGTTATGGTTGTTTTAAAAAATGAATGCAGTCTTTGAAAAACGTCTCATATAGAGGTCAAAACCTCGCGACGAAATCAATTAATATGGAACGTTTATAATCAATATGAACGGGACATTTCAGTTGGTATCCGAGCGTTGGTCTTAGAGAACCAAAAAATTGCATTAGTGTGTCTTACCGAGTTTGTTAGGATGCATTAGTAAGTCTGGACTTCGACCGTGTTTTTCTTCAAAAACGATTGCTTAACATTTTTTGTTGGAAACTATATATTATTAACATGTAAATATTATGTGATATATTAATCTCTTAATGTTTTTGATATTGTGTGATAGATGTCTACCTCTAGTACAAATCCCATTGATTCACCTAATAATAATGAAGAGTCGAATATATTTTGAGAAGATTCACAAATTCCCGAAGAGGAGCCGGAAGAGGAGGAACTGGAAGAAGAGGAACCAGAAGAGGAGGAACCAGAAGAAGAGGTTCCGGAGGAAGAAATATTGATACCTATAGTAAATCGATTAAATAAAAGAAAATCCTCAACCAACGGACCAAAGTTAATAATGGTCAATGGTGTTTCCGCCGAAGAAGCAAAATATTGGGAAGATTACCAATTTTCCGATGAATCGGATCCCGATGAGGATTCTGATAATGTTATAGAAATTACCTCGACCCAATTTAAATTACCTCGACCCAATTTAATAAAGCAAAAGAAAATAATAAGGGAAAAGGTATAAAAATAGAGAAACCCGATTCCAACCCCGATGAACTTTATATGTATCGACAACATCCGTATTTCCTAAAATGTAACAATGACCCGGGAACCTCGAAACCACCAGGTTTCTCTAAACCATTGTGGAAAATGACGGCTCGTATTAGAGGAACACCATATATTCCTAGAAAATTAGGAAAACGAACCAAGTCCGAAGAAGAAGAAACCAGTGATTCAGATTAGAGGGTTGTAATCATGTTTTATATTATATTTATTGTAGTGTGCTTGTACTTTTTATGTTCTATGTAAAAAATTGCTTGTATTGTTTGTTAATTATCTTTTACGAATCTAATCCTTGTCTATTTTACAGTATAAAAACAAAATGGACGTTAAGGGTAGACAATCGAATATTTTAGAAGACCTACCAGAGGATATTATTGAGGAAATCTTGTCTAGAGTCGGTCAGAATTCATCAGCACATTTAGTTATGGCGAAATTAACTTGTCAAACATTTGAAAGACTTTCCAAAAATGCCTTAGTTTATAAAAGGCTTTCCTTTGATAGGTGGGGTATATCACATTGGGGAGACCGTAAGTTACGCCGTGTTTTCTTCAAAGCATTAAATGCGGGGAACCCAAATGAAATTTTACGCTACGGGTTAAGAACCTATTTTGACTCAACATATCCCAACATAGGATTTCGTGAATTAGAAAGAGCTTCTAACATGCAACATAAAGAAGCATGTTATGCTTACGGGTTAGTGATGTTCGCTTCTTACCAAAGTGAGAAAAAGAACATCGGACTGCAGTTTTTAAATAAGACCTTCCCACAAGTGACGGATTCAGTAGTTGGGGTGAGAAACAAGGTTTTTAGATTATTACGGGGCTGTTGGACATTACGAAACCCTCATCCTTTTGACGACATTACAACATGCTGCCTAGCCAATGGTCATAACAGTTATTTTCCACAAGACCAAGGATGGGAAGTCGTCTTAGTAAAACCAGAATGCATGACTTGTTTCTGGACTTATGAATTACGTGTCTTTATTTCCTTTGCTGAACAACTTGCGTATTAACTAGGTTTATCTTCAAAACTATCCTGTATCAAAGTGTACTATATTTCATGTTATATGTAATATAGCAAACTTGTAAGTTTGAAGAATATTTGTATGTGATATATTATTATGATCAGTTTTTTATATGGAATTGTAGTAGTTGAATTGTATATTAGCTACTAAGTATGAACTTAACGGGTAGGTAGTACCCGAATTTAAACTTATAAAACGCTAATATGAAGAAAAATCTTTTATAAATGAGTTCATATTATGCTACGAAATACTATTGACTACTCTTAATATTCTGTATGATTAACTCGATTCAATTAGCTATTTTGAAGGAAATGGCACCAACTACTCGACAAACCATGAATATGAGCGAAGAGGAATTTCGTACCTTTCTTACTGCAAACATAGTCACAGTACAGGTTGCGCTACATACCAACAATAACTCTGAATCTAGCAATGCAGCTAACGGCGCAAGAAATCGTGTAGGATGCTCCTACAAAGAATTCACTACCTACAAACCTTTGGAATTTGATGGAACCGAAGGACCAATTGGATTGAAATGGTGGACCGAGAAAGTCGAATCGGTGTTTGCCATAAGTAAGTGTACTGAAGAGGACAAAGTTAAGTACGCTACGTATACCTTCACAGGTACTGCGTTAACGTGGTGGAACACCTATCTTGAACAGGTAGGACAAAATGCTGCTTACGCACTACCGTGGTCGGCATTCAAGCAATTGATGAACGAGCAGTACCATCCTAGAAACGAAGTCAATAAACTCAAGGCAAAACTTAGAGAGTTACGAACACAAGGGTTCAACGTTACCACATATGAACGACGATTCACGGAGTTGTGCCTATTGTGTCCGGGAGTATTCGAAGATGAAGAAGAGAAGATCGACGCGTTTGTAAAAGGGTTACCAGTAAGGATTCCAGAAGATGTGAGTTCACACGAGCCCGCTTCTATACAGAAGGCAAGTCGAATGGCTCATAAACTCATAAATCAGATTGAGGGGAGAATTAAAGAGCAGGCGGCCGAAGAAGCCAACACGAAACAACTCAAGAGGAAGTGAGAGGGAAACGGTGACAAGAGTCACCAGTACAACAACAACAACAACTACAACCACAATCGCAACAACTATCCCAACAACCGCAACAACAATCGCAACAATAACTGCAATCCTAACAATAACTACAACAAACATCCCAACAACAACAACAACCATTTCAATAACAATAACAATCCCAACAACAACCTCAATAACAACAACGGCAACAAAAACCAAAAACAGCCATGTCATAGGTGTGAAGAAAATCATCAGGGGTTTTGCACGACATTTTGCAACAGGTGTAAAAGAAATGGTCATAGCGCGATAAAGTGTGAGGTCTACGGACCAAAGTTTAACAGAACCAAAGGAACAAATAATGTCGAAACAAGTAATGCCGAAACGAATAGTGTTTGAGCAAGTAATACCAACCTTGTTTGTTATAAATGTGGAAAACCAGGCCACATTATTAGAAATTGCCCGAATCAGGGGAATACTAATGGGCAGGGCTGTGGAAGAGTTTTCAATATTAATGCGACAGAAGCACAGAAAGACCCGGAGCTTGTTACGGGTACGTTTCTTATTGACGATAAATCTGCTTATGTTTTATTTGATTCGGGTGCGGATAGAAGCTATATGAGTAGAGAATTTTTTGCTAAATTAAGTTGTCCATTGACGTCTTTGGATAATAAATTTTTTCTCAAATTAGCAAATGGTAAATTAATTTCAGCAGATAATATATGTCGGGATAGAGAAATTAAACTAGGTGATGAAACGTTTAAGATTGATTTAATACCAGTTGAGTTAGGAAGTTTTGATGTAATAATTGGCATGGACTGGTTGAAGAAGGTGAGAGCAGAGGTCGTTTGTTACAAAAACGTGATTCGCATTATGCGTGAAAAAGGAAAACCTTTAATGGTATACGGATGAAAGAACAACGCGAAATTAAATCTTATTAGTAGTTTGAAGGCACAAAAACTAATAAGAAAAGGTTGTTACGTCATTCTAGCACACATCGAGGAAGTTAAACCTGAAGAAAGGAACATCAGTGATGTTCCCGTCGCAAAAGAATTTCCCGATGTATTTCCAAAAGAATTACCGGGATTACCCCCACATCGATCCGTTGAATTTCAAATAGACCTTGTACTAGGAGCTGCACCAATAGCTCGTGCTCCATACAGAATCGCACCCAGCGAAATGAAAGAATTACAAAGTCAGTTACAGGAACTTTTAGAGCGTGGTTTCATTCGACCAAGCACATCACCATGGGGAGCTCCTGTTTTGTTTGTCAAGAAGAAAGATGGTACATTCAGGTTGTGTATCGACTGCTGAGAGTTGAACAAACTTACCATCAAGAACCGCTACCCACTACCGAGAATCGATGACTTATTTGATCAACTACAAGGCTCATCTATTTATTCGAAGATCGATTTACGTTCTGGATATCATCAAATGCGGGTGAAGGAGGATGATATTCCAAAGACTGCTTTTAGGACACGTTACGGTCATTACGAGTTTATGGTTATGCCATTTGGATTGACTAACGCACCAACTGTGTTCATGGAACCGAGTGTGTGGGCGATATCTTGACAAGTTTGTCATTGTTTTCATCGATGACATACTTATTTACTCGAAGAATGATCAAGAGCACGAAGAACATTTGAGAAAAGTGCTAGAGTTGCTGAGAAAAGAAAAACTGTACGCTAAGTTTTCAAAGTGTGCATTTTGGTTGGAAGAAGTTCAATTCCTCGGTCATATAGTGAACAAAGAACGTATTCAGGTGGATCCAGCAAAGATTGAAACTGTTGAAAACTGGGAAACCCCGAAAACTCCAAAACACATACGCCAATTTTTAGGGCTAGCTGGTTATTACAGGAGATTCATCCAAGATTTTTCTAAAATAGCAAAACCCTTGACTGCATTAACGCATAAAGGGAAGAAATTTGAATGGAAGGATGAACAAGAGAAAGCATTTCAGTTATTGGAGAAAAAGTTAACTACGGAACCTATATTGTCATTACCTGAAGGGAAAGATGATTTTGTGATATATTGTGACGCCTCAAAGCAAGGTCTCGGTTGTGTATTAATGCAACGAACGAAAGTAATTGCTTATGCATCTAGACAATTGAAGATTCACGAACAGAATTATACGACGCATGATTTGGAATTAGGCGCGGTTGTTTTTGCATTAAAGACTTGGAGGCACTACTTATATGGGGTCAAAAGTATTATATATACCGACCACAAAAGTCTTCAACACATATTTAATCAGAAACAACTGAATATGAGGCAGCGTAGGTGGATTGAATTGTTGAATGATTACGACTTTGAGATTCGTTACCACCCGGGGAAGGCAAATGTGGTAGCCGACGCCTTGAACAGAAAGGACAGAGAACACATTCGTGTAAAATCTATGAATATAATGATTCACACTAACCTTACTACTCAAATAAAGGAGGCGCAACAAGGAGTTTTAAAAGAGGGAAACTTAAAGGATGAAATACCCAAAGGATCGGAGAAACATCTTAATATTCAGGAAGACGAAACCCGGTATAGGGCTGAAAGAATTTGGGTACCAAAATTTGGAGATATGAGAGAAATGGTACTTAGAGAAGCTCATAAAACTAGATACTCAATACATCCTGGAACGGGGAAGATGTACAAGGATCTCAAGAAACATTTTTGGTGGCCAGGTATAAAAGCCGATGTTGCTAAATACGCAGGAGAATGTTTGACGTGTTCTAAGGTCAAAGCTGAGCATTAGAAACCATCAGGTCTACTTCAACAACCCGAAATCCTGGAATGGAAATGGGAAAACATTACCATGGATTTCATCACTAAATTACCAAGGACTGCAAGTGGTTTTGATACTATTTGGGTAATAGTTGATCGTCTCACCAAATCAGCACACTTCCTACCAATAAGAGAAGATGACAAGATTGAGAAGTTAGCATGACTGTATTTGAAGGAAGTCGTCTCCAGACATGGAATACCAATCTCTATTATCTCTGATAGGGATGGCAGATTTATGTCAAGATTCTGGCAGACATTACAGCAAGCATTAGGAACTCGTCTAGACATGAGTACTGCTTATCATCCACAAACTGATGGGAAGAGCGAAAGGACGATACAAACGCTTGAAGACATGCTACGAGCATGTGTTATTGATTTCGAAAACAGTTGGGATCGACACCTTCCGTTAGCAAAATTTTCCTACAACAATAGCTACCATTCAAGCATTGAGATGGCGCCGTTTGAAGCACTCTATGGTAGAAAGTGCAGGTCTCCGATTTGTTGGAGTGAAGTGGGGGATAGACAGATTACTGGTCCGGAGATAATACAAGAAACTACCGAGAAGATCATCCAAATTCAACAACGGTTGAAAACCGCCCAAAGTAGACAAAAGAGCTACGCGGACATTAAAAGAAAAGATATAGAATTTGAAATTGGAGAGATGGTCATGCTTAAAGTTGCACCTTGGAAAGGCGTTGTTCGATTTGGTAAACGGGGGAAATTAAATCCAAGGTATATTGGACCATTCAAGATTATTGATCGTGTCAGACCAGTTGCTTACCGACTTGAATTACCACAACAACTCGCGACTGTACATAACACTTTCCACGTCTCAAAATTGAAGAAATGTTTTGCTAAAGAAGATCTCACTATTCCGTTAGACGAAATCCAAATCAACGAAAAACTTCAATTCGTCGAAGAACCCGTCGAAATAATGGATCGTGAGGTTAAAAGACTTAAGCAAAACAAGATACCAATTGTTAAGGTTCGATGGAATGCTCGTAGAGGACCCGAGTTCACCTGGGAATGAGAAGATCAGATGAAGAAGAAGTACCCGCACTTATTTCCAGAAGATACGTCAACACCTTCAACTGCTTAAAATTTCGGGACGAAATTTATTTAACGGGTAGGTACTGTCGTGACCCGAACTTTTCCATGTTTATTTATATTAAATGAAATTGATATTTATATGATTAAGTGTTTCCATCATGTTAAGCAATCAAACTTGTTAAGACTTGATTAATTGAAATAGGTTTTATATGGACAATTGACCACCCAAGTTGACCGGTGATTCACGAACGTTAAAACTTGTAAAAACTATATGATGACATATATATGGATATATATATATATAGTTAACATGATATTATGATAAGTATGTATCTCATTAGGTATTTTAACAATAAGTTATATACATAAAAATGAGCCTATTGAATTAAGAAACTCGAAAACGATATATATAACGATTATCGTTATATCAACGTCTTACTAATTACATATGAATCATTTTAAGATATTGTTACAGTATATAATCATGATAAATTATAAGTAAATATATCATTAAGTGTATTAACAATGAACTACATATGTAAAAATAAGACAACTAACTTAATGATTTTGAAATGAGACATATATGTAACGATTATCGTTGTAACGACATTTAACTGTATATATATATCATACTAAGATATATTATATATCATAATATCATGATAATGTAACAATTTAGCTTTTTTAGATATAATAAACATTGGGTTAACAACATTTAACAAGATCGTTAATCTAAAGGTTTCAAAACAACATTTACATGTAACGACTAACGATGACTTAACGACTCAGTTAAAATGTATATACATGTAGTGTTTTAATATGTATTCATACACTTTTTAAAGACTTCAAGACACTTATAAAAGTACTTCTACTTAACAAAAATGCTTACACTTACATCCTCATTCATTTTCATCAACAATTCTACTCGTATGCACCCGTATTCGTACTCGTACAATACACAGCTTTTAGATGTATGTACTATTGGTATATACACTCCAATGATCAGCTCTTAGCAGCCCATGTGAGTCACCTAACACATGTGGGAACCATCATTTGGCAACTAGCATGAAATATCTCATAAAATTACAAAAATATTAGTAATCATTCATGACTTATTTACATGTAAACAAAATTACACATCCTTTATATCTAATCCATATACCAACGACCAAAAACACCTATAAACACTTTCATTCTTCAATTTTCTTCATCTAATTGATCTCTCTCAAGTTCTATCTTCAAGTTCTAAGTGTTCTTCATAAATTCTATAAGTTCTAGTTTCATAAAATCAAGAATACTTCCAAGTTTGCTAGCTTACTTCCAATCTTGTTAAGTGATCATCCAACCTCAAGAAATCTTTCTTATTTACAGTAAGATATATTTCAAATAAAAGGTAATACTCATATTCAAACTTTTATTCAATTTCTATAACTATAACAATCTTATTTCGAGTGATGATCTTACTTGAACTTGTTTTCGTGTCATGATTCTGCTTCAAGAACTTTCAAGCCATCCAAGGATCCTTTGAAGCTAGATCCATTTGTATCTTTTCCAGTAGGTTTATCCACAAAACTTGAGGTAGTAATGATGTTCATAACATCATTCGCTTCATACATATAAAGCTATCTTATTCGAAGGTTTAAACTTGAAATCACTAGAACATAGTTTAGTTAATTCTAAACTTGTTCGCAAACAAAAGTTAATCCTTCTAACTTGACTTTTAAAATCAACTAAACACATGTCCTATATCTATATTATATGCTAACTTAATGATTTAAAACCTGAAAACACGAAAAACACCATAAAACGGGACATACGCCGTCGTAGTAACACCGCGGGCTGTTTTGGGTTTGATAATTAAAAACTATGATAAACTTTGATTTAAAAGTTGTTCTTCTGGGAAAATGATTTTTCTTATGAACATGAAACTATATCCAAAAATCATGGTTAAACTCAAAGTGGAAGTATGTTTTTCAAAATGGTCATCAAGACGTCGTTCTTTTGACTGAAATGACTACCTCTTACAAAAATGACTTGTAACTTATATTTCCGACTATAAACATATACTTTTTATGTTTAGATTCATA
Organism: Rutidosis leptorrhynchoides; assembly: GCF_046630445.1. Taxonomy (NCBI): domain Eukaryota; kingdom Viridiplantae; phylum Streptophyta; class Magnoliopsida; order Asterales; family Asteraceae; genus Rutidosis; species Rutidosis leptorrhynchoides. Next base: position 413,203,981 of record NC_092337.1, on the reverse strand, counting down.
ATATAGAGTTCAATATGAAACCATAGCAATTTGATTCACTCAAAACGGATTTAAAACGAAGAAGTTATGGTAAAACAAGATTGGATATTTTTTGATTGTTGTAGCTATGGGAAATATTGTAACAATTCTATACAAATCATATCCTAGCTAACTTATATTGTATTATATATGTATTCTAATATATTATGTAATCTTGGGATATCATAGACACGTATGCAAATGTTTTGACATATCATATCGACCCATGTATATATATTATTTGGAACAACCATAAACACTCTATATGCAGTAATGTTGGAGTTAGCAATACAGGGTTGAGGTTGATTCCAAAAATATATATACTTTGAGTTGTGATCTAGCCTGAGACGTGTATACACTGGGTCGTGAATTGATTCAAGATAATATATATCGATTTATTTCTATACATCTAATTGTGGACAACTAGTTGTAGGTTACTAACGAGGACAGCTGACTTAATAAACTTAAAACATTAAAACGTATTAAAAATATTGTAAATATATTTTGAACATAGATATATATGTACATATTTGTTATAGATTCGTGAATCGACCAGTGGCCAAGTCTTACTTCCCGACGAAGTAAAAATCTGTGAAAGTGAGTTATAGTCCCACTTTTAAAAACTAATATTTTAGGATGAGAATACATGCAGTTTTATAAATGTTTTACAAAATAGACACAAGTAAATGAAACTACATTATATGGGTGAATGATCGAAGCCAAATATGCCCTTTTTGCTTGGTAACCTAAGAATTAGTAAACCGATCTACTAATTGACGCGAATCCTAAAGATAGATCTATTGGGCCTAACGAACCCCATCCAAAGTACCGGATGCTTTAGTACTTCGATGTTGTTTTTATCATGTCCGAAGGATTTCCCGGAATGATAGGGGATATTCTTATATGCATCTTGTTAACGTCGGTTACCAGGTGTTCACCATATGAATGATTTTTATCTCTATGTATGGGATGTATATTGAAATATGAAATCTTGTGGTCTATTATTATGATTTGATAATATATAGGTTAAACCTATAACTCACCAACATTTTTGTTGACGTTTTAAGCATGTTTATTCTCAGGTGATTATTAAGAGCTTCCGTTGTTGCATACTAAAATAAGGACAAGATTTGGAGTCCATGTTTGTATGATATTATGTAAAAACTGCATTCAAGAAACTTATTTTTGATGTAATATATTCTTATTGTAAACCATTATGTAATGGTCGTGTGTAAACGGTATATTTTAGATTATCATTATTTGATAATCTACGTAATGCTTTTAAACCTTTATAGATAAAATAAAGGTTATGGTTGTTTTAAAAAATGAATGCGGTCTTTGAAAAACGTATCATATAGAGGTCAAAACCTCACGACGAAATCAATTAATATGGAACGTTTATAATCAATATGAACGGGACATTTCACGTGTAACATGGCACATGATGATGATATTGTCTGTGAATCACCACGTTCTATTAGAAACTCAGCATGACTTACTGTAATATAACCACGTTGGTCGGGCGTCATTATATTATACTAACTCATGCTTCAATTCCCAACACTTCTCTAGAAATCATTCATAATTCAAACTCGAATTTTATAGGAAAATAGAAACTAAAACAGGTTCTTTTATGATGTAACATGGATAGCACGAGGAGATAGATAATTTCGGACAAGGATATTTATGTAGGTATCTTCAGAAATATCGAAGATATTTATAACGAAAGATACGGTGATATCTTGGAATTTTAAAACATCTAGAATCAAAGGTTGTTGCAGAACTTTTCCGCAAGGATTAGAATAAGTAAGGAGCAAGATATTTGCTAAAGAGTTCATCAGATACAAAATCATCTGGATTCATTAAGTACAAGTTTAGTCCTGATGATTTGTCCACAGCCTCCTTCATAGTTTCGCACAATCCACTTTCCAGTATCAAATTTTCTATCGAACGTTCCCAACATTCTATTCTTTATTCTCAAAATTTTGTCCATTTAGGCCATCTACAATTTGGCTGTTTCCTCTGCATTTAATGCTACCATATCTGAATCATCGGTTATCAATCTGAGGTGGTTTCAAGAGAATTGTGTTTTTAGATGATTAAACGCTGATTGTAATCGTCAAGATACAAAGGAAATTTTAAGATGAAATCAAGTGGCAAACTTGAGGAACTATTTAATTATATTAGGTGCAACTTATTAATGATATTTTATGTCAAAATGTTATAATTAATATTTCCTACTCTTTTAACACTTTTTAATTGTCCAAGGTTAGTAGTCCAAATGTTTGTAGTCCAATAGTCCAATATATAATCTTAGAATTTAAAATATTTAAGATCTGAAGATGATGAAGAAAATTTTTCATAGTTAATTAATTGGCTACTAATCAATTTTATTTTATTCATTATTTTCTTCATTATGCCACTTGTTAAATCTTGACTTGGATTTTGATCGGCAGAAACTCGTATATGAAATTGAATTGGAATGAAAATGGTTATTCTTTGATAAACGAATACGTATATCTGTGGTTGTATATAGGATAGTAGATGACTGTTGAATCGGATTTGAAGAATGTACATGGTAACATGTTAATGTGAGATCTAAATATTTCTAGGGTATTACCTACCCGTTAAAATATTTTCACCATTAACAGTTTGTACGAAAGAATTTTTAATTACAATCTTTATGGAAATGCATCTGCATATATATTTCCTTCAACTGTAATCATAGATTTAATGAGGTAATTTTATATTAAACTCATTTGATTTACCATTCGAACAACAATATATAACCTCTAAAACATTAGAGATTACATAATTACCATATAGAATGAAAATAAAATAGATAGAACGATACGTAGAACGATGATTATGCTCGAGGTACAGAATGAGATATTGAGACATGTGATATCGAAACTTGGGTTGTTGGTGGTACTGGTGTTGATGTTGGTGGTACTGGTGCCGGTGATGTTGCTGAAGCTGGTAATTTTTGCACCATATTTTCCAAATTGATTATTCAAGCACGAAGCTCGTTGACTTTTTCCATTATTCCGGGATGATTGTCGGTCGGAACGAGCGAATAAATAAGGTTTAGAATTGTAGGTAGAATATAATCATGACGAGCTACCCTGGAAAAGAGACTGAAAATGGTGTTTCGGATAGGTTCGCCGGTAAGTGCTTCAGGTTCTTCGCCAAGAGTGCAATTTGGTTGGAGGAAAGGGTCGCCTTCTTGTCGTTTCCATTATTTTAGTCGACTACGAACTCAGTTCCAATTCGTCCAGAATTGATGATGGCTAATTGGTTGATCCATTCTGGTTACACTGCTTTCGAAGCTCACGTGGAAATCCATATCGAAATAGCTGTCGGAATAGTAGCGAGTTTCATCTTGCACTGTCAGATAAATATTTTTGAAAGGAAATAGATTATAGGATTTAGTTTGGTATGCTTTAATACATCATTTGCATATGTATATACAATACTAAAATCCCATAAGTTCACAGAGGAATCTTCGGAAGCTGTCAGACAAAGTTTATAGTAACAGATATGCTAGGATATGAATTTATCTATATACTATCTATGCAATAAGTGCAGGAAGATGTGTCTAGACTTAGGAATGATAAGCAGGAAATTTTTCCACTAGGAATGATAAGCAAAACTTATAATATGCAACTAAGGTCGACGTTTAGACTTGCTAATGCATTCTAACGACTATCAATCAGACTCACTAATGCAAGACCTAGTTCTCTAAGACCACCGCTGATAGTTAAAGCTAAGGGGTATAAAATACTATTAAATTTTACAAGGAAATACTATTAAATACGATACAATTTTACGCAAGATATTTATTTATTTATAGAATGGATATACCTAAACCTTGCTACAACACTTATAGGCAGTGTACCTAATCGTACAGTAGTGTAGTTTTTAGTAAGTCCGGTTCGTTCCACAGGGAAAAATCTTTAAACAAAGCTTAACGCTATATTAGTTTTATTTTATAAAAATACAAATATATATAAGTAATATTATTGTTATAAAGGGGGGTTTTTACCGTTTAATGACCGGTTTGTCGATTTTAAAAACTTTAGTCGCAGTTAAAACCTAATGTAAAATAATAAAAATAAATATAACTTAATTTAAAGCGTAAAGTAAATAACGATAAGGAAATTGCGATAAATAAAAGTGCGATAAAATAAAATTGCTATAATTAAAAAGTACGATAATTAAAAGTGCAATTAAATACAATGACAATAAATAAAAGTGCGATAATTAGAAGTGCAATTAAATGTAAAATAAAGGAAATTAAATATGAAATAAAAGAATTATGCTTATTTAAACTTCCGTAATCATGATGTTTGACGTGTTGATTTTAGTTTTATGCCCATGGGTTAATTGTCCTTTGTCCTGGATTATTTAATATGTCCGTCTAGTTTTTGTCCATAACAGTCCATCAGTCATAAATATAAAGTGCGAGTGTCCTCGTCAAATTATCCTTATACCCGAAGTTAAATATTCCAACTAATTGGGGACTTAAACTGTAACAAGGTTTTATTACTTTGTTTAATAATTACACTAGGATATCGACTGCGTGTAACCCAAGGTTTTAATACTTTGTTATCAATTATGCCAAGTGTCCTTGTACATAATTTCACCCCTGTTTTAATAATTCCATAGACTATTAATCCATTCCCGTGTCCGGTTAAATGAACGATTATTCGTACATATAAATACCCCGCCCATCGTGTCCGATTGAGTGTATATGGTTATTTATAGGGACGTCCAATTGTAAATCTTTATATTAAAATTAACAAACTATCATTTAGTTAAACAAATATAAAGCCCATTAATAGCCCATAGTCTAATTTCCACAAGTGTCGTTCCTTGGTCCAAACCCCAATTATGGTACAAAGCCCTAATTACCCAATTTTAGTAATTAGTCCAACATCATGATTACTTCGGATTAAATAAGCATAATAATAACTTAGCTACGAGACATTAAATTAAAAAGGTTGAACATAACTTACAATGATTAAAAATAGCGTAGCGTTACACGGACAGAATTTCGACTTACACCCTTACAACATTCGCTAACATACCCTTATTATTAGGATTTAAAATTAAAATTAAAATTAAAATATAAATATATATATATATTTACGTATATAGAGAGAGATTGATATATCTTGAATGATGCACCAAACACTCAATTTTATAGGCCTTGTGAACCGGAAAAGATGCTCATGCGATCGCATGGAGTTTCTTCCTCCAGGCCATGTGATCGCATGGCCAGCTGGGGAGGCTTAAAAGTCTTTGTTTTTTTATGCCGACGGTTTTTAAATATAATATAATATATATATATTAATTTTAAGAATTAATTATATATTATATTATATTCATGTGCATAGTTGACTTGTAATTTTTAGTCTGTTGCGTCGAACGTTGAGAGTTGACTCTGGTCCCGGTTCCGGATTTTCGAACGTCCTTGCGTACAATTTAATATCTTGTACTTTGCGTTTTGAATCTTGTACTCTTGTAATTTTGAGACGTTTCTTATCAATAATTGGAACCTCTTTGATTGTATTTTCTACTTTTGAGCTTTTTGGTCATTTGCGTCTTCAATTCATCGAATCTGTCTTTTGTCTTCACCTTTTATTATTTAAACGAATATCACTTGTAAATAGAACAATTGCAACTAAAAGCTTGTCTTTCTTGAGGAATAATACTATGAAATATATGTTCGTTTTTAGCATTATCAAATATTCCCACACTTGAGCGTTGCTTGCCCTCAAGCAATATAGTTTTGAAATACTAGAATCACTTCTTTATTCTTCACACTTTGTACATCAGTGATTTCTTTACGGTGGTATTAACAATGGTAGTAACGATATGGTTTATAGTCCCACATGACTAAAAAATTTAGATTCATTAAGGAAATTGGATCTTTATGAAAACATTTGATCTTTTTGAAAATTAAATCTAGCTTTTACCCTAGATAAGTTTTCCGGAATAACCCTTCACCGGTGTTTGCAAAATATTTTTGTGGGTTTGGTGGGTTTCAGATTTAAAAATTTTAGCTCAAAACTTGTGGTTTTATGTCACCCACTTGCTAACCTTGTATTAGAAAAGCAACACGTCCAGTATACTTGCTCCGAATATTACCTTTCGATAAACTACCGTCCGGTTGTAAAGGAAAGCGTTGAACAAGCAACTGTTAAGGCAATGTCCCCTGACATGCTTTTAATTATGGTCTATAACATGTCGGACGCAATTACTATCCTTTGGAGGAGTAATAGTAAAGCTCACCCTTATAATTTTCCGGTCTGGCACAAGGTCCTGTCTTTGACCATGCTATGCAACCACCGTTCTTACGGTTGACACCCGATTTGGTTCAGGTGACCTAGTGAATTCCAGGTGAATTCCTAGGATTTTACGTTCAAAGGTAATGAACGCATTGAAAATGGGTTTTCAGAAAACAAATCGGTTTTAATTTTTTATCAAAATATTTTCTCGTTCAAGCTCGAGTTTAGATATCATCGAATTCCATGAGTTTGAATTCTCAATCTTTAAGGTCAATCTCAAGGATTGAGTAATATCAGGCTTAAAAGCTGATTTTTGATCTTTTAAGGAGATTATCCTTTTCTGGGGATCTGATTCATTAGTCTTATCCAGCTAATTTACACGGCGTCCTCCCCATTTTACAAGACAGATCCTCTCATGGTTAGGATAAGTCTGACCACTTGGTGACCCTGTTTGATGCTGAGGTCCGTGGATTTCCTGCTGATTTTAGAGATGACTTTTCTAGGTTTTTCGTCAACCTACAGCTGGTCTGGACGACAACTTCATGACCTAAATCAAGAAGCGCGTTTCTTTTTCGGAAGACTTTACTTCCTTTTAATGATGGAATTGATTCATCGTGTAGATCCATCTTTCTTACAGTAAATCGGGTAAAACTGTTTAGTTTAGTCCAAAGCAAAAGTATTTTCAGTTATTTGTTACAGAAATATGTGACATATGTTTAAAATAACTTGGTAAATTTTCCCACACTTGGCTTTTATTTTCCTTTTTATTGTCCTCTATTCCATTTTAAATGAATTCTAACATTTTGGTTTGTTTCTCAATTTATGTCCTTTCCGAGGTAATAATAATTTCGGTGTTAACACCTAGTTTTATCGTTCATAAATATGTATAAACATGATTTTGAGCTCATTTAATTGAAAATTTTGAAAAATTTACTAGAATTGGGTAGTCAGTATATAAGACTAGGGTTGTTCTTTATTATCAGAGAGCACCAGATTCTAATACAACTACTACGTTACTAGTATTTTTAATGGTAACCAAGTGTATAAAGTAAAAATTTTAAAATTCCGAAAGAATTTAACCCCTTCCCACACTTAAGATCTTGCAATGTCCTCATTTGCAAGAAATCAGTAACAATTTAAATTATTGAGGGTGATTAGCGCAGAAAAATGATTAAATTTTACCAAAGTTTTCAAACATATTGGCGTTTGTTTGCTGAATGATAAATAGTGCATATCATTTGTTCATTCCGTCTTGTTGTTACATCACATTTATTTTTCATCTTGTCGTCAAAATTACTAGCTTTTGCTGAACTTAATGCCAGTCTTTGAAAATGCGCTGTTTTACCCTGTTTTGTACAATCGACAATATACATACATACAAATATAAACATGCATGGCAATTTGAAATGGGACTTAAAATCCCACTTTCAAATCCTAAATGTAAAATATTAGTACACAATAATAATAAAAATAATAAAAATTACACAAATATATCCAATAACATAAGTTTAAACATGAATAATTAAAAAGATAAAAACATAAAAATCATAAAAATAACCAAATGGAACCAAATCAGTCTGGATAGGGGTTCCAGTTCATCTCATCAGGTGGGTTCCATTGTTGGTTATAGGTGTCCTGATAGGCTTGGTTATAGTCATACCGGTTAAAGGGTGGTCGGATATCGGGGCTGTGTGGCGGAAAATGAGCAGGTCTAGTAGGCACATAATTGTTTGGTACCTAATATGATAGCTGGCTCATGATTTGGTGCTGATGAACTAACCAGCTATCATGTTGGCGTCGCCTATAATCCTCGTATACTCGCTCGGAGTTCCACTGCTCATACATACTATGTCTGGCCGCGCTCGTCATTGCTTCCTCATCTATACGAACGTGGACGTCAAGAATAGCATCTCGTAAGACATCCCTAATGTCTTCCGCCTCCTCCATTTCCTCGTCTGAGCCCCTTTCTACCTGTGGATGAGGGCCCTCATAGGGTACTTCCTGGTTGCGTCTACTTTTCAATACCTTAGCACCCACATAAACTTTCAATCCTAAGGGCTCAACCTGTTCTCTACAAAGCTGTAATGGACCCCCTTGGTTCCTATCAACACCTAAATACTCTCCAATGAGAGTAACAAAAATACCTCCTCCTATTATACTCCCGTCCTGCATTCCTTCTACCATTTTAGATAAATAAAAACCAACACAGTAAGGGATATTGACAAAGCTTCTAGGATCCCGAATACACTTTAGGTAGAATAAATCATGTAAGGTTATTTTTTCTTTATTGTTACCCCTTTGTGTAATCGAGTTAGCCAAAAATCTATGAATGATACGAAGCTCGGCTCTGTCAATATGTGTATAGGAGTGTCCTCCCGCTCGTGTAAAAACATCAAAATGTGACATACGCCTCCAAATGGCATCAGCGTCAAAGTTGCTATCTACCCTTTCACCATAATGAATCAAATTTGTACAATCGGGTAGTAGCAACTCACCAGGAGTATATATCTGTAAAGCCCTGGCCATGTCCAGCATGGACATTCTGTACATCCTACCGCCAAGGATAAACCTAAGAAATCTTCTATCATCTATTCTAACTATATTTGTATCAAGTGATACAGTACTCATGAGCTCAACACACCATTCCTTATATACAGGTCTACGAATGGTGAAAAGACGTTCCCAATCTGTAAAAGAAGAGTTCCCGTACCTCTGAATCAGTAGCAGTCTCACTCTATTAGCTAGCTGAACTCTTTCCAAAGGATCCCAATCGATTACCCTTGGCACCTCTACATTTTTAGTTACCAATCTGAATTTGTTCCTTTGATATGTCTCGTAATCCCTCCGTCTTCTATCAAATCTCAGATTTGGATGCAAAGTGTGCTCAGGAATTGTTGGGAATTCTACTGGCGGCCTCATCGGGAATACTATGAATTCATCAACAAACTGTACCGGATCATAATAAGGAACATGTTGATCAGGCTGTTGTTGTGGTTCCTGTTGTGGTTGTTGTTCAGGTTCTGGCTCGTGTTGCATTTCTGGTTCTGGTTCTGGAGCTGGTGCTGGAGCAGGTCGTCTAGATGATGATGCTCCTGAACCTCCAGTATCGGCTTTCTGCAAAACACATTAAACACAAAATTTGTGCATCCAAATATGCATTAGTGTTAGCAAAATAACAACTTAAAACAATCACTATAACATGTTAAATCAAAATTAAACTTATACACATTTTCATAATTTTTCACAATTCTACACTTTTTCAAATAAGCACATATGAAAATGTAGACAAAGTTCATAAGCATTTAACTCAAATAACATGTCAAAATAGTCATTACTAATAATTAAACAAGTCTCAAATGGCAAATATATCAAATTAATCAAGTTCATGAATTTTGGACTTAAAAAGTCCACTTTAATCTCCAAAAATCATGTTCATGATCAATGTTTGGATCATTTAACTACCTAAACATGTTACACTACTCAATTTAGCAATAATTCATGACAAAAATCGGCCATAACCTGTTTATATCAAAAAGTCCCAAATTGCTCAAGAACACAAACCCTAGATTTCTAAAAATTTTGAAGTTTTTGGCTTCAAATCATGTTAAATAGCATCAATCTAGGTTATACATGCATAAAATACTAACAATTTATCACTAATTACACTAGAAATTAACAAAATTGCATTAGGTAAAATATTGGTAATTATCACAAAAACTAGGAATTTATAGAGTTTAGGGGTGTAATTTTTACCTTTTTGCTGAAGAATGAGAATCTAGGCATGATTAGAACAAGAAAAATGACGAATTACGGTGAAAAAATGGCGAAATTTGGTGAAGATTTGAGAGAGTTTCGTATATGTATGTGTGTGTTTGTGTTGAGACAGAACCGCTGAGAGTTTTGTATCAGGCCTGTTTTCCAGCTCCATGCGATCGCATGGAGTTGGAGTGCAATACCCATGCGATCGCATGGGTATCCGGGAACAGTGTTTCAGCTTTTTTTTTTATATATAAAACCTTAAACTAAATAAAACATAAAATTAATATAATTTTAAAATTTTGTTTTCCTTTTATGATGAGGGCGTTTCGGATCGTTGTCCTAGTCTGTTCCTCGACAAAATTTTAAATTTTGTCATTCTTTAAGCGTCGTTTTAAAAGCAAAATTTTTTTGGGTTTTTTTAATTTTTTTGGCATACTTTAATTCAATAAGATTAAAAATAATGATAATAAAAGTTCTCGTCCCTCCCTCGGGTAAAGCAATTTCGGTTCAAAGACCTAGTCTTCAACTTACGACGAATTTTAAAAATCATATTTTTAACTTAGCGAAATAAAGTAAATTTTTGTTTTTAAATTCACACCAAACTTAAATTTAAAATGCATAAAGTTAAAAATTCATATTTTAAAAATTAAAAATTCATATTTTAAAAATTAAAAATTCATATTTTAAAAATTAAAAATTCACACCAAACTTATATTATATTTTTGTTTTTAAACATACAAACTTATATTAAAATTTTCAAATATTTACAATTTTAAAGAAGTTTACAATATTAATTTAATATTAATTTTAAAAACATGGTAAAAATAAAATTAAAAATCTTTTTGGCTTTTATCCCACTTTAATCAATCAAATATTATCAAAAATATACGCCCATCTTTTCGGTAAAGTAATTTCGATTCCATGACCTAATTTAACTCATGACGAATTTTTGAAATATTTTGGGTTGATTGATTAAAGATATTTATACCTTAAGAATAAACGTTAAATTTCGCAGTGATGTAATAAATTTTTGAATGATATCAACAATTTCGGTCGCAAAGACCTAATTTTATCGAATACCAATTTAATACTTTATAGCGAACAAATTTGCGTTTTTTATCAAAAGGTTAAAAATAAAAATAAAAATAAAAACTGTACAAACTTACCTGTGAAATAGATTTCTTAGTGATATGCTCTAGCCCACTCATAAGATAGTCGGACTAATTGATTTTCCATGGCTACATAGGCGTAACCTCGAGCATTTAATGTTTTTTCTTCTAAACATATGAACGGTCCATCTCTACATAGAGTAACAAATTCGGTATTTGAATAGGTTTGATTATTTGAACATTTACCTTCATGTGACCATTTTCCGCATTTGTGACATTTTTCAAGGTGTTGTGCTCTTCTTTTCGCTGTGGATTTTGATTTTCCTTTACCAAATTGTAACTTAGTTTCATTCGCATCTGGATTCTTTTCTTACTCCGTCCAATTTACCTCTGATTAATGATACTATTTCACTTGGAAGTGTGTAATTATTACGTTTAGTGATCAAAGCGTGTAGCATTAGACCATGGTTTAGTTCACAGGAAGTCTTCATTTCGTAAAAACCAAAAAAAAAATAAAAATTTAGAATGGGGGGAGAAGACTAGTTCTTTAGGTTCTGCTAGGGAAAGACCATTCGGGTTCCATTTTCGAGAACTACACGAAAACAGAAAATCTAACTCTAACAGAAATACATATTATCCTTTAAAAAAACTTGATTCTCCCTACACTTAGTTAGCTGTGGTGTTGAAATTGTGATTAACTTCGTTGTCGACTTCCATCGGACTATCTATGTAATGTTTAACTCTGTGACCATTAACTTTAAATTCAATCCCATTTGAATTTATCAATTCTACTGTTCCGTATGGGAAAACTCTTTTGACTATGAATGGTCCAGACCATCTTAATTTCAATTTTTCAGGAAATAGCTTGAATCGTGAATTGAAAAGAAGAACTCTATCTCCTTCTTTAAATTCTTTTGAACTTCTGATTCTTTTATCATGCCATTTCTTCGTTCTTTCCTTATAGATTAACGAATTTTCGTATGCTTCTTGTCTTAATTCTTCTAATTCGTTTAATTGACTTAACCTTAGACGTCCAGCTTCATGTAAATCAAGATTACATGTCTTCAAAGCCCAAAATTCTTTGTGTTCAATTTCTACTGGAAGATGACATGCTTTTCCGTAAATGAGTCTAAAAGGTGTGGTTCCAATTGGAGTTTTGTAGGCTGTTCTAAAAGCCCAGAGTGCATCCTCCAACTTAATGGACCATTCCTTCGGATTTGATTCTACGGTTTTCTCTAGAATACGTTTTAAAGCTCGGTTGGTATTTTCAACTTGTCCACTTGTTTGTGGATGATATGCGGTGGAGATTTTATGAGTTACTCCATATCTTTTAAGAACTTTCTCAAGTTGGTTATTACAGAAATGAGTTCCCCGATCACTTATTAAAGCTTTCGGTGTTCCAAACCTTGCAAAAAGACGTTTTAAAAAGTTGACTACAACTCGTGCATCGTTAGTTGGGAGAGCTTGTGCTTCCGCCCATTTAGATACATAATCAATGGCTACGAGAATGTAGAGATTATTATGAGATTTTGGAAATGGACCCATAAAGTCAATACCCCAAATGTCAAATACTTCACATACTTGAATGACATTTTATGGCATTTCATCACGTTGACTTATTTTTTCGGCCCTTTGACAAGCATCACAGGATTTGCAAAGAAGGTGTGCGTCTTTGTAAATTGTAGACCAATAGAATCCAGCATCATAAACTTTTCTTGCTGTGAGTTGAGGCCCATAATGCCCTCCTGTTGGTCCTGTGTGACAATGGTTTAAAATTTTACTAGCTTCATCTCCGAATACACATCGGCGTATTATTCCATCTGGACAACTTTTAAACAAATGTGGATCTTCCCAGAAATAGTGTTTTATATCACTAAAGAATTTCTTTCATTTTTGGTATGATAATCCTTTTTCAAGGAATCCACATACTAAGTAGTTTGCATAGTCTGCAAATCATGGAATTTCATTATAATCTATCTTCAATAGATATTCATCAGGAAAGTTGTCTTGTATGGACGATTCATTTAGAACTTCTAATTCGGGATTTTCAAGACGAGAAAGATGATCAGCGGCGAGATTTTCTGCTCCTCTTTTATCTCGGATTTCAATATCAAACTCTTGTAAGAGTAAGATCCAACGGATTAATCTTGGTTTAGCATCTTGTTTCGAAAATAGGTATCTAAGAGCAGAATGGTCGGTATAGACCACCGTTTTTGCTAGAACGAGATATGATCGAAATTTGTCAAAAGCAAAGACAATAACAAAGAGTTCTTTTTCAGTAGTTGTGTAGTTCATTTGTGCTCCTTGTAACGTCTTACTAGCATAATATATAGGTTGAAATCTTTTTTCAATCCTTTGTCCTAAAACGGCTCCCATTGCAAAATCACTTGCATCGCACATAAGTTCAAACGGTGGATTCCAATTTGGTGTTATCATGATCGGCGCATTAGTGAGTTTCTCTTTAAGAATATTAAAAGATTTGATACATTCATCTGAAAAGATGAATGGAGCATCCTTTTCTAGGAGTTTATTCATAGGAGTGGCAATTTTAGAAAAATATTTTATGAAACGTCGGTAAAAACCGGCATGCCCTAGAAAACTCCTAACTCCTCTAACATTGGTGGGATGTGGAAGTTTAGCAATTACATCTACTTTAGCTCTATCCACTTCAATTCCTTCTTTTGAAATTTTATGTCCAAGAACGATGCCTTCTTTAACCATGAAATGGCATTTCTCCCAATTAAGTACTAGATTTGATTGTTCGCATCTAATAAGCATTCGTACAAGATTAACTAAACATGATTCAAATGTATCACCGAAGACTGAAAAGTCATCCGTGAAAACTTCCATGCATTCTTCTATCATGTCATGAAAAATTGCCATCATGCACCTTTGAAAGGTTGCAGGGGCGTTGCAAAGTTCAAATGGCATGCGTTTGTAAGCAAAAGTACCATAAGGGCACGTGAATGTGGTTTTTTATTGATCCTCTAGTGCTATTGGAATTTGAAAATATCCGGAAAAACCATCAAGAAAACAATAGTAATTATTTCCGGCTAACCTTTCCAACATTTGATCAATAAAAGGTAAGGGAAAGTGATCTTTTCTGGTGGCGTCATTTAATTTTCTATAATCAATACATACACGCCATCCTGTTACAGTCCTAGTAGGAATAAGCTCATTTTTTTTCATTTGTAATGACAGTCATGCCACCCTTCTTAGGCACGCATTGAACTGGGCTTACCCATAGACTATCAGAAATTGGATAAATTAAACCTGCATCTAGCAGTTTAATAATTTCTTTTTTAACTACATCTTGCATATTCGGATTTAGTCTTCGTTGGCGTTGCACATACGTTTTATGACCTTCTTCCATAAGGATTTTATGTGTGCAATACGAAGGACTTATTCCTTTAATATCATGAATCTTCCATGCAATGGCTGGTTTATGAGCTTTCAACACAGAAATGAGTTGTGATTTTTCATTTTCAGTAAGAGAAGATGATATTATTACAGGTAATTCAGATTCACCATGTAAATAAGCGTATTCCAAATGATTTGGAAGTGGCTTTAACTCTAATGTCGGAGGTTCTTCTATCGATGATTTGTATCGACATCTGTCTTCTTCTTTTAGCATTTGAATTTCTTCTGTTGTTGGTTCATATCCATTAGCTAATAGTGTAGCTAACATTTCAGTTTCATCAATTGGTTCAGTCCCTTCTCCTAAAGAACATTCTCCTGTTCCTTGTAATTCTGGAAATTCTTCTAACAATTCTGCTTGTGAATCTATAGTTTGAATATAATAACATGTATCATCTGCAGATTGCGGTTGTTCATAGCTCTATCAACTGAAAAGGTAACACTCTCATCCTCTATACTTAGGGTCAATTTCTTACCAAACACGTCTATCATTGCTTTAGCCGTGTTTAAGAATGGTCTTCCTAATATGAAAGGAACTTGAGGATCTTCTTCCATGTCCAGAACAACAAAATCTACTGGAAATACTAAAGTACCAACTTTAACTAGCATGTTCTATTTTATTGATCTATCGGCTAGTTGTATACTTATTCTTGTTGGTTTCAATTCTCCAAGGTCTAGTTTAGCGTATAGTGAATACGGCATTAAATTTATACTAGCATCTAAGTCTGCCAATGCTTCTATTGAACTAAGACTACCCAGAAAACATGGAATTGTGAAACTTCCTGGATCAGATAATTTTTCTGGTATCTTATTCAACAGTACTGCTGAACAATTAGCATTCATAGTAACGGCCGAGAGTTCTTCCATTTTTTTTCTATTTGTGATTAAATCTTTCAGAAATTTAGCATATCTAGGCATTCCTGAAATTACATCAATGAAAGGAATATTGATTTTTATTTGTTTAAACATATCCAAGAATTTGGATTGCTCGGCTTCAAGTCTCTCTTTTTTCATTTTACTCGGGTAAGGAAGTGGTGGTTGGTATGGTTTAACATAAGGTTTAGCCTTAACTGTGTTATCTTCATTAACCTTTTCAACT
Organism: Rutidosis leptorrhynchoides; assembly: GCF_046630445.1. Taxonomy (NCBI): domain Eukaryota; kingdom Viridiplantae; phylum Streptophyta; class Magnoliopsida; order Asterales; family Asteraceae; genus Rutidosis; species Rutidosis leptorrhynchoides. The sequence goes on along the minus strand of NC_092337.1, from coordinate 413,188,286 downwards.
ACCGGTTCTTTTTCCTTATCTTGTTCAGGTTGTGGTTCTTGTGGAGTAGGAATAGCTTCATCAGAAATTACTGGTATTTCAGGTGGTTTAAGTGTTGTACCACTTCTTGTGGTAATGGCTTTAGCTGTTTCATTCCGGGGGTTAGCATTTGTATCACTAGGTAGACTTTCCGATTTTCTTTCACCTATTAACCTTGCTAGGTTACTTACTTCTTGTTCCAGGTTTTGAATAGAAGCTTGTTGATTTCTAAATGCTTGAGCATTTTGTTCATTGGTTTGTTTCTGAGATGTGAAAAACTGCGTTTGAGTTTCAACTAGCTTCGTCATCATATCTTCTAAATTCGGCTTTTTATCATCGGGTTATGGTGGTTTGTTTTGAAAATTAGGTCTTTGCTTGTTGTAAGTGTTGTTGGATACTTGTTGATTGCTAGGACCTTGTTGATTGTTGTATGGAACATTTCGGTTATAATTCTGGTTTTGATTGTAAATCGGTCTTGGCGGTTGATAATTATTCTGATAATTATTTCCAGACCTTTGGTTTATGTATGAAATATTCTCTCTTTGTTCCATTGTTAGCTCAATACTGAGACAATCTTTTGTCAAATGTGGTCCTCCACACTGCTCACAACTAATTCGTATTGAGTGTATATCTTTAGTCATCTTTTCCATTCGTCTCTCGACAGCATCTATCTTTGCTGAAATGGAATCTAAGTCATGGCTAGAATCAGCTCTAGCTGCTTTAGATGAACTAACGATATCTTTTTCTTGGTGCCACTCATGTGAGTGGGAAGCAGTGTTATCAATAATGTTGTAAGCATCAGTTTCGGTTTTCTTCATAATAGAACCACCAGCTGCTATATCGATGTCTTTTCTTGTAGTGATGTCGCATCCTTGGTAGAATATTTGTACTATTTGACAGGTGTCTAAACCATGTTGCGGACATCCTCTCAATAACTTTTCAAATCTTGTCCACGCCTCATATAGAGTTTCATTCGATTTCTGTGTGAACATACCAATTTCTCCTTGAAGTCTTACGGCTTTAGATGCCGGAAAGAATTGTTTAAGAAATTTTTCAACTAAAACATCCCATGTATCAATCGCCCCTTCAAGTAACGATTCCAACCAATCTTTGGCTTCTCCCTTTAAAGTCCAGGGAAATAACAAGAGATATATCTGTTCATCTTCCACTTCTCTTATTTTAAATAGTGTGCAGATCCTATTAAAGGTACGAAGATGTTCATTTGGATCTTCCTTCGGCGCACCACTAAATTGGCATTGATTAGTCACCATATGTAGAATTTGTCCTTTGATTTCATAATCTGGCGCATTAATGTCAGAATGAGTAATTGTGTGGCCTTGGCCAGTGCGTTTAGCTCTCATTCGGTCTTCCATACTTAAAGGTTCCAGATTCTCCATAATTGAATTTGTTGAATCTGAATCAATAGAGTATTCTGATTTAATGGTTCGTTCCTCAACAATCTCTGTTTGAATGATTGGTGGTTCCGGAGGAAAAATTAATGGTTCAGGATCTATGAATTGTCCCTGAATATTCTCCGGATTCTCAATTGTGAGGTCGGGTTCAAAAAATGGATTATCGGAAATTTGAATTGGAGCACTTGGTCGACTGGATGACGATTCTAAATAAAAATCAACGGCGGTAATATTAGCTAGATGTCTTGATCGAGTTACAGGTGGTGAACGTACAAAAGGTGGTGAACGTCTTGCTCGGTGCATTCACTGAATATCCTATTAGTTTTTAAAAGGAAAGAAAAATTATATAAATTATCCAATTAATAGACTTTTCTGATTTTGCCCACGTTTCGAATAGCCAAAAGATGCAGCAGAGGGGCAGGATTCGTTTGGTCACAATATAATTGAGTACTATTTGGCTCCAATAACCCGGTCCACGTACAAATCCAACTATTACTACGAACCAGAAAATTTTGATGTCTATCAATTTAACCACTTAAAATAAATTTTCGTAATTTTAAGAAATTTAGATAAGAAGAAGAATAAAAATCTATGTCCTAAAACTAGAATGACGAGAAATAAGAAAGAAAAAGAGCGCGTCGAAAAAGGTCGAAAAAGAAAATGGTTGAAAAATAAAAGGCGTCGAAAAATAAGAAAAACAAAATGACTTATAAAACTTAAAAACACTCGACTAACCCAACCTTATTACTATCACTAACTTAAAATTAAAATTGCAAATTGAGATTACTAATTGGAGTGATAATTGATACATAGGTAAAAGGTGTCGAAAAATAAAAATAAGAAAGTAGCACGTTAAAACTTAAAAAAAGAACTAAAAACTAAGAATTAAAAGTTGCGTCTAAAAATATTTAAAACTTACAAGGAAAACTATATCCCAAATGGCAATATCTTAAAAATGAACTAAAACTTAAAAAGGTGTCGCAAAATTCTAAAGCACTTAAATCTTAGTCTAAAGAAAAAGCACTTAAGGGATTTTACGGCAAATCCTAAAATTATAGAAATAAAAATAACTATGGCAAAAACTATATTTAAAACTAAATACGAACGAAAAATACAAAAATTATGCTAAAACGAATAAAAAGGGACAAAATATAAAAATATACTAAAAGTTGCAAAAAGTACAATTTTTATAAAACTATTAAACTAAATATATAAATTAAATATAAAAACTAAAACTAAATAATAAAAATACTAACCCTAATTAGGGTTTTAAGTATAATAATAAATAATACCCGTAATAAATGCTGAATTAGGGTAAACTGTGGCGTGTCAGACACTCTCATGCGATCGCATGAGTTTATGCCTTCGGGCTCATGCGATCGCATGAGCTTGAATTTTGGGCCAGGTTACGGGCTGCTACAGTAGCAGGCCCAGAATTTTTATTATATATATTTTTTTGCTGTGTTTATTTTTTCTGTTTTAAAAATATATTTATATAAATTAAATAAAACTTATATTTTCATAAAATAAAGATAAAGAAACTTTTATAGAACTTAAATATTTAATAAATTCTTAAAAATATTTATATTTTTCTTTTTCTTTTTATATTTTCGAATATTTAAAACGTATTTTTACAAAAGCGAATTTTTTATAAAAGTAAACTTAAAAATAAAAAACTTTTATTTTTATATTTAGCGTTGCGCTTCCGGCGTTTAAGCAAGAAATTGATTCCCTGGCAGCGGCGCCAAAAATACTTGATAGTTAAAGCTAAGGGGTATAAAATACTATTAAATTTTACAAGAAAATACTATTAAATACGATACAATTTTACACAAGATATTTATTTATTTATAGAATGGATATACCTAAACCTTGCTACAACACTTATAGGCAGTGTACCTAATCGTATGGTAGTGTAGTTTTTAGTAAGTCCGGTTCGTTCCACAGGGAAAAATCTTTAAACAAAGCTTAACGCTATATTAGTTTTATTTTATAAAAATACAAATATATATAAGTAATATTATTGTTATAAAGGGGGGTTTTTACCGTTTAATGACCGGTTTGTCAATTTTAAAAACTTTAGTCGCAGTTAAAACCTAATGTAAAATAATAAAAATAAATATAACTTAACTTAAAGCGTAAAGTAAATAACGATAAGAAAATTGCGATAAATAAAAGTGCGATAAAATAAAATTGCGATAATTAAAAAGTACGATAATTAAAATTGCAATTAAATACAATGACAATAAATAAAAGTGCGATAATTAGAAGTGCAATTAAATGTAAAATAAAGGAAATTAAATATGAAATAAAAGAATTATGCTTATTTAAACTTCCGTAATCATGATGTTTGACGTGTTGATTTTAGTTTTATGCCCATGGGTTAATTGTCCTTTGTCCTGGATTATTTAATATGTCCGTCTGGTTTTTGTCCATAACAGTCCATCAGTCATAAATATAAAGTGCGAGCGTCATCGTCAAATTATCCTTATACCCGAAGTTAAATATTCCAACTAATTGGGGACTTAAACTGTAACAAGGTTTTATTACTTTGTTTAATAATTACACCAGGATATCGACTGCGTGTAACCCAAGGTTTTAATACTTTGTTATCAATTATGCCAAGTGTCCTTGTACATAATTTCACCTCTGTTTTAATAATTCCTTAGACTATTAATCCATTCCCGTGTCCGGTTAAATGAACGATTATTCGTACATATAAATACCCCGCCCATCGTGTCCGATTGAGTGTATATGGTTATTTATAGCGATGTCCAATTGTAAATCTTTATATTAAAATTAACAAACTATCATTTAGTTAAACAAATATAAAGCCTGTTAATAGCCCATAGTCTAATTTCCACAAGTGTCGTTCTTTGGTCCAAACCCCAATTATGGTACAAAGCCCTAATTACCCAATTTTAGTAATTAGTCCAACATCATGATTACTTCGGATTAAATAAGCATAATAATAACTTAGCTACGAGACATTAAATTAAAAAGGTTGAACATAACTTACAATGATTAAAAATAGCGTAGCGTTACACGGACAGAATTTCGACTTACACCCTTACAACATTCGCTAACATACCCTTATTATTAGGATTTAAAATTAAAATTAAAATTAAAATATATATATATATATATATATATATATATATATATATATATATATATATATATATATATATATTTACGTATATAGAGAGAGATTGATATATCTTGAATGATGCACCAAACACTCGATTTTATAGGCCTTGTGAACTGGAAAAGATGCTCATGCGATCGCATGGAGTTTCTTCCTCCAGGCCATGCAATCGCATGGCCAGCTGGGGAGGCTTAAAAGTCTTTGTTTTTTTATGCTGACGGTTTTTAAATATAATATAATATATATATTAATTTTAAGAATTAATTATATATTATATTATATTCATGTGCATAGTTGACTTGTAATTTTTAGTCCGTTGCGTCGAGCGTTGAGAGTTGACTCTGGTCCCGGTTCCGGATTTTCGAACGTCCTTGCGTACAATTTAATATCTTGTACTTTGCATTTTGAATCTTGTACTCTTGTAATTTTGAGACTTTTCTTATCAATAATTGGAACCTCTTTGATTGTATTTTGTACTTTTGAGCTTTTTGGTCGTTTGCGTCTTCAATTCGTCGAATCTGTCTTTTGTCTTCACCTTTTATTAATTAAACGAATATCACTTGTAAATAGAACAATTGCAACTAAAAGCTTGTCTTTCTTGAGGAATAACGCTATGAAATATATGTTCGTTTTTAGCATTATCAACCGCACTGATACCACATGTCATACCCCGTCCTAATCCATCTGGACGAACTCTTCAACATATGGTCCCATTGCGAGGTACTGTCCTAAATATGCCATGAACGGCTCCATGTAATATCTTTAAAATGAGCAAATGCACAGTGGAAGATTTCTTTCATACCTGAGAATAAACATGCTTTAAAGTGTCAACCAAAAGGTTGGTGAGTTTATAGGTTTATCATAACAATCATTTCAATACTTTAACAGACCACAAGATTTCAGATATTTAATTGTACACGTAACCAGAGTATAAAATAATACGCGTAACCCGCGAATTTAAAAATCATTCATATGGTGAACACCTGGTAACCAACATTAACAAAAATGCATCTAGAATATCCCCATCATTTCGAGACTCTCATCGGACATGATAAAATCGAAGTACTAAAGTATCCGTAACCCGGATGGGGTTTGTTAGGCCCAATAGATCTATCTTTAGGATTCGCGTCAATTAGGGTTTCTGTTCTCTAATTCTTAGATTACCAGACTAAAAACGGTGATATCCGGTATAATAATCCAATCATAGAATGTAGTTTCAAGTACTTGTGTCTATTTCATAAAACAGTTATAAAAACAGCGCATATATTTTCAGCCCAAAAATATATATTGCAAAAGCATTTAAAAAGGGAGCAAATGTAACTCACAATCCAATATTTTGTAGTAAAAATATTCATACGACGATACTGAACAATGCAGGGTTGACCTCGGATTCACGAACCTACATATATATATATATACATATATATATATATATATATATATATATATATATATATATATATATATATATATATATATATATATATATATATATATATATATATATATATATATATATATATTAACACATATAATTAACATGTAATAATAATTAAACTAGTTTATGTATATTACTTATTTAATTTAGTAATCTATTTGTTATTTCAAAAGTTATATATATATTTATTTTAAATATTAATATTTATACATATAGTTATACTAATATATATATATATATATATATATATATATATATATATATATATATATATATATATATATATATATATATATATATATATATATATATATATATATATATATATAATTAGTATTATATTATTAAATCAAAATTTGTTATATGTAAATATTTATGTAAATAATGTTATTATGTTTGTAGTAATAATAATACTGTAATAATAATAATATTAATGATAATAATAATGATAATAAAAATAATGTAAATAAAATTATATATAAAAATTACGTTAATGAAAATAATGGTAATGATAGTATTAATGATAATAATAATAATAATTCTAATAATGATAATAATTATAATGATAAGAAAAATGTTAATACTTATCATAATATTAATAATGATAAAAACAATAATAATTCTAATGATAGTAATAATTTTAATTAAAATGTCAATTTTAATGTTAATGATAATAATAATAACAATAATAATAATAATAATAATAATAATAATAATAATAATAATAATAATAATAATAATAATAATAATAATAATAATAATAATAATAATAATAATAATAATAATAATAATAATAATAATAATAATAATAATAATAATAATAATAATAATAATAATAATAATAATAATAATTGAAATGTCCCGTTCTTATTGATTAAAAACGTTCCATATTAATTGATTTCGTTGCGAGGTTTTGACCTCTATATGAGACGTTTTTCAAAGACTGCATTCATTTTAAAACAAATCATAACCTTTATTTCATCAATAAAGGTTTAAAAAGCTTTACGTAGATTATCAAATAATGATAATCTAAAATATCCTGTTTACACACGACCATTACATAATGGGTTACAATACAAATATGTTACAACAAAATAAGTTTCTTGAATTCAGTTTTTACACAATATCATACAAGCATGGACTCCAAATCTCGTCCTTATTTAAGTATGCGACAGCGGAAGCTCTTAATAATCACCTGAGAATAAACATGCTTAAAACGTCAACAAAAATGTTGGTGAGTTACAGGTTTAACCTATATATATATATCAAATCGTAACAATAGACCACAAGATTTCATATTTCAATACACATCCCATACATAGAGATAAAAATCATTCATATGGTGAACACCTGGTAACCGACATTAACAAGATGCATATATAAGAATATCCCCATCATTCCGGGACACCCTTCGGATATGATATAAATTTCGAAGTACTAAAGCATCCGGTACTTTGGATGGGGTTTGTTAGGCCCAATAGATCTATCTTTAGGATTCGCGTCAATTAGGGTGTCTGTTCCCTAATTCTTAGATTACCAGACTTAATAAAAAGGGGCATATTCGATTTGGATAATTCAACCATAGAATGTAGTTTCACGTACTTGTGTCTATTTTGTAAATCATTTATAAAACCTGCATGTATTCTCATCCCAAAAATATTAGATTTTAAAAGTGGGACTATAACTCACTTTCACAGATTTTTACTTCGTCGGGAAGTAAGACTTGGCCACTGGTTGATTCATGAACCTATAACAATATATACATATATATCAAAGTATGTTCAAAATATATTTACAATACTTTTAATATATTTTGATGTTTTAAGTTTATTAAGTCAGCTGTCCTCGTTAGTAACCTACAACTAGTTGTCCACAGTTAGATGTACTGAAATAAATCGATAAATATTATCTTGAATCAATCCACGACCCAGTGTATACGTATCTCAGTATTGATCACAACTCAAACTATATATATTTTGGAATCAACCTCAACCCTGTATAGCTAACTCCAACATTCACATATAGAGTGTCTATGGTTGTTCCGAAATATATATAGATGTGTCGACATGATAGGTCGAAACATTGTATACGTGTCTATGGTATCTCAAGATTACATAATATACAATACAAGTTGATTAAGTTATGGTTGGAATAGATTTGTTACCAATTTTCACGTAGCTAAAATGAGAAAAATTATCCAATCTTGTTTTACCCATAACTTCTTCATTTTAAATCCGTTTTGAGTGAATCAAATTGCTATGGTTTCATATTGAACTCTATTTTATGAATATAAATAGAAAAAGTATAGGTTTATGGTCAGAAAAATAAGTTACAAGTCATTTTTGTAAAGGTAGTCATTTCAGTCGAAAGAACGACGTCTAGATGACCATTTTAGAAAACATACTTCCACTTTGAGTTTAACCATAATTTTTGGATATAGTTTCATGTTCATAATAAAAATCATTTTCTCAGAATAACAAATTTTAAATCAAATTTTATCATAGTTTTTAATTAACTAACCCAAAACAGCCCGCGGTGTTACTACGACGGTGTAAATCCGGTTTTACGGTGTTTTTCGTGTTTCCAGGTTTTAAATCATTAAGTTAGCATATCATATAGATATAGAACATGTGTTTAGTTGATTTTAAAAGTCAAGTTAGAAGGATTAACTTTTGTTTGCGAACAAGTTTAGAATTAACTAAACTATGTTCTAGTGATTACGAGTTTAAACCTTCGAATAAGATAGTTTTATATATATGAATCGAATGATGTTACGAACATCATTACTACCTCAAGTTTAGTAGGTAAACCTACTGGAAGTGACAAGAAATGATCTAGCTTCAAAGGATCTTGGATGGCTTGAAAGTTCTTGAAGTAGGATCATGACACAAAAACAAGTTCAAGTAAGATTTTTACTCGAATTAAGATAGTTTATAGTTATAGAAATTGAATCAAAGTTTGAATATGAATATTACCTTGAATAAGAAAGATAACCTACTGTATATAACAAAGGTTTCTTGATCTTAGATGATTACTTGGAATGGATTAGAAAGCTTGGAAGTAAATTAGTAAACTTGAAGGGATTTTTGAAGTGTTCTTGAAGTGTTCTTCCTATGATGATTATAGCTTGATTCTTGAAGTGATTTTTGATGAAGATGATGATTAACTACTGGAAAAATACGTTCATAATAGTGTGTGTGTGTTGAGAGAGAATTAGAAAGAGAATTGGAAGTGAAATGAAGTGAATGATGAGTGGTAATTGGTGAGTGGTGAGTGGGGTTAAAAGGACTTCTAGTTAGTTGACTAGATCATAGTAGAAGTTAAAATTGATTAGTCATACATGACATAATCAAGAGTGGAATCCCATACTAGTTCCTATTGGTATATACCCATAGTAAGTACGTTTTGAAGCTGTGTATAATACGGGTAAGAATACGACTAGAATTCTTGATGAAAGAAAAGAATGGGAAAGTAACTGTAACCATTTTCGTTAAGTATGAGTGTTTTGATATATGTCTTGAAGTCTTCCAAAAGTATTATAATACATCTAAATACACTACATGTATATACATTTTAACTGAGTCGTTAAGTCATCGTTAGTCATTACATGTAAGTGTTGTTTTGAAACCTTTAAGTTAACGATCTCAATTAATGTTGTTAACCCATTGTTTATTATATCTAATGAGATGTTAAATTATTATATTATCATGATATTATGATATATTAATATATCTTAATATGATATATATACATTTAATTATCGTTACAACGATAATCGTTACATATATGTCTCGTTTCGAAATCCTTAAGTTAGTAGTCTTGTTTATATGTATATAACTCATTGTTAATATACTTATGGAGATACTTACTTATCATAATCTCATGTTAACCATATGTATACCCATATATATATCGTCATGTCGTTTTTACAAGTTTTAACGTTCGTGAATCGCCGGTCAACTTGGGTGGTCAATTGTCTATATGAAACATATTTCAATTAATCAAGTCTTAACAAGTTTGATTGCTTAACATGTTGGAAACATTTAATCATGTAAATATCAATCTCAATTAATATATATAAACATGGAAAAGTTCGGGTCACTACAATAATAATAATAATAATAATAATAATAATAATAATAATAATAATAATAATAATAATAATAATAATAATAATAATAATAATAATAATAATAATAATAATAATAATAATAATAATAATAATAATGAGTAATAAGTAAACTACCTCAAAGAAGTAGTCCTAAAAAAATGCTCAAGTCCGGGTTTGAACCCGCGACCTCCCGCTAACCCGATAACATCCCTAGTCATTACTCCATTTGTGATTTCCTGATATAATACAGATCCAAATTGTTTTAACCCACAATTCGGTTTTCTTTTTAAATAACCCATTCTTTTGTTTTCATCTTCTTCTTTTTCTAAAAAGAAATGCCACAGTAAGGGATTGAACCCATGACCTCTCATTTCCCAACTACACACCCAAACCATTGAAGTACTCATGAGTTCTGGTTATAGTACGCGTTTTAAAGATTTAATATAACCAAACAGTTATCAACTAGCATGATAACATTAAATCTATTATCATCATCGTCATCATCATATAACCTTATCATCATCTTATTTCTACGGCTCATCATCATCAATTAACATCATAACCAACATTCTTACTCACTTCATCATTATCATATACTAAACATCATCGAACATGTTTATCACATCATCATCAAATCATACACTAACTCCGTACCATCATCATTTTCCTTCATCCGATTATAAATCAAAAACACTAATTAGTGATTGAATCATCATCTTTAAACTATCATAAACATCTTGGTTCGTGTTTTAGTTCTAACAGAAATATATATATGGTAGCGGTTTCCTATGTGATATGGATCCTAGTCCAATAACATAAACATACCAGCCCACTTGAGTAAATAAAGGATTTTGGCCCAAATTACTTCAAGAGAATTTACGGTCCAACAACCTAAATATTCATGATGATAATTATTTTCATGGCCCGAGAAGTTCAAATAATATGATGTAGTCATAGAAGTGGCAGTTTATGGAATAAATAAAGACTTCATATGTTGCAAGTGGACAACAAAAGGGGACGTTTAGTAGCTTAATCATAAAAACTATACCATCATCTAGTACCTCATTATTTAGTCACCATCCATTTATATCCATCATTATCACCTTTCATCTTTTATACACCCATCTATCATCATCATTAATGTACAACCTCATCATCATGCATCTATCTTTCGGTGTAACAAAAATAGCGTAACAAGCATATAAACAGCAACAGTAATCGTGAATTGTAGTGGTGATTTTGATGGTGTTAGTGCTTGAAATAAACGGAAAATGTAACAGCATCTATAGAGACCGTAATAATGATCAACGTTGTTTGTTTTGGGTTGTCTTCGAACAGCAAAACAGATTACACAAGTGTAGTAGTAAAGCAGTGGAGCATTTATTCATGATTTGGTGATGATAATCGTTTGAAAGAAAAGAATGCAGTTGCAGTTGCAAGGGAAGTGGGTTTCGTGGTTGCTTTTGGTGTTTGATGGTGGTTAGATAGTAGTTAAATAGGTGTTTGGTTGTCGGACTGGAAAAAATAAAACAGAAAACGAGAAAATTTATGTAAATGATGATAGTCGATGGAAATAAGGAAAGAAGAAAGGGAAACGTGTAAAGGGGCAAGGGTTGTGGTTCTCAGTGGTGGTGATCATATGTAGTAGCAACCATTTCATAGTGGTGATGATGACTTGTTGGTGGTTACCCAAGTAGAAGCAGAAAAATAAAATGGTGAGGGTTGATAAAAATTTGAAGATGAGCCATAGTGGATATGGTAGGTGGTTTGAGGTTGTTGGATGGTTTCGGTTTTTAAGGATAGAGATATAGAGAGAGATGTGGTGGTTGATGGTAGCTGTGATTGTGGGGTTTGAGGATGGTGAAAGGTGGCGGTGATATGGTGTTGTAGGAGAGATGGTCTAGTCGATCGTCATTAGTAGAAAATCAAGAGGGTGTTCTTGTTTATATAGAGAAATGAAATAGAGAGATAGATGGTTCATTTGTGCTAGTTCATCCTTGTATATATATATATATATATATATATATATATATATATATATATATATATATATATATATGGATTAAGATAGATAGAAAAGTTGATTATATTAATCACAGGTGAAACAAGGAATGGGAAAGCACAAAAGAAGTGGGGTTGAAGTGTTTGTTAACTTGTTGCACTCCATATCAATCAATTTGGAAAGAATTGGTAACCGAAAAGCAATCGAATATCATATGGTAGTAGGAATATGATGTGGGGATATGAATCCAAAATTAGTAATAACAAACACAGTAATCACGGATAAAGATAATAAAGATGGTGTCTTACTTAAATCACTGATACATATTTAATCAATTTAAAATAGGAATATATTAATAATATAACATAATAATAGAACTCAATTGTTGATTGATATGGAAAGGAAATGTTGACAGAAAACAGAAAAGTAGACATTGTTTTCACTTTCTATATCTATGTGTAAGTAATGTATATATATAATTGTGATGTGTTGGTTGATAAACAAAAATAGTGTAATCACAATTAAAACTTCAATTACGAATGAAAATGAAATGAACAAATTGGTGTTGGATTCTTTCAACAAGAAACAAGAACAAATGGAAGTATTAGTTTAATCAAGTGGTGATTAAATATGTGAATTAGTTACTTGAAAAACAAAAACAGTAATATGCACTCACTTACACATATATATATAATTGCACTATATAATTATATTGATTGAAAAAAATATAATATTAATTATAATATAATTTAAAATATAAACGTGTGATTAATTTAGCCGTCACCTTTCACGGGCTAAATTTCGTAATCCGTTGTAAAATGTAGTCCGTTACTAGATTTCAATCCCAAATAATATAGACAGAGTAAAAAAAACAATTGTATTCTTAACAAACCTCAATTTTTACTTAATCTATTTACGAACCAACGTTTATTTTTATATCCTTTAGATTCATATAAAACTTGTTTAATAACAAGCGAGATGACAAACAAATATTACAATAATTTAATGGTTATATTCAAAAACCTATATATATATATATATATATATATATATATATATATATATAGTGGACCAATCCATGGATAAGCACTAAATGGGGCACAAACTGGATAAGTAAAATTTCAAATTTTTTTTTTAAAAAAAACGATCCTTTAATATGCAAATAGAAGAAAACGAAAAAATTTTAAAAAGTTTTTGAACAAAATCGTTCAAAAATCGATGATGAATGGTAAACATCGATGATGAATGGTAAAAATTGATGATGAATGGTAAAATTAACCATTCATCTGGTTAATTTATCATTCATTTTTGTTCGCGATGAATGATAAAATTAATCAATGCTAAAAAAAGCAGATGAATGGTTAATTTAACCATTCATCTGTTTATGATGAATGATAAAAAAATAGATGAATGATTAATTTAACCATTCATCTGGTTTTTTTAGCATTGATTAATTTTATCATTAATCGTAAACAAGATGAATGATAAATTAACCCGATGAATGGTTAATTTTACCATTCATCATCGATTTTTGAAAGATTTTGAACTTTTTTTTTATGAAAAAAATTGATTAGAGGTGCATTTTAATGCAGATATATGAATGTAAAAAAAATTCAAAAAAAAAAATTTTATTTTGCTTATCCGGTTTGTACTCCTTTTAAGCTTATCCATGGATCGTGCCCATATATATATATATATATATATATATATATATATATATATATATATATATATATATATATATATATATATATATATATATATATATATATATACAAGTAATTGTTCGTGAATCGTCGGGAGTTGTCCAAGGTTAAATGATTTCATGAAAACAGTTCAAAATTTTTGAGACTCAACATTACATGTTATGCTTATCTTGTCGAAACCATATAAAGATTAGGTTTAAATTTGGTTGAAAATTTCCGGGTCATCACAGTACCTACCCGTTAAAGAAATTTTGTCCCGAAATTTGATCGAGTGGTCATGGATAACAATAAGAATGTTTTTATGACGAATATGAGTTGATAAATAAGGTTTAATCATCATTGAGTAATATTGATAAAACAATTCATTTATTCGAAGAGTACAAATGAAGCTATCATAAAAGAGTGATATGAAGAAATAAAGATTCGTCTTAACTTTTGACGTAGTCATGGTTGATTTCCAGAATTCAAGGGATTTAAAGAAAATCTTTGAAATCTATGAGATACGATTCTTCGAGATTTAAGGAAATTAGGATCTCTATAATTAAACACGGTAATCTGTCTCGATTGCTCTGTCGGATATTTTCACTATAAATTAATCTCTCCCGTTTCATTATTTTCATCATTCCAATACCTTCCTTCTTAGTTCATACTTTCAAAAGATTTTGAAAATGCTTAATCCAATTCTAATTCCTTGATATTTTCTTGATTATCGTATCAATCACTCTTCTTTTTCAACAACCACCAGAGGAATCTATTTACTTCTACTATGCTCTAGGAATTATTGTATTTCTCATTTTCCAGTGTCTTTATATTGTTATACGTATTGATATACACGGTTTGTAGTTTCTGTTTTTGTGATCGGCTTAATATTTCCTTTTATATTTCGAAGCTCCATGCTCTTGTTTTCTCTTCCCTAGTTTAAATCAAGCGAATAATGGTCTAGAATTTATAAATATAGCGTTTCAAATGATTATAACGTTCTAAGAACGAAAGAGCGTATTCTCACGATTTGATTGGTTAAATTACCAGAATCACTGAGGATGGAACTATCAATAATATATTTTATTGATATGTTCAGAGGTGAAACAGAATGAACGAGTCGTGTTGTAGTGACCCGAACTTTTCCATGTTTATTTATATTAAATGAAATTGATATTTATATGATTAAGTATTTCCAGCATGTTAAGCAATCAAACTTGTTAAGACTTTATTAATTTAAATAGGTTTTACATGGACAATTGACCACCCAACTTGACCGGTGATTCACGAACGTTAAAACTTGTAAAAACTATATGATGATGATATTGTCTGTGAATAACCACGTTCCATTAGAAACTCAGTATGACTTACTGTAATATAACCACGTTGGCCGGATGTCATTATATTATACTAACTCATTCTTCAATTCCCTTGGCCGTCGCCAACCATCACACCATCATCATCATCCTTCAGCAAAATATTACTTGGATCATTAAATCTTTTACACAATCGGATTCCTCATTCCGTTCTCTACGCGCTCATATTAATCAATTCTTGATTAGAGTATAAACCCTAACCCTAGCTTTTCAATTTTTCTTATATTTTTCTGTTTTTATATGTTATATTGATAGTATGATGCTTATACGTTATTGTATTGTTGATTGTATGCATAGAAGTGCTCGTTAATTCATGTTTTCGGTTTGATTGTTTTAGGACAGTGGTTTGATTGTTGTTTTATGTAAATATAACTAATATAAAAGTGAAATTAAAGTTTTTAGATGAGTTCCTCTCATCAAGACATTAGTTTTAGACTCCGGATTCTTGTCATTTTGATTCCCGGCGCTCTAGATATGCTTAAAATGGTGTTTTGTTGAGATTAAAATGTGAAAACGAATTTAATCAGGTATGGTCCGACTTTGTGATCATTTTTGGAGTCTTTAGAGTCTAATAGTGTGTTAGGATTGATTATGGTATGAACTTTCATGTTCAGGTCATCGAAATCCGAGCCACGGATCACCCGGTATGAATAGAACATGTTTTTGAACGGATTAAAGCTACAAGTTGTTTCATGGCTGTAAGTCACGACTTGTTTGCTGTTCTTGGGGTGTTCTTGAGCACACTAATGTGTCGGGTGGGTTGGTTAGGCGAAGATATATATAAGACTCGCCGAAAACTGATTCCCGGGGCTCAAGTTATGACCCGACGAACTTTTAATTAAAACTTATGGTTATTATTTATGACTTATGATACAAATAATGAATTTAATTATTAATTAATTACTTATGATATAAAAAGTAATTATTTAATTTAAGACTTATGATATATATATTTATTATATCATTAATTAATTACTTATGATTTAATTAAACATTTAATTAAACTTATGATTAATAATACTTTTATTATTAATGAAAAATACTTATGGTAAGTATTAAACTTATATTATGAAATTATTATAATAATACTTATAATAAGGATTAATTAATTATTTAATTATTATAAGGCTTAGTTATTATTTAATTATAATTTAATTATTAACTACTTATGATTTAATGATTATAATTAGACACTTATGATATGATTAATAATTCATTATTAATTAATAATACTTATGATATGATTAAAATTTATTATTAATTAATAATACTTATATTATGATTAATATTTAGTTAATTAATTAAATACTTATGTTATATTAATTATATCATTTAAACTTATGTTAACTTTAATAATTCAATTTAATTTAATTAAACTTATGTTATGACATAATTATACATATTTGGCTTTAATTAACGTTATAACCTATATTTTTATTATTATAACTTATACTTTTAAAATTTATGTTGACTATGTTTGACCAAGGTGGACTTTTGAGTTGACTTTCGGTTGACTTTGACTTTTAGTTGACTTTTGTTGACTTTGTAATTAAGGAAACTTTCCTAACTTATAAACCTTCTAAAAATAGAAACTTTCTAAATATGGAAACTTTCTAAATTTGGAAACTTTCCAAAAATAGAAACTTTCCTAAAATAGAAACCTTCCTAAATTAGAAACTTTCCAAAAATAGAAACTTTCCAAAAATGGAAACCTGCTAAAAATAGAAAGTGTGTGTCCGTACGTTGTTCCGATCAAACCGATGCCTGTTGAGTGTTGTTCTATGTCTACTTGTAACATGTACAAAAGCTATCATACTAAGACTTGACCTAAGTTAGTTATTTATATCGACCTGCTTTATTTATAGGTCGGCGTTGTGATCATTCCTGATCACTTTACTTCGTTTGTTGTTCGCATATTTGTGTGGTTACTTCGTTTGCTATTAAGGTGAGTTATAGTCCCGTTTTTACATACTTTTCAAAGTATATTTTTGGGATGTGATTACATGCATTTTATTTTACGTTTAGACACAAGTGACAATTAAATTTAAATTATTCGTTATGAGTTGAACAAAAATATTCCCTAGTCTGGTAACTGTAATCACTGGTTTCTACTGGTGAACGTGAATCCTACGGATAGATCTATCGGGTTTGACCACCCCATTTCGAGCTAGTCGCGCTAGCAATTTATAATTGAAATGTTTAGTACTTCGTATTTTGTTGTAGATACACTTGTTCGGTGTATATTATTATTGTGTTTGGCAAGGGTAAATAAAGGGTTAAGTGGTTACCAGGTGACTCATTGATAATGGAATAATGTTTAATGTTTTCTAACATTTTAAATCTTGTGGTCTAAAGTTTATTCAATTATTTAAACCTATAATTCACTCAACATTTTTGTTGACAGTTTACTCGCATGTTTTCACAGGTACTTGAGTTTGTTTGATGCTTCCGCTGTGTTAGAAGAGTCTGCATGTATTTGGGCAGATTTTGTTAAACAATTATGAAACTTTGCACTTGCATTCTATTTTGGAACAATTTAAAACTTGTGGGTTTTGTTGACAATGTTTTAATGTCAAATTTGGTACTTAATATGTTGGGTTATTTAAACTACATATTTTTGGTATATTTCCTTTTTGGGAAACTTTTTGAATAAAAGAATGCAATGTGTAAAGTTCGATCAAGCTGTGGGACCAAGTGACGGAGCCGTTAAGTGTTTTGACGGGGCCATTACAAAAACCAAACTCTTTAATATTCTCATCAAATTTAAGATTCTAGCTCCTGAATGCTTGCTTTAATCCATAACTAGATTTTAGAAGCTTGCATACTTTAATAAGTTGCTTAGGATATATAGATCCTTTCGGCTGAACCATATATATGTCCTCTCTTAGGTCGCCATTTAGAAAAGCGATTATGATATCCAAGTACCATACTTCATAATCATGAAAAGTAGCTATGGCAATAAGTATCCTAATTTATAAAGCTCGCGATCAGTGGAAAAGTTTCATTATAACCTTTTGCCACGAATCGAGCTTTAAAAGTGTTTACATTACCATCTACGCTAGTCTTCTCTTTGAAGACTCATTTACACCTCATTGTCTTACAATTGGGTGGAAGATCAATCAAGTCACATACTTGATTATCTTTCATGGACTGCATATTTGCATTCATAATATCTCGCTATTTTTAAGATTCGTGATCTTATATGGCCTCACGGTAGCTAGAGGGTTCATAATCCTCTAGGTGAGGTTCATCTGAATTAATCAAATAATCAAACCTCTTATGTCGATGAGGAGTTCTACCAGACATATGAAGTGCAAGTACAACACGTTTTGGCTCAGATTCAACATGTTTATTACTAGTGCTTATATAAGGTATGTTACTTTGTGGTTCTTGAATTTTGTGGTTCTTGAATTTCTTTAAGATCTACTTTACTCCCACTAAATTCTTATAAGAGAATATCTCCTTTATATGAATTCAGTAGACCGAGCAGAAAACGCTTTGTTTTCAGCTTCGTAGTAGAAGTAGTAACCCATTGTTTCCTTTGGGTATCCCATAAAGTGAAATTTAATACTTCAGGGTTTTAATTTGTTTGAAGTGTCATGCTTCACATACACTTCACAACCCCGGAATTTCAAAAAGACAACTTAGGAATCTTTCCATGTCATACTTCATACGGTGTCTTTTCTACCTTCTTGGTTGGAACCATATTGAGTATGCCTGCAGCAGACTCTAATGCATAACCCTAAAAAGACAGTGGTAGAGTAGTTAGACTCATCATAGATTGAACCATATCGAGTAAAGTTCGATTCCTTCATTCAGACTCACCATTGAGTAATGGGGTCATAACCCGACCTTAACCATAAGGACAAATATAATAACATATGATTTCATCGCGAGGTATTGACCTCTATATGCAACATTTTTCAAAAACTGCATTCGTTTTTACAATACAAACCATAGCTTTTATTACAAATACAAGGTTTAAACAACTTAATAATGATTATCGTTTAGTGATAATCTTAGACTTACAAACTTTACATGTGATAATAACAATACGACCTCCAACTTATTTTACATTACAAATCCTCCGATATGCAGTTTTATTTTTGACACAAATATGCATACTCAAGATCTTGCTTAAATTCAACATGTTGCAGCGGAAGCTTTTAGTTATCACCTGAGAATAAACATGCTTAAAATGTCAACATAAAGTTGGTGAGATATAGGTTTAATGCCAGCAGCGTTATAAATATAGACCACAAGATTTCATATATAAACGTTTTAATAAAAATATTCTAAGTTGTTGAGCACTTGATAACCATACTTAACATTTAATCAACGTCGCATATTCCCTTTATTATGAAATCTTACTACACCGTACCAAGTGTAGTTACCTAAACAAAGTACTGTGAAACCGTTGAATACTGGTCGTCCAGTCCGGTTGGGGTTGTCAGGCTCGATAGATCTATCAACAGGATTCGCGTTTACAATACCTCATGTAAATAATAGTTACCAAGTTACAGGGAAGTATGCCAGTGGTACAACTCAATGTAGAATATATATTTTTAATCACTTGTGTCCATAACGTAAATCATAAAATGCATGTATTCTCATCCCGAAATATTTAGATTTTAAAAGTGGGACTATATACTCACCTTTTCCTTGAAGGTATTTAACTCGACTTGGTCTCCGATAGATATCACGAACCTAACCATATATATAATATATCAACATATTTTCTTTTCAAGTAATCGTTACATATATATATATATATATATATATATATATATATATATATATATATATATATATATATATATATATATATACTTATAATACTTTTAATATTTTCTTAGTCCGTAGTTAGCAGTCTGTTGTTAATGGTCCACAATTAGTTGCTCAATAAAATAAATAAAGACCCCATCGTATTCGTATTGATCAGAATTAATCTCGACCCATGGTACCATGTTGTCAAATGACGTGTTGCGTACATAAAGTACCGTGTTGTCAGATGACGTGTTGCGTACAATCATGAGGTCTTATGATTAATCTTCTCGTGTTGTTTACGGGTGGTCCTGGAATATATAAAATCAAATCATAAGTAAATATATATTAAATATTATGTTAATTAGCCAAGATATGATTAATCCGATTTTGTCATAATATGATATATTACAGGTTTTGAAGTGTTTTAAAAATCAAATTAGAAGGATCTATTTAGTTTGCGAACAGGTTTGAAATCATTCAAACTATGTTCTTGTTGTTAAAAATTTTATAACACAAAATAAGATAGCTATATAAATATGAATCGAATAAGATTATGAATAAGGTTACTACCTCAAGTTACTTGGATAAAGCTACTGGAAAAGATAGAAAATAATCTTGATCAAACTTTCTTATGATGATTATAGGTTGTTCATGAAGCTAGTTCTTCATGAGTATTTGCTGAGATTGTGAAGAACACTTAGAGTTCCTAAGAGTGTGTTTTTTTTTTTGTTAGAGAAAGATGGTTGTAAGAATGAAATTAAAAACCAAGGTGATGGTGATACTTATAGGACAGTCTGGTTGTTGAGGGAACAAGGACAAATTATTGTGTTGAGTTTTTGAGTAATAATGTATGCTAGCTTACAAATAAGATTCCCTCTTATCTAGGGCATATCTAAAGCTGATAAGGATATTGATTTGATGTGTATTTACTAATAGTAAATACGTATGGATGATGAGTATGATATGGTAAAAGAAGCTCAAAATCGGGCTTTTATTTTGGGTCCAACATGGCCAAAAATAAAATTTTAAGACATTTTTAATAAAGCAGCTCGACCCCAGCCAGGGGCTCTGCCCCTTGGACCCCGCCAGGGGTTGCCACCCCTTGGACCCCGCTTATCGGGGGCGCTGCCCCCGAACCCCCGTCATAATCAAGATAAGTTCAAACAAGTGTGCACTCCACACTTCCCCAAACTTGTTCGATATTTATCAAGATTATTTTGGTTACAAATTAATCCTATTACACTTAAATCATATTGGTGACATAAATCACAACACATTATAGATTGTAAGTATATATGTCAACGAACGTTACATATAGTTATCGTTTTGAAAACTTAAGTTAGTGGTCTCAAAGTATACTTATAACTCATTGTTGTTAGTTCACAATGAAATGTTAAACCATCCTTAAATCATGTTAAATATGTATAGATATGTACATATACATAATCGTATAATTATCGTGTGTTATATAGTTCGTGATATCATCGGTCAAATTGGACGGTCAAACGTTGTGTAAAACTCTTTTCAAAAATATAAGTCTCAATAGTTTGGATTGCTTATCATGTTGCTAAGGTTTAATTTATGTAAATATTAATCTCATAAGTATAGAACGATCGGAAAATTCCGGGTCGTTACAGTACCTACCCGTTAAATAAATTTCGTCCCGAAATTTTAAAATTGTACCTATTTTGCGTTCTCGGGAAACAAATATGGGTACTTTTGTTTCATATGATCCTCTCGTTCCCAAGTAAACTCGGGACCCCTTCGAGCATTCCAACGAACCTTAACGATTGGTATGTTGCTCTGCTTGAGTTGTTTAACTTCACGGTCCATGATTTCGACTGGTTCTTCTATGAATTGTAGTTTCTCGTCGACTTGGATTTCTTCAAGAGGAATGGTGAGGTCTTCCTTTGCAAGACACTTCTTAAGGTTTGAAACGTGAAATGTATTATGTACTCCGGCGAGTTGTTGTGGTAATTCGAGTCGATAAGCTACCGGTCCAATGCGTTCGATGATCTTGAACGGGCCTACATACCTTGGGTTCAGTTTACCTCTTTTTCCAAAACGTATTACACCTTTCCAAGGTGACACCTTTAACATAACCATGTCACCGATCTGAAACTCTAATGGTTTCCTTCGGACATCGGCGTAGCTCTTTTGGCGACTACGGGCTGTTTTCAATCTCTCCTTGATTTGTACTATCTTCTCAGTCGTTTCGTGTATGATCTCGGGACCAGTTAATTGTCGATCTCCTACTTCATTCCAACAGATAGGGGATCTACACTTCCTTCCATACAGTGCTTCGAATGGTGCAGCTTTAATGCTCGCATGATAACTGTTATTATACGAGAATTCTGCTAATGGTAGATATTTATCCCATCCGTTTCCAAAATCGATCACACATGCCCTGAGCATGTCTTCAAGAGTCTGAATTGTTCTTTCACTCTGCCCGTCAGTTTGTGGATGATATGCGGTGCTCATATCCAAACGAGTTCCCAGGGCCTCCTGTAGTGATTGCCAAAACTTTGATGTAAATCTACTATCATGATCGGATATAACGGAAATAGGTATTCCAAGCCTTGAAATAATTTCCTTTATGTATAATCGTAATAGTTTCTCCATTCTATCCATTTCCTTTATAGGCAAGAAATGTGCAGATTTGGTGAGACGATCAACTATTACCCAAATGGTGTCATAACCCCAGGCAGTCTTAGGTAACTTTGTGATGAAATCCATGGTAATACCGTCCCATTTCCATTCTGGGATTTCTGGTTGTTGAAGTAATCCTGACGGCTTCTGGTGTTCTGCTTTTACTTTGGAACAAGTTAAACATTCCCCAACATATGTTGCAACGTCTGTCTTCAAATTAGGCCACCAATAATGCGTCTTAAGATTTTGATACATCTTTCCAACTCCAGGATGTATCGAGTATCTTGTCTTATGTGCCTCATTCAATATCAACTTCCTTAATCCACCCAACTTTGGTACCCAAATACGGTTTGTAAAATATCGAATTCCATCTTCCCGTATAACGAGTTGTTTCCCATACTTCTTCATTATTTCATTTCCTATGTTTTCTTTAGTAAGAGCTACTCGTTGAGCCTCTTTGATTTGTGAGTTGAGATTCATACGAATTTTTATGTTCATTGCTCGTACTCGAATTGGTTCCCGTTCCTTTTTGCTTAGAGCGTCGGCCACTACATTCGCTTTCCCAGGATGATAGCGAATCTCACAATCATAGTCGTTTATCAGCTCGACCCACCTACGTTGCCTCATGTTCAGCTGTTTCTGATCGAAGATATGTTGAAGGCTTTTATGATCGGTAAACACAGTGCATTTAACCCCATACAAGTAGTGTCTCCGTATCTTCAATGCAAACACTACTGCTCCCAATTCAAAATCATGCGTCGTATAATTCCGCTCGTGAATCTTCAATTGTCGAGATGCGTATGCTATAACTTTCTTCCGTTGCATAAGGAAGCAACCAAAACCTTGTCGTGAAGCGTCACAATATATCTCAAAATCATCGTTCCCTTCAGGTAACGATAAAATAGGTGATGTAGTCAACTTCTTCTTCAGTAATTGAAATGCACTCTCCTGCTCAGAAGTCCATTCGTACTTCTTCCCTTTTTGTGTTAACGCTGTTAATGGTTTAGCTATTCGGGAAAAATCTTGAATAAACCTTCTATAATAACCAGCTAAACCCAAAAATTGGCGTATCTGCGTTGGTGTCTTAGGAGTCTCCCATTTTTCAATGGCCTCAATTTTAGCTGGGTCAACCTGAATTCCTTTGCTACTAACATCATGGCCAAGAAATCGCACTTCTTTCAACCAAAACGCACACTTAGAAAATTTGGCGTATAATTGTTCTTTTCTTAACAATTCTAATACCAATCTTAAATGCTGCTCATGCTCTTGCTCACTCTTGGAATAGATAAGAATATCGTCAATGAAAACGATAACAAACTTATCTAAATACGGACTACAAACTCGATTCATGAGGTCCATGAATACAGCTGGCGCATTCGTTAATCCAAACGGCATAACCAAAAATTCATAATGACCGTAGCGTGTCCGAAAAGCAGTTTTCGGAATATCTTCTTCTTTGACGCGTAGTTGATGATAGCCCGACCTTAGGTCGATTTTCGAGTAAACACATGATCCTTGCAATTGATCAAATAAGTCATCAATTCTAAGTAGTGGATACCGATTCTTGATAGTTAACTTATTTAATTCACGATAATCTATACACATTCGGAAAGATCCGTCTTTCTTCTTGACGAATAAAATCGGAGCTCCCCACGGTGAAGTGCTCGGTCGAATGAAACCACGGTCCAGTAATTCTTGTAACTGGCTTTATAACTCTTTCATCTCAGATGGTGCAAGTCTATATGGAGCACGAGCCACTGGTGCAGCTCCTGGTACTAGATCTATTTGAAATTCTACAGATCTAAATGGAGGTAATCCCGGCAGCTCTTCCGGAAATACTTCAGGAAAATCTCTTGCCACAGGCACGTCATTGATGCTCTTCACTTTTTCCTTCGTTTCGACCTTATTAACATGTGCTAAGATAGCATAGCACCCTGTCATAACCCGTCCTTAACCATAAGAACGTGTTAGATAATGTATGATTTCATTGCGAGGTATTGACCTCTATATGCGACATTTTTAAAAGAGAAACTGCATATATTATACATTACAAACCATAACCATTATTTTTGTTACAAGCTTTAGACAATAAAAAGATGATTATCGTTTAGCGATAATCTTCGACTTACAAACTTTACATATAATGATAACAACACGATTTCGAGCATATTTTACAACACAAATCCTTGGGTATGCAGTTTTATTTTTGACACAAATATGCGTACGCAAGATCCTGCTCAAATTCAACATAATGCAGCGGAAGCTTTAGTAATCACCTGAGAATAGACATGTTTTAAAAGGTCAACATAAAGTTGGTGAGATATAGGTTTAATGCCGGCAGCAATATATATATATATATATAGACCACAAGATTTCGTATATAAACAGTTTAATAAAAATATTCTAAGTGGTTGAGCACTTGGTAACCATACTTAATATTTAATCACGTCGCATATTCCCTTTATTATGAAATCTTACTACACCGTACCAAGTGTAGTCACGAAACGAAGTACTGTGCAACCGTTGAATACTGGTCGTCCAGTCCGGTTGGGGTTGTCAGGCCCGATAGATCTATCAACAGGATTCGCGTTTACAATACCGCTGTAAATAACAGTTACCAAGCTACAGGGAAGTATGCCAGTGGTACAACTCAACGTAGAATATATTTTTCAGTTACTTGTGTCCATAACGTAAAACATAAAATACATGTATTCTCATCCCGAAATATTTAGAGTTTAAAAGTGGGACTATATACTCACGTTCGTCTTGAAGATATATATATTTTTGACTTGGTCTTCCGGTTGATATCACGAACCTATCCATATATAATATATCAATACCTTTTCTTTTTAAACAAACGTCTCATATATATACTTGTTATACTTTTAATACTTTGAATAATTCCTTAGTCCGTAGTTAGCATTTCGTTGTTAGTAATTCAATTTTAATGGTTCATTTGTAGATGTTTAATATACCCGCAATGAAATAAATAAAACCCCCAACGAAATAAATAAAACCCCATCGTATATGTATTGGTCGAGATTAATCTTGACCCACGGTACCGGTGTTGTCAAATGACGTGTTGCGTACATAAAGTACCGGTGTTGTCAAATGACGTGTTGCGTACAAACATGGGATCTTATGATTAATCTTCTCGTATTGTTTACGGGTGATCCTGAACCATATAAAATTGAATTATAAGTACATATATATAAAATATCATGTTATCTTAGAAAGATGTGATTTTATTTAATTTTTCCCAATTAATCCCGAAGTTAAACAAGTCTTGGATAACCAATTTTGTTTCGGTCATAGTTTCTTCGTTACAAATCCGTTTTCGTTGATTCAACTTGCCATCTCCTTGGATCGAGTTCCTCTTTAAGACTATGAACTGAAAATACCTTGGTTTGTATTCAAAATCACACGGCATAGGTGAAACTTTAGTGAAACTTATGAAGTTAAACATTTTCCTTTATGTAAACAACCTTAAATGATTATTTTTCTAAAAATACTTATACTTTGAGTTAAATCATGAAATTTTTATGTGTTATCATATTCATAGTAAAATCATTTTTCCAGAAAATAAACCTCCAATTCAAAGTTTAAGATGGTTTTTAATTATCCAACCCAAAACAGTCCCCGGTTGCACTCCGACGTCGTAAAAACAGTTTTTAAGGTGTTCTTTGAAAAACCAAGTTATACCTTGTTAAATTAGCATGTAATTAAGTTATATTACAGGTCTTGAAGTATTTTAAAAGTTAAGTTAGAAGGATCTATTTAGTTTGCAAACAAGTTTGAAAACTTTCAAACTATGTTCTTGTTGTTAAAATTTTATACCACAAAATAAGATAGCTATATATATATGAATCGAATAAGGTTATGAACATAGTTACTACCTCAAGTTCCTTGGACAAGGTTGCTGTAAAAGAAGAGTAAGAACCTAGAACTAAAAGGGTGATGGAAGTGGATGAAAGATTGGAAGTAAGTTGGTGTTCTTGGAAGGATTTCTTGAAGTGTTTTTGTAAGGTTTTCTTATGAGGTTTAAGTGTTGTTTTTGAAGCTAAATGATGGGGAAAATGCTTGGAGATGATCAAGTATGAAGTTAAGAGTATTTTGAGAGAGAAATGGAAGTGTAAGTATGAGAAAATGGGGTGAAGAAATGGTGTGCATGCATAAAAACGTTTTTAGGTTATAAAGGAAAAAAAAGATACCTAACTTTGTTTTCTTGCTAAATAATTCATGCTACTTGACAAATGGTTGGTTCCACATGTTTCTTAATCATTTAAGGCTGCTAAGGAGCAGATTTTTATTGGTATATACCAATAGTAAATACATCTAGAAGCTGCGTATGATACGGGTACATATACTCTAGGTATACGTATAGAAATCTTTGAGGAAACGGAACGAGGATTCAAATATAGCTATCTTTTGTAAATATACTTATATTGTTTTATGTATGTAAGCCCTTTAAAAGTGATAAAATACATATCTATACGATATATGTATAAACATTATAGGTCATAAGTATTTAAGTCAAATAACGTTACGTATGGTTATCGTTTTGAAAACTTAAGTTAGTAGTTTCAAAATACACTTATAACTTATTGTTATTAATACAAAATGAGATATTAAAACATTCTTAGGTCATGTTAAATATGTATATATACATATATATACACAAACGTATAATTATCATATATTGTATAGTTCGTGATATCATCGGTCAAACTAGACGGTCAAACGTTGTGTAAAACTCTTTTCGAAAAACATAAGTTTCGACAATTTGGATTGCTTATCATGTTGGTAAGGTTTAATTTATGTAAATATTAATCTTATAAGTATAGAACGATCGAAAAAGTGCGGGTCGTTACATTACCTCCCCGTTAAATAAATTTCGTCCCGAAATTTTAAAATTGTACCTATTTTGCGTCATCGAGAAACAAGTGTGGATACTTTTGTTTCATCTGATCCTCCCATTCCCACGTAAACTCGGGACCTCTTCGAGCATTCCAAAGAACCTTAACGATCGGTATGTTGCTCTGCTTGAGCTGTTTAACTTCACGATCCATGATTTCGATTGGTTCTTCGATGAATTGTAGTTTCTCGTCGACATGGATTTCTTCAAGAGGAATGGTGAGGTCTTCCTTTGCAAGACACTTCTTAAGGTTCGAGACGTGAAAGGTATTATGTACTTCGGCGAGTTGTTGCGGTAACTCGAGTCGATAAGCTACCGGTCCAATGCGTTCGATAATCTTGAACGGACCTACATATCTTGGGTTCAGTTTACCCCTTTTTCCGAAGCGTATTACACCTTTCCACGGTGACACCTTTAACATAACCAGGTCACCGATCTAAAACTCTAATGGTTTCCTACGAACATCGGCGTAGCTCTTTTGGCGACTACGGGCTGTTTTCAATCTCTCCTTGATTTGTACTATCTTCTCAGTCGTTTCGTGTATGATCTCGGGACCCGTTAATTGTCGATCTCCTACTTCATTCCAACAGATAGGAGATCTACACTTCCTTCCATACAATGCTTCGAATGGCGCAGCTCCAATGCTCGCATGATAACTATTATTATACGAGAATTCTGCTAACGGTAGATATTTATCCCATCCGTTTCCAAAATCGATCACACATGCCCTGAGCATGTCTTCAAGAGTCTGAATTGTTCTTTCACTCTGCCCGTCGGTTTGCGGATGATATGCGGTACTCATATCCAGACGAGTTCCTAGTGCCTCCTGTAGTGATTGCCAGAACTTTGAGGTAAATCTACTATCACGATCAGATATAATGGAAATAGGTATTCCATGCCTTGAAACAACTTCCTTTATATACAATCGTAATAGTTTCTCCATTCTATCCGTTTCCTTTATAGGCAAGAAATGTGCAGACTTGGTGAGACGATCAACAATCACCCAAATGGTGTCGTAACCCCAGGCAGTCTTTGGTAACTTCGTGATGAAATCCATGGTAATACCATCCCATTTCCATTCTGGGATTTCTGGTTGTTGAAGTAACCCTGACGGCTTCTGGTGTTCTGCTTTGACCTTGGAACAAGTTAAACACTCCCCAACATATGTTGCTACGTCTGTCTTTAAATTAGGCCACCAATAACGTGTTTTAAGATCTTGATACATCTTTCCAACTCCAGGATGTATCGAGTATCTTGTCTTATGTTCCTCGTTCAATATCAACTTCCTTAATCCACCCAACTTCGGTACCCAAATACGATTTGCAAAATATCGAATTCCGTCTTCCCGTATAACGAGTTGCTTCTCATACTTCTTCATTATTTCATTTCTTATGTTTTCTTTATTGAGTGCTTCTTGTTGAACCTCTTTGATTTGTGAGTTGAGATTCATGCGAATTTTTATGTTCATTGCTCGAACTCGGATTGGTTCTCGTTCCTTTCTGCTTAGAGCATCGGCCACTACGTTCGCTTTCCCGGAATGATAGCGAATTTCACAATCATAGTCGTTTATTAACTCGACCCACCTACGTTGCCTCATGTTCAATTGTTTCTGATCAAAAATATGTTGAAGGCATTTATGATCAGTAAACACAGTGAATTTAACCCCATACAAGTAGTGTCTCCACATCTTCAATGCAAACACAACTGCTCCCAATTCTAGATCATGCGTCGTATAATTCCACTCGTGAATCTTCAATTGTCGGGATGCGTATGCAATAACTCTCTTCCGTTGCATAAGAACGCAACCAAAACCTTGTCGTGAAGCGTCACAATATATTTCAAAATCATCGTTCCCTTCTGGTAACGATAAAATAGGCGCCGTAGTTAACTCCTTCTTTAGTATTTGAAATGCGTTCTCCTGCTCAGAGGTCCATTCATATTTCTTCCCTTTTTGCGTTAACGCTGTCAACGGCTTAGCTATTCGGGAAAAATCTTGAATAAACCTTCTATAATAACCGGCTAAACCCAAAAATTGGCGTATCTGCGTTGGTGTCTTAGGAGTCTCCCATTTTTCAATGGCTTCAATTTTTGCTGGATCAACCTGAATTCCTTTGCTACTAACAACGTGGCCAAGAAATTGCACTTCTTTCAACCAGAAAGCACATTTAGAAAATTTAGCATATAGCTGTTCTTTTCTTAACAACTCTAATATCAACCTTAAATGCTGCTCATGCTCTTGCTCACTCTTGGAATAGATAAGAATATCATCAATGAAAACGATAACAAACTTATCTAAATATGGACTACAAACTCGATTCATGAGGTCCATGAATACAGCTGGCGCATTTGTCAACCCAAACGGCATGACCAAAAATTCGTAATGACTATAACGTGTCCGAAAAGCAGTTTTCGGTATATCTTCTTCTTTGACACGTAATTGATGATAGCCCGATCTTAGGTCAATTTTCGAGTACACACATGATCCTTGGAGTTGATCAAATAAGTCGTCAATTCTCGATAGTGGATACCGATTCTTGATAGTTAACTTATTTAATTCACGATAATCTATACACATTCGGAAAGATCCGTCTTTCTTCTTGACGAATAAAATTGGAGCTCCCCACGGTGAAGTACTTGGTCGTATGAATCCACGATCCAGTAATTCTTTTAACTGACTCTGAAGTTCTTTTAACTCGGACGGTGCAAGTCTATATGGAGCACGGGCAACCGGTGCAGCTCCTGGTACAAGATCTATTTGAAATTCTACAGATCTAAATGGAGGTAATCCCGGCAACTCTTCCGGAAATACTTCAGGAAAATCTCTTGCCACAGGCACGTCATTGATGCACATCTCTTTTTCTTTCTTTTCGACTTTATTAACATGTGCTAAGATAGCATAGCACCCTTTCTTCAAGCACTTTTGAGCTTTCAAATAACTAATGAGTTTTAGCTTTGATTTACCCTTCTCTCCATAAATCATTACTGGCGTTTTATCCTTACGAGGAATGCGAATTGCCTTCTTGGCGCACACAACTTCAGCTCCTATTTTGGACATCCAGTCCATGCCGATTATTACATCAAAACTTCCTAATTCTACGGGTATCAAATCAATCTTAAATGTTTCTCCGGCTAAATTTATTTTACAATCACGGCAAATTTTATCGGCTTTAATTAGTTTACCATTAGCTAACTCAATCATGTACTTAGCATCTAGAGGTAATGATGAACAATTCAATTTAGCGTGAAAGTCTCTACACACGTAACTTCTATCAGCACCAGTATCAAATATAATAGATGCGGATAAGTTATTAATGGTAAACGTACCCGTAACAAGCTCTGGGTCTTCACATGCCTCTCTAGCATTAATAACAAATGCTCTCCCACGTGCAGGTCCGATATTCTTCTCTGGATTCGGGCACTGGCTCTTATAGTGACCTTGTTTTCCACACCCAAAACAAGTAATGGTAGCCAAAGCAGTTCTATTTGCATTGGTGGCAAGAGTCTTGGTACCATCTGTATTTGTAACGAGAGCCCTACAATCTTCAGCAAGATGACCCTTTCGATTACATTTGTTGCATACCACATTACAGTAACCAGAGTGATGTTTGTGGCATCGGTTGCATAAAAGATTTTGTCCTTTATAACCAAAGCTTAAACCACTACCCGCACCTTGCGTGTTTTCTTGTTTCTTAAAAGATTGTTGTTGGTTACCTCGATCATAATTTCCATTCCACTTTCTTTTGTTACCTGATACCTTCACATCAGTATTGGATACTTTCTTATCCATGATGACCTGATCCATTAGCTCGTTTGCCATGGTTATAGCTTCATGAATTGTCTTAGGTTTCGATGCTGTAACATTTGCCTTGACCTTTTTGGGCAAACCATCTTTGTACATTTCAATCTTCCGTTCTTCGGTTGGAACCAATTCAGGACATAGCAAAACTAATTCCATGAATCGCTGATTGTAGTTGGTGATTTCAGTATCAATAACCTTCAGACTTCGTAACTCATCTTCCAACTTCCTAACCTCGTTCCTTGGACAATATTCGTTGATTAACATTGTTTTGAATTCTTCCCACGGAGTATCATAAGCTACATCTCCTCCTACAGCCTTCACATAATTTTTCCACCACGTGAGTGCACTATCTTGTAAAGTGCACGATGCATACTTGGTCATGTCCTTTTCAACACAACCACTGATTTTAAACACAGTCTCCATCTTTTCTATCCACCGGGTTAAACCGATTGGTCCTTCTGTTCCACTGAATGATGAGGGCTTGCAAGCTTGAAAAGTTTTGTAAGTGCACCCCACACGAGGATTTGGGTTAACTGCAGCACCTCTTGCAGCCTCGATCCATAACATTCTGTCGTTCACTCGCTGATTGATGAGTTCCTGGATTTCTTGTTCCGTCATTCGGTTCAATCGCGCCATATTCTTCTATAAGAATGAAAAGAAAATAATTATTCACATGGAATATTATAGATGTAGTGTATATTTACAGTACATTATAGCTTATTAATAATATGAACCAGGTATTATTATAAAATCCTTTTCTTCTTATTAGCGTTTTATAATTATATCTAGGGTAGTACCTACCCGTTAATGTCCATACTTAATAGCTTAGTACAGAATCAATTACTACCATCTAAATAATACTTAACCATGGAAAATTATTGCATTTCACACTTCACTATTTTACATATGCTTATCTTACATCGAACATTAAACAAACCACACTAATAATATTATACAAAACATTATATGATCCCATGGTTTAATACGGCAGCGCATCGTTTGGTCTATTTTCTAGGACGTTTAGGTTCAAAGAATCGCTTAACGCTTATCCTGGCTGTCTGCCTATATTTTGGCTGTGGGACTAAAGAACTGGATGCCGGGATAGAACGAATAGGAATAGCGGGAATAGGGGTGGTAGTGTCTAGTGGAGTTGGTGCCACATCATCCTTACTAAACTCGGGATTTGAATTTTCTAATTCATTAGCCTTTCGTTTCTTTCCTAGTTCGAACTCGTCTTTTGTAATTTCCTGTATTTCTTCCTCGGGTTCACTTTCCTCCTCGGGTTCACTTTCCTCCTCGGGTTCACTTTCCTCCTCGGGTTCACTTTCCGGGTTCTCTATAGTCGGTTCATCCGGAATTTGTGAGTCTTCCCCAAAGATATTATTTTCGTCATCGGATAGGTTAATGACTGGAACACCATCTGAAGATTCTGGTTCGGAGTCGCTGAACGTGATGACAAGTTTTGAGCCCGACATCTATCACACAACAACTAACCCATTAGTACTACATAATATTTACATATAAATTTTAACCAACAATGATAAGCAATGGTTTTTAAATCAAACCCGGTCAAAGTCCAGACTTACTAATGTATCCTAACGACTTATCAGTTAGACACACTAATGCAAACCTGGTTCGCTAAGACCACCGCTCTGATACCACATGTCATAACCCGTCCTTAACCATAAGAACGTGTTAGATAACGTATGATTTCATTGCGAGGTATTGACCTCTATATGCGACATTTTTAAAAGAGAAACTGCATATATTATACATTACAAACAATAACCATTATTTTTGTTACAAGCTTTAGACAATAAAAAGATGATTATCGTTTAGCGATAATCTTCGACTTACAAACTTTACATATAATGATAACAACACGATTTCGAGCATATTTTACAACACAAATCCTTGGGTATGCAGTTTTATTTTTGACACAAATATGCGTACGCAAGATCCTGCTCAAATTCAACATAATGCAGCGGAAGCTTTAGTAATCACCTGAGAATAGACATGTTTTAAAAGGTCAACATAAAGTTGGTGAGATATAGGTTTAATGCCGGCAGCAATATATATATATAGACCACAAGATTTCGTATATAAACAGTTTAATAAAAATATTCTAAGTGGTTGAGCACTTGGTAACCATACTTAACATTTAATCACGTCGCATATTCCCTTTATTATGAAATCTTACTACACCGTACCAAGTGTAGTCACGAAACGAAGTACTGTGCAACCGTTGAATACTGGTCGTCCAGTCCGGTTGGGGTTGTCAGGCCCGATAGATCTATCAACAGGATTCGCGTTTACAATACCGCTGTAAATAACAGTTACCAAGCTACATGGAAGTATGCCAGTGGTACAACTCAACGTAGAATATATTTTTCAGTTACTTGTGTCCATAACGTAAAACATAAAATACATGTATTCTCATCCCGAAATATTTAGAGTTTAAAAGTGGGACTATATACTCACGTTCGTCTTGAAGATATATATATTTTTGACTTGGTCTTCCGGTTGATATCACGAACCTATCCATATATAATATATCAATACCTTTTCTTTTTAAACAAACGTCTCATATATATACTTGTTATACTTTTAATACTTTGAAT
The DNA here is from genome assembly GCF_046630445.1 of Rutidosis leptorrhynchoides. NCBI lineage: Eukaryota > Viridiplantae > Streptophyta > Magnoliopsida > Asterales > Asteraceae > Rutidosis > Rutidosis leptorrhynchoides. The sequence continues at coordinate 413,154,345 of NC_092337.1, read as the reverse complement.
AATTCCTTAGTCCGTAGTTAGCATTTCGTTGTTAGTAATTCAATTTTAATGGTTCATTTGTAGATGTTTAATATACCCGCAATGAAATAAATAAAACCCCCAACGAAATAAATAAAACCCCATCGTATATGTATTGGTCGAGATTAATCTTGACCCACGGTACCGGTGTTGTCAAATGACGTGTTGCGTACATAAAGTACCGGTGTTGTCAAATGACGTGTTGCGTACAAACATGGGATCTTATGATTAATCTTCTCGTATTGTTTACAGGTGATCCTGAACCATATAAAATTGAATTATAAGTACATATATATAAAATATCATGTTATCTTAGAAAGATGTGATTTTATTTAATTTTTCCCAATTAATCCCGAAGTTAAACAAGTCTTGGATAACCAATTTTGTTTCGGTCATAGTTTCTTCGTTACAAATCCGTTTTCGTTGATTCAACTTGCCATCTCCTTGGATCGAGTTCCTATTTAAGACTATGAACTGAAAATACCTTGGTTTGTATTCAAAATCACACGGCATAGGTGAAACTTTAGTGAAACTTATGAAGTTAAACATTTTCCTTTATGTAAACAACCTTAAATGATTATTTTTCTAAAAATACTTATACTTTGAGTTAAATCATGAAATTTTTATGTGTTATCATATTCATAGTAAAATCATTTTTCCAGAAAATAAACCTCCAATTCAAAGTTTAAGATGGTTTTTAATTATCCAACCCAAAACAGTCCCCGGTTGCACTCCGACGTCGTAAAAACAGTTTTTAAGGTGTTCTTTGAAAAACCAAGTTATACCTTGTTAAATTAGCATGTAATTAAGTTATATTACAGGTCTTGAAGTATTTTAAAAGTTAAGTTAGAAGGATCTATTTAGTTTGCAAACAAGTTTGAAAACTTTCAAACTATGTTCTTGTTGTTAAAATTTTATACCACAAAATAAGATAGCTATATATATATGAATCGAATAAGGTTATGAACATAGTTACTACCTCAAGTTCCTTGGACAAGGTTGCTGTAAAAGAAGAGTAAGAACCTAGAACTAAAAGGGTGATGGAAGTGGATGAAAGATTGGAAGTAAGTTGGTGTTCTTGGAAGGATTTCTTGAAGTGTTTTTGTAAGGTTTTCTTATGAGGTTTAAGTGTTGTTTTTGAAGCTAAATGATGGGGAAAATGCTTGGAGATGATCAAGTATGAAGTTAAGAGTATTTTGAGAGAGAAATGGAAGTGTAAGTATGAGAAAATGGGGTGAAGAAATGGTGTGCATGCATAAAAACGTTTTTAGGTTATAAAGGAAAAAAAAGATACCTAACTTTGTTTTCTTGCTAAATAATTCATGCTACTTGACAAATGGTTGGTTCCACATATTTCTTAATCATTTAAGGCTGCTAAGGAGCAGATTTTTATTGGTATATACCAATAGTAAATACATCTAGAAGCTGCGTATGATACGGGTACATATACTCTAGGTATACGTATAGAAATCTTTGAGGAAACGGAACGAGGATTCAAATATAGCTATCTTTTGTAAATATACTTATATTGTTTTATGTATGTAAGCCCTTTAAAAGTGATAAAATACATATCTATACGATATATGTATAAACATTATAGGTCATAAGTATTTAAGTCAAATAACGTTACGTATGGTTATCGTTTTGAAAACTTAAGTTAGTAGTTTCAAAATACACTTATAACTTATTCTTATTAATACAAAATGAGATATTAAAACATTCTTAGGTCATGTTAAATATGTATATATACATATATATACACAAACGTATAATTATCATATATTGTATAGTTCGTGATATCATCGGTCAAACTAGACGGTCAAACGTTGTGTAAAACTCTTTTCGAAAAACATAAGTCTCGACAATTTGGATTGCTTATCATGTTGGTAAGGTTTAATTTATGTAAATATTAATCTTATAAGTATAGAACGATCGAAAAAGTGCGGGTCGTTACACACCCTTTCTTCAAGCACTTTTGAGCTTTCAAACAACTAATGAGTTTTAGCTTTGAGTTACCTTTCTCTCCATAAATCATTACTGGCGTTTTATCCTTACGAGGAATGCGAATTGCCTTCTTGGCGCACACAACTTCAGCTCCTATTTTGGACATCCAGTCCATGCCGACTATTACATCAAAACTTCCTAATTCTACGGGTATCAAATCAATCTTAAATATTTCTCCGGCTAAATTTATTTTACAATCACGGCAAATTTTATCGGCTTTAATTAGTTTACCATTAGCTAACTCAATCATGTACTTAGCATCTAGAGGTAATGATGAACAATTCAATTTAGCGTAAAAGTCTCTACTCACGTAAATTCTATCGGCTCCAGTATCAAATATAATAGATGCGGATAAGTTATTAATGGTAAACGTACCCGTAACAAGCTCCGGGTCTTCAAACGCCTCTCTAGCATTAATAACAAATGCTCTTCCACGTGCAGATCCATTATTCTTCTCTGGATTCGGACACTGGCTCTTATAATGACCCTGTTTCCCACACCCATAACAAGTAACAGTGGCCAAGGCAGTTCTATTTGCATTAGTGGCAGGAGTCTTGGTGCCATTTGTATTTGTAACAGGAATCCGACAATCTTCAGCAAGATGACCCCTTCGATTACAATTTTTGCACACCACATTACAATAACCAGAGTGATGTTTGTGACATCTGTTACATAAAGGATTTCGTCCCTTGTAACCTGAGTTCGAACCGCTACCCGCACCTTGCGTGGTTTCTTGTTTCTTGTTGGATTGTTGATGATTACCTTCCCACTTTCTTTTGTTTCCCGATGTCTTGACATCGGTGTTCTTATCCAGAATAATCTGGTCCATTAACTCATTCGCCATGGTGATAGCTTCATGAATAGTCTTGGGTTTGGATGCTGTAACATTTGCCTTGACCTTTTTAGGCAAACCGTCTTTGTACAGTTCAATCTTCCGTTCTTCGGTTGGTACTAATTCGGGACATAGCAAAGCTAATTCCATGAATCGCTGATTGTAGTTGGTGAGTTCAGTACCAACAACTTTCAGGCTTCGTAATTCAGCTTCCAACTTCCTAACCTCGTTCCTTGGACAATACTCGTTGATTAGCATTGTTTTGAATTCTTCCCAGGGAGTATCATAAGCTACATCTCCTCCTACGGCCTTCACATAGTTTTTCCACCATGTGAGTGCACTATCTTGTAAGGTGCACGATGCATACTTGGTCATGTCCTTCTCAATACAACCACTGATTTTAAACACAGACTCAATCTTTTCGATCCACCGGGTTAAACCGACCGGTCCTTCTGTTCCACTGAATGATGAGGGCTTGCAACCTTGAAAAGTTTTGTAAGTGCACCCCACACGAGGATTTGGGTTAACTGCAGCACCTCTTGCAGCCTCGACCCATTACATTCTGTCGTTCACTCGCTGATTGATGAGTTCCTGGATTTCTTGTTCCGTCATTCGGTTCAATCGTGCCATAATCTTCAATAAGAATGAAAAAATAATTATTCACATGGAATATTATAGATGTAGTATGTATTTACAGTACATCGTAGCTTATTAATAATATGAACCAGATATTATTATAAAAGCCTTTTCTTCTTATTAGCGTTTTATAATTATACCTAGGGTAGTACCTACCCGTTAAAGTTCATACATAATAGCTTAGTACGAAAATCAATTACTATCACCCAAATAATACTTAACCATGGAAAATTATTGCATTTCACACTTCACTATTTTACGTATGCTTATCTTACATCAAACATTAAGCAAACCACACTAGTAATATTATACAAAACATTATATAATCCCATGGTTTAAAACAACAGCGCATCATTTAACCCAAAGCGTTTGTGTTCAAAGAAATCACTTAAAGGTTATCCTAGTTGTCTCCCTGCGTTTTGGCTGAGGAACCGAAGAACTGGATGTCGGGATAGAACTAATAGGAATAGCGGGAATAGGTGTGGAAGTATCTGGTGGAGTTGGTGCCACAACATCCTCTCTAGACTCGGGATTTAGATTTTCCATTTCAGTAGCCTTTCGTTTCTTTCCTCGTTCGAACTTGTCTTTCGTAATTTCCTGTATTTCTTCCTCCTCAGGATCACTTTCCGGTTCCTCTTCAATTGATTCATCCGGAACTTGTGAGTCTTCCCCAAAGGTGTCGTTTTCATCATCAGATAGATTAATGACTGGAACACCATCTGAAGAGTCTGGTTCGGAGTCGCTGAATGTGATAATAAGTTCTAAGCCAGACATCTATCACATAACAACTAGCACGTTAATACCATATAATATTTACATATTAATTTTTAACCAACAAGGATAAGCAATAGTTTTCGAAATCAAACACGGTCAAAGTCCAGACTCACTAATGCATCCTAACAAACTCGATAAGACACACTAATGCAAATTCTCTGGTTCTCTAAGACCAACGCTCTAATACCACATGTCATAACCCGACCTTAACCATAAGGACGAATACAATAACATATGATTTCATCGCGAGGTATTGACCTCTATATGCGACATTTTTCAAAAACTGCATTCGTTTTTACAATACAAACCATAGCTTTTATTACAAATACAAGGTTTAAACAACTTAATAATGATTATCGTTTAGCGATAATCTTAGACTTACAAACTTTACATGTGATAATAACAATACGACCTCCAACATATTTTACATTACAAATCCTCCGATATGCAGTTTTATTTTTGACACAAATATGCATACTCAAGATCTTGCTTAAATTCAACATGTTGCAGCGGAAGCTTTTAGTTATCACCTGAGAATAAACATGCTTAAAACGTCAACATAAAGTTGGTGAGATATAGGTTTAATGCCGGCAGCGTTATAAATATAGACCACAAGATTTCATATATAAACGTTTTAATAAAAATATTCTAAGTTGTTGAGAACTTGATAACCATACTTAACATTTAATCAACGTCGCATATTCCCTTTATTATGAAATCTTACTACATCGTACCAAGTGTAGTTACCAAAATGAAGTACTGTGCAACCGTTGAATACTGGTCGTCCAGTCCGGTTGGGATTGTCAGGCCCGATAGATCTATCAACAGGATTCGCGTTTACAATACCTCATGTAAATAATAGTTACCAAGTTACAGGGAAGTATGCCAGTGGTACAACTCAACGTAGAATATATATTTTTAATCACTTGTGTCCATAACGTAAATCATAAAATGCATGTATTCTCATCCCGAAATATTTAGAGTTTAAAAGTGGGACTATATACTCACCTTTTCCTTGAAGGTATTTAACTCGACTTGGTCTCCGATAGATATCACGAACCTAACCATATATATAATATATCAACATATTTTCTTTTCAAGTAATCGTTACACATATATATATATATATATATATATATATATATATATATATATATATATATATATATATATATATACTTATAATACTTTTAATATTTTCTTAGTCCGTAGTTAGCAGTCTGTTGTTAATGGTCCACAATTAGTTGCTCAATAAAATAAATAAAGACCCCATCGTATTCGTATTGATCAAAATTAATCTCGACCCATGGTACCATGTTGTCAAATGACGTGTTGCGTACATAAAGTACCGTGTTGTCAGATGACGTGTTGCATACAATCATGAGGTCTTATGATTAATCTTCTCGTGTTGTTTACAGGTGGTCCTGGAATATATAAAATCAAATCATAAGTAAATATATATTAAATATTATGTTAATTAGCCAAGATATGATTAATCCGATTTTGTCATAATATGATATATTACAGGTTTTGAAGTGTTTAAAAAATCAAAATAGAAGGATCTATTTAGTTTGCGAACAGGTTTGAAATCATTCAAACTATGTTCTTGTTGTTAAAAATTTTATAACACAAAATAAGATAGCTATATAAATATGAATCGAATAAGATTATGAATAAGGTTACTACCTCAAGTTACTTGGATAAAGCTACTGGAAAAGATAGAAAATAATCTTGATCAAACTTTCTTATGATGATTATAGGTTGTTCATGAAGCTAGTTCTTCATGAGTATTTGCTGAGATTGTGAAGAACACTTAGAGTTCCTAAGAGTGTGTTTTTTTTTGGTTAGAGAAAGATGGTTGTAAGAATGAAATGAAAAACCAAGGTGATGGTGATACTTATAGGACAGTCTGGTTGTTGAGGGAACAAGGACAAATTATTGTGTTGAATTTTTGAGTAATAATGTATGCTAGCTTATAAATAAGATTCCCTCTTATCTAGGGCAGATCTAAAGATGATAAGGATATTGATTTGATGTGTATTTACCAATAGTAAATACGTATGGATGATGAGTATGATACGGTAAAAGAAGCTCAAAATCGGGCTTTTATTTTGGGTCCAACCGGGCCAAAAATAAAATTTTAAGACATTTTTAAGACATTTTGGGTCCAACCGGGCTCTGCCCCTTGGACCCCGCCAGGGGTTGCCACCCCTTGGACCCCGCTTATCGGGGGCGCTGCCCCCGAACCCCCGTCATAATCAAGATAAGTTCAAACAAGTGTGCACTCCACACTTCCCCAAACTTGTTCGATATTTATCAAGATTATTTTGGTTACAAATTAATCCTATTACACTTAAATCATATTGGTGACATAAATCACAACACATTATAGATTGTAAGTATATATGTCAAAGAACGTTACATATAGTTATCGTTTTGAAAACTTAAGTTAGTGGTCTCAAAGTATACTTATAACTCATTGTTGTTAGTTCACAATGAAATGTTAAACCATCCTTAAATCATGTTAAATATGTATAGATATGTACATATACATAATCGTATAATTATCGTGTGTTATATAGTTCGTGATATCATCGGTCAAATTGGACGGTCAAACGTTGTGTAAAACTCTTTTCAAAAATATAAGTCTCAACAGTTTGGATTGCTTATCATGTTGGTAAGGTTTAATTTATGTAAATATTAATCCCATAAGTATAGAACGATCGGAAAATTCTGGGTCGTTACAAATGGTGTGTGAGGTGGAGTGAATTGTAAGACAATCCCACAATTCTACATGTGGTCCAAAAACTCTTGACTCATATACTCAGTTCATCCATCAGAGTGAAGTGATTTAATGATATTTCCAAGCTGACTCTTTACTTCATTTTGAAAGACTTTTGAACATTTCAAAAACTTCATGTTTATGTTTCAGCAATTAAAACATAACCATATCTACTATAACCATCGGTTATTGTAACGAAGTAAGACTTACCATTTCTAGACATTGTTCTAAAGGGCCACATACATCAATATGTATTAGTCCTAAAAGATATGTAGCTCTTTCACCTAAGTCGGAGAAATGAGCTTTTGTCATCCTTTCACATAAACATTACTCACATACATCAAATGACTCAAAACCATTTGATTCCAAAAGTCTATAAGAATGGAGTTTTGAAATGCGTTATTTATATGACCAAGATGACAATGTCATAGATAGGTCTTATTTAAGCATTTCTTGAATTGCTTGGCAGAATAGGTATACATAGAATTATCATTTGAAATCACACCATGCATATCAATTTCAAAAATACTATCACTTGTATAGGCATTAAGATAAAAAAAAATATTATCCTTAGAAATTGAAATATCAAAGTGCGTAAATACAAGTTCAAAATCAACATCTTTCAAATCATATTGCTCCTAATACTAGGAGCATAATAACATTGTTTCAATAAAACAATAAGATCACTTGGAAGATTAAGCTCATAGTGACCAATGGCTTCAATCGAAGCTTGATTCCCATTTCTCACTCGCAAATCTAGTATGCCTTTCTTCAGTCTATTACTTCTTCTCATTCCTTTCATATTGTTACAGGTGTGAAGGCCACAACCGGTTAACAAAAATCCAGGAATCACTAGAAAAAGTATATAACTGTATATGTAATATACCTGAGTTTGCTAGTCTTACCCGCATTACCTTTTCTCAGCTCAGATTGGTAGATATGACAATTTCCTTCTCCAATTTCCAACCTTTCCACAATGGAAACTTTCGGCGTCTTTTGTTGGGATTTACTTCTTGGAAGGTGGAATATTTTCCTGGCAAATGATTTACCATATCCCTTCCACAATGTATTCGACTTATTCGTTTTCACCCGTTCATCCTACTTCTCCTACTCATTGAACAACTTCCGATAAGCATTTTGCTTAGCAGCAGGAGCTGCGCAAACAGGAGGATCGGATAAGGGTTCTAATTTTGTTCAACTTCCATTCATGCTTGAGAATAATTCTCAGGTTGCAGTGCCAGTCTAGGAAGTCTGAACATTGAGTTTATCCTTCTCTAACAAAGAAGGAAGTGTGTTTTGGTTTACGTTTTGATTATTTGACATCTACAACAGATATAAGATTCAATTTAGTATTTTCGATAATGCGCTTTAATAAATTAACTACCCAAGTTTTTATAATTTTTAAAAACAATTAATTTACGAAAGCCTAAGATCCACATAGAGGTTCCATAGCCACATCTGTTGATCAGCTAGCAGTTATGGAGTCTATTGGTAGGTAGCGGGTACCAATTGCATTACAAGTACAACTCTTAGAACTTTATGGGACCTAGAGATATATGTAGTCCAATAAACCACTATTATCTAATGGCATGTTTGTCCCATCCTTGCCTCGAACTCAGGTCTCACCGTGAATACGATTAAGTCGTCCAATTTGGAAAAAGTGGAAATTTACGTTAGTGTCACTAGATCAAAAAATCCACCTCGTAGCTATAATTCAGCCTAGTCTCACTAGATCAGAAAAATAATGAGGAGTGTTTGCAAACTCATTGGATGACATGTCTTAAATTTGACGGGTATTTTAGAAAAAGTTCGTGTTAACGAATAATGCATCCACACAAGATTCGCTACACTATTAGTTAAAAAAAACATTTTAACCAATTATATATATGTCAATCGTGTTTATGCGTCTAGTTTGTTATTTTATTTTATATATAAAAATAACAAATACACATTGTATATCATTTTAAAACAGTTTTAAAAGATGTCGCCCATATATATTATTTGAGTTTCAAAAAATATTTAACTTTAAACTCGTTAGAGTTTAACTTTCTAAAATCATCAATTTTAATCTTGAAACTCGTTACCGGTTTTATTTGATGTTTTCATCAAAAACATTTAGCATATATTATAATCAACAATTAAATATAAATGCATACAATAAAACACAACCATGCATCACACACACATTGCCTAGCCCAAAAATCCTATGCTTGATCCCATGAGCTGACATGGGATCAAGAGGTCAAACTAAGGGTAATATCGTAGCTCCCACTTGATTCAATAACTTAGTGAAAAACTTGACAAACGCCATCGTTGTTAACTTGATTTGTTCGCCATCTTCTAAGTCAAACTTCACGTTGCATCTGTATCTTCAATCTTCATCTTATTACATTTATTTAAAATTGAAAAATACAACTAATCTAATACTTTTACAATTTGGAATAAACATAAATAAATACTATGAAATTGAAAAATAAATAAAATACAACTTTGGCTTCAAAATGGCCTTTCTAATAAAATAAATAATCAACATGACATAATATTGCCGTAATCAACAATCACAACAATCATACATAGGTCGGGGCATTATGAGCTATGTGTGCAATCACAATTTTAATAACTACATTATTAAAACCTATATATGGCTTGTCCATGGATACAATGCATGTGTATAACCATGGAATACAACAATCAACAATTATAATAAATATTCAAGCCATAATAATTAAATCTACAATTTAAAATAGTGATATTCTTTCAATCATATTTGTGTGTCATGAGGTTAAGTCAACAAAGTTGACTTTCAAAACCATAAAGGTTTTGACTTTTACCAATTCACCACGAAGTTAAATCTAAAGAAAATCACGCAACAATTAATATGGTGTAAAAGCGGCTCGGATACCACTAATGGAAAACCGTGTGTACCTTTAAATTTTATAAACGCAGCGGAACATGAAAATAAACATATTTTTATTTTAATAATAAACATCTTTTATTATTTATAATAAACTTTCAAGTAAAACATTCACACGATTAACGATCCCAACAAGATTTAATTACACCTCTAATAATTGTCAGCTAACAAATTCACAAAGAGGAGTTTAGATATACCTTTAGCGAGCGATGCAAGAACGGTAGAATCAACTGTCCACATCTAGGTTGAAACATATATTCAAAGTGTATGAATATCTCTATGGTTGATCCACACAGCACGTCAAACAACACCAATCAGATGCTAGTCAGTATATAACCCAAAAGTAATATCACTATATTACTTAGACAAAGTTTGAGAGATTTAAACAAATAAAACCAAAACATTTTTACTTCACGTCAACCATAAAGACTAATTACAAAAACATTAAGATTAGAAGAACACCTTTTTCTTCTTTGTAGTTCTCGAATAGCAAAGCAATGAAAACCCATTTTTATTTTATTTGTACTATATGTCTTGTGACCCTTTTCTTCTATATATAACCAACAATCACATGGGGTTATATATATATGCTATAATTTAAGATATTATTTAAATTGATACGTATCCTAACTTTTCAAATCAAGTTGATTCTTTGGAAAATCACATGGGGTTACATATATATTAAGATAATATTTAAATTGATACATAACGTAAAATTTAACTAACTTCCAAATCACATTGATTCCTTTAAAGATTTGATGTAATCTTTTAAACTTGCAAATCAATTTTACTTAGCCGACATTGAGGTTCATTAATTACATATTAATAAAAATAAAACTCTTATTATTTAATTAAATCATATTAATTAAATTATGTTTTCTCATACTATAGGTTATAATTATATATCAACATTATATATCAACAATATATAATAATGTTGTCTAAATGCTAAAGTGTGTGACCCCATAGGCCTGTATATAATCGGTAGTATAGATTTATTTTATGACGTGCACACTAAACCAACAGTAACAACCTTCAAGTGAGCCTAAACATAAGATTATTATCTTGACCTTATGTGGTTAAAATTAGTGATTCAATAAATATGTGCTTATAATTATTTGATTTTTCAGTGGAATTCGTTTTGTGACAAGGGTCGCATAATGTATTGTTTATTTAATTTGGGCTTGTTAAGACCACTTACGCTGCATTCTCAATATTTTTTTAATAGAAAGGAAAGGAAACGGACATATTAAAAAATATTAGTGATTCTCGAGTTCTTATTTTAAACGGAGATTAGAGGAGAGTCCTGGATTAGAAAGGATAATACATTAACATTTTTTTAACAATAAACGTAAGGGATAGTAAAATACTCTCATCCCTTTCTTTTCCACTCCTTTCTTTATGAAAATAAAACTCGAGAATACAACGTTAATGATGTGCGATGTGTTACACGTACCTGGTAAATACCCGTGTGAGATGAGGCTGGGGTTTTCTCACTTTAAAGAAACTCCAGATTGCATATATACTCCTTGCGTTCTTAGTATTTCCACTTTTGGAAACTTTTCAACACATATTCAAACGCACCCTTAGAACCTCAAGCCCTAATTTGGTGATTCTTATTTCCTGGATTGAGTCAAGTTGGGTAATCTATTGTTGGTGATTTTGGAATCAAAACCAGGTATGTATCACAAAATTTGGTTAATTAAATTTTGGGTTTTTATTAGGTTTTAGAAAAGGTTGAAACTTGACTTGATTCTTTTTGATATGTGTGTTAGCTTAAATTATTGATTGATTTACTTTCTATACTTGTTATATAACTTTTGTGCACCAGTAGATCGACTAAAACGGACAGATTTCGCGATATGGGTGTTAAAACCCATAAAAATGTTGTTATTGTTCTTCAGTTTCAACCCGAGTGACTAGTCACTCGTGTGCTTGAACCATGAAAATGGTACGGGTGAGACCCACTCGTGTGAGTGAGGTCCCACCCCATGCGAGTGAATTCGTATATTTATGATATCTGTCCTTTACGACTAACACTTATTCTTCTGAGTGAGTTGGTCAACAGTGTACGCTATATTCTCAATTATACGGTTCACTTTGTGATTTTGTAGATTGTATAAGTGTTACACTCGTACAAACCAGGTACCAGACTTACGGTTGAGGTTACTCGCACGTGCGTGTGAGCTCACTCGTACGGCTGACTTGTGCTTCAGAATGTGTCAAGTGTAATTTTGACCCGAATGTTGTGTTGTTGTATTTTAACTGATTAACTATTTAAACATTGTTTTAAAATATTGTGTTAACATGGAATACAATATTTATAGGTGATAAAGTAAAAGAGAAGACTCGGCAATATTAGAATTCCTAGTTCTTGCTGATATTCGCGTGAGTGGAACTATGTGTAACACCCTGATTTTTTTTTATATCATAGCGGAAGACTGAATTCACATAATTACCTATAGTTAATTACAAACATGATTATTACAAATCATCTAGTTAATTACTTAATTACAAACCACAGGTGTTACGTTAAACAACTAGTTACGTAATTACAAAAGCTAAGACATCAGAGTTCGTCTTGTCAAACATATCGTCAGCCCGACTCCCATCCCTACCAGCACTAAGATCCAAAACCTGCAAGGGAGGAGGTGAGGGGTTACAACAAGGCTAAGTGAATGGAACTATCAAAAGGTCTAGCATACATTACCAACTTGTATTCCTACAGCAACAACTATATACAACATACAACAACTAGCAACTAACAACTAGCAACTGGCAACTATGCTCCAACTAGAGGACCGACAGCTTGTACGGGCACACGACCCTAGTTGATCAGGCTAGAATCTACTGATAGTCCTTACTACTGAATCCCCAGTATAGTAATCCACATGCAGGTGATGCGTTATTCAGCACTATACTCAAAAAACAGTAGCCAACTGGACCTAACCACAACTAGGTTGACCTCTCTGAGCTGAACCTAACAGATCAAGGTTCCAACAACAACAACAGCAACAACTTGTGCACATACAACCAGTCAACTACTACTACATGCAACTAATACTACTAAAAGCATGGCAACCTTAACTGTGATCAACTGTATAACATGGCTACTAAACATGGCAACTAACAACAATATAAACATAGTAGCGCAACTTGCTACTCTATACTACACCAGAAGATAATCCCACTCACCGAATACCAGCAACTAGCTCAGATAATCTATCACTTAGCTTCTTCCTTATCCTTATCACCTGAACATAAGGCAAATCAAGTTAGTTTCTGTCCGTTAGCATGAGACAGCATAATACAGCAAATCAGTATTAAAAGCGCCACTAAAAGTCTTCCTAACACTTATGCATTTTCAGAATTTACATCCTGATTATCATAAGTCGCGCGAGCAGCATAACGGCTAGAAAATGGCCAAATTACACCACAATGCAAAACTGATCTGCATCCGTACGATTGCAAGTCCATCCGTATGGTTGCATCGTGCACCCGTATGGTTGCACACCCACTGCCCAGTTGCACCAACACCCCTGCATTCGTACAGTTGCACATGCACCCGTACGGTAGCACAATCTACTGTAGTGACCCTACTTTTTCCGTTATTCTTTACCGTTTATATTTAACTTCTGTTTATTGGTATTCGTGCCACATCATTTCCATGACTTATATTATTATTTGAATAATAATATTTTCCTTATTATGTGTCATATAATTATATGTGTTCATATTTGGATTTGTACGTTTCCACGTTTCTTGGATTTCTATCCGGCGAAAAATTTTAGTTTTCAAACCAACGGTTAGACTTTTGAGATTTTTGAATCCAAAATATTATAATTATGCTATTTTTATATCATATGAGTATATAAAGTATTTCTATATTTTATTTTTCGCATGTGCGTAATTCCTCCGAAGATTTTATCGCGTAACGGCGTTTTCGCGTTTCGGGCTTCGTTCGGGCATTCAGTCCACAAGCAATTACACATAGCATCATTTTAGGCTAACAGGGCTCACCCCCATACTATTTTAGGATGAACCATTCATGGGGAGGGGGGGATAGTTATCAAATTCTCAAACTTGTGATCTTAATCCTTAATCTCCTCATTTCACTTTCATTTTAACCTAAACCAAAATATTTTCTCCTCCCTTTTCCTCTCTTGTGAACCATCACCAACACCACCATACATCGTCATCATCTTCATCAAATTGTTACTCATTTCAAGGGGCTTTTATCATAATCGGATTCACCGTATTGTTCTCTACGCATCTATACTAATCATTTCTTGATTAGGGTATAAACCATAACCCTAGATTTTTTAATTTCAATCATTTTTACTGATTTTGTATGATTATTGATGTTATAGTACTTGTGTATGATTCTATTGTTGATATAATGCGCAGAAATGCTCGTTTATGTATGTTTTCGGTTTGATCAAAAGTGGACAACCCTTGTTTTGTTAAAATCAGTATACTTAACAGATGTTTTTGGTTAAATAAAGTGTATATATGAGTTTCACTCATCAAGATAATAATTTTAGGCTTTAGATTCATGTTGTTTCGAGTTTCGGATCACAAGTTATGCTTGTTTTAGTGTTTTGATGAAATTGAAATCTAAATGCTTGTGATATTAGTTTTGGTCCGACTTTGTTACCATTTTTGGAGCCTCTATGGTGCACCATTTGGATAGAATTTATGATTGGATGAACATTCATATTCGGGTCATCGAATTCCGAGCCACGGATCACCCGGAATGGCTAAAACAAGTTTTAAAACGGATTAATGAAAATTTTTGGTTCATTGCTGTATGTCACGACTTATGAACTGATCTTAGGGTGCTCTTGAGTGCACTAATGTGTCGTGTTGATTGGTTAGACGAGGATGCATATAAAATTCATCGAAAATCGACACCCGAGGCTCAAGTTATGACCCGGCGAACTTTTAATTAAACTTATGGTTATAAATCTTAAAGTTAGGTTATAAATAATGATTTGCATTATAATTAAATTACTTATGATATAAAAGTAATTATTTTAATTAAGACTTATGATATATATTTATTATATCATTTAATAATTATTATGATTTAATTATTCATATAATTAAATTTATGATTAATAATACTTTTATTATTAATGAAAATACTTATGATAAGTATTAAACTTATGTTATGAGATTATTATATCAAGACTTATAATAAAGATTAATTATTTATTTATGTATTATAAGACTTAGTTATTATATAATTATAATACGATTTAATTATTAAATACTTATGATTTAATAATTATATTAAAATACTTATGATATGATTAATAATTCATTATTAATTAATAATGCTTATGATATGATAAAAAATTTATTATTAATTAATAATACTTATGTTATGATTAATATTTAATTAATTAATTAAATACTTAGGTTATATTAATTATATCATTTAAACTTATGTTAACTTTATAATTTAATTTAATTTAATTAAACATATGATATGACATGATTATACAAGTATGACTTTAAATAACATTGTAACTTATATTATTAATATAATTTTCACTTTAAATCTCAATGTTGACTAAGGTTGACCAAGTTGACTTTGACTTTCAGTTGACTTTGACTTTTCTAATTAAGGAAACTTTCCAAAAATAGAAAATTTCCAAAAATAGAAACTTTCCAAAAATATACAAGTATGACTAAAGTTGACTTTGACTTTCAGTTGACTTTGACTTTTCTAATTAAGGAAACTTTCCAAAAATAGAAACTTTCCAAAAATAGAAACTTTCCAAAAATAGAAACTTTCCAAAAATGGAAAACCTGCTAAAAATAGAAAGTGCGTGTTATACGCTGTCCTGATCATACCGAAACATACTGAGTGTTGTTTTATGCTTATTTGCAACAAGTACTATAGCTATCATACTAAGGCTTGACCTAAGTTAGTTATTTATATCGACTCGCTTTATTTATAGGTCGGAGTTGTGATCATTCTTGATCACTTTACCATTTGTTGTTCGCATTTCTGTGTTGTTGCTTCATTTGCTTTAAGGTGAGTTATAGTCCCATTTTTCTATTTTAAATCTGTTGGGATAAGAATACATGCAATTTATTTTACATTGGACACAAGTGGAAATTGGTTTAAACTATTCATTGTGAGTCAGACGAAAATATTCCCTAATCTGGTAATTTTAATCACTGGTTTCTACTGGTGAACGTGAATCCTATGGATAAATCTATCAGGCCTGACAGCCCTATTTCGTGGTAGTCGTGCTAGCAGTTACAGACTGAATGTATTAGTACTTCGTATTTAAGAAGATACACATGTTCAGTGTATATTTTTATATTGGTTATTGTTAATGGTAAGGAGTTGTTAAGTTATTACCAGGTGGCTCACGGGTTAATAGAATAATGTTTGTATATATTTTCGAGCATATAATTTTGTTCAAAATGAGTCTTTATGTTTTCAAACATAAATTTTTATGGTTTAAATTAATTATTGTTTGCAATATTAATCCTATAATTCACTCAATATTTTTGTTGACAGTTTACTGGCATGTTTTATTCTCAGATTCATGATTGATTGCTTCCGCTGTGCTTAGAGAGTTTGCATTGTCTGTCGCAGATTTTGATTTAAACATTAAACATTGCATTCTACTTTAAATATTGTTACATTGTGGGTAATTGTTGACTTGTTTTGGTCAACTCTTTTTATACATTTGGGTTGGTTTTTCTAAATTTTCAAATGATTTAGATTTTTCCTTTTGAGGTAATCAATTTTATTAAATGAATGCAATGTTATTTATAAAAATTCATTTAGAGTTATGATCAAGCTATGGGACCAAGTGATGGATCCGTTAAGGATACTTGACGGGTCGTCTCAGTTGGTATCAGAGCCTTGGTTGTAGGGAATTAGGCTGTATTGATGTCGTTACCCGAGTCAATAGGGTACATTAGTGAGTCTAGTCTACAGCCTGACCTATAGCGTATTATTATATGTGATTATTTGTCTAAAGACTCGTCCTAATCCATCTGGACGAATACATTACATTTGGCTACATCGTGAGGTACTTGACCTCTATATGATACATTTTACAAACATTGCATTCGTTTTTTAAAAGACAATCTTTCATTACATCGAAAGTTGACGGCATGCATACCATTTCATAATATATCCAACTATAATTGACCTAGTAATAATCATGATGAACTCAACGACTCGAATGCAACGTCTTTTGAAATATGCCATGAATTACTCCAAGTAATATCTCTAACATGAGCAAATGCACAGCGGAAGATTTCTTTCATACCTGAGAATAAACATGCTTTCAAATGTCAACTATAAGGTTGGTGAGTTCATTAGTTTATCATAAACATTCATTTCCATCATTTTAATAGACCACAAGATTTTAATTTCCATTTCTCATAAATATACATCACATGCATAGTGATGTTATGTGAGGGGTATATGAAATAGTATTAATTTTTACAAGAAAATACTATTAAATACAATATAATTTTACACAAGATATTTATTTATTTATAGAGTGGATATACCTAAACCTTGCTACAACACTTATGTAGTGACCCGAACTTTTCCATGTTTATATATATTAATTGAGATTGATATTTACATGATTAAATGTTTCCAACATGTTAAGCAATCAAACTTGTTAAGACTTGATTAATTGAAATATGTTTCATATAGACAATTGACCACCCAAGTTGACCGGCGATTCACGAACGTTAAAACTTGTAAAAACGACATGACGATATATATATATGGATATACATATGGTTAACATGAGATTATGATAAGTAAGTATCTCCATAATTATATTAACAATGAGTTATATACATATAAACAAGACTACTAACTTAAGGATTGCGAAATGAGACATATATGTAACGATTATCGTTGTAACGACATTTAAATGTATATATATCATATTAAGATATATTAATATATCATAATATCATGATAATATAATAATTTAACATCTCATTAGATATAATAAACAATGGGTTAACAACATTAATTGAGATCGTTAACTTAAAGGTTTCAAAACAACACTTACATGTAACGACTAACGATGACTTAACGACTCAGTTAAAATGTATATACATGTAGTGTATTTAGATGTATTAAAATAATTTTGGAAGACTTCAAGACATATATCAAAACACTCATACTTAAAGAAAATGGTTACAGTTACTTTCCCATTCTTTTCTTTCATCAAGAATTCTAGTCGTATTCTTACCCGTATTATACACAGCTTCAAAACTTACTTACTATGGGTATATACCAATAGGAACTAGCATGGGATTCCACTCTTGATTATGTCATGTATGACTAATCAATTTTAACTTCTACCATGAGCTAGTCAACTAACTAGAACTCCTTTTAACCCCACTCACCACTTACCAATTACCACTCATCATTCACCCCATTTCACTTCCAATTCTCTTTCTAATTCTCTCTCAACACACACACACTATTATAAACGTATTTTTCCAGTATTTAATCATCATCTTCATCAAAAATCACTTCAAGAATCAAGCTATAATCATCATAGGAAGAACACTTCAAGAACACTTCAAAAATCCCTTCAAGTTTATTAATTTACTTCCAAGCTTTCTAATCCATTCCAAGTAATCATCTAAGATCAAGAAACCTTTGTTATATACAGTAGGTTATCTTTCTTATTCAAGGTAATATTCATATTCAAACTTTGATTCAATTTCTATAACTATAAACTATCTTAATTCGAGTAAAAATCTTACTTGAACTTGTTTTTGTGTCATGATCCTACTTCAAGAACTTTCAAGCCATCCAAGATCCTTTGAAGCTAGATCATTTCTTGTCACTTCCAGTAGGTTTATCTACTAAACTTGAGGTAGTAATGATGTTCATAACATCATTCGATTCATATATATAAAACTATCTTATTCGAAGGTTTAAACTCGTAATCACTAGAACATAGTTTAGTTAATTCTAAACTTGTTCGCAAACAAAAGTTAATCCTTCTAACTTGACTTTTAAAATTAACTAAACACATGTTCTATATCTATATGATATGCTAACTTAATGATTTAAAACCTGGAAACAATAAAAACACCGTAAAACCGGATTTACGCCGTCGTAGTAACACCGCGGGCTGTTTTGGGTTAGTTAATTAAAAACTATGATAAACTTTGATTTAAAAGTTGTTATTCTGAGAAAATGATTTTTATTATGAACATGAAACTATATCCAAAAATTATGGTTAAACTCAAAGTGGAAGTATGTTTTCTAAAATGGTCATCTAGACGTCGTTCTTTCGACTGAAATGACTACCTTTACAAAAACGACTTGTAACTTATATTTCCGACTATAAACCTATACTTTTTCTGTTTAGATTCATAAAATAGAGTTCAATATTAAACCATAGCAATTTGATTCACTCAAAACGGATTTAAAATGAAGAAGTTATGGGTAAAACAAGATTGGATAATTTTTCTCATTTTAGCTACGTGAAAATTGGTAACAAATCTATTCCAACCATAACTTAATCAACTTGTATTGTATATTATGTAATCTTGAGATACCATAGACACGTATACAATGTTTCGACCTATCATGTCGACACATCTATATATATTTCGGAACAACCATAGACACTCTATATGTGAATGTTGGAGTTAGCTATACAGGGTTGAGGTTGATTCCAAAATATATATAGTTTGAGTTGTGATCAATACTGAGATACGTATACACTGGGTCGTGGATTGATTCAAGATAATATTTATCGATTTATTTCTGTACATCTAACTGTGGACAACTAGTTGTAGGTTACTAACGAGGACAGCTGACTTAATAAACTTAAAACATCAAAATATATTAAAAGTGTTGTAAATATATTTTGAACATACTTTAATATATATGTATATATTGTTATAGGTTCGTGAATCAACAGTGGCCAAGTCTTACTTCTCGACGAAGTAAAAATCTGTGAAAGTGAGTTATAGTCCCACTTTTAAAATCTAATATTTTTGGGATGAGAATACATGCAGGTTTTATAAATGATTTACAAAATAGAAACAAGTACGTGAAACTACATTCTATGGTTGAATTATCGAAATCGAATATGCCCCTTTTTATTAAGTCTGGTAATCTAAGAATTAGGAAACAGACACCCTAATTGACGCGAATCCTAAAGATAGATCTATTGGGCCTAACAAACCCCATCCAAAGTACCGGATGCTTTAGTACTTCGAAATTTATATCATATCCGAAGGGTGTCCCGGAATGATGGGGATATTCTTATATATGCATCTTGTTAATGTCGGTTACCAGGTGTTCACCATATGAATGATTTTTATCTCTATGTATGGGATGTGTATTGAAATATGAAATCTTGTGGTCTATTGTTACGATTTGATATATATAGGTTAAACCTATAACTCACCAACATTTTTGTTGACGTTTAAAGCATGTTTATTCTCAGGTGAATATTAAGAGCTTCCGCTATTGCATACTAAAATAAGGACAAGATTTGGAGTCCATGTTTGTATGATATTGTGTAAAAACTGCATTCAAGAAACTGATTTCGATGTAACATATTTGTATTGTAAACCATTATGTAATGGTAGTGTGTAAACAGGATATTTTAGATTATCATTATTTGATAATCTACGTAAAGCTTTTTAAACCTTCATTTATAAAATAAAGGTTATGGTTTGTTTTAAAAATGAATGCAGTCTTTGAAAAACGTCTCATATAGAGGTCAAAACCTCACAACGAAATCAATTAATGTGGAACGTTTTTAATCAATAAGAATGGGACATTTCAACTTATAGGCAGTGTGCCTAATCGTACAGTAGTGTAGTTTTTAGTAAGTCCGGTTCATCCACAGGGAACTTTTAAACAAGCTTAACGCTATATTTTTAAAAACTATATTTGTAAAAATACAAAAATATATATATGTAGTATTATTATTATAAAAGGGGGTTTTTTACCGTTTAATGACCGGTTTGTCGATTTTAAAACTTTAGTCGCAGTTAAAACCTAATGTAAAATATTAAATAAATAAAAGACTTAATTTAAAGCGTAAAGTAAATAACGATAATGAAATTGCGATAAATAAAAGTGCGATAAAATAAAATTGCGATAATTAAAGAGTACGATAATTAAAAGTGCAATTAAATACAATGACAATAAATAAAAGTGCGATAATTAAAAGTGAAATTAAATATGAAATAAAAGAATTATGCTTATTTAAACTTCCATAATCATGATGTTTGACGTGTTGATTTTTAGTTTATTCTCATGGGTTAATTGTTCTTTGTCCTGGATTATTCAATATGTCCATATGTATTTGTCCATAATAGTCCATCAGTCATAATCATAAAATGCGGAAGTCTTCGTCAAATTATTCTTATTCCCGAAGTCAAATATTCCAACTAATTGGGGATTCGAATTGTAACAAGGTTTTAATACTTTGTTTAATGAATACACCAGGTTATCGACTGCGTGTAAACCAAGGTTTTACTACTTTGTTAACAATTACACCAATTACCCTTGAATGTAATCCACCCCTTTTTCAACAAGTCTATTAACTATTAATCCAGTTTCGTGTCCGGTAAAATGAACAATTATTGGTATTTATAGATATCCCGCCCACCGTACCCAGTCAAGCGTATGTGGTTATATATAAATACGTCAAATTATAAGTCTATATATTAATTTAACGAGGTAACGTTTAGTTAATATAAAACTCATTAATAGCCCATAGTCTAATTTCCACAAGTGTCGTTCTTTTGTCCAAACCCCAATTATGGTACAAAGCCCAATTACCCAATTTTAATATTTTTAGCCCAACATCATGATTACTTCGTCTTAAATAAGCATAATAATAACTTAGCTACGAGACATTAAATTAAAAATAACATTAACCATAACTTACAGTGATTAAAAATAGCGTAGCGTTACACGGACAGAATTTCGACTTACACCCTTACAACATTCGCTAACATACCCTTATTATTAGAAATTAAAATTAAAATTAAAATTAAAATTATAATTAATATATATATATATGTATATATTTACGTATGATAGATAGAGAGATAGTATGGATATATGTTCAACCAAAACTGCGAATTTATAGGCATGTGGGCTGGATTTCAGGGCCATGCGATCGCATGACAAATATGCCTACAGGCCATGTGATCACATGGTGGTAGGTAACAGCTCACAATTCTTTGTTTTCTTGTTTGTCGACGTTTTAATAAATAAATATAATATATAAATAATTATAAGAATTATTTAAATATTATATTATATTTATGTGTATAGTTGAATTGTAATTTTTAGTCCGTTGCGTCGAGCGTTGAGAGTTGACTTTGGTCCCGGTTCCGGTTTTTCGAACGTCCTTGCGTATAATTTAATATCTTGCACTTTGCGTTTTGCTTCTTGTACTCTTGTAATTTTGAGACGTTTCTCATCAATAATTGGAACCACTTTGATTGTATTTTATACTTTTGAGCTTTTTGGTCGTTTGCGTCTTCAAATCGTCGAATCTGTCTTTTGTCTTCACCTTTTATTATTTAAACGAATATCACTTGTAAATAGAACAATTGCAACTAAAAGCTTGTCTTTCTTGAGGAATAATGCTATGAAATATATGTTCGTTTTTAGCATTATCAAATATTCCCACACTTGAGCGTTGCTTGTCCTCAAGCAATATAGTCTTTAAATAAAAATACTAGAATCACTTCTTTATTCTTCACACTTTGTACATTAGTGATTTCTATACGGCGGTATAAACAATGATAGTAACGATGTGGTTTACAGTCCCACATGACTATAAAAATTTAGATCCTTAAGGAAATTGGATCTTTATGAAAACATTCGATCTTTTGAAAATTAAATCTAGCTTTTATCCTAGATAAGTTTTCCGGAATAACCCTTCACCGGTGTTTGCAAATTGTTTTTGTGGGTTTGGTGGGTTTCAGATTTGAAAATTTTAGCTCAAAACTTGTGGTTTTGTGTCACCCACTTGCTAACCTTGTATTGGGAAAGCAACACGTCCAGTATACTTGCTCCGTATATTACCTTTCGATAAACTACCGTCCGGTTGTAAAGGAAAGCGTTGAACAAGCAACTATTAAGGCAATGTCCCCTGACATCCTTTTAATTATGGTCTATAATGTGTCGAATGCAATTACTATCCTTAGTAGGAGCAATATTAAAGCTCACCCTATAGTTTTTCGGTCTGGCATAAGGTCCTGTCTTCGACCATATTATGCAACCAGCGTTCTTACGGTTGACACTCGATTTGGTTCAGGTGACCTAATGAATTCCAGGTGAATTCCTAGGATTTTACGTTCAATGGTAATGAACGCATTGAAAATGGGTTTTCAGAAAACAAATCGGTTTGTAATTTTGAGCAAAATATTTTCTCGTTCAAGCTCGAGTTTAGATATCATTAAATTCCATGAGTTTGTAATTCTCAATCTTTAAGGTCAATCTCAAGGATTGAGTAATATCAGTCTTAAAAGCTAATTTTTGATCTTTAAGGAGATTATCCTTTCTGAGGATCTGATTCATTAGTCTTATCCACCTAATTTGCATGGCGTCCTCCCCATTTTACAAGACAGATCCTCTCATGGTTAGGATAAGTCTGACCATTTGGCGACCCTGTTTGATGATGAGGTCCGTGGATTTCCTGCTGATTTTAGAGATGACTTTTCTAGATTTTTCGTCAACCTACAGCTGGTCTGGACGACAACTTCATGACCTAAATCAAGAAGGGCATTTCTTTTTCGGAAGAATTTACTTCCTTTTAATGATGGAATTGATTCATCGTGTAGATCCATCTTTCTTTCAAATATATTACAGTAAATTGGGTAAAACTGTTTAGATTAGTCCAAAGCAAAAGTATCTTCAGTTATTTGTTACAAAAATATGTGACATATGTTCAAAATAACTTGGTAAATTTTCTCACACTTGGCTTTTATTTTCCTTTTTATTGTCCTCTATTTCATTTTAAATGAATTCTAACATTTAGGTTGTTTCTCAATTTATGTCCTTTCCGAGGTAACAATAATTTCGGTGTTAACACCTAGTTTTATCGTTCATAAATATGTATAAACATGATTTTGAGTTCATTTAATTGAAAATTTTTAAAAATTTTACTAGAATTGGGTAGTCAGTATATAAGACTAGAGCTGTTCTTTATTATCAGAGAGCACTAGATTCTAATACAACTACTGCGTTACTAGTATTTCTAATGGTAACCAAGTGTTTAAATCATAAATTTTTAAAATCCGAAAGAATTTAACCCTTTCCCACACTTAAGATCTTGCAATGCCCTCATTTGCAAGAAATCAGTAACAATTTAAATTATTGAGGGTGTTTAGCGTAGAAAAATGATTAAATTTTACCAAAGTTTCCAAACATATTGGCGTTTGTTTGTTGAATGATAAATGGTGCACATCATTTGTTCATTCCGTCTTGTTGTTACATCACATTTATTTTTCGTTTTGTCTTCAAAAGTATTAGCTTTTGCTGAACTTAATGCCAGTCTTTGAAAATGCGCTATTTTACCCTGTTTTGTACAATCGATAATATACATACAATACAAATATAAACATGCATGGCAATTTGAAATGGAACTTAGAATCCCACTTTCAAATCAAATATGAAACATTAGTACAACAAATAAAAATATTAAACATTACAATAAAAGTATCATAATATAATGTGTTTAAACATAAATAAACAGAAATAATAAAAATTAAAAATCATATAAATTACCAACCGGAACTACATCAATCTGGATAGGGGTTCCAGTTCATGTCATCGTCCGGGTTCCATGGTTGGTGATAGGTGTACTGGTATGCCTGGTTAGGGTCGTAGAGAGTATAAGGTGGTCTCATCTCGGGCTGGTGTTGAGTATAGTAAGCGGGTCAGGTCGGAACGTAGTGATCCTGAGGTGACAGCCGGCTCATAATCTGACGCTGATGATAGTCCCATCTATCATGCTGTCGTTTCCTGGAATGCTCGTAATCATTCCGGGCTTGCCACTGCTCCATCCGACGAAATCTATCCGCGTTTGTCATATCTACCTCCTCTACACGCTGGTAGACATCAGTCATAGCCTCCCGAATGACATCCCTAATGTCATCTGCTTCCTCCATCTCCTCATTCGAGCCTCTCTCTACCTGAGGATGACTACCTTCATAGGGTATTGCCTGGTTGCGTGTACTCTTCAGTACCTTAGCACCCGCATAAGCCCTTAATCCTAAAAGCTCAACCTGTTCCCTACATTCCAAAAGTGGACCCCCTTGGTCCTTATCTACACCTAAATACTCTCCAATGAGAGTAACAAAAATACCTCCTCCAATTATCCCCCCTTCCTGTATTCCTTCAACCATCTTAGATAAATAAAAACCAACACAGTAGGAGATATTAACAAAGCCTCTTGGGTCTCGAATATACTTTAGGTAAAATAAATCATGTAAGGTCAATTTTTCCTTGTTGTGACCTCTCTGTGTAATCGAGTTAGCCAAAAATCTATGAATTATACGAAGCTCGGCTCTGTTAATATGTAAGTAGGTATGTGTTCCTCCCCGCCCAAAAACATTATAATCTGACATACGCCTCCAGACGACGTTCGCATCAAAATTCCTATCTACCCTTTCACCACGATAAATCAAATTCATACAATCTGGTAGTAGTAATTTAGCGGGCATATATATCTGCAAAGCCTTGGCCATGTCCAGCATGGACATCCTGTACATCCTACGGCCAAGTATAAATCTAAGAAAACTTTTATCATCTAATATATCTACATCTACATTTAATGCTATAGTACTCATAAGCTCAACACACCATTCCTTATATACAGGTCTACGAATGGTAAATAAGCATTCCCAATCAGTAAAAGAAGAACTGCCATACCTTTGGATCAAATGCTCCCTAACACGGTCAGCAAGTTGAACCCTTTCCAAAGGATTCCAATCAATTACCCTAGGCACCTCTACATCTTTCGTTATTAATTTGAATTTATTACTTTGATATGCTGGGTAATCTCTCCAGCTTCTATCGAATCTTAGATTAGGATGCAATGTATGTTCAGGAATCGTTGGGGTATTCTAATGGCAGATGCATCGGAATTACTGTGAATTCATTAGCAAACTGTAGCGGATCATAATAAGGTACATGTTGATCAGGCTGATGTTGTTGTTCCTGTTGTGGTTCTTGTTCGGGTTCTTACTCGTATTGCGGTTCATATTCTGGTTCAGGTTCTTGTTGTGGTTGTCTAGATGACGATGAAGCACCAGCAGTATCGGTTTTCTGCAAAACACATTAAACACGAAATTTGTGCATCCAAATATGCATTAGTGTTAGCAAAATAACAACTTAAATTAACCACAATAACATGTTCAATCAAAATTAAACTTATACACATTTTCACATTTTTTACAATTCTACACTTTTTCAAATAAGCACATATGAAAATGTATACAAAGTTCTTTAGCATTTAACTTAAATAACATGTCAAAATAGCCTTTACTAGCAATTAAACAAGTCTCAAATGGCAATTATATCAAATTAATCAAGTTCATGAATTTTGGACTTAAAAAGTCCACTTTAATCTCCAAAAATCATGTTTAGGATCAAAGTTTGGATCATTTAACTACCTAAATATGTTACACTACTTAATTTAGCAATAATTCATGACAAAAATCGGCCATAACCTGTTTATATCAAAAAGCCCCAAATTGCTCAAGAACACAAACCCTAGATTCCTAAAAATTTTGAAGTTTTTGGCTTCAAATCATGTTAAATAGCATCAATCTAGGCTATACATGCATAAAATACTAACAATTTAACACTAATTAAACTAGAAATTAACAAAATTGCATTAGGTAAAATATTGGTAATTATCACAAAAACTAGAAAATTTATGAGTTTGGGGGTTTAATTTTTACCTTTTTGTTGAAGAATCCGAACCTATGCATGATTAGAGCAAGAAATTTGACGAATTACGGTGAAAAATGGTGAACTTTAGAGAGGATTTGAGTGTGTTTTCGTATGTGTTGTGTGTGTGTTGGTGTGAGGCAGAAGCAGGTCGACTGGGACTTTTGTTCCTGACCAAAATTCCAGGGCCATGCGATCGCATGGCTATAAAGGCCACCATGCGATCGCATGGAGTTCCGGGAACAGTACCATTTGCTTTTTTTTTTTATTTTATAAAAACCTTATAACTTATAAAACATATAATTAATAAAATTTTAAAAATTTATTTCTTTTTAGGATGAGGGCGTTTCGGATCGTTGTCCTAGTCCGTCCCTCGACAAAATTTTAAAATTTGTCAATTCAAAGCTCGGTTTTAAAAGTAAAGATTTTTGGGGTTTTTTTAATGTTTTTGGCATACTTTAATTCAACAAGATTAAAAATAATGATAATAAAAGTTCTCGCCCCTTCCTTGGGTAAAGCAATTTCGGTTCAATGACCTAGTCTTCAACTTACGACGAATTTTAAAAATCATATTTTTAACTTAACGAAATAAAGTAAATTTTTGTTTTTACCAAACTTAATTTAAAATGCATAAAATTAAAAATTTATATTAATAAAATTGAAAATTCACACCAAACTTTTATTATATTTTTGTTTTTATACATGCAAACTTATATTAAAAATATAATTTTTTAAATATTTACAATTTTAAATATATTGATTTAAAAAAAAAATTAAAATATCAATTTAATATTTATATATTAATTTTAAAAACAAAGTAAAAATAAAATTAAAAATCTTTTTGGTCTTTTATCCCACTTTAATCAATCAAATGTTATCAAAAATATACGCCCCTCTTTTCGGTAAAGTAATTTCGGCTATTTTACCTAGTTTTACTCCTGACGAATTTCTGAAATATTTTGGGTTGATTCATTAAAGATATTTATACCTTAAGAATAAACGGTAAATTTTGCAGTGATGTAATAAATTTTTGTATGATATCAATAATTTCGGTCGCAAAACCTAATTTTATTGAATACCAATTTAATACTTTATAGCGAACGATTTAGCGTTTATTATCAAAAGGTTAAAAGTAATAAAAATAAAAATAAAAACTGTACATACTTACCTGTGAAATAGAATTCTTAGTGACCTGCTTTAGCCCACTCATAAGATAGTCGGACTAATTGGTTTTCCATAGCTACATAGGCGTAACCTCGAGCATTCAACGTTTTTTCTTCGAAACATATGAACGGTCCATCTCTGCATAAAGTAACAAATTCGGTATTGGAATATGTCTGATTCATCGAGCATTTTCCTTCGTGTGACCATTTTCCGCATTTGTGACATCTTTCAAGGTGTCGTGCTCTTCTTTTTGCTGCGGATTTTGATTTTCCTTTACCAAATTGTAACTTATTATTTTCGTTTCTGGATTCTTTTCTTACTCCGTCCAATTTACCTCTGATTAATGATACTATTTCACTTGGAAGGGTGTCATTATTACGTTTAGTGATCAAAGCGTGTAGCATTAGACCATGGTTTAGTTCACAGGAAGTCTTCATCTCGTAAAACCTAAAAAAAAATAAAAAATCAGAATGGGGGGAGAAGACTAGTTCTTTAGGGTCTGCTAGGGAAAGACCATTCGGGTTCCATTTTCGAGAACTACACGAAAACAGAAAATCTAACTCTAACAGAAATACATATTATCCTTTAAAGACTTGATTCTCCCCACACTTAGTTAGATGTGGTGTTGAAATTGTAATTAACTTTGTTTTCAATTGCACTAATAACAACTTGTATATCTTTGACTTTTGCTTCAAGCCATTTGTTGATTTCCTCCGTAGCTTTCACAAATTCAACTAACATCGCCTTTTCTTTTGGCAATAAATTGGATAGTAATCGGTTACATAACTTAAAGTTTCCCTTAATCTTAGCATCGTGAATCCGTTTATAAAGTTTCTTCGTTGAACTGTTAAAAACGGGTTCATCTAATTTCGTATCATCAACGGGATTCTTTTTTATCAGATCATCATTAAGTGTTTCTTCATCTTCCCCATACTTATGCGTTTTTATTGATTTAACAGTTTTGGTTGGTGGAGATCTAAACTTTCGGTTCACAAAGGTGATTGATTTATCACCATCCCTAAGTGTCATTCTACCTTCTCTTACTTCAATGAACGCCTCGGTGGTTGCTAAAAATGGACGACCTAAAATTAGAGGAATATCAAGGTTTTCCTCCATATTAATCACTATGAAGTTTGCAACAAAGGTCAAACTTCCCACGTTAACAAGTAAATTATTTGCTATTCCAACCGGGTGTTTAATGGTTAGGTCAAATGATTGAACACCTATTTTGGTTGGTTTTAATTTACCCATACCTAATCTTTTGTATAAGGAAAGAGGCATAATATTTGCACTTGCTCCTAAATCTGCGAGTCCATTATATACAGCACCATCATTAAGCAAGTAATAAATGATAAATTCACCCGGGACTCCTACTTTAGTAAGTCGAGTTGGTTTGTAAACCTTTTTCGGGTGTTCTTTTCTTGATTCTTTCACTTCTATTTGAACTTTTTGTTCACATTTTTCTTCGTTTCTTGGAATGGGAGGTTTGTATAAGAATTCTTCTTCATCACTCCAATTTGAATCCTCCCTATTTTCCAATTTTGATTTTTCATATGTTGTTGATAACATATTTATGTTTTCATTTTGAAGGTTTTCTTGGGTGGTGAAATTATGATTGACTTCATTGTCAACTTCCATCGGACCATGTATGTAATGTTTAACTCTGTGACCATTAACTTTAAATTCAATCCCATTTGAATTTATTAACTCTATTGTTCCGTATGGGAAAACTCTTTTGACTATAAATGGTCCAGACCATCTTGATTTCAATTTTCCAGGAAATAGCTTGAATCGTGAATTGAAAAGAAGAACTCTGTCTCCTTCTTTAAATTCTTTTGAACTTTTGATTCTTTTGTCATGCCATTTCTTCGTTCTTTCCTTATAGATTAACGAATTTTCGTATGCTTCATGTCTTAATTCTTCTAATTCGTTTAGTTGACTTAATCGTAGACGTCCTGCTTCATGTAAATCAAGATTACATGTCTTCAAAGCCCAAAATGCTTTGTGTTCAATTTCTACTGGAAGATGACATGCTTTTCCATAAACGAGTTTAAAAGGTGTGGTACCAATTGGAGTTTTGTAGGCTGTTCTAAAATCCCAGAGTGCATCCTCCAATTTAATGGACCATTCCTTTGGATTTGATCCTACGGTTTTCTCAAGAATACGTTTTAATGCTCGGTTGGTATTTTCAACTTGTCCACTTGTTTGTGGATGATAAGCAGTGGAGATTTTATGAGTTACTCCATATCTTTTGAGAACTTTTTCAAGTTGATTATTACAAAAATGAGTACCCCGATCACATATTAAAGCTTTCGGTGTTCCAAACCTAGCAAAAAGACGTTTTAAAAAGGTGACTACAACTCGTGCATCGTTAGTTGGGAGAGCTTGTGCTTCCGCCCATTTAGATACATAATCAATGGTAAAGAGAATGTAGAGATTATTATGAGATTTTGGAAATGGACCCATAAAGTCAATACCCCAAATGTCAAATACTTCACATACTTGAATGACATTTTGTGGCATTTCATCACGTTGACTTATTTTTCTGGCCCTTTGACAAGCATCACAGGATTTGCAAAGAAGGTGTGCGTCTTTGAAAATTGTAGGCCAATAGAATCCAGCATCATAAACTTTTCTTGCTATTAGTTGAGGCCCATAATGCCCTCCTGTTGGTCCTGTGTGATAATGGTTTAAGATTTTACTAGCTTCATCCCCGAATACACATCGGCATATTATTCCATCGGGACAACTTTTAAACAAATGTGAATCTTCCCAGAAATAGTGTTTTATATCACTAAAGAATTTCTTTCGTTTTTGGTACGATAATCCTTTTTCAAAAAATCCACATACTAATTAGTTTGCATAGTCTGTAAATCATGGAACTTCATTATAATATATCTTCAATAGATATTCATCAGGAAAGTTGTCTTGTATGGCCGATTCATTTAGAACTTCTAATTCGGGATTTTCAAGACGAGAAAGATGATCAGTAGCGAGATTTTCTGCTCCCTTTTTATCTCGGATTTCAATATCGAACTCTTGTAAGAGTAAGATCCAATGGATTAATCTTGGTTTAGCATCTTGTTTCGAGAAAAGGTATCTAAGAGCAGAATGGTCGGTATAGACCACCGTTTTTGCTAGAACGAGATATGATCGAAATTTGTCAAAAGCAAAGACAATAGCAAGGAGCTCTTTTTCAGTAGTCGTGTAATTCGTTTGTGCTCCTTGTAACGTCTTACTAGCATAATATATAGGTTGAAATCGTTTTTCAATCCTTTGTCCTAATACGGCTCCCATTGCAAAATCACTTGCATCGCACATAAGTTCAAACGGTAGATTCCAATTTGGAGTTATCATGATCGGCGCATTAGTGAGTTTCTCTTTAAGAATATTAAAAGATTTGATACATTCATCTGAAAAGATAAATGGAGCATCCTTTTCTAGGAGTTTATTCATAGGAGTGGCAATTTTAGAAAAATCTGTTTTGAAACGTCGGTAAAAACCGGCATGCCCTAGAAAACTCCTAACTCCTCTAACATTGGTGGGATGTGGAAGTTTAGCAATTACATCTACTTTAGCTCTATCCACTTCAATTCCTTCCTTTGAAATTTTATGACCAAGAACGATGCCTTCTTTAACCATGAAATGGCATTTCTCCCAATTAAGTACTAGATTTGATTGTTCGCATCTAATAAGCATTCGTTCTAGATTAACTAGACATGATTCAAAAGTATCACCGAAGACTGAAAAGTCATCCATGAAAACTTCCATGCATTCTTCTATCTTGTAGTGAAAAATTGCCATCATGCACCTTTGAAAGGTTGCAGGGGCGTTGCAAAATCCAAATGGCATGCGTTTGTAAGCAAAAGTACCATAAGGGCACGTGAATGTGGTTTTCTCTTGGTCCTCGGGTGCTATTGGAATTTGAAAATATCCAGAAAAACCATCAAGAAAACAATAGTAACTATTTCCGGCTAATCTTTCCAACATTTGATCAATAAAAGGTAAGGAAAAGTGATCTTTTCTGGTGGCGTCATTTAATTTTCTATAATCAATACAAACACGCCATCCTGTTACAGTCCTAGTAGGAATAAGCTCATTTTTCTCATTTGTGATGACAGTCATGCCACCCTTCTTAGGCATGCATTGAACTGGGCTTACTCATGAACTATCAGAGATTGGATAAATTAAACTTGCATCAAGCAGTTTAATAATTTCTTTCTTAACAACATCTTGCATATTAGGATTTAGTCTTCGTTGGCGTTGCACATACGTTTTATGACCTTCTTCCATAAGGATTTTATGTGTGCAATACGAAGGACTTATTCCTTTAATATCATGAATTTTCCATGCAATAGCTGGTTTATGAGCTTTTAGCACAGAAATGAGTTTAGATTTTTCATTTTCAGTAAGAGAAGACGATATTATTACAGGTAATTCAGACTCACCATGTAAATAAGCATATTCCAAATGGTTTGGAAGTGGCTTTAACTCTAATGTCGGTGGTTCTTCTATCGATGATTTATATCGATATCTGTCTTCCTCTTTTAGCATTTGAATTTCTTCTGTTGTTGGTTCATATCCATTAGCCATAAGTGTAGCTATCATTTTAGTTTCATCAATTGGTTCGGTTCCTTCTCCTAAAGAACATTCTCCTGTTCCTTGTAATTCTGGAAATTCTTCTAACAATTCTGCATGTGATTCTATAGTTTGAATATAATAACATGTATCATCTGCAGATTGCAGTTGTTGCATGGCTCAATCAACAGAAAAGGTAACACTCTCGTCCTCTATACTTAGGGTTAGTTTCTTACCAAACACGTCTATTATTGCCTTAGCCGTGTTTAAGAATGGTCTTCCTAATATGAGAGGAACTCGAGAATCTTCTTCCATGTCCAGAATAACAAAATCTACTGAAAATACTAAAGTACCAACTTTAACTAGCATGTTCTCCATTATCCCTCTAGGATATTTTACTGATCTATCGGCTAGTTGTATACTTATTCGTGTTGGTTTCAATTCTCCAAGGTCTAGTTTAGCGTATAGTGAATACGGCATTAAATTTATACTAGCACCTAAGTCTGCCAATGCTTCTATTAAACTAAGACTACCCAGAAAACATGGAATTGTGAAACTTCCTGGATCAGATAATTTTTCTAGTATCTTATTCAACAGCACTGTAGAACAATTAGCATTCATTATAACAGCCGAGAGTTCTTTCATTTTCTTTCTATTTGTGATTAAATCTTTCAGAAATTTAGCATATCTAGGCCTTCCTGAAATCACATCAATGAAAGGAAGATTGACATTTATCTGTTTAAACATATCCAAGAATTTGGATTGCTCGGCTTCAAGTCTCTCTTTTCTCATTTTACTCGGGTAAGGAAGTGGTGGTTGGTATGGTTTAACATAAGGTTTAGCCTTAACTGTGTTATCTTCATTAACCTTTTCAACTACCGATTCTTTTTCCTTATCTTGATCAGGTTGTGGTTCTTGTGTAGTAGGAATAGCTTCATCAGAAATTATAGGTATTTCAGGTGGTTTAAGTGTAATACCACTTCTTGTGGTGATGGCTTTAGCTGTTTCATTTCGGGGGTTAGCATTTGTATCACTAGGTAGACTTCCCGGTTTTCTTTCACCTATTAACCTTGCTAGGTTGCTTACTTCTTATTCCAGATTTTGAATAGAAGCTTGTTGATTTCTAAATACTTGAGCATTTTCTTCATTGGTTTGTTTCTGAGATGTGAAAAATTGAGTTTGAGATTCAACTAGCTTCGACATCATGTCTTCTAAATTTGGCTTGTTATCATTGGTTTGTGGTGGTTTATTTTGAAAAATTGGCCTTTGCTGATTGTAAGTATTATTAGATACTTGTTGATTGCTAGGACCTTGTTGGTTGTTGTATGGAACATTTCGGTTATAATTCTGGTTTTGATTGTAGATTGGTCTTGGCGGTTGATAATTATTCTGATAATTATTTCCAGGCCTTTGGTTTATGTATGAAACATTCTCTCTTTGTTCCATTGTTAGTTCAATACTGAGACAATCTTTTGTTAAATGTGGTCCTCCACACTGCTCACAACTAATTCGTATTGAGTGAATATCTTTAGTCATCTTTTCCATTTGTCTCTCGACAGCATCTATCTTTGCGGAAATGGAATCTAAGTCATGGCTAGAATCGGCTCTAGCTGCTTTAGATGATCTAACGATATCTTTTTCTTGGTGCCACTCATGTGAGTGGGAAGCAGTGTTATCAATAATTTTATAAGCGTCAGTTGCTGTTTTCTTCATAATGGAACCACCAGCTGCTATATCGATGCCTTTTCTTGTAGTGATGTCGCATCCTTGGTAGAATATTTGTACTATTTGACAAGTGTCTAAACCATGTTGCGGACAACCTCTTAATAACTTTCCAAATCTTTTCCACACCTCATATAGAGTTTCATTTGGCTTTTGCGTGAACGTAACAATTTCTCCTTGAAGTCTCACGACTTTAGATGCCGAAAAGAATTGTTTATGAAAATTTTCAACTAAAACGTCCCATGTATCAATCGCCCCTTCAGGTAATGATTCTAACCAATCTTTGGCTTCTCCCTTTAAAGTCCATGGAAATAACATGAGATATATCTGTTCATCCTCCACTTCTCTTATTTTAAATAGAGTGCAGATCCTATTAAATGTACGAAGAAGTTCATTTGGATCTTCCTTCGGCGCACCACTAAATTGGCATTGATTAGTTACCATGTGTAGGATTTGTCCTTTGATTTCATAATCTGGCGCATTAATGTCTGGTTGAGTAATTGCGTGACCTTGGCCAGTGCGTTTAGCTCTCATTCGGTCTTCCATACTTAGAGGTTCCAGATTTTCCATGATTGAATTTGTTGAATCTGAATCACTAGAGGATTCTGATTTAATAGTTGGTTCCTTAACAATCTCTATTTGAATGATTGGTGGTTCTGGAGGAAAGATTAGTAGTTCAGGATCTCTGAATTGTCCCTGAAGATCCTCCGGATTCTCAATTGTGAGGTCGGGTTCAAAAAATGGATTAAAGGAAATTTGAATTGGAGTACTTGGTCGACTGGATGACGATTCTAAAGAAAAATCAACGGCGACAATATTTGCTAGATGTCTTGATCGAGTTACAGGTGGTGAACGTACAAAAGGTGGTGAACGTTTTGTTCGGTGCATTCACTAAATATCCTATTAGTTATAAAAATAAGAAAAATTATATAAGTTATCAAATTAATAGACTTTTCTGATTTTGCCCACGTTTCGAATAGCCAAAAGATGCAGCAGAGGGGCAGGATTCATTTGGTCTCAATATAATTGAGTACTGTTTGGCTCCAATAACCCGGTAACTATTACTACGAACCAGAAATTTTGATGTCTATCAATTTAACCACTTAAAATAATTTTTCGTTTTGAAATTTTAGAGAAGAAATAGAAAAAAATTCTATGCCCTATAAACTAGAGCGTCGAGAAATAAGAAAGAAAAAGAGCGCGTCGAAAAACGTCGAAAAATAAAAGGTCGAAAAATAATAGGCGTCGAAAAATAAAAATAAGAAAGTAGCGCGTCGAAACTTAAAAAGGAACTAAAAACTAAGAATTAAAAGTTGCGTCTAAAAATATTAAAGCTTAAAAGAAATTCTATATCCCAAATGGCAATAACTTAAAAAGGTACTAAAACTTAAAAAGGCGTCGCAAAATTCTAAAGCACCTAAATCTTAGTCTAAAGAAAAAGCACTTAAGGGATTTTACGGCAAAGCCTAAAAATCTAGAAATAAAAATAACTATGGCAAAAACTATGTCTTATAACTAAATACGTGCAAAAAATACAAATATTACACTAAAATAAATAAAAAGAAACAAAATATAAAAATATACTTAAAGTTGTAAAAAGTACAATTTTTATAAAAATATTATTTTTATATTATTTATTTTATAAAACTATTAATTTTATAATTTAATTAAACTAATTAAACTTAAAATACAAATTAAATAAAAACTAAATTAACTAATTAATTAATCTAACCCTAATTAGGGTTTAAATTAAATAATAATAATAATTATTAACCCTAAACTGGCGGCTGAGGTTACCAGACCCGTCAACTCACCTCATGCGATCGCATGAGGTGTTAGTTGTTTTACCATGCGATCGCATGGCTTGCGAATTCGGGCCAGACTTTGGGCTGTAACAGTGATCGGGCTAAGTGGTTTTTATATTTTTTTTTCAATTTTCTGTTTTAAATATATATATAATATTTATATTAAGTAAATAAAACTTATATTTTTACAAAATAAAAATAAAGAAACTTTATAATTATGTATATATATTTAACAAACTCTTAAAAATACTTAAATTTTGTTTTTTCTTTTTATATTTTCGAATATTTAAAACGTGTTTTTACAAAAGCGTGTTTTTATAAAAGTAAACTAAAAAAATCTCTTTTTTTTCTTTTTTTTTATAGCGTTGCGCTTCCGGCGTTTTAAGCAAGAATGTCCCCGGCAGCGGCGCCAAAAATACTTGATGTTATGCGAGGGGTATATGAAATAGTATTAATTTTTACAAGAAAATACTATTAAATACAATACAATTTTACACAAGATATTTATTTATTTATAGAGTGGATATACCTAAACTTTGCTACAACACTTATAGGCAGTGTGCCTAATCCTATAGTAGTGTAGTTTTTAGTAAGTCCGGTTCGTCCACAGGGAACTTTTAAACAAGCTTAACGCTATATTTTTAAAAACTATATTTGTAAAAATACAAAAATATATATATGTAGTATTATTATTATAAAAGGGGGGTTTTTACCGTTTAATGACCGGTTTGTCGATTTTAAAACTTTAGTCGCAGTTAAAACCTAATGTAAAATATTAAATAAATAAAAGACTTAATTTAAAGCGTAAAGTAAATAAAGATAATGAAATTGCGATAAATAAAAGTGCGATAAAATAAAATTGCGATAATTAAAGAGTACGATAATTAAAAGTGCAATTAAATACAATGACAATAAATAAAAGTGCGATAATTAAAAGTGCAATTAAATATGAAATAAAAGAATTATGCTTATTTAAACTTCCATAATCATGATGTTTGACATGTTGATTTTTAGTTTATTCTCATGGGTTAATTGTTCTTTGTCCTGGATTATTCAATATGTCCATATGGATTTGTCCATAATAGTCCATCAGTCATAATCATAAAATGTGGAAGTCTTCGTCAAATTATTCTTATTCCCGAAGTCAAATATTCCAACTAATTGGGGATTCGAATTGTAACAAGGTTTTAATACTTTGTTTAATGAAAACACCAGGTTATCGACTGCGTGTAAACCAAGGTTTTACTACTTTGTTAACAATTACACCAATTACCCTTGAATGTAATCCACCCCTGTTTCAACAAGTCTATTAACTATTAATCCAGTTCCGTGTCTGGTAAAATGAACAATTATTGGTATTTATAGATATCCCGCCCACCGTACCCAGTCAAGCGTATGTGGTTATATATAAATACGTCAAATTATAAGTCTATATATTAATTTAACGAGGTATCGTTTAGTTAATATAAAACCCATTAATAGCCCATAGTCTAATTTCCACAAGTGTCGTTCTTTTGTACAAACCCCAATTATGGTACAAAGCCCAATTACCCAATTTTAATATTTTTAGCCCAACATCATGATTACTTCATCTTAAATAAGCATAATAATAACTTAACTACGAGACATTAAATTAAAAATAACATTAACCATAACTTACAGTGATTAAAAATAGCGTAGCGTTACACGGACAGAATTTTGACTTACACCCTTACAACATTCGCTAACATACCCTTATTATTAGAAATTAAAATTAAAATTAAAATTATAATTAATATATATATATATATATATATATATATATATATATATATATATATATATATATATATACGTATGATAGATAGAGAGATAGTATGGATATATGTTCAACCAAAACTGCGAATTTATAGGTATGTGTGCTGGATTTCAGGGCCATGCAATCGCATGGAAAATATGCCTACAGGCCATGCGATCGCATGGTGGTAGGTAACAGCTCACAATTTTTTGTTTTCTTGTTTGTCGATGTTTTAATAAATAAATATAATATATAAATAATTATAAGAATTATTAAAATATTATATTATATTTATGTGTATAGTTGACTTGTAATTTTTAGTCCGTTGCGTCGAGCGTTGAGAGTTGACTTTGGTCCCGGTTCCGGTTTTTCGAACGTCCTTGCGTATAATTTAATATCTTCCACTTTGCGTTTTGCTTCTTGTACTCTTGTAATTTTGAGACGTTTCTCATCAATAATTGGAACCACTTTGATTGTATTTTGTACTTTTGAGCTTTTTGGTCGTTTGCGTCTTCAAATCGTCGAATCTGTCTTTTGTCTTCACCTTTTATTATTTAAACGAATATCACTTGTAAATAGAACAATTGCAACTAAAAGCTTGTCTTTCTTGAGGAATAATGCTATAAAATATATGTTCGTTTTTAGCATTATTACATAGAGACAAAAATAATCATTCATATGGTGAACACCTGGTAACCGACATTAACAAGATGCATATAAGAATATCCCCTATCATTCCGGGAAATCCTTCGGACATGATATAAAACAAATTCGAAGTACTAAAGCATCCGGTACTTTGGATGGGGTTCGTTAGGCCCAATAGATCTATCTTTAGGATTCGCGTCAATTAGTAGATCGGTTTACTAATTCTTAGGCTACCAAGCAAAATGGGCATATTCGGCTTCAATCATTCACCCATATAATGTAGTTTCAATTACTTGTGTCTATTTCGTAAAACATTTATAAAAATTGCGCATGTATTCTCAGCCCAAAAATATAAAGGGTAAAAAGGCAAATGAAACTCAATGTACTGTATTTTGTAGTAAAAATACATATGAAGACATTGAACAATGCAGGGTTGGCCTTGAATTCACGAACCTATATCATTTGTATATATATATATATATATATATATATATATATATATATATATATATATATATATATATATATATATATATATATATATATATATATATATATATATATATATATATAAATATATACTCGTAATCGAACAATTTCATATCTTGTAACTTTATATATTATATATTTAGTTTGTATATATATTTTAGAATGATTATTATTTATATAGTTATATTAATATGTCTATATCTGAAAAATATCTAATTTGTTGTATATAAGTTTTTATATAAGTAATGTTAATATGCTTTTATATATAGTTATATGGCTTATTAATATAATTATAGTATATGTAATAAGTATATTTTATATACAAAATATTTATTTGTTTAAAAATGATGGTTTTGATATTAATGATTTACTAAGAATAATATTAATACTAATAATAATTTTATTTAAAAAATGATAATTTTAATAATAATAATGATATTGTTAATAATGATACTTATGTTAATAATAATACTACTAATAATTATAGAGATGGTACTAATACTAATATAAATGAAAATCATATAAATTTGTACCATTTTCATAATACTATTTATCTCCAAGATTTCTATATTCGTAATCTTCGTGTTAACTATCTGAACTAATGACTAAAGTTTCTATAACATTAATTCGTAATCCTAATCATAAAAAATAATAGTAATAATACTTATTTTACTAATAATATGAATAAATTAATAATATTGATAACATTTAATAATGCCATAATACTAATGAGTAACAATAATAATAACCCTGATGATAATGATAATAATAGTTACTTTTAAAGATAATAATTTTCATTATATTAATATTAGTAATAACACTAGTTACGTAATTATAATAGCATAATCAATAATAATGACGGTAATAATAATAATAATAATAATAATGATAATAATAATAATAATAATAATAATAATAATAATAATAATAATAATAATAATAATAATAATAATAATAATACTTGATAATGATAAATATAATAGTTATAACAATATTAATACTAATTATAATTGCTATACTTGTAATAATAATAATAATTGATAAATGACAATAATAAGAATTTTAAAATTTATAATAATAACAATAATAATAATAATAATTTTTAGAAAAATAGAACTACCTCATAAAGTGCTTAAAAAAAATACTTGTCACCAGCAGGAATTTAACTCGAGACCTCTCGATAACCCATAACCCTGCTCAACCATTCGACTATGTTTGTTTATCTATTTTACTACCATCACCAAATTAATTAACCAGTATCATTCATTTTCCCTTTTCTTCATCATCTTCAACATTTTAAATCATCCAGTGATTTTATCAATCAACACAACCAATTCAATTTTAATTTTAGATTCTAAATTGAAACATAAATGATTTGTAAGGGATACACTTGATCAATTTACAAAAAAAAAATAAAAAAATAAAAAAAAAGAGGTATCTGATGTTCGTCGAACCTAATGAAAAAAGAAAAATTGATTTTGATTTTTGGACTGTTTCAGTTCATGATTGAAATATAAAATGTGTTATAAACCATTCATAAAAGCT
Organism: Rutidosis leptorrhynchoides; assembly: GCF_046630445.1. Lineage (NCBI taxonomy): Eukaryota > Viridiplantae > Streptophyta > Magnoliopsida > Asterales > Asteraceae > Rutidosis > Rutidosis leptorrhynchoides. The sequence goes on along the minus strand of NC_092337.1, from coordinate 413,113,697 downwards.
TTAGGAATCATCAATTATAACAGAAACAACCTATAAACCTCTAATTTGATCTTTGAAAACCCGTTTGACTTTTAAAATCAAATATTTGACTCAAAAATTCGATTTAAATAAAAGGAATTGGAACAAGAGATTTTGCAGATAGTTTGAGTGGGTGATTCCTAACTATTCTGCATTTTTGGATTTTGATTATTGGTTCGTTTTTGAATTTTGGCCAAAAAGAATTAAGAACAGAGGAAACCATCTTTTTTTAAAAAAAAATAAATATCTGTTCTTTCCTTTGTGAATTGCAGAATACAAATTATATGGAATGATTGTGGTCGACAATTCCAATTAGAAGAAACAAAAATTAGAAAGCAAAAAATGAAAGTTAACCAATTCGTACTACTTCTTGACTTTTGAATCTATATTTAATTAACCTAAATGAATAATTAGATTATTAAAATAAAAATACTGATTCATATGTATTATTCGTATATATTAGTATATCTATATCTATATATAACTGTTTTTATATATTTGTATGTATATATATATATATATATATATATATATATATATATATATATATATATATATATATATATATATATAATTACATTTTATAATTAATCTTATAAATTAATAAATATAATAATAATACTCTTAATATTATTTTAATAAGAATTTATATTAATATAATAGTAATAATGTTATTATTAATGATAATGATAATAATAACCATAAAATTTATAATAATAATAATAATATTTATAATAATAATACTGACCTTATTAATGATAATATTAATATTAGTAATAATAATACTATAGCAATTTATATATATCAAACTTCATATCTATATGTTATAAATAATAATATTATTAATACTGATATTATTATTACTATTTATTTTAATGGAAGTAATATTATATTTTAATTTGTAGGTAAGTTTAATAGGTTGACATTACATATTATTAACTATGACAATATAATATATATAATAACATATATTGATTATTTACTTTCAACAATTGTTCATGAATCGTCGGGAATAGTCAAAGGTAAATGATTACATGAAAATAGCTTACAAATTTTAATATTCAACATTACAGACTTTGCTTATCGTGTCAGAATCATACAAAGATTAAGTTAAATTTGGTCGGAAGTTTCCAGGTCGTCACAGTACCTACCCGTTAAAGAAATTTCGTTCGGAAATTTGAGTGAGGTGGTCATGGCTAACAATAAAAATGTTTTCATGACGAATATGAGTTAGAAATTAGAGTTTTATCATCATTGAGTAATATAGATAAAATGATTTGATTTTGTGAAGAGTACGAGTGAAGCTATCACAAAATAGTGAAATAAGAAATAAAGATTCATCATAACTTTTGACGTAGTCATGGTTGAATTTAGGAAAATAAGGTTTGTCTTAACTTTTGACGTTGTCTCGGCTGAATTCCGGAATTCGAGAGATTTAAAGAAAATCTTCAGAATCTAAAAGATTTGATTCTTCGGCGAATAAGGAAACTAAGATTTCTATAATTAAATACGGTGATCTGCCTCGATTACCCTGTCTGATATTTTCATTATAAATTAAACTTTTTCTGTTTCATTATTTTCACCATTCCTATACTTTCTTTCTTAGTTCATACATCCAAAAGATTGTGAAATGCATAATCCAGTTCTAATCCCTGATATTTTCCTAATTATCATTTCTGTCATCCTTCTTTTCAATCTTCCACCAGAAAAATCTGTTTACTTCTACTATTACCTTGGGGTGATACTATTCTTAATTCTACCGTGTCTTTATATTGCTATTCGTATTAATATCCATGGTTTGTAATTCCTCTGTTGTTGTTGGGCTTTATATTTTCTCTTATATTTTGGAGATCTTTGCCTTTTTATTTTCTTCTCGATCTCTAGTAAAGCGAGTAACGGTCCAGAATTCGTAAGTATGGAACTTCGAATGAACTTAATGTTCTAAACAATAAAGAACGTAATCGCACGATTTGATTTGTCAAATTACCCGAATTCAAGAGAAATGATAGGACTATCAAGAAAATATGTTCTTGATATGTTTATAGATTAGATAGAATGTAAGAGTCATGTTACATGGCACATGATGACGGTATGATCTGTGAATCATCACGTTCCATTATAAACTCAGCATGACTTACTGTAATATAATCATGTTGATCAAGTGTCATTGTATTATACTAACTCATGCATCAGTTTCCAACATTACTTCAATAACATTCGTATTTTAAGCTCGAAAGTTTACAGAATATAGAAACTAACAGTTTCTATATGATGTAACACTGATAGCACGAAGCGATTAATGATTTCAGATAAGAATAGTTATGAAAACATCTTCAGAAATATGAAGGATATTTATTATGAAAGATACGATGATATCTTGAAATTTCTAATATCGAAGGATGGTGAAGAAAATTTGTCCGCAAGAGTTTTTAGTCAGAAGCAAGGTATTCGCTAAAGATTTCATCAGAAACAGAATCTTCAGGATTCTTAATGTACAAGTTTAGTCCTTGTAATTTGTTCAGAGACTCCTTCGTAGTTTGCTCAATCAGTTTTTCAGTTTCAAACTTTTTCTGAGCTTTGCCAACATACAATTCTTTATCATCAACTTTTGGCTGTTGAGGTCGTTTACAGTTTTTGTTGCTTCATTCAACTTTTCAAAATTCAGAGTATTAATTCGCAGACTGGGTGCTTTTCAGAATTTCAGAATGGAAGATCATAGTTCTAAGAGATAAATGTTATATTGATACATATAACTGTTGATGTGGAAACGTTGCGAGACTCACAATACAGATTTGCTGATTCCCAGTAATTGGTATGGCAATTCTTGTTACAAGATGCGGATGAGTACATGATGAGACTTCAATAGATAAATTTAGTGATTTGTCGGAGAGATTTAATCCAAGGAGCGACGAGGTTGCTGGTACATCTGCTGGTAATATGGTGGAATATAATAAAAGGTTCCCCAGTAACAATAAAAGAGCACACATATAAATTAAGGTTATAATAAGGTTGTTTCGAACGAAAAGTCAAAGTTGACTTGCTGGAGCTGTGACAAAATTTGCTATTTTGGAAAGGGATTGCAAAGTTATTTTGGGTAATAATGACACTAAGAAATTAGCATAGCTACGTTTTAAACGTTTACTCAGTTGCTGAGAGTTTCTCAGGTGAATAGCTATATGCATCAATCTTTTCTTCCGTAGATGATTTGTGGTTAGTTCATCCTCTAGATTGAGGTGTTTTCAAGAATTTATGAAGGATTTGAACGCAGATTGTAATCATCGAGATACAAATGAGGTTTAAGATGAAATCAAGTGGCAAACTTGAAGAATTGTTTAGTTTCATATGTTATAATCAATATTTTAATTCATTTTAATTGTCCAATATTGGTAGTCCACAGTTGATAGTCCACATTTAACAGTCCAATAATTCATATATAGCTTAATATATAATATTCGAATTAATTAATACGTATCGTGACCCGTGTACATGTCTCAGACTCGATCACAACTCAAAGTATATATATTATTTGAGAATCAACCTCAACCCTGTATAGAGAACTCGATCATTACTGCATATAGAGTGTCTATGGTGATTCCAAATAATATATATATATAGATGTGTCGATATGATATGTCAAAACCTTGTATACGTGTCCCGATATTTAAAGTGCGTAAAAATAAATAGCAGAAATTAAATGACAATAAATAAAGTGCGTAAAGTAAATAACAGAAATTAAATGACGATAAATAAAATTGCGAGAATATAAATTGTGATAATTAAATTGCGATAATTAAAATGTAATCAGTTAGCTAGGAACAATTAGCTAGGAGCAATTAGCGTGGATTCTTAGCAAAATTTCTCATAGTTAATTTGTTTGTTTCTAACAAATTTTATTTTGTCAAATGTTTTCTTCATTATGCCACTTGTTGGATTTTGATAAATCAAAATCCAAATATGAATTTGGATGAAAATGGTTATTCTGTGGTGAACGGATTTGTATATCGGTGGATGTAAGTAGGATAGTAAACGACTGTTGAATTAGCTTCGAAGAATGTACAGTGTAACTTATTAATGTAAAATCTGAATATTCCTCGGGTATTACCTACCCGTTAAAATATTTTCACCATTAACAGTTTGTACAAAAGAATTTTTAATTACAATCTTTATGAAAATATACTTACATATATATTTTCTTCAGATGTAATCATAGATTTAATGAGTTAATATAATATTAATCTCATTTGATTCACTGTTAGATCTAGAATACATAATCTCTAAAACATTAGAGATTACATAATCATCATGAAGAACGAAGGTAATTAATGTAGAACGATACGTAGAACGATGATTATATATGAGGTACAGAATGTGATGTTGAGGCATGGATTGTTGATGGTACTGGTGCTGTTGATGATGGTATTGTTAGTGCCGATGATGTTGCTGAAGCTGGTAAATTTTGCACCATATTCTCCAAATTGATTACTCAAGCGCGAAGTTCGTTGACTTCTTCTATTATTCCGGGATAGTTGTCGGTCAGAACGAGCGGATGAATAAGGTTTAGATTTTTAGATAGAATATAATCGTGGCGAGATATTCAGGAAATGAGGGTGAAAATGGTGTTTCCGACTAGTTCACTGGTAAGTGCTTCGGGTTCTTCGTCAAGAGGGCAATTTGGTAGGTGGAAAGGATCGCCTTCTTCGCGTCTCCATTGATTAAGTCGACTACGAACCCATCAGATGAATTGGAGATGGTTGATTGGTTGATTCATTCTGGTGACGCTGACTCCGGAGCTTAGGTGAACATCTATGTCGAAATAGCTGTCGGAATAACTATCGGAATAGCTATCGAAATCTAAGGGACTCGAACTGGTTGAGGGATTCATCTCGTATGATCAGATGAAGGATTTTCGATAAGAAATAGATTATAGGATGTAGATTAGTACCCTACAATACATAACTTACATATGCATATATAATACTAAAATCCCATAAATTACGGAGGAATCTACGGAAACTGTCAGGCAAAGGTAACAATAACAGATAGGCTAAGATATGAATTTATCTATACACTGTCTATGCAATAGAGGCCGTAAAACGTGTCTAGACTTTAAGGATGATAAGCAAATAATTTTTGACACTAAATGATAAGCAAGACTTTTGACATGCAGACACGGTCGAAGTTCAGACCCATTAATGCATCTAAACAACTATCAGTTAGACACACTAATGCAAGACCTGGTTCGCTAAGACCACCGCTCTGATACCAACTCTAAAGACCCGTCCTAATCCATCTGGACGAATACATTACATTTGGCTACATCGCGAGGTACTTGACCTCTATATGATATATTTTACAAACATTGCATTCGTTTTTTAAACGACAATCTTTCATTACATCGAAAGTTGACGGCATGTATACCATTTCATAATATATTCAACTATAATTGACCTAGTAATAATCTTGATGAACTCAACGACTCGAATGCAAAGTCTTTTGAAATATGTCATGAATGACTCCAAGTAATATCTCTAACATGAGCAAATGCACAGCGGAAGATTTCTTTCATACCTGAGAATAAACATGCTTTCAAGTGTCAACAATAAGGTTGGTGAGTTCATTAGTTTATCATAAACATTCATTTCCATCATTTTAATAGACCACAAGATTTTCATTTCCATTTCTCATAAATATACGTCTCATGCATAGAGACAAAAATAATCATTTATATGGTGAACACCTGGTAACCGACATTAACAAGATGCATATAAGAATATCCCCTATCATTCGGAGAAATCCTTCGGACATGATATAAAACCAATTTGAAGTACTAAAGCATCTGGTACTTTGGATGGGGTTCGTTAGGCCCAATAGATCTATCTTTGGGATTCGCGTCAATTAGTAGATCGGTTTACTAATTCTTAGGCTACCAAGCAAAAGGGGCATATTCGGCTTCGATCATTCATCCATATAATGTAGTTTCAATTACTTGTGTCTATTTCGTAAAACATTTATAAAAATTGCGTATGTATTCTCAGCCCAAAAATATAAAGGGTAAAAAGGCAAATGAAACTCACTGTACTGTATTTTGTAATAAAAATACATATGACGACATTGAACAATGCAGGGTTTGTAGTGACCCGAACTTTTCCATATTTATATATATATTAAATGAAATTGTTATTTTACATGATTAAGTGTTTCCAACATGTTAAGCAATCAAACTTGTTAAGACTTGATTAATTGAAATAGATTTCATATAGACAATTGACCACCCAAGTTGACCGGTGATTCACGAACGTTAAAACTTGTAAAAACTATATGATGACATATATATGGTTATATATATAGTTAACATGATATTATGATAAGTAAACATATCATTAAGTATATTAACAATGAACTACATATGTAAAAACAAGACTACTAACTTAATGATTTTGAAACGAGACATATATGTAACGATTATCATTGTAACGACATTTAATGTATATATATCATATTAAGAGATATTCGTACATCATAATATCATGATAATATAATAATTTAAAATCTCTTTTGATATTATAAACATTGGGTTAACAACATTTAACAAGATCGTTAACCTAAAGGTTTCAAAACAACACTTACATGTAACGACTAACGATGACTTAACGACTCAGTTAAAATGTATATACATGTAGTGTTTTAATATGTATTCATACACTTTTGAAAGACTTCAAGACACTTATCAAAATACTTCTACTTAACAAAAATGCTTACAATTACATCCTCGTTCAGTTTCATCAACAATTCTACTCGTATGCACCCGTATTTGTACTCGTACAATACACAGCTTTTAGATGTATGTACTATTGGTATATACACTCCAATGATCAGCTCTTAGTAGCCTATGTGAGTCACCTAACACATGTGGGAACCATTATTTGGCAACTAGCATGAAATATCTCATAAAATTACAAAAATATGAGTAATCATTCATGACTTATTTACATGAAAAAAAAATTACATATCCTTTATATCTAATCCATACACCAACGACCAAAAACACCTACAAACACTTTCATTCTTCAATTTTCTTCATCTAATTGATCTCTCTTAAGTTCTATCTTCAAGTTCTAAGTGTTCTTCATAAATTCCAAAAGTTCTAGTTTCGTAAAATCAAGAATACTTCCAAGATTGCAAGTTTACTTCCAAGTTTTCTAAATCCATTCCAAGTAATCATCCAAGATCAAGAAACCTTTATTACTTACAGTAGGTTATCTTTCTAATACAAGGTAATAATCATATTCAAACTTTAATTCAATTTCTATAACTATAACAATCTTATTTCGAGTGGAAATCTTACTTGAAATTGTTTTCGTGTCATGATTCTGCTTCAAGAACTTTCAGGCCATCCAAGGATCCTTTGAAGCTAGATCCATTTTTCTCATTTCCAGTAGGTTTATCCAAGGAACTTTAGGTAGTAATGATGTTCATAACATCATTCGATTCATACATAAAAAGCTGTCTTATTCAACGTTATAAACTTGTAATCACTAGAACATAGTTTAGTTAATTCTAAACTTGTTCGCAAATAAAGTTAATCCTTCTAACTAGACTTTTAAAATCAACTAAACACATGTTATATATCTATATGATATGCTAACTTAATGATTTAAAACCCAAAAACACGATAAACAACATAAAACTGGATATACGCCGTCGTAGTAAACCGGGGGCTGTTTTGGTTGGGATAATTAAAAGCTAAGAAGAACTTTGATTTAAAAGCTATACTTCTGGAAAAATGATTTTTCTTATGAACATGAAACTATATCCAAAAATCATGGTTAAACTCAAAGTGAAAGTATGTTTTTCAAAATGGTCATCAAGATGTCGTTCTTTCGACGGAAATGACTACCGCTTTCAAAAATGACTTGTAACTTGTATTTTCGACAATAAACTTATACTTTTTCTATTTAAATTCATAAAGTTAAGTTCAATACAAAACCGTGGCCACTGGAATCACTCAAAACGGATTAGAAACGAAGAAATGGCGAGTAAAACAAGATTGATAAAAACTACTCATTTTACCTACGTGAAAGTTAGTAATAAATCTATTCCAACCATAACCTAATCAACTTATATTGTATATTATGTAATCTTGAGATACCATAGACACGTATACAATGTTTCGACCTATCATGTCGACCCATCTATATATATATTGCGGAACAACCATAGACACTCTATATGTGAATGTTGGAGTTACCTATACCTGATATATATGTATATATTGTTATAGGTTCGTGAATCAACCAGTGGCCAAGTCTTACTTCCCGACGAATTAAAAATTTGTGAAAGTGAGTTATAGTCCCACTTTTAAATTCTAATATTTTTGGGATGAGAATACATGCAGGTTTTATAAATGATTTACAAAATAGACACAAGTACGTGAAACTACATTCTATGGTTGAATTATCGAAATCGAATATGCCCCTTTTTATTAAGTCTGGTAATCTAAGTATTAGGGAACAGACACCCTAATTGACGCGAATCCTAAAGATAGATCTATTGGGCCTAACCAACCCCATCCAAAGTACCGGATGCTTTAGTACTTCGAAATTTATATCATATCCGAAGGGTGTCCCGGAAGGATGTGTATATTCTTATATATGCATCTTGTTAATGTCGGTTACCAGGTATTCACCATATGAATGATTTTTATCTCTATATATGGGATGTATATTGAAATATGAAATCTTGTGGTCTATTATTATGATTTGATAATATATAGGTTAAACCTATAACTCACCAATATTTTTGTTGACGTTTTAAGCATGTTTATTCTCAGGTGATTATTAAGAGCTTCCGCTGTGCATACTTAAATAAGGACGAGATTTGGAGTCCATGCTTGTATGATATTGTGTAAAAACTGCATTCAAGAAACTTATTTCGTTGTAACATATTTGTATTGTAAACCATTATGTAATGGTCGCGTGTAAACAGGATATTTTAGATTATCATTATTTGATAATCTACGTAAAGATTTTTAAACCTTTATTGATGAAATAAAGGTTATGGTTTGTTTTAAAATGAATGCAGTCTTTGAAAAACGTCTCATATAGAGGTCAAAACCTCGTAACGAAATCAATTAATATGGAACGTTTATAATCAATATGAACGGGACATTTCAGTTGGTATCCGAGCGTTGGTCTTAGAGAACCAGAATTTTGCATTAGTGTGTCTTATCGAGTTTGTTAGGATGCATTAGTGAGTCTGGACTTCGATCGTGTTTACTTGAAAAATGATTGCTTAACAAATTTTGTTGGAAACTATATATTTTTAACATGTGAATATTATGTGATATATTAATCTCTTAACTCGTTTGATATTATGTGATATATGTCTACCTCTAGAACAAGTCCCATTGACTCACCTAATAATAATGAAGAGTCAAATGTAAATTGGAATGATTCGTGGACTAATTCACAAGTTCCCGAAGAGGAACCGGAAGAAGAGTCGGAACCGGAAGAAGAATCGGAACCTGAAGAAGAATCGGAACCGGAAGAAGAAATATAACCAGTGGGGGAAATAATAAAACGGTTAAGTAGAAGAAAATCCTCAACCAACCGACCAAAGTTAATTATGGTCAATGGTGTTTCCGCCAAGGAAGCAAAGTATTGGGAGGATTACCAATTCTCCGATGAATCGGATCCCAACAAGGATTCCGATGATGTTATAGAAATTACCCCAACACAAATTAATAAGGCAAAAGAGAATAATAAGGGAAAGGGCATAAAAATAGAGAAATTTGATTCCAAACCAGATGAACTTTATATGTATCATCAACACCCGTATTTCTTAAGTTGTGACAATAACCCGGGAACCTCTAAACCACCAGGTTTTCTAAACCAATGTGGAAAACGACGGCTCGTATTAGGGGAACATCATATATCCCTAGAAACTTGGCAAAACGAACCAAAACTGAAGAAGAAGAAACGAGCGAGTCGGAATAAGATAGTTGTATTCGTGAGGTGTAATATATGTAATACAGTGTGCTTATGCTTTATGATATATGTAAAAATTGCTTGTATTAATAAGTATTTTTTTATGAATCTAACTCTTGTCTGTTTTATAGTATAAAAACACAAAAAGGATAGACAACCCAATATTTTAAGAGACCTACCTGGAGACATGATTGATGAAATCTTGTCTAGAGTCGGTCAGAATTCCTCGGCACAACTATTTAAGGCGAGATCAGTTTGTAAGACATTCGAAGAACGTTCCAAGAATGCCTTGATTTATAAAAGGCTTTCGTTCGAAAGATGGGGGATATCACATTGGGAAATCCATAAGTTACGATGTGTTTACTTTGACGCATATATTGCGGGGAACCCAAATGCTATTTTACGCAACGGGTTAAGAAATTATTTTAACTCAATATATCCGAATATAGGACTTCGTGATTAAGAAAAAGCGGCTAACATGCAACATAAAGAAGCATGTTATGCTTACGGGTTAGTAATGTTCGCTTCTCACCAAAGTGATAACAAGAACATCGGGCTACAACTATTAAACAAAACGTTCCCACAAGTGACGGAGTCGGTAATTGGGGTAAGAAATGAGGTTTTTAGGTTATTACGAGACTGTTGGTCACTACGTAACCTTCATCCTTTTGACGACGTTACAACACATTGTCTTACTATCGGTCACAACGGTTATGTTCCACAAAACCAAGGATGGGAAGTGGTATTAGTAAAACCAGAATGCATGACTTGTTTCTGGACGTATGAATTACGTGTCTTTATTGCCTTTGCTGAACGCCTTATTTATTAACTAGAATTATCTTTGCAACTACTTTGTATCAAAGTTTTATGTGCTATATTTCATGCTATATGTAAAAAAAAGCGGTATTGTAAGTTTGCAAGTTATTGTATAAAGGTTTGAATATGATATATTTTTTTTTTTGGTGATTAGTTTTTCATATAGAATTGTAGTAGTTGAAATGGTATGTTAGCTACTAAGTATGAACTTAACGTGTAGGTACTACCCGAATTAAAGAGTATAAAACGCTAATATGAAGAAAGAGCTTTTATAAATAAGTTCATATTACGCTATGAAATACTATTGACTACTCTTGATATTCTATATGATTAACTCATTTCATTTGACTATTTTGAAGGAAATGGCACCGACTACTCGACACACCTTGAATATGAGCGAAGAGGAATTTCGTGCCTTTCTTGCTTCAAACATAGCCGAAGTACAGGCTGCGCTATATACCAACAATAACCTTGGATCTAGCAGTACAGGAAATCGTGTAGGATGCACCTACAAAGAATTCACTGCCTGCAAACCTTTGGAATTTGATGGAACCGAAGGACCGATCGGATTGAAACGGTGGACCGAGAAGGTCGAATCGGTGTTTGCCATAAGTAAGTGTACTGAAGAGGACAAAGTGAAGTACGCTACGCATACCTTCATAGGTTCTGCGTTAACATGGTGGAATACCTATCTAGAGCAAGTGGGACAAGATGATGCTTACACACTACCGTGGTCAGCATTCAAGCACTTGATGAACGAGAAGTACCGTCCCAGAACCGAGGTCAATAAGCTCAAGACAGAACTTAGAGGGTTACGAACCCAAGGATTTGATATTACCACGTACGAAAGACGATTCACAGAATTATGCCTATTGTGTCCGGGAGCGTTTGAAGATGAGGAAGAGAAGATCGACGCGTTTGTGAAAGGATTACCGGAAAGAATCCAAGAAGATATAAGTTCACATGAGCCTGCCTCCATACAACAGGCATGTAGAATGGCTCACTAACTAGTGAACCAGATTGAAGAAAGAATTAAAGAACAGACTGCTGAAGAGGCCAATGTGAAGCAAGTCAAAAGAAAGTGGGAGGAAAACGGTGATAAGAATCACCAATACAACAACAACAGCAATTACAACAATAATCGCAACAACTATCCCAACAATCGCAACATCAATCGCAACTACAACAAACGGCCCAACAACTACAACAACAACAACAACAAAAACAACAACAACAACAACAACAACAACAACAACAACAACAACAACAACAACAACAACAACAACAACAACAACAACAACAACAGCAACTACAACAATCATCCCAACAACAATAATAACTGCAACAACAACAACAATCAGAAGCAGCTATGCCAAAGGTGTGAAAAGTATCACTCGGGGTTCTGCACCAAATTTTGCAACAAGTGTAAAAGAAATGGTCATAGGGCGGCGAAGTGTGAGGTCTACGGACCAGGGGTTAACATAACGAAAGGAACAAATGGTGTTGGAATGAGTAATGGCGGAGCAAGTAGTGTCGGAGCAAGTTATGCCAATGTAGTTTGTTATAAATGTGGAAAACCGGGTCACATTATTAGAAATTGCCCGAACCAGGAGAACACGAATGGACAAGGCCGCGGAAGATTTTTCAATATTAATGCGGCAGAGGCACAGGAAGACCCGGAGCTTGTTACGGGTACGTTTCTTATTGACAATAAATCTGCTTACGTTTTATTTGATTCGGGTGCGGATAGAAGCTATATGAGTAGAGATTTTTGTGCTAAATTAAGTTGTCCATTGACGCCGTTGGATAGTAAATTTTTACTCGAATTAGCAAACGGTAAATTAATTTCAGCAGATTATATATGCCGAAATTGAGAAATTAAACTGGGTAGCGAAATATTTAAGATTGATTTGATACCCGTAGAGTTAGGGAGTTTTGATGTAATAGTTGGCATGGACTAGCTGAAGAAGGTGAAAGCAGAGATCGTATGTTATAAAAATGCAATTCGCATTGTACGAGAAGAAGGAGAACCCTTAATGGTGTACGGAGAAAAGGGCAACACGAAGCTACATCTTATTAGTAATTTGAAGGCACAAAAACTAATAAGAAAAGGTTGCTATGCTATTCTAGCACACGTCGAGAAAGTATAAACTGAAGAAAAGAGCATCAATGATGTTCCCGTCGCAAAAGAATTTCCCGATGTATTTTTGAAAGAATTACCGGGACTACCTCCACATCGATCTGTTGAATTTCAAATAGATCTTGTACCAGGAGCTGCACCAATAGCTCGTGCTCCTTACAGACTCGCACCCAGCGAGATGAAAGAACTGCAAAGCCAATTACAAGAACTTTTAGAGCGTGGTTTCATTCGACCAAGCACATCACCGTGGGGAGCTCCTGTTTTGTTTGTCAAGAAGAAAGATGGTACATTCAGGTTGTGTATCGACTACCGAGAGTTGAACAAACTTACCATCAAGAACCGCTACCCACTACCGAGAATTGACGACTTATTTGATCAACTACAAGGCTCGTCTGTTTATTCAAAGATTGATTTACGTTCCGGGTATCATCAAATGCGGGTGAAAGAAGATGATATTCCAAAGACTGCTTTCAGAACACGTTACAGTCATTACGAGTTTATGGTCATGCCGTTTGGTTTAACTAATGCGCCAGCTGTATTCATGGACCTTATGAACCGAGTGTGTGGACCATACCTTGACAAGTTTGTCATTGTTTTCATTGATGACATACTTATTTACTCAAAGAATGACCAAGAACACGGTGAACATTTGAGAAAGGTGTTAGAAGTATTGAGGAAGGAAGAATTGTACGCTAAGTTTTCAAAGTGTGCATTTTGGTTGGAAGAAGTTCAATTCCTCGGTCACATAGTGAACAAAGAAGGTATTAAGGTGGATCCGGCAAAGATAGAAACTGTTGAAAAGTGGGAAACCCCGAAAACTCCGAAACACATACGCCAGTTTTTAGGACTAGCTGGTTACTACAGAAGGTTCATCCAAGACTTCTCCAGAATAGCAAAACCCTTGACTGCATTAACGCATAAAGGGAAGAAATTTGAATGGAAGGATGAACAAGAGAAAGCGTTTCAGTTATTGAAGAAAAAGCTAACTAAGGCACCTATATTGTCATTGCCTGAAGGGAATGATGATTTTGTGATTTATTGTGACGCATCAAAGCAAGGTCTCGGTTGTGAATTAATGCAACGAACGAAGGTGATTGCTTATGCGTCTAGACAATTGAAGATTCACGAACAAAATTATACGACGGATGATTTGGAATTAGGTGCGGTTGTTTTTGCATTAAAGACTTGGAGGCACTACTTATATGGGGTCAAAAGTATTATATATACCGACCACAAAAGTCTTCAACACATATTTAATCAGAAACAACTGAATATGAGGCAGCGTAGGTGGATTGAATTGTTGAATGATTATGACTTTGAGATTCGTTACCACCCGGGGAAGGCAAATGTGGTAGCCGACGCCTTGAGCAGAAAGGACAGAGAACCCATTCGAGTAAAATCTATGAATATAATGATTCACACTAACCTTACTACTCAAATAAAGGAGGCGCAACAAGGAGTTTTAAAAGAGGGAAATTTAAAGGATGAAATACCCAAAGGATCGGAGAAGCATCTTAATATTCGGGAAGACGGAACCCGGTATAGGGCTGAAAAAATTTGGGTACCAAAATTTGGAGATATGAGAGAAATGGTACTTAGAGAAGCTCATAAAACCAGATACTCAATACATCCTGGAACGGGGAAGATGTACAAGGATCTCAAGAAACATTTTTGGTGGTCGGGTATGAAAGCCGATGTTGCTAAATACGTAGGAGAATGTTTGACGTGTTCTAAGGTCAAAGCTGAGCATCAGAAACCATCAGGTCTACTTCAACAACCCGAAATCCTGGAATGGAAATGGGAAAACATTACCATGGATTTCATCACTAAATTGCCAAGGACTGCAAGTGGTTTTGATACTATTTGGGTAATAGTTGATCGTCTCACCAAATCAGCACACTTCCTGCCAATAAGAGAAGATGACAAGATGGAGAAGCTAGCACGACTGTATTTGAAGGAAGTCGTCTCCAGACATGGAATACCAATCTCTATTATCTCTGATAGGGATGGCAGATTTATTTCAAGATTCTGGCAGACATTACAGCAAGCATTAGGAACTCGTCTAGACATGAGTACTGCCTATCATCCACAAACTGATGGGCAGAGCGAAAGGACGATACAAACACTTGAAGACATGCTACGAGCATGTGTTATTGATTTCAGAAACAGTTGGGATCAACATCTACCGTTAGCAGAATTTTCCTACAACAACAGCTACCATTCAAGCATTGACGTTTGAAGCACTTTATGGTAGAAAGTGCAGGTCTCCGATTTGTTGGAGTGAAGTGGGGGATAGACAGATTACGGGTCCGGAGATAATACAAGAAACTACCGAGAAGATCATCTAAATTCAACAACGGTTGAAAACCGCCCAAAGTCGACAAAAGAGCTACGCTGACATTAAAAGAAAAGATATAGAATTTGAAATTGGAGAGATGGTCATGCTTAAATTTGCACCTTGGAAAGGCGTTGTTCGATTTGGTAAACGAGGGAAATTAAATCCAAGGTATATTGGACCATTCAAGATTATTGATCGTGTCGGACCAGTAGCTTACCGACTTGAGTTACCTCAACAACTCGCGGCTGTACATAACACTTTCCACGTCTCGAATTTGAAGAAATGTTTTGCTAAAGAAGATCTCACTATTCCGTTAGATGAAATCCAAATCAACGAAAAACTTCAATTCATCGAAGAACCCGTCGAAATAATGGATCGTGAGGTTAAAATACTTAAGCAAAACAAGATACCAATTGTTAAGGTTCAATGGAATGCTCGTAGAGGACCCGAGTTCACCTGGGAACGAGAAGATCAGATGAAGAAGAAATACCCGCATTTATTTCCAGAAGATACGTCAACACCTCCAACTGCTAAAAATTTCGGGACGAAATTTATTTAACGGGTAGGTACTGTAGTGACCCGAACTTTTCCATGTTTATATATATATATTAAATGAAATTGTTATTTTACATGATTAAGTGTTTCCAACATGTTAAGCAATCAAACTTGTTAAGACTTGATTAATTGAAATAGGTTTCATATAGACAATTGACCACTCAAGTTGACCGGTGATTCACGAACGTTAAAACTTGTAAAAACTATATGATGACATATATATGGTTATATATATAGTTAACATGATATTATGATAAGTAAACATATCATTAAGTATATTAACAATGAACTACATATGTAAAAACAAGACTACTAACTTAATGATTTTGAAACGAGACATATATGTAACGATTATCGTTGTAACGACATTTAACGTATATATATCATATTAAGAGATATTCGTACATCATAATATCATGATAATATAATAATTTAAAATCTCTTTTGATATTATAAACATTGGGTTAACAACATTTAACAAGATCGTTAACCTAAAGGTTTCAAAACAACACTTACATGTAACGACTAACGATGACTTAACGACTCAGTTAAAATGTATATACATGTAGTGTTTTAATATGTATTCATACACTTTTTAAAGACTTAAAGAAACTTATCTAAATACTTCTACTTAACAAAAATTCTTACAATTACATCCTCGTTCAGTTTCATCAACAATTCTACTCGTATGCACCCGTATTTGTACTCGTACAATACACAGCTTTTAGATTTATGTACTATTGGTATATACACTCCAATGATCAGCTCTTAGTAGCCTATGTGAGTCACCTAACACATGTGGGAACCATAATTTGGCAACTAGCATGAAATATCTCATAAAATTACAAAAATATGAGTAATCATTCATGACTTATTTACATGAAAACAAAATTACATATCCTTTATATCTAATCCATACACCAACGACCAAAAACACCTACAAACACTTTAATTTTTCAATTTTCTTCATCTAATTGATCTCTCTCAAGTTCTATCTTCAAGTTCTAAGTGTTCTTCATAAATTCCAAAAGTTCTAGTTTCATAAAATCAAGAATACTTCCAAGATTGCAAGTTTACTTCCAAGTTTTCTAAATCCATTCCAAGTAATCATCCAAGATCAAGAAACCTTTGTTACTTACAGTAGGTTATCTTTCTAATACAAGGTAATAATCATATTCAAACTTTAATTCAATTTCTATAACTATAACAATCTTATTTCGAGTGGAAATCTTACTTGAAATTGTTTTCGTGTCATGATTCTGCTTCAAGAACTTTCAAGCCATCCAAGGATCCTTTGAAGCTAGATCCATTTTTCTCATTTCCAGTAGGTTTATCCAAAGAACTTGAGGTAGTAATGATGTTCATAACATCATTCAATTCATACATAAAAAGCTGTCTTATTCAACGTTATAAACTTGTAATCACTAGAACATAGTTTAGTTAATTCTAAACTTGTTCGCAAATAAAGTTAATCCTTCTAACTAGACTTTTAAAATCAACTAAACACATATTCTATATCTATATGATATGCTAACTTAATGATTTAAAACCCGGAAACACGATAAACACCATAAAACTGGATATACGCCGTCGTAGTAAAACCGGGGGCTGTTTTGGTTCGGATAATTAAAAGCTAAGAAGAACTTTGATTTAAAAGCTATACTTCTGCAAAAATGATTTTTCTTATGAACATGAAACTATATCCAAAAATCATGGTTAAACTCAAAGTGAAAGTATGTTTTTCAAAATGGTCATCAAGATGTCGTTCTTTCGACGGAAATGACTACCTCTTTCAAAAATGACTTGTAACTTGTATTTTCGACTATAAACTTATACTTTTTCTATTTAGATTCATAAATTTAAGTTCAATACGAAACCGTGGCCACTGGAATCACTCAAACCGGATTAGAAACGAAGAAATGGCGAGTAAAACAAGATTTATAAAAACTACTCATTTTACCTACGTGAAAGTTAGTAATAAATCTATTCCAACCATAACCTAATCAACTTATATTGTATATTATGTAATCTTGAGATACCATAGACACGTATACAATGTTTCGACCTATCATGTCGACCCATCTATATATATATATATTGCGGAACAACCATAGACACTCTATATGTGAATGTTGGAGTTAGCTATACAGGGTTGAGGTTGATTCCAAAATATATATATAGTTTGAGTTGTGATCAATACTGAGATACGTATATACTGGGTCGTGGATTGATTTAAGATAATATTTATCGATTTATTTCTGTACACCTAACTGTGGACAACTAGTTGTAGGTTACTAACGAGGACAGCTGACTTAATAAACTTAAAACATTAAAATGTATTAATAGTGTTGTAAATATATTTTGAACATACTTTGATATATATGTATATATTGTTATAGGTTCGTGAATCAACCAGTGGCCAAGTCTTACTTCCCGACGAAGTAAAAATCTGTGAAAGTGAGTTATAGTCCCACTTTTAAAATCTAATATTTTTGGGATGAGAATACATGCAGGTTTTATAAATGATTTACAAAATAGACACAAGTACGTGAAACTACATTCTATGGTTAAATTATCGAAATCGAATATGCCCCTTTTTATTAAGTCTGGTAATCTAAGAATTAGGGAACAGACACCCTAATTGACGTGAATCCTAAAGATAGATCTATTGGGCCTAACAAACCCCATCCAAAGTACCGGATGCTTTAGTACTTTGAAATTTATATCATATCTGAAGGGTGTCCCGGAATGATGGGGATATTCTTATATATGCATCTTGTTAATGTCGGTTACCAGGTGTTCACCATATAAATGATTTTTATCTCTATGTATGGGATGTATATTGAAATATGAAATCTTGTGGTCTATTATTATGATTTGATAATATATAGGTCAAACCTATAACTCACCAACATTTTTGTTGATGTTTTAAGCATGTTTATTCTCAGGTGATTATTAAGAGCTTCCGCTGTCGCATACTTAAATAAGGACGAGATTTGGAGTCCATGCTTGTATGATATTGTGTAAAAACTGCATTCAAGAAACTTATTTCGTTGTAACATATTTGTATTGTAAACCATTATGTAATGGTCGCGTGTAAACAGGATATTTTAGATTATCATTATTTGATAATCTATGTAAAGATTTTTAAACCTTTATTGATGAAATAAAGGATATGGTTTGTTTTAAAATGAATGCAGTCTTTGAAAAACGTCTGATATAGAGGTCAAAACCTCGCAACGAAATCAATTAATATGGAACGTTTATAATCAATATGAACGGGACATTTCAGGGTTGGCCTTGGATTCACGAACCTATATCATTTGTATATATATATATATATATATATATATATATATATATATATATATATATATTAATTAAAATATATACTCGTAATCGAATAATTTCATATCTTGTAACTTTATATATTATATATTTAGTTTGTATATATATTTTAGAATGATTAATATTTATATAGTTATATTAATATGTCTATATCTGAAAAATATCTAATTTGTTGTATATAAGTTTTTATATAAGTAATGTTAATATGCTTTTATATATAGTTATATGGCTTATTAATATAATTATAGTATATGTAATAAGTATGTTTTATATACAAAATATTTATTTGTTTAAAAATGATGGTTTTGATATTAATGATTTACTAAGAATAATATTAATACTAATAATAACTTTATTTTAAAAAAATGATAATTTTAATAATAATAATGATATTGTTAATAATGATACTAATGTTAATAATAATACTACAAATAATTATAGAGATGGTACTAATACTAATATAAATGAAAATCATATAAATTTGTACCATTTTCATAATACTATTTATCTCCAAGATTTCTATATTCGTAATCTTCGTGTTAAGTTTCTGAACTAATGACTAAAGTTTCTATAACATTAATTCGTAATCGTAATCATAAAAAACAATAGTAATAATACTTATTTTACTATTAATATTAATAAATTAATAATATTGATAACATTTAATAATGCCATAATACTAATAAGTAACAATAATAATAATAACCCTGATGATAATGATAATATTAGTTACTTTTAAAGATAATAACTTTCATTATATTAATATTAGTAATAACACTAGTTACGTAATTATAATAGCATAATCAATAATAATGAAGGTAATAATAATAATAATAATAATAATAATAATAATAATGATAATGATAATAATAATAATAATAATAATAATAATAATAATAATAATAATAATAATAATAATAATAATAATAATAATAATAATAATAATAATAATAATAATAATAATACTTGATAATGATAAATATAATAGTTATAACAATATTAATAATAATTATAATTGCTATACTTGTAATAATAATAATAATTGATAAATGATAATAATAAGAATTTTAAAATTTATAATAATAACAATAATAATAATAATAATAATAATTTTTAGAAAAATAGAACTACCTCATAAAGTGCTTAAAAAAATACTTGTCACCAGCAGGAATTGAACCCGAGACCTCTCAATAACCCATAACCCTGCTCAACCATTCGACTGTGTTTGTTTATCTGTTTTACTACCATCACCAAATTAATTAACCAGTATCATTCATTTTCCCTTTTCTTCATCATCTTCAACATTTTAAATCATCCAGTGATTTTATCAATCAACACAACCAATTCAATTTTGATTTTAGATTCTAAATTGAAACAGAAATGATTTGTAAGGGATACACTTGATCAATTTTCAAAAAAAAAAAAAAAAAAAAAAAAAAAAGAGGTATCTGCTGTTCGTCGAACCTAATGAAAAAAGAAAAATTGATTTTTATTTTTGGACAGTTTTAGTTCATGATTGAAACATAAAATGTGTTATAAACCATTCATAAAAGCTTTAGGAATCATCAATTATAACAGAAACAACCTATAAGCCTCCAATTTGATCTTTGAAAACCCGTTTGACTTTTAAAATCAAATATTTGACTCAAAAATTCGATTTAAATAAAAGGAATTGGAACAAGAAATTTTGCAGATAGTTTGAGTGGGTGATTCCTAACTATTCTGCATTTTTGGATTTTGATTATTGGTTCGTTTTTGAATTTTGGCCAAAAAGAATTAAGAACAGAGGAAACCTTCATTTTTAAAAAAAAAAAATATCTGTTCTTTCCTTTGTGAATTGCAGAATACAAATTATATGGAATGATTGTGGTCGACAATTCCAATTAGAAGAACTAAAAATTAGAAAGCAGAAAATGAAAGGTAACCAATTCGTACTACTTCTTGACTTTTGAATCTATATTTAATTAACCTAAATTAATAATTAGATTATTAAGATAAAAATACTGATTCATATGTATTATTCGTATATGTTAGTATATCTATATATGTATATAACTATATATATATATATATATATATATATATATATATATATATATATATATATATATATATATGTATGTATATATATATATATATATATATCTATCTATAATTACATTTTATAATTAATCTTATAAATTAATAACTATAATAATAATACTCTTAATATTATTTTAATAATAATTTATATTAATATAATAGTAATAATGTTATTATTAATGATAATGATAATAATAACCATAAAATTTATAATAATAATAATAATATTTATAATAATAATACTGACCTTATTAATGATAATATTAATATTAGTAATAATAATACTATAGCAATTTATATATATCAAACTTCATATCTATATGTTATAAATAATAATATTATTAATACTGATATTATTATTACTATTTATTTTAATGGAAGTAATATTATATTTTAATTTGTAGGTAAGTTTAATAGGTTGATATTACATATTATTAACTATGACAATATAATATATATAATAACATATATTGATTATTTACTTTCAACAATTGTTCATGAATCGTCGGGAATAGTCAAAGGTAAATGATTACATGAAAATAATTTACAAATTTTAATATTCAACATTATAGATTTTGCTTATCGTGTCGGAATCATACAAAGATTAAGTTTAAATTTGGTCGGAAGTTTCCGGGTCGTCACAATTTGTATCGTATTGGTATGCATATTGTTATCATATACATACATCTCCTTCTTATGTTCTGAATTCGAGAGGAACTCCCATTCCGATTTAAACGTATTCTCCGGCTCATGCGAGTTTATCTTTTATAAGAACACCTCAGTTAGTGAAACCGAGGGATGTCATTCTTGACTTCTGAAATTCACGACATTTCTATGTCATCTACTGTGTTTATGGATATAACATCTTAGTTATATTACGCGAGATGTCATTCTTGACTTCTAAAATGCTCGACATTTCAATGTCAGCTATTATATTTATGTATATAACATTCTTGTTATATTTCATGCCTTTGTGCTTAGATTTGTGAACCGGAAAATGTCATTCTTGACTTATAAAGATTCTTGATAATTCAAAGACATTTTTATTGTCATCTTTATTCATATTCATTACTCTTAATACTTTTATCTTTTTGTGCTATCCTTAGCACACTGTTTAAGAAATCGTTTTAGAGAAAATTTTGTGGAAATTCGAGGTTGATCACTTGTCCTGACCTCATGTAGTGCTATTGGAATGGAACTATGAATTAGTGGAATATAATGGCGTCTGGCCAATGGAATTATATTACGGTAATTCATATAGAAATTACAATATTGTGACATGATGAATAGAAAGTGAGTCAAAGAAAATTTTTACACTACTCATTCAGAAATTCCAATGTTATTACATGAGGAATGAATATACTCATTATCTTATTTGTGGATATATGAAGAACTCATTTTAACTAAACTATCTATCAAATGCTCATGAGTAGATTTACAGTATCTCATATGCCATAAGGGTTGTGAATTGAGGAGCCGTGGAATTTTGCATTCATTTTTGTTAACGACATACCTCTTGTTCATTGATAATTCATCATCACTTGGCTCACACTATTACACTATGTTTAATCAAATGTTAGTTTGATACTCACCACCATATCCTTGCTTGGAGGCATGATACATATTCTTAAGTAACTGGTAGTGACACCCCCAAAATTTCCTAAAGCGTGCATTTTGTTATCTATTATTACGCTTTTGGCGTAGATTTTCATATGATTTTCATGACCACATTTGAAAATTCAACGGAGATAATCGACAATCACTTGTAGGGATTTTATTTGAACCCTCAAGCATTGAACTTATAAACACCTTACTATTTCGTTCCTTATGCTAAGATGGTAAATACCTCACGAGCATAATCTTTTGAAGAATAGAACCTACCTACGGGTATCTTTTGATTAATATGATCAAGAAAGTTTTTACACTCATGCGTCTATTAAATAACAGATTGCTCGGCACCGTGTGAGTAATGATATTGTACCCAACTGAAAATCGTTCACTGTAAATTTTAAGCCTACGGTGGGACTAACCATCTGAAATTCCCCCGTTTGCCTGCGGGCTGTGGCATGAGCCAAATTCATCCTAATTACATTAGAAAACTTCTATGACAAATAGAGGAATCCAAAAATATTTTGACGTATCCTCTTCTTGGGTCAGAAATGGCCGAAGTTTATATATAATTCTACCTTTACATTGGTACTATGTGATTCTTCATACACTCAATATGATCAAGGGTAACGTTGATATAATTTCCATTAAGCTACCTAAGGTTAAGCATCGCACAATTTGTTGTGCATATATGATAAGTTGTGACCTTTGAGTCATGAATCACTTCTTAAAGATCTTATGATACTTCATTTTTGTAACATCCTCAGATCGGGCCTAGACGTAAGATGACTATTTTTCCCTTAGGCATAATGGTGTGGTTAATTATGCTTTTATTTTAATTAAATGTTTATTGTTATTTTATTATTTGGTTAAGACCAGTTTGTGACAAGAGTCACAGAACAGGTTCGTTTATTTAATTTGGAATCCGTTAGGGCAGTCAAATTAAGTACGAAAGTTATCAGATAACTGGTAAATACCCGTGTGAGATGGGGTATGTTATTTAACTCATATATATAAGCTTGTTACAGCTCATTTCAATCTTTTTCTTGAAACTTCTAATTACTCCGTACCTTAACTCTCACTACTTGAAAACCCTAATCTCTAGATCTTGATTTGGAGCTTGAATTGTGTTTAAAATTGATTTCCTTGTGTCATTGTGAGTCTCTCAAGGTAAGATTTGTTCGATTTCATGTCCAAATCAGTGTTTTAATTGAGATTAAAGCTAGGTTTTTGATAAAAGTGATTTTGGTGTCTTAATGCTTAATTTGATGTTGTTTTGGCTCAAAACTTGTGAGTTTATACTTCTAAATGTTTTATGTACAAGTTATAAGTGGTTTTGAGGTCAAAAACAGGTTCAAGATTGAGATTTGGGTGATTATGGTGCGAAACCCATCTGTTTCTGCTGCTGCTGCATGAAGAACACAATTGTACGGTTGCAGGTTGCAACCGCACGGGTGCATGTGCAACCGTACGGATGCAGTGGTGTTGGTGAAACTGGGCAGAAGTGTGCAATTGTACGGATGGATGATGCAACCGTACGAATGGACTTGCAATCATACGGATGCATGTGCAACCGTATAGATGCAGATCAGGTCAGTAGTTGTTGCTTAATTTAGCTGTTTCCTAGTCGCTATGCTGTCCGCGTGACTTATGATTATCAGGATGTAAATTCTGAAAATGCATAAGTGTTAGGTGGACTTTTAGTGACACTTTTGTCACTGATTTACTGTATTGTGCTGTTTTGTGTTAACAGACAGAAACTAACTTGATTTGCCTTATGTTCAGGTGATAAGGATAAGGAAGCCGCTCAGTGATAGATTATCTGAGCCAGTTGCTGGTATTCGGTGAGTGGGTCTATCTCCGGATAGAGTATTAAGTAGCTGACATGCTACTTGTTCAGACTCTTTATTATTATGTTTATGCCTTGTATGATTGCCATGTGTAGTTAGATATTGCCATGCTAGTTAGGACAATTGCATGACTGAATATCTGTGATATTATGTGCGCACGGTTAGTTGGACACCAACCGAGGCGGCAAGGTTAGGAACCCACCAAGGTGGCAAGTCGGGTTGATGTGAGGTCGACTATGGTAGCCTGGTTGGGTCATGGTGTTACTGATTGTTCAGTATAGTATAGAAGGATGCATGTGTTGCGTCTGGGCGGTTATGCAGTGGAGTCAGTAAAGCGGACTATCGGTAGACTGTAGCTTGATCAACTAAGTCGTGTGCTCGTACAAGCCGCCGATCCTCATATTGCCAGTTGTTGTTGTATTCTAGTTCAGGACGTTAGCATATCTGTGGCCTTTGCATGTTCAGTTGCTTATGCTTGGTCTGTTAGATGGTATCCATTCACTTAGCAGTTGTGCTAATTCTCCCACATTTCCACCCCTTGCAGGTTTAGGTACTGCTGCTTAGGACGGGTGTTGTGGACGGGTTAGAAGACATGTTTGACTACAAGCTTACTCTGATGTTTTCTATCCTAATGATGTTTTCACGTAACTCTGTTGTTGTATAAAGTTGGTTTGTAAACGAAGTTATGTAAACGTTAATTAAGGTTATTTTGGTAATTAAGTATTTACTTCCGCTGTGTTTAAAAAAAATCAGGGTGTTACAAGTTGGTATCAGAGCATGGTTTAGCAGCAAGTACGTACGCGTATTTGTTCCTAAACCCCGAGTTAAGTCAAACATGTCTGTAGGGTGAGGCTAAGTGAATGTAGGATGTTGTGCATGTTAGTGTTTAGTAAACTAACAGTTATCCACTAAGCTTTTGTGCGAGTGTTTTGTAGCACAGATGGCAGATGACAGGGATGTGAACGCTACAAACCCAATCCACCCCGGAACGTTCAGTGCTCCATATGTGGAGGATGAGGCAGAGGTTTACGATGCTGATTATGTGCATGAGCTTGAAAGTAAGTTTAAAGAAGCTCAGGAAAAGATTGTTGAGCTTGAGTTAGCTAGAAATTCGGGTAATGAGGATACACCACCGGGTTTTGCCACTGCACAATCACAAACCGTACCACAGATACACCAGAACCAGTACCAATACCCATTACAGAACCAATTCCCTCAGCATGTCATGCCACCACAGAATTACTACCAGTATCAAAATCCCATGATGATGAACCAAGTACAGCCACCTATATATCAACAATCATTTCCACAATAGCAATTCCAACAACAATACCAGCCACCCAAAAGATGCACCTTTAAACAATTCTGAGATTGTGGACCATCTCCCTACTCAAAAAATTCTGACCCAACTACCACTCTCAACTGGTTACGGGAGGTTGAAAAGGCATTCGAGACGTGTCAGTGTGAGCAAGAATTGAAAGTAACATACGCGAGCAGATTGTTGAAAGATAGAACAATGGTGTGGTGGGATTCTGTGATAGCTAGTATCACTCCAGAGCAAGTTAGAATGATTACTTGGGAACAGTTTTATGCGAAGGTATGTGAACATTACTGTAATGTGTTTGATATGAACAGAATCAAGATAGAGTTCCTAGAAATGCGAATGACATCGCATATGTCAATTGATGAGGTGATTGAGAAATACATGGACAATTTAAGGTTTGTGCAACAATGGGTGCCTGATGAACAATCAAGAATCCAGCATTTTTGTAAACAAGATCTTGCCGGAATACATGACGTTTGTAAGGTCCGCACCGACGTTATCTCAGGATTTTGTGATGGCAAAGATGGTAGAAAGTGATGTACTAGCAGCAAGGGGTATGAACTTAGGAAACGTTATATCGTAGGTTAGTCAGTCTACCAGTCAGTCAAGTTCTAAGTCTAAGAAATCTTTTGGGTTTAGACAAAAGGGTAAAGGTAATCAAGCAAGCTCAGGGTCTGGTTCAGGAAGGAGGGAATGGTGTAAAGGTTGTAAGTCTTCTCACAGTGGGCAGTGTTCAGAGGCAACGAGAAGGTGTATAAGATGTGGTATGGTAGGTCATGAATCTCAAGGGTGTTCCTTCAGGGAGAATGTGTGTTGGAGTTGTCATCATCCAGGTCATCATTCAGCAAGTTGTCAGGCGTCAAAGAGCGCAAGTTCTGGGGCAGGGTCAGGGGCGCATTCGGCATCTTTCAGGGGTTCCACAGCCTCTAGTGGACAGAAGAGAAAGAACCTGCTGACTACAGAAGCAAGGGCCTTTCAGATTACAGTTGAGGCCGCTACTAACAATGATGACATCATAACCGGTATGTTTTTGATCAACTCAATACCTGCTAGAGTATTGTTTGATTTGGGTGCAAATAGGATGTTTATGTCTATAGATTTCTATACTAAGTTAGAGTTACATGCTACTGTGCTACCTGAGCCTGTTAGAGTAGAGGTAGCTGATGGTAAGACAGTTACAGTCATAATGTATGTGTCTGGGACTAGTATAGAAATTGATGGTAGACCGCTTGCTATGTCCTGTTTAGTGTTGCCTATCCTAAGTTTTGACGTAGTATTAGGGATGAACTGGATGAGCCTACATAAGGCCCATATTAAGTGTGATAAGAAGATTGTGACCTTCTGTTTGACCAACGGAACCTGTATTGTGGCCCGAGGGGAACAAAGTGGGTTCAGTTTTTCATTGATATCTATGATGAAGGTGAAGAAGTCACTTTCTAAAGGGTGTGAGTCTTTTATGGCTTATGTTATTGACGCTAAGATAGAGAAGAGATCTGTTACTGATATTCCAGTGGTTTCGGAATTTCCTGAGGTATTTCCTGGCAAATTACCGGGGTTGCCACCGGTAAGAGAATTAGAGTATAAGATTGAGTTGGTTCCGGGAACAACTCCAGTGGCTAAGGCTCCTTATAGGTTAGCACCTTCTGAAATTAGAGAGATGATGTCTCAGATACAAGAATTGTTAGACAGAGGGCTTATAAGACTGAGTTCTTCGCCATGGGGTGCGTCGGTGTTGTTTGTAAAGAAGAAAGACGGTACTCTGAGAATGTGTATAGATTATCGAGAATTGAATAAGAGAACGGTTAAGAATAAGTATATGTTGCCTAGGATCGATGATCTGTTCGATCAGCTTCAGGATGCATCGTACTTTTCGAAAATAGATCTTAGATCTGGGTATCATCAGGTTCGGGTTGCAGAATTAGATATACCGAAGACAGTGTTCAGAATGAGATATGGGCATTACGAGTTCTTGGTTATGCCATTTGGGTTGATGAATGCTCCAGCAGTCTTTATGGATCTGATGAACAGGGTTTGTAAACCGTACTTAGATCAGTTTGTTATTGTGTTTATCGATGATATATTGGTGTATTCAAAGTCAGAGGCTGATCATGCGACACATCTTCGATTGGTGTTAGAGTTGTTAAAGAAAGAGCATTTATATGCTAAGTTCTCGAAGTGTGAGTTTTGGCTTCGAGAGGTTCAGTTTTTGGGTCATGTTATCTGTGAGGCAGGTATTAAAGTGGATCCGTCGAAAATAGAAGTGGTAATGGGTTGGAATTCGCCGAAGACGCCGACAGAAGTTAAGAGTTTCTTGGGTCTTGCGGGTTATTATCGCCGATTTATAAAAGATTTTTCTAAAATAGCGAGTCCGTTAACCAAACTGACTAGAAAAGACGTAAGTTTTCGATGGAGTGATCAACAAGAACATGCCTTTCAGACTCTGAAATAGTTGTTATATCAGGCTTCAGTGTTAGCATTGCCAGAGGGTTCAGATGACTTTGTGGTTTATTGTGATGTGTCAATTGCCGTGTTAAGGTATGTTCTGATGCAGAGAGATAAAGTTATCGCGTACGCTTCTCGTCAGTTAAAGACACACGAACATAATTATCCGGTTCATGATTCAGAAATTGCCGCAGTGGTAATTGCGTTGAAGTTATGGAGACACTACTTATACGGTACAAAGTGTGTGATAGGTACAGACCATAAGAGCCTCCAGTATATTTTCACGCAGAAAGAATTGAATATGCGACAGAGACAGTGGATTGAGCTTATAAAAGACTACGATTGTGAAATAAAGTATCATCCGGGCAAAGCGAATGTTGTTGCCGATGCTTTAAGTCGTAAGAAAACTGTGGAGACCGTGAAATTTATGAGAATTGAAAAAATTTCAGACCTTATTGAACAGATAAAATAAGTTCAAGCCCAAGCTTTATTAGAGGAGAACTTAAAGACTGAACTGATGACTAAAATTAAAGACCAATTGACTGACGATTCCCGTGGACTTAAGACGTTTAAGAACCGAATTTGGGTGCCTATGCTTGGAGAGATTTAAGAAAATTGATCTTAAATGAAGCGCACAAATCGAGGTTGATTGTCCATCCGGGTAGTACCAAGATGTATAACGACTTGAAACCAATGTATTGGTGGCCAACAATGAAGAAAGATATTGCTCAACTGGTAGAAAGGTGTCACATTTGTACTCAAGTTAAAGCCGAACACCAAAAACCTTATGGTTTGTTACAGCAGTTGAAAATTCCAGAGTGAAAATGGGATCATATTACGATGGATTTTGTAACCAAATTACCTAAATCTCAGAAAGGTAATGATATGATATGGGTAATTGTTGATCGACTGACAAAGAGTGCACATTTCTTAGCAACAAAAGAGATAGCCTCGTTGAGTACTTTGGCAGAGTTGTATTTGAAAGAAATAGTTAGTCGACATGGGGTTCCGTTGTCTATCGTATCTGACAGGGATTCTAGATTTGTGTCTAACTTCTGGAACAGTTTACAAAAAAGTTTGGGAACGGGGGTAAATCTGAGTACAGCGTATCATCCACAGACCGATGGTCAGAGTGAACGTACAATACAGACACTAGAGGATATGCTTAGGTCCTGTGTGTTAGAGTACGGTGGTCCGTGGGATACACATCTACCGTTGATTGAGTTTGCTTACAACAATACTTATCATTCGAGTATTGGTATGCCGCCTTATGAGATGTTGTATGGTCGCAAATGTAGAACACCGACTTATTGGTTAGAAGCCGGTGAGAAATAGTTTACAGGTCCAGAATTAGTTCAGATAACAGCAGACAAGGTAGCGATAGCACATGAAAAGTTGAAAGCGTCACGTGACAGACGGAAAATGTATGCCGATCCATGTAGATGTCCAGTAAATTTTGAGGTGGGTGATCGTGTTTACTTGAAAGTTTCACCATGGAAGGGTGTTATCAGGTTTGGTAAGCGGGGAAAGTTAGCTCTGAGATACGTTGGGCTGTTCAAGATTATTCAGAGGGTTACTGTTCAGACGGTTGTATTAGAGCTTCCAGCAGAGTTAGCAGGGATACATAACACTTTTAACGTGTGTTACCTTAGGAAGTGTAAGGTCGATGATGAGACGCAACTGGTTCCATTAAGCTATTTGAGGGTTGACTGAATCAAAAGTTAGTTGAAGAACGGGTTAGGATTGTTGATAGAAAGGTGACAAAGTTGAGAAAGAAGGAGATCCACATGGTGCTTGTTGAGTGGAAGCATAGTTTAGGATCGAACCTTATGTGGGAAACCGAAGAGCTGATGAAGGCTCGTTATCCACGTCTGTTTGACCAAGACCAGATTCCGAGGACGGAATCTCTTTAAGGGGGTGGATTTGTAACATCCTCAGATCGGGCCTAGACGTAAGATGACTATTTTGTCCTTAGGCATAATGGTGTGGTTAATTATGTTTTTATTTTAATTAAACATTTATTGTTATTTTATTATTTGGTTAAGACCAGTTTGTGACAAGGGTCATAGAACAGGTTCGTTTATTTAATTTGGACTCCGTTAGGGCAGTCAAATTAAGTACGAAAGTTATCAGATAACTGGTATATACCCGTGTGTGATGGGATATGTTATTTAACTCACATACATAAGCTTGTTACAGCTCATTTCTATCTTTTTCTTGAAACTTCTAATTACTCCGTACCTTAACTCTCACTACTTGAAAACCCTAATCTCTAGATCTTGATTTGGAGCTTGAATTGTGTTTAAAATCGATATCCTTGTGTCATTGTGAGTCTATCAACGTAACATTTGTTCGACTTCATGTCCAAATCAGTGTTTTAATTGAGATTAAAACTAGGTTTTTGATAAAAGTGATTTTGGTGTCTTAATGCTTAATTTGATGTTGTTTTGGCTCAAAACTTGTGGGTTTATACTTCTAAATGTTTTATGTACAAGTTATAAGTGGTTTTGAGGTCAAAAACAGGTTCAAGATTGAGATTTTGGTGATTTTGGTGCGAAACCTGTCATTTTCTGCTGCTACTGCACGAAGAACACAACCGTACGGTCGTAGCTTGCAACCGCACGGGTACATGGTGCAACCATACGGGTGCATGTTCAACCGTACGAATGCAGTGGTGTTGGTGCAACCAGGCAGAAGTGTGCAATCGTACGGATGGATGATGCAACCGTACGGATGGACTTGCAACCGTACGGATGCATGTGCAACCGTATGGATGCAGATCAGATCAGTAGTTGTTGCTTAATTTAGCTATTTCCTAGTCGTTATGCTGTCCGCGTGACTTATGATTATCAGGATGTAAATTCTGAAAATGCATAAGTGTTAGGTGGACTTTTAGTGACACTTTTGTCACTGATTTACTGTATTGTGCTGTTTTGTGTTAACGGATAGAAACTAACTTGATTTGCCTTATGTTCAGGTGATAAGGATAAGGAAGCCGCTCAGTGATAGATTATCTGAGCTAGTTGCTGGTATTCGGTGAGTGGGTCTATCTCCGAATAGAGTATTAAGTAGCTGACACGCTACTTGTTCAGACTCTTTATTATTATGTTTAAGCCTTGTATGATTACCATGTATAGTTAGATATTGCCAAGCAAGTTAGGACGATTGCATGACTGAATATATGTGATATTATGTGCGCACTGTTAGTTGGACACCAACCGAGGCGGCAAGGTTGGGAACCCACCGAGGCGGCAAGGTCGAGTTGATGTAAGTTCGACTGTGGTAGCGTAGTCGGGTCATGGTGTTACTGATTGTTCAGTATAGCATAGAAGGACGCATGTGTTGCGTCTGGACGGTTATGCAGTGGAGTCAATAAAGCGGACTATCAGTAGACTGTAGCTTGATCAACTAAGTCGTGTGCTCGTACAAGCCGTCGATTCTCATATTGTCAGTTGTTATTGTTGTATGCTAGTTCATGACGTTAGCATATCTGTGGCCTTTGCATGTTCAGTTGCTTATGCTTGGTCTGTTAGATGGTATCCATTCACTTAGCAGTTGTGCTAATTCCCCCACATTTTCATCCCTTGTAGGTTTAGGTACTGCTGCTTAGGACGGGTGTTGCAGACGGGTTAGAAGACATGTTTGACTACAAGCTTACTCTGATGTTTTCTATCCTAATGATGTTTGCACGTAACACCGTTGTTGTATAAAGTTGGTTTGTAAACGAAGTTATGTAAACGTTAATTAAGGCTATTTTGATAATTAAGTATTTACTTCCGCTGTGTTTAAAAAAAAATCAGGGTGTTACAATTTTGACTTGGTGATAAAAGCATTAGCTGCACCGATCAATCATTACTCAATCCTGTGTGTTCGCGTTGCCTAATCTCAGGTTGGGACTTACATCTTCTTATTTACAATGTTATGTGCTGAATATTTATCTTCTCACACAAACTTCCACATAGATAAAATTTGAGATCATCGGTTACATGTCGTAACCCTACCATTTGAACGCTCACTTTGGTGAGTCAACCTTATGCTCTTTGGTACATAAGAGCAGAAAGGTTTTACTCGTCACGATAGATCCATTTACGCATGTTAGGTTTTATCATTAAGTGATTATTTATTAATGGTACTAACATTGGCAATTGACGTCATGTATTTTATTCATCGAAGAAATTAGTATCGTCCAGACAATAATCTCATATTAAATAAGGATTAATCAAGTAAATTTTCAATGACCATTACATGGTCAAAATCCACGGCATTAGCGTGCCTTCGTAATTGTCTATGTGCATGACGTATTATTCACATTCAGAACATCACAAAACCTTTACAACCATCAAAATCCATAGATTCATGTGTATGTGTGATAAAGGCACTTACTGCCACGTCATGCAGAGTCCTCGGACATCCACTAACACTTAAACCATTCAAAATTGTTAAATTACCCAAGGATCTTATTTGCCACACCTGTTGGAACGATGCTCTTTCTTACGTAACTCTAAGTTTTGACTTATTTCAGGAGATTCTCATTTGGTGATATTAACACCATTAGTCTTTCGACTTTAATATTAGTCATAACCTATTTGGCATTTTTAAAAGTCAAGAAGTGATTCACTTCTCATCCTCGTGCTCTATCCTTCATACTTCACTTGTTAGCAACAACTTTGCACGTGAACAGGTTTGGCCCCCACGGATTTATGTCCTTATAATAGTCAAAGCCACATTTAATTCGTAGGTTTTCATTACCTCGTAACATTTGTTGACCAAATGTCGCATGATGATTCAAGTCCTTCACTCGATCTTCCATGATCTTACTTTAACTTGTGACCTCTGAAATACGAATATTATGTTTATCAAAATTTTTACATGTTGTTTATTTGTGCGGTCCTCATGAGAATTATAGACAAATGGAAGTAATAAAAGTTTCTATCACTTATGCGATTTATAAAATCATATATGTATATATATAAAATTAAATAAACAAATTTACCTTTACCTATTATGGTTAGTACATGCTAAATTATACCTTCAAATTATTTTAAAGCCACTCCTTTATTGAGTTGTTTAATTAAGTCAAATTGTTTTATGTAAAATGGTACACGTTGTACATACTTCTATATTTACTAAGAACTTCGTTCCGTTTATGTTGACACATCAAACGTTTAAAGGTTTTTCAAAACTTCTTTGGTTGATTATATTAAAGATTTTCGTATTGATCTACACCATGTATGGATCTCACTTCTTCTCATCCTCCGTTTAGAGATGAAACTTACCATTAAGATCCTTGTTAAAAACTCTTATGCCACTTTGGATGGCGGTTTCATAAAATTTGTTGGGAAGTCTTTCCGCTCATAAAATGTTCCTTTTAAGGTTCAGCATGGCCAAAACGCGAACCGATAAATCAGTTTTTTGAGGTACACTCAGTGGTTACCCTATCGTAGGAAAGGCACTGGGTGGGTTTCTACCCCAACTGTTGTTATAGTTGGTATCACAGATAGATATTACACTATGCCGTTTGAGAAGTTTCTACTCTTGATATTTTAGGGCTAATCGCAACACCCTCGTAAGCACCAATTCTATGATTCAGTATTTTGAGGTACAAGAAATCATTTTGGGAGATTCTTCTCGCCCGGAGTCAACTATTCTTTATAACCAATGATTCACGTTTCTTCTCAACCGCACATAACCTTAAGGATAAAGATGAATCCTAGATCGACTCGCACGTCGTGCGAGGAGGTCACTCTTGTTGATAGATCCCACCTTTCGTGCTTTTTCTTTTCGGAAATGTAATGTAAATTACTTTAAAAATCTATGATTCCCGTTGTCCTCTTTGAAGGAATTGCCTTAAACATCTATAGCATTGATTTGATTACACTAAATATATCTCCTCTCGTTGGTTGCAACTACATGTTATTCTAGTTGATTTTTCACCTTCATATCAACCTGTAACTGAAATCATGTGGTACATTCTGCAAATGTGCTTTCATTTCTTCCAAGGATAAGTTCACGTGTAGTATGATAAATTGAACGGTATCTTTCACTGATCTCTCAGACTGTTCGGAGGACACTTTAAATAATTATGGCGTGCATTGCATGTAAGTCTGATTAGTGACTTTTAGCTAGAATTTTGATTCATTTATTCACATCAGACGCTTCTTAAATATCGGGTTCTTTATGCCTATGGCTACCTTTCGGAATTAAAGGGTTAGTAACATCCGTGGCAAAAACTATCCGGACATCAAACTGCATGGTTGACCATGATTGACTAAGGTTGACCAAGGTTGACTTTTGAGTTCACTTTCAGTTAAATTTGACTTTCAGTTGACTTTTGTTAACTTTTCTAATTAAGGAAACTTTCCAAAAATAGAAACTTTCCAAAAAT
Source organism: Rutidosis leptorrhynchoides (assembly GCF_046630445.1). Lineage (NCBI taxonomy): Eukaryota > Viridiplantae > Streptophyta > Magnoliopsida > Asterales > Asteraceae > Rutidosis > Rutidosis leptorrhynchoides. The sequence goes on along the minus strand of NC_092337.1, from coordinate 413,078,805 downwards.
AGTAACTTTTCAAAAATAGAAACTTCCCAAAAATAGAAACTTTCCAAATATGGAAAACCTGCTAAAAATAGAAACTTTCTAAAAATAGAAAGTGCGTGTTATACTGTCCTGGTCATACTGAAACATACTGAGTGTTGTTCTATGCTTATTTGCAACAAGTACTATAGCTATCATACTAAGAGTTGACCTAAGTTAGTTATTTATATCGACCCGCTTTATTTATAGGTCGGAGTTGTGATAATTCTTGATCACTTTACCATTTGTTGTTCGCATTTCTGTGTTGTTGCTTCATTTGCTTTAAGGTGCATTATAGTCCCATTTTTCTATTTTAAATCTGTTGGGATGAGAATACAAGCAATTTATTTTACATATTGGACACAAGTGAAAATTGGTTTAAATTATTCATTGTGAGTCGAACGAAAATATTCCCTAATCTGGTAATTTTAATCACTGGTTTCTACTGGTGAACATGAATCCTATCGATAGATCTATCAGGCCTGACAGCCCCATTTCGTGTTAGTCGCGCTAGCAGTTACAGACGGAATGTATTAGTACTTCGTATTTTAAAAGATACACCTGTTCAGTGTATATTTTTATATTGATTTTTGTTAAGGGTAAGGAGTTGTTAAGCTATTACCAGGTAGCTCATGGTTTAATGGAATAATGTTTTTATATATTTTCGAGCATATAATTTTGTGGTCCAAAATGAGTCTTTATGTTTTCAAACATAAATTTTTATGGTTTAAATTAATTATTGTTTGCAATATTAAACCTATAATTCACTCAACATTTTTGTTGACAGTTTACTCGCATGTTTTATTCTCAGGTTCATGATTGATTGCTTCCGTTGTGCTTAGAGAGTCTGCATTGTCTGTCGCAGATTTTGATTTAAACATTAAACATTGCATTCTACTTTAAATACTGTTACATTGTGGGTAGTTGTTGACTTGTTTTGGTCAACTCTTTTTATACATTTGGGTTGGGTTTTTTTAAAATTTACAAATGATTTAGATTTTTCCTTTTGAGGCAATCAATTTTATTAAATGAATGCAATGTTATTTATGATAATTCATATGTAGTTATGATCAAGCTGTTGGACCAAGTGACGGAGCCGTTAAGGATACTTGACGGGTCATCTCATCTACCCGTGCGGTTGCAAGCTGCAACCGTACGGTTGTGTTCATCGAGTAGCAGCAGCAGAAACTGACGGGTTTCGAGCCAAAATCACCCAAATCTCGATTTCTAAACATTTTGACACCGAACGAAGCTTAGAAAATGTTTATAACAACTAAAGGAACATAAACCATAACGTTTTACACCAAACCAACATCAAAATCAACCAATTTGACATCAAAACCCACTTAGAAAAAAACCTAACTAAAGACCCCATTTAAACACGGATTACTTCATGAAAACAAATGATTCTTACCTTGTTATGACATGAAATCAGTAGCAACTGATTACACAACACAATTTAGACACAAAATCAAGATCTAAGAGATTAGGGTTTCAAGAGAGAAAGGAATTTAGGTACGGAGTAATTTGGAAGCTTCAAGAAAATGAGAGAAGAAGCTAGTTACTTGCTTATATATCTGTGTAAAACACAATACCCCATCACACACGGGTATTTACCAGTTATCTAATAACTTTCGTACTTAATTTGACTACCCTAACGGAGTCCAAATTAAACAAACGAACATGTTCTGTGACCCTTGTCACAAACTGGTCTCAACTAAACAACCAACTAATTATAAATATATAATTATTATACTAACATACAAACACACTCAAGGTCAAACGGGTCATTTCAACTAGGCCCGGTAACAGGATGTTACAAATCTACCCCCCCTTAAAGAGATTCTGTCCTCAGAATCGGGTCAACTATGGTCAACAAACCGTTACCTCAACTAAGTCTTTCTCAATAATCAACCCAAAATAGAAAATCATCCTTCCAATACCCATCGTCTTTCTTCAAATAAGTGCACGCATATGGAATTTCTAACTTTTACTCATGTCCGATACAATACAAATTACCACCATGTCCACTAGTCAACAACTTGAATCCACAAATCTCCACTGTCAATTCAATTATCCAAGTCAAATTTCGCGTTTCTAAGTCATCTTGTATCGAGTTTTCACAATCTGTCATCATATTCAACTTCTAACACAGTCAACATTTCACAATTATTCCAAGCACATGCTATAGAATTAGTCATCATTCTAAGTTATGTGTCTATGTCCACAAAATTATCCTTAAGTCAAGGTAATATCCAATATTACTCGTCTTATTTCCAATCATATAAAAGTCCCAATGTTCAGCTCATAGTCCATGAATAGCACAGGCCACCTACTTTTTCCTTCTGCTTCCCAAAAACTCTGTATGACTCACCATAGTACACTTCTGTTGGCCAGACACAAGTATATTATCCTGAATCACACCTTCATTCTGAGTCGCTCGAAACGGAAAAATACTACTTGTTCCATCCACTAACTTAAGTCCAAAGAGTCTCCTCAAATGCTTCCGCAATAACTAAGCTACTTTATAATTAATCAATCTTACCATCTGTTCAATCATAGTTATTTAAACATTGTCCATCAAATGTTCAAATATTATCTATCAACATTACCACACATCTAACAAGCATAGGAAATCACAACATATGTTCCTTAATGTCAAAATACGCTCAACTAGCAGTATCATACATCTTGTTAAACAAAAGAATTGACCAATCAACACAACCCTCATTTCATCATATTAGTAAAAATAATATCATTATCTAATAGTCTTCTACCGTCTAAGAGTTCACTATCTAAATCACAACACATCTCTATCCAAGTCACAGTTTTCAATCCCAGAAAGTCAACCTAAGGACCATCCTTACCCCACAAGGCACACAAGGGTCGCAACCTGTCATAACCCATCCTAAATCATAAGGACAAATATAATAACATATGATTTTATCGCGAGGTATTGACCTCTATATACGACATTTTTCAAAGAAAACTGCATTCGTTTTTTTACAATACAAACCATAACTTTTATTAAAAATACAAAGTTTAAACAACATAATAATGATTATCGTTTAGCGATAATCTTAGCCTTACAAACTTTACATGTAATGATAACAACACGATTTCCAATGTATTTTACATTACAACTTCTCCGATATGCAGTTTTATTTTTGACACAAATATGCATACTCAAGATCTTGCTTAAATTCAACATGTTGCAGCGGAAGCTTTTAGTTATCACCTGAGAATAAACATGCTTAAAACGTCAACATAAAGTTGGTGAGATATAGGTTTAATGCCGGCAGCGTTATAAATATAGACCACAAGATTTCATATATAAACGTTTTAATAAAAATATTCTAAGTTGTTGAGCACTTGATAACCATACTTAACATTTAATCAACGTCGCATATTCCCTTTATTATGAAATCTTACTACAACGTACCAAGTGTAATCACCGAAACAAAGTACTGTGCAACCGTTGAATACTGGTCGTCCAGTCCGGTTGGGGTTGTCAGGCCCGATAGATCTATCAACAGGATTCGCGTTTACAATACCTCATGTAAATAGTAGTTACCAAGTTATAGGGAAGTATGCCAGTGGTACAACTCAACGTAGAATATATATTTTAATCACTTGTGTCCATAACGTAAATCATAAAATGCATGTATTCTCATCCCAAAATATTTAGAGTTTAAAAGTGGGACTATATACTCACTTTTGCCTTGAAGGTATTTAACTCGACTTGGTCTCCGATAGATATCACGAACCTAACCATATATATAATATATCAACATATTTTCTTTTCAAGTAATCGTTACATATATATATATATATATATATATATATATATATATATATATATATATATATATATATATATATATATACTTATAATACTTTTAATATTTTCTTAGTCCGTAGTTAGCAGTCCGATGTTAGTGGTCCACAATTAGTTGCTCAATAAAGTAAATAAAGACCCCATCGTATTCGTATTGATGAGAATTAATCTCGACCCATGGTACCATGTTGTCAAATGACGTGTTGCGTACATAAAGTACCGTGTTGTCAAATGACGTGTTGCGTACAATCATGAGGTCTTATGATTAATCTTCTCGTGTTGTTTACGAGTGGTCCTGAAATATATAAAATCAAATCATAAGTAATTATATATAAAATATCATATTAACTAGAAATGATATGATTAATTTACTTTTTCTCCAAATATTTTCGTAGCTAAACTAGCTTCGGATACCCAATCTTGTTTTAGTCGTAGTTTCTTCATTACAACTCCGTTTTTGTTGGTTCAACTTGCCACTTCCTTGGATCGAGTCAAATTTTAAGAATATGAACTGAAAATACCTTAGTTTGTATTCGAAATCACAGGTTATAGGTCAAACTTTGGTGAAACTTATGAAAGTGATCATTTTCCATCATAAAAACAACATTTAATGATCATTTTTCTAAAAATACTTACACTTTGAGTTAAACCATGAAATTTTTATGTGTTAACATATTCATAAGAAATATCATTTTTCCAAGATATGAACTTCCAATTCAATGTTTAAAATGGTTTTTAATTATCCAACCCAAAACAGCCCCCGGTTGCACTCCGACGACGTCGATTCAGTTTTAAGGTGTTCTTTGTAAAAACAAGTTATATCTTGTTAAGTTAGCATATCATTATGATATATTACAGGTCTTGAAGTGTTTTAAAAGTTAAGTTAGAAAGATCTATTTAGTTTGCGAACAAATTTGAAATCATTCAAACTATGTTCTTGTTGTTAAAATTTTACAACACAAAATAAGATAGCTATATAAATATGAATCGAATAAGGTTATGAATAAGGTTACTACCTCAAGTTACTTGGACAAAGTTACTGCAAAATATAAGAAAAATCCTAGAACCAAAAGAGTGATGGAGTGGGATTGAAAGATTGGAAGTAAACTTGTATACTTGGAAGGATTATTGAAGTGTTCTTGAAAGGAATTTCTTATGATGATTAAGGCTTGTTTTTGAAGCTAGATCTTCATGATTACTTGCTGAATTGATGGAGGTTTCTTATGGCTTTCAAGTAGGTGAGTTAGAGAGTAATTTTGAAGTAAAATGATGAACTAAAAATGAGATGGGGGGGAGGTCTTAAAAGCGTGAATGGGGGGAACAAGAACAAAATTCCATGTTGTATTTTTGTGTAATTAGTCAAGCTTACTTCCAAATTCCAATTACCTCATACCTAGGGCAGTAATATGGCTGATTTAGATGTTGATTTGATGTGTATATACCAATAGTAAATACGTATAGAAGCTAGGTATGATACGGGTACATATACCCTTGATATACGTATAGAAATCTTGAGAAAACAGAACGAGAATTCAAATATAACTATCTTTTGTAAATATACTTATATTGTTTTATGTATAAAAGCCCTTTAAAAGTGATTAAATACATATTTATACGATACATGTATAAGCATTATAAGTTTTAAGTATTTATGTCAAAGAACGTTACGTATAGTTATCGTTTTGAAAACTTAAGTTAGTAGTTTTAAAATATACTTATAACTCATTGTTATTAGTACACAATGAGATGTTAAACCATCCTTAGATCATGTTAAATATATATAAATACATATATATACACAAACATATAATTATCGTATGTTATATAGTTCGTGATATCATCGGTCAAATTGGACGGTCAACCATTGTGTAATACTCTTTTCAAAACATAAGTCTCAACAATTTAGATTGATTATCATGTTGGTAAGGTTTAATTTATGTAAATATTAATCTCATAGGTATAAAATGATCGGAAAAATTCGGGTCGTTACAGTACCTACCCGTTAAATAAATTTCGTCCCGAAATTTTAAAATTGTACCTATTTTGCGTTCTCGGGAAACAAATGTGGGTAGCTTCATTTCATCTGATCCTCTCATTCCCAAGTATACTCGGGACCCCTTCGAGCATTCCAACGAACCTTAACGATTGGTATGTTGCTCTGCTTGAGTCGTTTAACTTCACGGTCCATGATTTCGACTGGTTCTTCTATGAATTGTAGTTTCTCGTCGACTTGGATTTCTTCAAGAGGAATGGTGAGGTCTTCCTTTGCAAGACACTTCTTAAGGTTTGAAATGTGAAACGTATTATGTACTCCGGCGAGTTATCGTGGTAATTCGAGTCGATAAGCTACCGGTCCAATGCGTTCGATGATCTTGAACGGGCCTACATACCTTGGGTTCAGTTTACCCCTTTTTCCAAAACGTATTACACCTTTCCAAGGTGACACCTTTAGCATAACCATGTCACCGATCTGAAACTCTAATGGCTTCCTTCGGACATCGCCGTAGCTCTTTTGGCGACTACGGGCCGTCCTCAATCTCTCTTTGATTTGTACTATCTTCTCAGTAGTTTCATGTATGATCTCGGGACCAGTTAATTGTCGATCTCCTACTTCATTCCAACAGATAGGGGATCTACACTTCCTTCCATATAGTGCTTCGAATGGTGCAGCTTTAATGCTCGCATGATAACTATTATTATACGAGAATTCTGCTAATAGTAGATACTTATCCCATCCGTTTCCAAAATCGATCACACATGCCCTGAGCATGTCTTCAAGAGTCTAAATTGTTCTTTCACTCTGTCCGTCAGTTTGCGGATGATATGCGGTGCTCATATCCAAACGAGTTCCCAGTGCCTCCTGTAGTGATTGCCAGAACTTCGATGTAAATCTACTATCATGATCGGATATAATGGAAATAGGTATTCCATGCCTTGAAACAATTTCCTTTATGTACAGTCGTAATAGTTTATCCATTCTATCTGTTTCCTTTATAGGCAAGAAATGCGCAGATTTGGTAAGACGATCAACTATTACCCAAATGGTGTCATAACCCCAGGCAGTCTTAGGTAACTTCGTGATGAAATCCATTGTAATACCGTCCCATTTCCATTCTGGGATTTCTGGTTGTTTAAGTAACCCTGACGGCTTCTGGTGTTTTGCTTTGACTTTGGAACAAGTTAAACATTCACCAACATATGTTGTAACATCTGTCTTTAAATTAGGCCACCAATAATGCGTCTTAAGATCTTGATACATTTTTCCAACTCCAGGATGTATCGAGTATCTTGTCTTATGTGCCTCATTCAATATCAACTTCCTTAATCCACCCAACTTTGGTACCCAAATACGGTTTGCAAAATATCGAATTCCGTCTTCCAGTATAACGTGTTGCTTCTCATACTTCTTCATTATTTCATTTCCCATGTTTTCTTTAGTAAGAGCTTCTCGTTGAGCCTCTTTGATTTGTGAGTTGAGATTCATGCGAATTTTTATGTTCATTGCTCGTACTCGAATTGGTTCTCGTTCCTTTCTGCTTAAAGCGTCAGCCACCACGTTCGCTTTCCCGGGATGATAGCGAATTTCACAATCATAGTCATTTATCAGCTCGACCCACCTACGTTGCCTCATGTTCAGCTGTTTCTGATCAAAAATATGTTGAAGGCTTTTATGATCAGTAAACACATTGCATTTAACCCCATATAAATAGTGTCTCCATATCTTCAATGCAAACACTACTGCTCCCAATTCTAAATCATGCGTCGTATAATTCCGCTCGTGAATCTTCAATTGTCAGGATGCGTATGCAATAACTTTCATTCCTTGCATAAGGATACAACCAAAACCTTGTCGCGAAGCGTCACAATATATCTCAAAATCATCGTTCCCTTCAGGTAATGATAAAATAGGTGCCGTAGTCAACTTCTTCTTCAGTAATTGAAATGCACTCTCCTGCTCAGAGGTCCATTCGTACTTCTTCCCTTTTTGCGTTAACGCTATTAATGGTTTAGCTATTAGGAAAAAATCTTGAATAAACCTTCTATAATAACCGGCTAAACCCAAAAATTGGCGTATCTGCGTTGGTGTCTTAGGAGTCTCCCATTTTTCAATGGCCTCAATTTTAGCTGGATCAACCTGAATTCCTTTGCTACTAACAACGTGACCAAGAAATTGCACTTCTTTCAACCAAAATGCACACTTAGAAAATTTGGCGTATAATTGTTATTTTCTTAACAATTCTAATACCAACCTTAAATGCTGCTCATGCTCTTGCTCATTTTTGGAATAGATAAGAATATCATCAATGAAAACGATAACAAACTTATCTAGATACGGACTACAAACTCGATTCATGAGGTCCATGAATACAGCTGGTGCATTCGTTAATCCAAACGGCATGACCAAAAATTCGTAATGACCGTAGTATGCCCGGAAAGCAGTTTTCGGAATATCTTCTTCTTTGACACGTAGTTGATGATAGCCCGATCTTAAGTCGATTTTAGAGTACACACATGATCCTTGCAATTGATCAAATAAGTCGTCAATTCTCGGTAGTGGATACCGATTCTTGATAGTTAACTTATTTAATTCACAATAATCTATACACATCCTAAAAGATCCATCCTTCTTTTTAACAAATAAAATTGGAGCTCCCCACGGTGAAGTACTTGGTCGTATGAATCCTCGGTCCAGTAATTCTTTTAACTGACTCTGAAGTTCTTTTAACTCGGACGGTGCAAGTCTATATGGAGCACGGGCAACCGGTGCAGCACCTGGTACAAGATCTATTTGAAATTCTACAGACCTGAAAGGAGGTAGTCCCGGTAATTCTTCCGGAAATACATCGGGAAAGTCTCTTACTACATTTGCATCGTTAATATTCTTCTCCTTTTCTTCAACTTTCTTTACATGTGCTAGGATGGCATAACATCCCTTTTCTAAGAACTTTCGAGCTTTCAAACAGCTAATGAGATTTAGGTTTGGGTTACCTTTATCTCCGTAAATCATTATCATTGATTTATCCTTTCGAGGAATACGAATTGCCTTTTCAGCACACACCACTTCGACTCCTACTTTGGACATCCAGTACATGCCGATAATTACGTCAAAACTTCCTAATTCTATGGATATCAAATCAATCTTGAATGTTTCTCCGGCTAAATTTATTTTACAATCACGGCAAATTTTATCGGCTTTAATTAGTTTACCATTAGCTAACTCAATCATGTACTTAGCATCTAGAGGTAATGATGAACAATTCAATTTAGCGTAAAAGTCTCTACACACGTAACTTCTATCGGCACCAGTATCAAATATAATAGTTGCTGATAAGTTATTAATGATAAACGTACCCGTAACAAGCTCCGGGTCTTCACAAGCCTCTCTAGCATTAATAATAAATGCTCTTCTACGTGCAGATCTGTTATTCTTCTCTGGATTCGGGCACTGGCTCTTATAATGACCCTGTTTCCCACACCCATAACAAGTAACAGTGGCCAAGGCAGTTCTATTTGCATTGGTGGCAGGAGTCTTGGTGCCATTTGTATTTGTAACAGGAATCCGACAATCTTCAGCAATATGACCCCTTCGATTACAATTATTGCATACCACATTACAATAACCAGAGTGATATTTGTGGCATCTGTTACATAAAGGATTTCGTCCTTTGTAACCAGAGCTTGAACCACTACCCGCACCTTGCGTGGTTTCTTGTTTCTTGTTGGATTGTTGATTACCTTCCCACTTTCTTTTGTTTTCTGATGTCTTGACATCGGTGTTCTTATCCAGAATAATCTGGTCCATCAACTCGTTTGCCATGGTGATGGCCACATGAATAGTCTTGGGTTTCGATGCTGTAACATTTGCCTTGACATTTTTAGGCAAACCATCTTTGTACAGTTCTATCTTCCGTTCTTCGGTTGGTACCAATTCGGGACATAGCAAAGCTAATTCCATGAATCGCTGATTGTAGTTGGTGAGTTCAGTACCAACAACTTTTAGGCTTCGTAATTCAGCTTCCAACTTCCTAACCTCGTTCCTTGGACAATACTCGTTGATTAGCATTGTATTGAATTCTTCCCATGGGGTATCATAAGCTACATCTCCTCCTACGGCCTTCACATAGTTTTTCCACCATGTGAGTGCACTATCTTGTAAGGTGCACGATGCATACTTGGTCATGTCCTTCTCAATACAACCACTGATTTTAAACACTGACTCAATCTTTTCGATCCACCGGGTTAAACCGACCGGTCCTTCTGTTCCACTGAATGATGAGGGCTTGCAACCTTGAAAAGTTTTGTAAGTACATCCCACACGAGGATTTGGGTTAACTGCATCACCTCTCGCAGCCTCGACCCATAACATTCTGTCGTTCACTCACTGATTGATGAGTTCCTTGATTTCTTATTCCGTCATTCGGTTCAATCGCGCCATAATCTTCAATAAGAATGAAAAAAATAATTATTCACATGGAATATTATATATGTAGTATGTATTTACAGTACATCGTAGCTTATTAATAATATGAACCAGTTATTATTATAAAAGCTTTTTCTTCTTATTAACGTTTTATAATTATATCTAGGGTAGTACCTACCCGTTAAAGTTCATACTTAATAGCTTAGTACAGAAATTAATTACTACCATCCAAATAATACTCAACCATGAAAAATTATTGCATTTCACACTTCACTATTTTACATATGCTTATCTTACATCAAACATTAAACAAACCACACTAGTAATATTATACAAAATGTTATATGATCCCATGGTTTAAAACAACAGCGCATCATTTAACCCAAAACGTTTGTGTTCAAAGAAATCGCTTAAAGGTTATCTTGACTGTCTCCCTGCGTTTTGGCTGAGGGGCTGAAGAACTGGATGCCGGGATAGAACTAATAGGAATAGCGGAAATAGGGGTGGAAGTGTCTGGTGGAGTTGGTGCCACAACATCCTCACTAAACTCGGGATTTGGATTTTCCAATTCAGTAGCCTTTCGTTTCTTTCCTCTTTCGAACTTGTCTTTCGTAATTTCCTATATTTCTTCCTCCTCAGGATCACTTTCCGGTTCCTCTTCAATTGATTCATCCAAAAATTGTGAGTCTTCCCCAAAGGTGTCATTTTCATCATCGGATAGGTTAATGACTGGGACACCATCTGAAGATTCTGGTTCGGAGTCGCTGAATGTGATAACAAGTTCTAAGCCAGACATCTATCACATAACAACTAGCACGTTAGTACCACATAATATTTACATATTAATTTTTAACCAACAAGGATAAGCAATAGTTTTCAAAATCAAACACGGTCAAAGTCCAGACTCACTAATGCATCCTAACAAACTCGATAAGACACATTAATGCAAATTTTCTGGTTCTCTAAGACCAACACTTTGATACCACATGTCATAACCCGTCCTAAACCATAAGGACAAATATAATAACATATGATTTCATCGCGAGGTATTGACCTCTATATGCGACATTTTTCAAAGAAAACTGCATTCGTTTTTTTTACAATACAAACCATAACTTTTATTAAAAATACAAAGTTTAAACAACATAATAATGATTATCGTTTAGCTATAATCTTAGCCTTACAAAATTTACATGTGATGATAACAACACGATTTCCAACGTATTTTACATTACAACTTCTCCGATATGCAGTTTTATTTTTGACACAAATATGCATACTCAAGATCTTGCTTAAATTCAACATGTTGCAGCGGAAGCTTTTAGTTATCACCTGAGAATAAACATGCTTAAAACGTCAACATAAAGTTGGTGAGATATAGGTTTAATGCCGGCAGCGTTATAAATATAGACCACAAGATTTCATATATAAACGTTTTAATAAAAATATTCTAAGTTGTTGAGCACTTGATAACCATACTTAACATTTAATCAACGTCGCATATTCCCTTTATTATGAAATTTTACTACAACGTACCAAGTGTAATCACCGAAACGAAGTACTGTACAACCATTGAATACTGGTCGTCCAGTCCGGTTGGGGTTGTCAGGCCCGATAGATCTATCAACAGGATTCGCGTTTACAATACCTCATGTAAATAGTAGTTACCAAGTTATAGGGAAGTATGCCAGTGGTACAACTCAATGTAGAATATATATTTTTAATCACTTGTGTCCATAACGTAAATCATAAAATGCATGTATTCTCATCCCGAAATATTTAGAGTTTAAAAGTGGGACTATATACTCACTTTTGCCTTGAAGGTATTTAACTCGACTTGGTCTCCGATAGATATCACGAACCTAACCATATATATAATATATCAACATATTTTCTTTTCAAGTAATCGTTACATATATATATATATATATATATATATATATATATATATATATATATATATATATATATATATATATACACACACACACTTATAATACTTTTAATATTTTCTTAGTCCGTAGTTAGCAGTCCGATGTTAGTGGTCCACAATTAGTTGCTCAATAAAATAAATAAAGACCCCATCATATTCGTATTGATCAGAATTAATCTCGACCCATGGTACCATGTTGTCAAATGACGTGTTGCGTACATAAAGTACCGTGTTGTCAAATGACGTGTTGCGTACAATCATGAGGTCTTATGATTAATCTTCTCGTGTTGTTTACGGGTGGTCCTGAAATATATAAAATCAAATCATAAGTAATTATATATAAAATATCATATTAATTAGAAAAGATATGATTAATTTACTTTTTCTCCAAATATTTTCGTAGCTAAACTAGCTTCGGATACCTAATCTTGTTTTAGTCGTAGTTTCTTCATTACAACTCCGTTTTTGTTGGTTCAACTTGCCACTTCCTTGGATCGAGTCAAATTTTAAGAATATGAACTTAAAATACCTTAGTTTGTATTCGAAATCACAGGTTATAGGTCAAACTTTGGTGAAACTTATGAAAGTGATCATTTTCCATCATAAAAACAATATTTAATGATTATTTTTCTAAAAATACTTACACTTTGAGTTAAACCATGAAATTTTTATGTGTTAAAATATTCATAAGAAATATCATTTTTCCAAGTTATAAACTTCCAATTCAATGTTTAAAATGGTTTTTAATTATCCAACCCAAAACAGCCCCAGGTTGCACTCCGACGACGTAGATTCAGTTTTAAGGTGTTCTTTGTAAAAACAAGTTGTATCTTGTTAAGTTAGCATATCATTATGATATATTATAGGTATTGAAGTATTTTAAAAGTTAAGTTAGAAGGATCTATTTAGTTTGCGAACAAATTTGAAATCATTCAAACTATGTTCTTGTTGTTAAAATTTTACAACACAAAATAAGCTAGCTATATAAATATGAATCGAATAAGGTTATGAATAAGGTTACTACCTCAAGTTACTTGGACAAAGTTACTGCAAAAGATAATAAAAATCCTAGAACCAAAAGAGTGGTGGAGTGGGATTGAAAGATTGGAAGTAAACTTGTATACTTGGAAGGATTATTGAAGTGTTCTTGAAAGGAATTTCTTATGATGATTAAGGCTTGTTTTTGAAGCTAGATCTTCATGATTACTTGCTGAATTGATGGAGGTTTCTTATGGCTTTCAAGTAGGTGAGTTAGAGAGTAATTTTGAAGTAAAATGATGAACTAAAAATGAGATGGGGGGGAGGTCTTAAAAACGTGAATGGGGGGAACAAGAACAAAATTCCATGTTGTATTTTTGTGCAATTAGTCAAGCTTACTTCCAAATTCCAATTACCTCATACCTAGGGCAGTAATATGGCTGATTTAGATGTTGATTTGATGTGTATATACCAATAGTAAATACGTATAGAAGCTGGGTATGATACGGGTACATATACCCTTGATATACGTATAGAAATCTTGAGAAAACGGAACGAGAATTCAAATATAACTATCTTTTGTAAATATACTTATATTGTTTTATGTATGAAAGCCCTTTAAAAGTGATTAAATACATATTTATACGATACATGTATAAGCATTATAAGTTTTAAGTATTTATGTCAAAGAACGTTACGTATAGTTATCGTTTTGAAAACTTAAGTTAGTAGTTTCAAAATTTACTTATAACTCATTGTTATTAGTACACAATGAGATGTTAAACCATCCTTAGATCATGTTAAATATATATAAATACATATATATACACAAACGTATAATTATCGTATGTTATATAGTTCGTGATATCATCGATCAAATTAGACGGTCAACCGTTGTGTAAAACTCCTTTCAAAACATAAGTCTCAACAATTTAGATTGCTTATCATGTTGGTAAGGTTTAATTTATGTAAATATTAATCTCATAGGTATAAAATGATCGGAAAAATCCGGGTCATTACACAACCAAACATACAACAACATAACTCATCAAAGTAAATCTTACACTACAATCAGGATCTACCAATCTACACACAAGCAAATATATACACAATCATATATATATATATATATATATATATATATATATATATATATATATATATATATATATATATATATATATATATATATATACCACTAAACAGTACGAGGATTTTGAAACAAACATGTATTCGCATTATATTCAACATTCGCATCTGCAACCATCTGATAAGCTCTTGCTGTTGCCGTAGGTGGATTCTTTCTTTTCTGCCCTAATGGAGAACCAAAAGATCCACCTACCGATCCCGACTACGCTCCTGGCCCCGCCCCAGAACCTGATCCTCTTATATATGGACACTGGGCTGACCTATGCCCCACTTGATGACATTTCCAACATACATCGAACACATCCTCTTGAAATGAACACATCCGAATCTCGTGCCCCACAATACCACATCTCAAACATCTTTTGGTTGAATCTGAACAAGGACCACTATGAGATGATCTACAACTATACCACCAAGAATTTTGACTTGATACCGACCCACTCTGATCTGACCCATTTTTCTGTTTCAACTTAACAGACTTCTTTGACCTAGAGTCCGAATGACTCATCACCTGATCTTGTTGTGACATCTCATAACATACCATTCTATTTCTTGCTACTCTGACGTCATCCTCTACCATTTTGGCCATAACAAACGCTTGCGATAACGTCGTCACCATTCTAACCATTGTTCTGTACTCTGGTAAAATTATATTAACAAAATGCTGAATTCTGGACTGTTCATCTGGAAGCCACTGTTGCACGAACCTTAATTTATCCATATACTGCTCAATTACCTCATCTATCGTCATCTAAGGTGTCATTTGTCATTGCCAGAAATTCTGTTTTAATCCGATTGAGGTCATAGGACGAACAGTGTTGCTCAAAAACTTTACTATAAAATTGTTCCCAAGTAATCATACTCACTTGCTCTTTTGGTATACTGAAAATAATGGTATCCCACCAAACCATTGCCCTATTTTTCAGCATACGACTAGCATAAATAACCTGTAATTTCGGTTCGCACTGACAGGCCTCAAAAACCTTTTCTATCTCTCTTAACCAGTTAAGAGTCACAATTGGGTTAGAACTTGTAGTGACCCGAACTTTTCCATGTTTATATATATTAATTGAGATTGATATTTACATGATTAAATGTTTCCAACATGTTAAGCAATCAAACTTGTTAAGACTTGATTAATTGAAATATGTTTCATATAGACAATTGACCACCCAAGTTGACCGGTGATTCACGAACGTTAAAACTTGTAAAAACTATACGATGACATATATATGGTTATATATATAGTTAACATGTTTTTATTATAAGTATGTATCTCATTAGGTATTTTAACAATGAGTTATATACATAAAAATGAGACTATTAATTTAAGAAACTCGAAAACGATATATATAACGATTATCGTTATAACAACGTCTTACTAGGTACATATGAATCATATTAAGATATTGATACACTTGGTTAATTATGTTAAATGATAAGTAAATATATTATTAAGTGTATTAACAATGAAATACATATGTAAAAATAAGACTACTAACTTAATGATTTCGAAATGAGACATATATGTAACGATTATCGTTGTAACGACATTTAACTGTATATACATCATACTGAGATATATTATATATCATAATATCATGATAATATAATAATTTAAAATCTCTTTTGATATTATAAACATTGGGTTAACAACATTTAACAAGATCGTTAACCTAAAGGTTTCAAAACAACACTTACATGTAACGACTAACGATGACTTAACGACTCAGTTAAAATGTATATACATGTAGTGTTTTAATATGTATTTATACACTTTTGAAAGACTTCAATACACTTATCAAAATACTTCTACTTAACAAAAATGCTTACAATTACATTCTCGTTCAGTTTCATCAACAATTCTACTCGTATGCACCCGTATTCGTACTCGTACAATACACAGCTTTTAGATGTATGTACTATTGGTATATACACTCCAATGATCAGCTCTTAGCAGCCCATGTGAGTCACCTAACACATGTGGGAACCATCATTTGGCAACTAGCATGAAATATCTCATAAGATTACAAAAATATGAGTAATCATTCATGACTTATTTACATGAAAACAAAATTACATATCCTTTATATCTAATCCATACACCAACGACCAAAAACACCTACAAACACTTTCATTCTTCAATTTTCTTCATCTAATTGAACTCTCTCAAGTTCTATCTTCAAGTTCTAAGTGTTCTTCATAAATTCCAAAAGTTCTAGTTTCATAAAATCAAGAATACTTTCAAGTTTGCTAGCTCACTTCCAATCTTGTAAGGTGATCATCCAATCTCAAGAAATCTTTGTTTCTTACAGTAGGTTATCATTCTAATACAAGGTAATAATCATATTCAAACTTTGGTTCAATTTCTATAACTATAACAATCTTATTTCAAGTGATGATCTTACTTGAACTTGTTTTCGTGTCATGATTTTGCTTCAAGAACTTTGAGCCATCCAAGGATCCATTGAAGCTAGATCCATTTTTCTCTTTTCCAGTAGGTTCATCCAAGGAACTTAAGGTAGTAATGATGTTCATAACATCATTCGATTCATACATATAAAGCTATCTTATTCGAAGGTTTAAACTTGTAATCACTAGAACATAGTTTAGTTAATTCTAAACTTGTTCGCAAACAAAAGTTAATCCTTCTAACTTGACTTTTAAAATCAACTAAACACATGTTCTATATCTATATGATATGCTAACTTAATGATTTAAAACCTGGAAACACGAAAAACACCGTAAAACCGGATTTACGCCGTCGTAGTAACACTGCGGGCTGTTTTGGGTTAGTTAATTAAAAACTATGATAAACTTTGATTTAAAAGTTGTTATTCTGAGAAAATGATTTTTATTATGAACATGAAACTATATCCAAAAATTATGGTTAAACTCAAAGTGGAAGTATGTTTTCTAAAATGGTCATCTAGACGTCGTTCTTTCGACTGAAATGACTACCTTTACAAAAACGACTTGTAACTTATTTTTCCGACTAGAAACCTATACTTTTTTTGTTTAGATTCATAAAATAGAGTTCAATATGAAACCATAGCAATTTGATTCACTCAAAACGGATTTAAAATGAAGAAGTTATGGGTAAAACAAGATTGGATAATTTTTCTCATTTTAGCTACGTGAAAATTGGTAACAAATCTATTCCAACCATAACTTAATCAACTTGTATTATATATTATGTAATCTTGAGATACCATAGACACGTATACAATGTTTCGACCTATCATGTCGACACATCTATATATATTTCGGAACAACCATAGACACTCTATATGTGAATGTTGGAGTTAGCTATACAGGGTTGAGGTTGATTCCAAAATATATATAGTTTGAGTTGTGATCAATACTGAGATACGTATACACTGGGTCGTGGATTGATTCAAGATAATATTTATCAATTTATTTCTGTACATCTAACTGTGGACAACTAGTTGTAGGTTACTAACGAGGACAGCTGACTTAATAAACTTAAAACATCAAAATATATTAAAAGTGTTGTAAATATATTTTGAACATACTTTGATATATATATATGTATATATTGTTATAGGTTCGTGAATCAACCAGTGGCCAAGTCTTACTTCCCGACGAAGTAAAAATCTGTGAAAGTGAGTTATAGTCCCACTTTTAAAATCTAATATTTTTGGGATGAGAATACATGCAGGTTTTATAAATGATTTACAAAATAGACACAAGTACGTGAAACTACATTCTATGGTTGAATTATCGAAATCGAATATGCCCCTTTTTATTAAGTCTGGTAATCTAAGAATTAGGGAACAGACACCCTAATTGACGCGAATCCTAAAGATAGATCTATTGGGCCTAACAAACCCCATCCAAAGTACCGGATGCTTTAGTACTTCGAAATTTATATCATATCCGAAGGGTGTCCCGGAATGATGGGGATATTCTTATATATGCATCTTGTTATTGTCGGTTACCAGGTGTTCACCATATGAATGATTTTTATCTCTATGTATGGGATGTGTATTGAAATATGAAATCTTGTGGTCTATTGTTACGATTTGATATATATAGGTTAAACCTATAACTCACCAACATTTTTTTGTTGACGTTTAAAGCATGTTTATTCTCAGGTGAATATTAAGAGCTTCCGCTGTTGCATACTAAAATAAGGACAAGATTTGGAGTCCATGTTTGTATGATATTGTGTAAAAACTGCATTCAAGAAACTGATTTCGATGTAACATATTTGTATTGTAAACCATTATGTAATGGTCGTGTGTAAACAGGATATTTTAGATTATCATTATTTGATAATCTACGTAAAGCTTTTTAAACCTTTATTTATGAAATAAAGGTTATGGTTTGTTTTAAAAATGAATGCAGTCTTTGAAAAACGTCTCATATAGAGGTCAAAACCTCGCAACGAAATCAATTAATATGGAACGTTTTTAATCAATAAGAACGGGACATTTCAGTTGGTATCCGAGCGTTGGTCTTAGAGAACCAGAAAATTTGCATTAGTGTGTCTTATCGAGTTTGTTAGGATGCATTAGTGAGTCTGGACTTCGACCGTGTTTTCTTTAAAAATGATTGCTTAACATTTTTGTTGGAAACTATATATTTTTAACATATGAATATTATGTGATATATTAATCTCTTAACGTGTTTGATATTATGTGATAGATGTCTACCTCTAGAACAAGTCCCATTGACTCACCTAATAATAATGAAGAGTCAAATGTAAATTGGAATGATTTGTGGACTGATTCACAAGTTCCCGAAGAGGAACCGGAAGAAGAGTCGGAACCGGAAGAAGAATCGGAACCGGAAGAAGAATCGGAATCGGATGAAGAAATAGAACCGGTGGGGGAAATAATAAAACGGTTAAGTAAAAGAAAATCCTCAACCAACCGACCAAAGTTAATTATGGTCAATGGTGTTTCCGCCAAGGAAGCAAAATATTGGGAGGATTACCAATTCTCCGATGAATCGGATTCCGACGAGAATTCCGATGATGTTATAGAAATTACCCCAACTGAATTTAAAAAGGCAAAAGAAAATAATAAGGGAAAGGGCATAAAAATAGAGAAATCTAATTCCAACCCCGATGAACTTTATATGTATCGTCAACCCCCGAAGTCCTTAAGTTGTAACAATGACCCGGGAACCTCTAAACCACCAGGTTTTTCTAAACCAATGTGGACAACGACGGCTCGTATTAGGGGAACATCATATATCCCTAGAAACTTGGCAAAACGAACCAAAACCGAAGAAGAAGAAACGAGCGAGTCGGAATAAGATAGTTGTATTCGTGTGGTGTAATATATGTAATATAGTGTTCTTATGCTTTATGATATATGTAAAAATTGCTTGTATTAATAAGTATTTTTTTTATGAAACTAACTCTTGTCTATTTTACAGTTTAAAAACACAAAATGGATAGACAACCCAATATTTTAAGAGACCTACCCGGAGACATGATTGATGAAATCTTGTCTAGAGTCGGCCAGAATTCTTCGGCACAACTATTTAAGGCGAGATCAGTTTGTAAGACATTCGAAGAACGTTCCAAGAATGTCTTGGTTTATAAGAGACTTTCGTTTGAAAGATGGGGGATATCACATTGGGAAACCCATAAGTTACGATGTGTTTACTTTGACGCATATATTGCGGGGAACCCAAATGCTATTTTACGCAACGGGTTAAGAAATTATTTTGACTCAATATATCCGAATATTGGACTTCGTGATTTAGAAAAAGCGGCTAACATGCAACATAAAGAAGCATATTATGCTTACGGATTAGTAATGTTCGCTTCTCACCAAAGTGAGAACAAGAACATCGGGATACAACTATTAAACAAAACGTTTCCACAAGTGACGGAGTCAGTAATTGGGGTAAGAAATGAGGTTTTTAGATTATTACGGGACTGTTGGACATTACGTAACCCTCGTCCCTTTGATGACGTTACAACACGCTGTCTTATCAACGGCCATAACGGTTATGTTGCACAAGACCAAGGATGGGAAGTAGTCCTAGTAAAACCAGAATGCATGACTTGTTTCTGGACGTATGAATTACGTGTCTTTATTGCCTTTGCCGAACGACTTGTGTACTAGCTAGAATTGTCTTCACAACTATCTTGTATCAAAGTTATTGTGTGCTATATTTCATGCTTTATGTAAAATAAGCGGTATTGTAAGTTTGTAAAATATTGTATAAAAGTTTGAACGCGAAATATTATTACAATCAGTTTTTCATATAGAATTGTAGTAGTTGAATTGTATATTAGCTACTAAGTATGAACTTAACGGGTAGGTATTACCCGAATTTAAACTTATAAAACGCTAATATGAAGAAAAAGCTTTTATAAATGAGTTCATATTATGCTACGAAATACTATTAACTACTCTTAATATTCTGTATGATTAACTTGTTCCATTTAACTATTTTGAAGGAAATGGCACCGACTACTCGACACACCGTGAATATGAATGAAGAGGAATTCCGTACTTTTCTAGCTTCAAACATAGCCGCAGTACAGGCTGCGCTACATACCAACAATAACCTTGGATCTAGCAGTACAGGAAATCGTGTAGGATGCACCTACAAAGAATTCACTGCCTGCAAACCTTTGGAATTTGATGGAACCGAAGGACCGATCGGATTGAAACGGTGGACCGAGAAGGTTGAATCGGTGTTTGCCATAAGTAAGTGTACTGAAGAGGACAAAGTGAAGTACGCTACGCATACCTTCACAGGTTCTGCGTTAACATGGTGGAATACCTATCTAGAGCAAGTGGGACAAGATGATGCGTACGCACTACCGTGGTCAGCATTCAAGCACTTGATGAACGAGAAGTACCGTCCCAGAACCGAGGTCAATAAGCTCAAGACAGAACTTAGAGGGTTACGAACCCAAGGATTTGATATTACCACATATGAAAGACGTTTCACAGAATTGTGCCTATTGTGTCCGGGAGCATTCGAAGATGAGGAAGAGAAGATCGACGCGTTTGTGAAAGGATTACCGGAAAGAATCCAAGAAGATATAAGTTCACACGAGCCCGCCTCCATACAACAGGCATGTAGAATGGCTCACAAACTAGTGAACCAGATTGAAGAAAGAATTAAAGAACAGACTGCTGAAGAGGCCAATGTGAAGCAAGTCAAAAGAAAGTGGGAGGAAAACGGTGATAAGAATCACCAATACAACAACAACAGCAATTACAACAATAATCGCAACAATTATCCCAACAATCGCAACATCAATCGCAACTACAACAAACGGCCCAACAACAACAACAACAACAACAACAACAACAACAGCAACTACAACAATCATCCCAACAACAATAATAACCGCAACAACAACAACAATCAGAAGCAACTATGCCAAAGGTGTGAAAAGAATCACTCGGGGTTCTGCACCAAATTTTGCAACAAGTGTAAAAGAAATGGTCATAGCGCGGCGAAGTGTGAGGTCTACGGACCAGGGGTTAATAGAACGAAAGGAACAAATGGTGTCGGAACGAGTAATGGCGGAGCAAGTAGTGTCGGAGCAAGTTATGCCAATGTAGTTTGTTATAAATGTGGAAAACCAGGCCACATTATTAGAAATTGCCCGAACCAGGAGAACACGAATGGACAAGGCCGTGGAAGAGTTTTCAATATTAATGCGGTAGAGGCACAGGAAGACCCGGAGCTTGTTACGGGTACGTTTCTTATTGACAATAAATCTGCTTACGTTTTATTTGATTCGGGTGCGGATAGAAGCTATATGAGTAGAGATTTTTGTGCTAAATTAAGTTGTCCATTGACGCCTTTGGATAGTAAATTTTTACTCGAATTAGCAAATGGTAAATTAATTTCAGCAGATAATATATGTCGGAATCGAGAAATTAAACTGGTTAGCGAAACATTTAAGATTGATTTGATACCAGTAGAGTTAGGGAGTTTTGATGTGATAATCGGTATGGACTGGTTGAAAGAAGTGAAAGCGGAGATCGTTTGTTACAAAAATGCAATTCGCATTATACGAGAAAAAGGAAAACCCTTAATGGTGTACGGAGAAAAGGGCAACACGAAGCTACATCTTATTAGTAATTTGAAGGCACAAAAACTAATAAGAAAAGGTTGCTATGCTGTTCTAGCACACGTCGAGAAAGTACAAACTGAAGAAAAGAGCATCAATGATGTTCCCATTGCAAAAGAATTTCCCGATGTATTCCCGAAAGAATTACCGGGATTACCCCCACATCGATCCGTTGAATTTCAAATAGATCTTGTACCAGGAGCTGCACCAATAGCTCGTGCTCCTTACAGACTCGCACCCAGCGAGATGAAAGAACTGCAAAGCCAATTACAAGAACTTTTAGAGCGTGGTTTCATTCGACCAAGCACATCACCGTGGGGAGCTCCTGTTTTGTTTGTCAAGAAGAAAGATGGTACATTCAGGTTGTGTATCGACTACCGAGAGTTGAACAAACTTACCATCAAGAACCGCTACCCACTACCGAGAATCGATGACTTATTTGATCAACTACAAGGCTCGTCTGTTTATTCAGAGATTGACTTACGTTCCGGGTATCATCAAATGCGGGTGAAAGAAGATGATATTCCAAAGACTGCTTTCAGAACACGTTACGGTCATTACGAGTTTATGGTCATGCCGTTTGGTTTAACTAATGCACCAGCTGTGTTCATGGACCTTATGAACCGAGTGTGTGGACCATACCTTGACAAGTTTGTCATTGTTTTCATTGATGACATACTTATTTACTCAAAGAATGACCAAGAACACGGTGAACATTTGAGAAAGGTGTTAGAAGTATTGAGGAAGGAAGAATTGTACGCTAAGTTTTCAAAGTGTGCATTTTGGTTGGAAGAAGTTCAATTCCTCGGTCACATAGTGAACAAAGAAGGTATTAAGGTGGATCCGGCAAAGATAGAAACTGTTGAAAAGTGGGAAACCCCGAAAACTCCGAAACACATACGCCAGTTTTTAGGACTAGCTGGTTACTACAGAAGGTTCATCCAAGACTTTTCCAGAATAGCAAAACCCTTGACTGCATTAACGCATAAAGGGAAGAAATTTGAATGGAATGATGAACAAGAGAAAGCGTTTCAGTTATTGAAGAAAAAGCTAACTACGGCACCTATATTGTCATTGCCTGAAGGGAATGATGATTTTGTGATTTATTGTGACGCATCAAAGCAAGGTCTCGGTTGTGTATTAATGCAACGAACGAAGGTGATTGCTTATGCGTCTAGACAATTGAAGATTCACGAACAAAATTATACGACGCATGATTTGGAATTAGGCGCGGTTGTTTTTGCATTAAAGACTTGGAGGCACTACTTATATGGGGTCAAAAGTATTATATATACCGATCACAAAAGTCTTCAACACATATTTAATCAGAAACAACTGAATATGAGGCAGCGTAGGTGGATTGAATTATTGAATGATTACGACTTTGAGATTCGTTACCACCCGGGGAAGGCAAATGTGGTAGCCGATGCTTTGAGCAGGAAGGACAGAGAACCCATTCGAGTAAAATCTATGAATATAATGATTCATAATAACATTACTACTCAAATAAAGGAGGCGCAACAAGGAGTTTTAAAAGAGGGAAATTTAAAGGATGAAATACCCAAAGGATCGGAGAAGCATCTTAATATTCGGGAAGACGGAACCCGGTATAGGGCTGAAAGGATTTGGGTACCAAAATTTGGAGATATGAGAGAAATGGTACTTAGAGAAGCTCATAAAACCAGATACTCAATACATCCTGGAACGGGGAAGATGTACAAGGATCTCAAGAAACATTTTTGGTGGCCGGGTATGAAAGCCGATGTTGCTAAATACGTAGGAGAATGTTTGACGTGTTCTAAGGTCAAAGCTGAGCATCAAAAACCATCAGGTCTACTTCAACAACCCGAAATCCCGGAATGGAAATGGGAAAACATTACCATGGATTTCATCACTAAATTGCCAAGGACTGCAAGTGGTTTTGATACTATTTGGGTAATAGTTGATCGTCTCACCAAATCAGCACACTTCCTACAAATAAGAGAAGATGACAAGATGGAGAAGTTAGCACGACTGTATTTGAAGGAAGTCGTCTCCAGACATGGAATACCAATCTCTATTATCTCTGATAGGGATGGTAGATTTATTTCAAGATTCTGGCAGACATTACAGCAAGCATTAGGAACTCGTCTAGACATGAGTACTGCCTATCATCCACAAACTGATGGGCAGAGCGAAAGGACGATACAAACGCTTGAAGACATGCTACGAGCATGTGTTATTGATTTCGGAAACAGTTGGGATCGACATCTACCGTTAGCAGAATTTTCCTACAACAACAGCTACCATTCAAGCATTGAGATGGCGCCGTTTGAAGCACTTTATGGTAGAAAGTGCAGGTCTCCGATTTGTTGGAGTGAGGTGGGGGATAGACAGATTACGGGTCCGGAGATTATACAAGAAACTACCGAGAAGATCATCCAAATTCAACAACGGTTGAAAACCGCCCAAAGTCGACAAAAGAGCTACGCTGACATTAAAAGAAAAGATATAGAATTTGAAATTGGAGAGATGGTCATGCTTAAAGTTTCACCTTGGAAAGGCGTTGTTCGATTTGGTAAACGAGGGAAATTAAATCCAAGGTATATTGGACCATTCAAGATTATTGATCGTGTCGGACCAGTAGCTTACCGACTTGAGTTACCTCAACAACTCGCGGCTGTACATAACACTTTCCACGTATCGAATTTGAAGAAATGTTTTGCTAAAGAAGATCTCACTATTCCGTTAGATGAAATCCAAATCAACGAAAAACTCCAATTCATCGAAGAACCCGTCGAAATAATGGATCGTGAGGTTAAAAGACTTAAGCAAAACAAGATACCAATTGTTAAGGTTCGATGGAATGCTCGTAGAGGACCCGAGTTCACCTGGGAGCGTGAAGATCAGATGAAGAAGAAATACCCTCATCTATTTCCAGAAGACTCGTCAACACCTTCAACAGCTTAAAATTTCGGGACGAAATTTATTTAACGGGTAGGTACTGTAGTGACCCGAACTTTTCCATGTTTATATATATTAATTGAGATTGATATTTACATGATTAAATGTTTCCAACATGTTAAGCAATCAAACTTGTTAAGACTTGATTAATTGAAATATGTTTCATATAGACAATTGACCACCCAAGTTGACCGGTGATTCACGAACGTTAAAACTTGTAAAAACTATACGATGACATATATATGGTTATATATATAGTTAACATGTTTTTATTATAAGTATGTATCTCATTAGGTATTTTAACAATGAGTTATATACATAAAAATGAGACTATTAATTTAAGAAACTCGAAAACGATATATATAACGATTATCGTTATAACAACGTCTTACTAGGTACATATGAATCATATTAAGATATTGATACACTTGGTTAATTATGTTAAATGATAAGTAAATATATTATTAAGTGTATTAACAATGAAATACATATGTAAAAATAAGACTACTAACTTAATGATTTCGAAATGAGACATATATGTAACGATTATCGTTGTAACGACATTTAACTGTATATACATCATACTGAGATATATTATATATCATAATATCATGATAATATAATAATTTAAAATCTCTTTTGATATTATAAACATTGGGTTAACAACATTTAACAAGATCGTTAACCTAAAGGTTTCAAAACAACACTTACATGTAACGACTAACGATGACTTAACGACTCAGTTAAAATGTATATACATGTAGTGTTTTAATATGTATTTATACACTTTTGAAAGACTTCAATACACTTATCAAAATACTTCTACTTAACAAAAATGCTTACAATTACATTCTCGTTCAGTTTCATCAACAATTCTACTCGTATGCACCCGTATTCGTACTCGTACAATACACAGCTTTTAGATGTATGTACTATTGGTATATACACTCCAATGATCAGCTCTTAGCAGCCCATGTGAGTCACCTAACACATGTGGGAACCATCATTTGGCAACTAGCATGAAATATCTCATAAGATTACAAAAATATGAGTAATCATTCATGACTTATTTACATGAAAACAAAATTACATATCCTTTATATCTAATCCATACACCAACGACCAAAAACACCTACAAACACTTTCATTCTTCAATTTTCTTCATCTAATTGAACTCTCTCAAGTTCTATCTTCAAGTTCTAAGTGTTCTTCATAAATTCCAAAAGTTCTAGTTTCATAAAATCAAGAATACTTTCAAGTTTGCTAGCTCACTTCCAATCTTGTAAGGTGATCATCCAATCTCAAGAAATCTTTGTTTCTTACAGTAGGTTATCATTCTAATACAAGGTAATAATCATATTCAAACTTTGGTTCAATTTCTATAACTATAACAATCTTATTTCAAGTGATGATCTTACTTGAACTTGTTTTCGTGTCATGATTTTGCTTCAAGAACTTTGAGCCATCCAAGGATCCATTGAAGCTAGATCCATTTTTCTCTTTTCCAGTAGGTTCATCCAAGGAACTTAAGGTAGTAATGATGTTCATAACATCATTCGATTCATACATATAAAGCTATCTTATTCGAAGGTTTAAACTTGTAATCACTAGAACATAGTTTAGTTAATTCTAAACTTGTTCGCAAACAAAAGTTAATCCTTCTAACTTGACTTTTAAAATCAACTAAACACATGTTCTATATCTATATGATATGCTAACTTAATGATTTAAAACCTGGAAACACGAAAAACACCGTAAAACCGGATTTACGCCGTCGTAGTAACACTGCGGGCTGTTTTGGGTTAGTTAATTAAAAACTATGATAAACTTTGATTTAAAAGTTGTTATTCTGAGAAAATGATTTTTATTATGAACATGAAACTATATCCAAAAATTATGGTTAAACTCAAAGTGGAAGTATGTTTTCTAAAATGGTCATCTAGACGTCGTTCTTTCGACTGAAATGACTACCTTTACAAAAACGACTTGTAACTTATTTTTCCGACTAGAAACCTATACTTTTTTTGTTTAGATTCATAAAATAGAGTTCAATATGAAACCATAGCAATTTGATTCACTCAAAACGGATTTAAAATGAAGAAGTTATGGGTAAAACAAGATTGGATAATTTTTCTCATTTTAGCTACGTGAAAATTGGTAACAAATCTATTCCAACCATAACTTAATCAACTTGTATTATATATTATGTAATCTTGAGATACCATAGACACGTATACAATGTTTCGACCTATCATGTCGACACATCTATATATATTTCGGAACAACCATAGACACTCTATATGTGAATGTTGGAGTTAGCTATACAGGGTTGAGGTTGATTCCAAAATATATATAGTTTGAGTTGTGATCAATACTGAGATACGTATACACTGGGTCGTGGATTGATTCAAGATAATATTTATCAATTTATTTCTGTACATCTAACTGTGGACAACTAGTTGTAGGTTACTAACGAGGACAGCTGACTTAATAAACTTAAAACATCAAAATATATTAAAAGTGTTGTAAATATATTTTGAACATACTTTGATATATATATATGTATATATTGTTATAGGTTCGTGAATCAACCAGTGGCCAAGTCTTACTTCCCGACGAAGTAAAAATCTGTGAAAGTGAGTTATAGTCCCACTTTTAAAATCTAATATTTTTGGGATGAGAATACATGCAGGTTTTATAAATGATTTACAAAATAGACACAAGTACGTGAAACTACATTCTATGGTTGAATTATCGAAATCGAATATGCCCCTTTTTATTAAGTCTGGTAATCTAAGAATTAGGGAACAGACACCCTAATTGACGCGAATCCTAAAGATAGATCTATTGGGCCTAACAAACCCCATCCAAAGTACCGGATGCTTTAGTACTTCGAAATTTATATCATATCCGAAGGGTGTCCCGGAATGATGGGGATATTCTTATATATGCATCTTGTTATTGTCGGTTACCAGGTGTTCACCATATGAATGATTTTTATCTCTATGTATGGGATGTGTATTGAAATATGAAATCTTGTGGTCTATTGTTACGATTTGATATATATAGGTTAAACCTATAACTCACCAACATTTTTTTGTTGACGTTTAAAGCATGTTTATTCTCAGGTGAATATTAAGAGCTTCCGCTGTTGCATACTAAAATAAGGACAAGATTTGGAGTCCATGTTTGTATGATATTGTGTAAAAACTGCATTCAAGAAACTGATTTCGATGTAACATATTTGTATTGTAAACCATTATGTAATGGTCGTGTGTAAACAGGATATTTTAGATTATCATTATTTGATAATCTACGTAAAGCTTTTTAAACCTTTATTTATGAAATAAAGGTTATGGTTTGTTTTAAAAATGAATGCAGTCTTTGAAAAACGTCTCATATAGAGGTCAAAACCTCGCAACGAAATCAATTAATATGGAACGTTTTTAATCAATAAGAACGGGACATTTCAGAACTTCCTGAATATTCTGGCGGATTATAATTCAGAAACTGTTTGAAAGTACATTTCTTCAGTGGTTGAAACATCGGCATCTGATACAGACCCCACATCTGATTTGGGAACTGTTGATTATACTGACGTGTTACCTGATACTGTTGAGGAAATTGACACTGAGGTGGTAACCATTGCTGTTGTTGGAAAGCACTTCCAGTTTACTGATAAATATTCGACTGCACCGGATACCCACTAAACATCTGATTCGGTACACTACCACTTGGATTCACTGTTACCTGACGTTGTTCTAATTCCCTTATTCAATCACGTGCTTCCTTTAACTTACTTTCTAAATCCAGAATTTGCTCATGCGGATCCTCTTCTAACACATACATGTCTTCATCTGGGGCTCTGAATGTTCCGGGGGCAGACGGACCAGTTGCATTTCCTGTATTATTTGTCATATCTGCACTACCACAATAACTCACACAAACTCTTAGTGGAAAACATGTTAGTGCCTATCGACTAACACATGTAATCCCTACATTCACTTAACCCGTTCCCTCAGATATGTTTGACACAACACAAGGTTTGGGTACATGACATTCAACACAATGTACATGCGGCCAAACCTATGCTCTGATACCACATTTGTAACACCCTGATTTTTTTTATAACATAGCAGAAGACTGAATTCACCTAATTACCCTTAGTTAATTACAAACATGATTATTACAAATAATCTAGTTAATTACTTAATTACAAACCACAGGTGTTACGTTAAATAACTAGTTACGTAATTACAAAAGCTAAGACATCAGAGTTCGTCTTGTCAAACATATCGTCAGCCCGACTCCCGTCCCTACCAGCACTAAGATCCAAAACCTGCAAGGGAGGAGGTGAGGGGTTACACAAGGCTAAGTGAATGGAACTATCAAAAGGTCTAGCATACAGTACCAACTTGTACTCCTAAAGCAACAACTATATACAACATACAACTACTGGAAACTAACAACTAGCAACTTGCAACTATGCTTCAACTAGAGGGCCGGTTGCTTGTACGGGCACACGACCCTAGCTGATCAGGCTAGAATCTACCGATAGTCCTTACTACTAAATCCCCAGTATAGTCATCCACATGCAGGTGATGCGTCATTCAGCACTATACTCAACAAACATTAGCCAACTGGACCCAACCACAACTAGGTTGACCTCTCTGAGCTGAACCTAACAGATCAAGGTTCCAACAACAACATCAGCAACAACATCAGCAACAACTTGTGCACATACAATCAGTCAACTACTACTACATGCAACTAATACTACTAAAAGCATGGCAACCTTAACTGTGATCAACTTAATAACATGGCTACTAAACATGGAAACTAATAACAATATAAACATAGTAGCGCAACTTGCTACTCTATACTACACTAAGAGATAATCCCACTCACCGAATACCAGCAAATAGCTCAGATAATATATCACTGAGCTTCTTCCTTATCCTTATCACCTGAACATAAGGAAAATCAAGTTAGTTTATATCCGTTAGTACGAGACAACAAAATACAGCAAATCGGTATTAAAAGCGCCAATAAAAGTCTTCCTAACACTTATGCATTTTCAGAATTTGCATCCGGATTATCATAAGTTACGCGGGCAGCATAACGGCTAGAAAACGGCTAAATTACACCACAATGCAAAACTGATCTGCATCCGTACATTTGAAATTCCATCCGTACGGTTGCATCTTGCACCCGTACGGTTGCACACCCACTGCCCGGTTGCACCAACACCCCTGCATCCGTACGGTTGCACATGCACCCATACGGTTGCACAGTCTACCCGTAGGGTTGCAAGCTGCAACCGTACGGTTGTGTTCATCGAGCAGCAGCAGCAGAAACTGACGGATTTCGAGCCAAAATCACCCAAATCTCGATATCTAAACGTTTGACACCGAACAAAGCTTAGAAAACGTTTATAACAACTAAAGGAACATAAACCATAACGTTTTACACCAAACCAACATCAAAATCAACCAATTTGACATCAAAACCCACTTAGATAAAAACCTAACTAAAGACTCCATTTAAACACAGATTACTTCATGAAAACAAATGATTCTTACCCTGTTATGACCACGAAATCAGTAGCAACTGATTACACAACACAATTTAGACACAAAATCAAGATCTAAGAGATTAGGGTTTCAAGAGAGAAAGGAAATTAGGTACGGAGTAATTTGGAAGCTTCAAGAAAATGAGAGAAGAAGCTAGTTACTTGCTTATATATCTGTGTAAAACACAATACCCCATCACACACGAGTATTTACCAGTTATCTAATAACTTTCGTACTTAATTTGACTACCCAAACGGAGTCCAAATTAAACAAACGAACCTGTTCTGTGACCCTTGTCACAAACTGGTCTCAACTAAACAACCAAATAATTATAAATATATAATTAGTATACTAACATACAAACACACCCAAGGTCAAAAGGGTCATTTCAACTAGGCCCGGTAACAGGATGTTACACTATCCTTTCAGATAGGTACCTGTATAGAGTAGCAAGTTATGCTTCTTTTGCCATAATAGACTAGCCTGATTATATTTTCGTTGACTGTACTGTGATAATGTATGTTTATGATATATGTATGTTTATGATATATGTATGTATGTATGTATGTATGTATGTATATATATATATATATATATATATATATATATATATATATATATATATATGTGTGTGTGTGTGTGTGTGTGTGTGTGCATGTGCGAGCTCGCGCATAAAGTGTTTAGTAGAAATGAGTCAATCTCGAATTGTGAGGCTGAACTCAAAGGGGTCAACTTTGAGTTGTTAGGTTGGGTACATCTGTAACTGTCTGTGTAGTATAATTCAGAATGACGCATGTGTTGTGTCTGGAAGACTGTACTGTTGATTCAGTAATAAGGACTACCGGTAACACTGGCTTTTTTTAAATCACATCGGAAGTTGATCATTGGATGAACATAACAATGAACATATCTAAAACATCGTCATTACGCATTACTTAAGCTATCAATTTACAAAACGGTGTTACTTGAAAACTGATGTTTCTTTATTAAAAAAGGCATCAGAGTTTTGATATGTCAAACATATCTTCAACATCCGATCTCCTTTCAATCTAACATCAAGATCCAGAACTTGAAAGAGAGGAGGTGGGGAGTTAGCATAACGTTAAGTAAATTAAACTATACCCAGAAAGTATAAAGCACCACATCATCTAACTGTTAACAAATCTGACACATAACAGTTACACCCATGAAGAGGATCGGCGGCTTATACTGGTCTACAACCACTAGCTGATCGGACTAAAGTTTATTGATAGTTCCTCTTACCGGCTCCCTCGTATAGTAATCCGCACACAGGGGATCCGTCATTCAAAATATACTACATGTATAGTAACACCTAAACCCAACTCGTTTGACCTAGTTGACCTCTTCCCCGTCCAGGCTATCTCGCGACGGGCTTTCCACACGTGCACATACAATCATACAATAAAACTAACACAGTCTGACTCAAGGTAATTCTTAAGGAACGTAACAACAGTAGCATAATCTGCTACTTTACACTAAGCCATGAATAGTTCCACTCGCGGATTACCAGATACCGAAGGTTCTCAGAGGTCTAATTTTCTGAGACTTCTATTTATCTTTTTCACCTGATAAAGATATCAACAAGTTAGTCCACTAATTACCACTTAAACAGAAAAAGCTTAACTGTAAGAATCATCACAAACAATAACCCAAAAAGTCACTCGTGCGGGTCACATCTCACTCGTGCGAGTGACATGCTCATTCGTGCGAGTCACATCCCACTCGTGCAGTTAACCACTGATTTTAAACACTGACTTAATCTTTTCGATCCACCGGGTTAAACCGACCGGTCCTTCTGTTCCACTGAATGATGAGGGCTTGCAACCTTGAAAAGTTTTGTAAGTACATCCCACACGAGGATTTGGGTTAACTGCAGCACCTCTCGCAGCCTCGACCCATAACATTCTGTCGTTCACTCACTGATTGATGAGTTCCTTGATTTCTTGTTCCGTCATTCGGTTCAATCGCGCCATAATCTTCAATAAGAATGAAAAAAATAATTATTCACATGGAATATTATAGATGTAGTATGTATTTACAGTACATCGTAGCTTATTAATAATATGAACCAGTTATTATTATAAAAGCTTTTTCTTCTTATTAACGTTTTATAATTATATCTAGGGTAGTACCTACCCGTTAAAGTTCATACTTAATAGCTTAGTACAGAAATTAATTACTACCATCCAAATAATACTCAACCATGGAAAATTATTGCATTTCACACTTCACTATTTTACATATGCTTATCTTACATCAAACATTAAACAAACCACACTAGTAATATTATACAAAATGTTATATGATCCCATGGTTTAAAACAACAGCGCATCATTTAACCCAAAACGTTTGTGTTCAAAGAAATCGCTTAAAGGTTATCTTGACTGTCTCCCTGCGTTTTGGCTGAGGGGCTGAAGAACTGGATGCCGGGATAGAACTAATAGGAATAGCGGAAATAGGGGTGGAAGTGTCTGGTGGAGTTGGTGCCACAACATCCTCACTAAACTCGGGATTTGGATTTTCCAATTCAGTAGCCTTTCGTTTCTTTCCTCTTTCGAACTTGTCTTTCGTAATTTCCTATATTTCTTCCTCCTCAGGATCACTTTCCGGTTCCTCTTCAATTGATTCATCCGAAAATTGTGAGTCTTCCCCAAAGGTGTCATTTTCATCATCGGATAGGTTAATGACTGGGACACCATCTGAAGATTCTGGTTCGGAGTCGCTGAATGTGATAACAAGTTCTAAGCCAGACATCTATCACATAACAACTAGCACGTTAGTACCACATAATATTTACACATTAATTTTTAACCAACAAGGATAAGCAATAGTTTTCAAAATCAAACACGGTCAAAGTCCAGACTCACTAATGCATCCTAACAAACTCGATAAGACACACTAATGCAAATTTTCTGGTTCTCTAAGACCAACGCTTTGATACCACATGTCATAACCCGTCCTAAACCATAAGGACAAATATAATAACATATGATTTCATCGCGAGGTATTGACCTCTATATGCGACATTTTTCAAAGAAAACTGCATTCGTTTTTTTTACAATACAAACCATAACTTTTATTAAAAATACAAAGTTTAAACAACATAATAATGATTATCGTTTAGCTATAATCTTAGCCTTACAAACTTTACATGTGATGATAACAACACGATTTCCAACGTATTTTACATTACAACTTCTCAGATATGCAGTTTTATTTTTGACACAAATATGCATACTCAAGATCTTGCTTAAATTCAACATGTTGCAGCGGAAGCTTTTAGTTATCACCTGAGAATAAACATGCTTAAAACGTCATCATAAAGTTGGTGAGATATAGGTTTAATGCCGGCAGCGTTATAAATATAGACCACAAGATTTCATATATAAACGTTTTAATAAAAATATTCTAAGTTGTTGAGCACTTGATAACCATACTTAACATTTAATCAACGTCGCATATTCCCTTTATTATGAAATCTTACTACAACGTACCAAGTGTAATCACCGAAACGAAGTACTGTGCAACCATTGAATACTGGTCGTCCAGTCCGGTTGGGGTTGTCAGGCCCGATAGATCTATCAACAGGATTCGCGTTTACAATACCTCATGTAAATAGTAGTTACCAAGTTATAGGGAAGTATGCCAGTGGTACAACTCAACGTAGAATATATATTTTTAATCACTTGTGTCCATAACGTAAATCATAAAATGCATGTATTCTCATCCCGAAATATTTATAGTTTAAAAGTGGGACTATATACTCACTTTTGCCTTGAAGGTATTTAACTCGACTTGGTCTCCGATAGATATCACGAACCTAACCATATATATAATATATCAACATATTTTCTTTTCAAGTAATCGTTATATATATATATATATATATATATATATATATATATATATATATATATATATATATATATATATATATATATATATATATATATATATATATATATATACACACTTATAATACTTTTAATATTTTCTTAGTCCGTAGTTAGCAGTCCGATGTTAGTGGTCCACAATTAGTTGCTCAATAAAATAAATAAAGACCCCATCGTATTCGTATTGATCAGAATTAATCTCGACCCATGGTACCATGTTGTCAAATGACGTGTTGCGTACATAAAGTACCGTGTTGTCAAATGACGTGTTGCGTACAATCATGAGGTCTTATGATTAATCTTCTCGTGTTGTTTACGGGTGGTCCTGAAATATATAAAATCAAATCATAAGTAATTATATATAAAATATCATATTAATTAGAAAAGATATGATTAATTTACTTTTTCTCCAAATATTTTCGTAGCTAAACTAGCTTCGGATACCTAATCTTGTTTTAGTCGTAGTTTCTTCATTACAACTCCGTTTTTGTTGGTTCAACTTGCCACTTCCTTGGATCGAGTCAAATTTTAAGAATATGAACTTAAAATACCTTAGTTTGTATTCGAAATCACAGGTTATAGGTCAAACTTTGGTGAAACTTATGAAAGTGATCATTTTCCATCATAAAAACAATATTTAATGATTATTTTTCTAAAAATACTTACACTTTGAGTTAAACCATGAAATTTTTATGTGTTAAAATATTCATAAGAAATATCATTTTTCCAAGTTATAAACTTCCAATTCAATGTTTAAAATGGTTTTTAATTATCCAACCCAAAACAGCCCCCGGTTGCACTCCGACGACGTAGATTCAGTTTTAAGGTGTTCTTTGTAAAAACAAGTTGTATCTTGTTAAGTTAGCATATCATTATGATATATTATAGGTATTGAAGTATTTTAAAAGTTAAGTTAGAAGGATCTATTTAGTTTGCGAACAAATTTGAAATCATTCAAACTATGTTCTTGTTGTTAAAATTTTACAACACAAAATAAGCTAGCTATATAAATATGAATCGGATAAGGTTATGAATAAGGTTACTACCTCAAGTTACTTGGACAAAGTTACTGCAAAAGATAATAAAAATCCTAGAACCAAAAGAGTGGTGGAGTGGGATTGAAAGATTGGAAGTAAACTTGTATACTTGGAAGGATTATTGAAGTGTTCTTGAAAGGAATTTCTTATGATGATTAAGGCTTG
Source organism: Rutidosis leptorrhynchoides (assembly GCF_046630445.1). NCBI lineage: Eukaryota > Viridiplantae > Streptophyta > Magnoliopsida > Asterales > Asteraceae > Rutidosis > Rutidosis leptorrhynchoides. The sequence goes on along the minus strand of NC_092337.1, from coordinate 413,042,756 downwards.
TTTTTGAAGCTAGATCTTCATGATTACTTGCTGAATTGATGGAGGTTTCTTATGGCTTTCAAGTAGGTGAGTTAGAGAGTAATTTTGAAGTAAAATGATGAACTAAAAATGAGATGGGGGGAGGTCTTAAAAACGTGAATGGGGGGAACAAGAACAAAATTCCATGTTGTATTTTTGTGTAATTAGTCAAGCTTACTTCCAAATTCCAATTACCTCATACCTAGGGCAGTAATATGGCTGATTTAGATGTTGATTTGATGTGTATATACCAATAGTAAATACGTATAGAAGCTGGGTATGATACGGGTACATATGCCCTTGATATACGTATAGAAATCTTGAGAAAACGGAACGAGAATTCAAATATAACTTTCTTTTGTAAATATACTTATATTGTTTTATGTATGAAAGCCCTTTAAAAGTGATTAAATACATATTTATACGATACATGTATAAGCATTATAAGTTTTAAGTATTTATGTCAAAGAACGTTACGTATAGTTATCGTTTTGAAAACTTAAGTTAGTAGTTTCAAAATTTACTTATAACTCATTGTTATTAGTACACAATGAGATGTTAAACCATCCTTAGATCATGTTAAATATATATAAATACATATATATACACAAACGTATAATTATCGTATGTTATATAGTTCGTGATATCATCGATCAAATTGGACGGTCAACCGTTGTGTAAAACTCCTTTCAAAACATAAGTCTCAACAATTTAGATTGCTTATCATGTTGGTAAGGTTTAATTTATGTAAATATTAATCTCATAGGTATAAAATGATCGGAAAAATCCGGGTCATTACACAACCAAACATACAACAACATAACTCATCAAAGTAAATCTTACACTACAATCAGGATCAACCAATCTACACACAAGCAAATATATACACAATCATATATATATATATATATATATATATATATATATATATATATATATACCACTAAACAGTACGAGGATTTTGAAACAAACATGTATTCGCATTATATTCAACATTCGCATCTGCAACCATCTGATAAGCTCTTGCTGTTGCCGTAGGTGGATTCTTTCTTTTCTGCCCTAATGGAGAACCAAAATATCCACCTATCGATCCTGACTACGCTCCTGGCCCCGCCCCAGAACCTGATCCTCTTATATATGGACACTGGGTTGACCTATGCCCCACTTGATGACATTTCCAACATATATCGAACACATCCTCTTGAAATGAACACATCCGAATCTCGTGCCCCACAATACCACATCTCAAACATCTTTTGGTTGAATCTGAACAAGGACCACTATGAGATGATCTACAACTATACCACCAAGAATTTTGACTTGATACCGACCCACTCTGATCTGACCCACTTTTCTGTTTCAACTTAACAGACTTCTTTGACCTAGAGTCCGAATGACTCATCACCTGATCTTGTTGTGACATCTCATAACATACCATTCTATTTCTTGCTACTCTGACGTCATCCTCTACCATTTTGGCCATAACAAACGCTTGCGATAACGTCGTCACCATTCTAACCATTGTTCTGTACTCTGGTAAAATTATATTAACAAAATGCTGAATTCTGGACTGTTCATCTGGAAGCCACTGTTGCACGAACCTTAATTTATCCATATACTGCTCAATTACCTCATCTATCATCATCTAAGGTGTCATTTGTCATTGCCAGAAATTCTGTTTTAATCCGATTGAGGTCATAGGACGAACAGTGTTGCTCAAAAACTTTACTATAAAATTGTTCCCAAGTAATCATACTCACTTGCTCTTTTGGTATACTGAAAATAATGGTATCCCACCAAACCATTGCCCTATTTTTCAGCATACGACTAGCATAAATAACCTGTAATTTCGGTTCGCACTGACAGGCCTCAAAAACCTTTTCTATCTCTCTTAACCAGTTAAGAGTCACAATTGGGTTAGAACTTCCTGAATATTCTGGCGGATTATAATTCAGAAACTGTTTGAAAGTACATTTCTTCAGTGGTTGAAACATCGGCATCTGATACAGACCCCACATCTGATTTGGGAACTGTTGATTATACTGACGTGTTACCTGATACTGTTGAGGAAATTGACACTGAGGTGGTAACCATTGCTGTTGTTGGAAAGCACTTCCAGTTTACTGATAAATATTCGACTGCACCGGATACCCACTAAACATCTGATTCGGTACACTACCACTTGGATTCACTGTTACCTGACGTTGTTCTAATTCCCTTATTCAATCACGTTCTTCCTTTAACTTACTTTCTAAATCCAGAATTTGCTCATGCGGATCCTCTTCTAACACATACATGTCTTCATCTGGGGCTCTGAATGTTCCGGGGGCAGACGGACCAGTTGCATTTCCTGTATTATTTGTCATATCTGCACTACCACAATAACTCACACAAACTCTTAGTGGAAAACATGTTAGTGCCTATCGACTAACACATGTAATCCCTACATTCACTTAACCCGTTCCCTCAGATATGTTTGACACAACACAAGGTTTGGGTACATGACATTCAACACAATGTACATGCGGCCAAACCTATGCTCTGATACCACATTTGTAACACCCTGATTTTTTTTATAACATAGCAGAAGACTGAATTCACCTAATTACCCTTAGTTAATTACAAACATGATTATTACAAATAATCTAGTTAATTACTTAATTACAAACCACAGGTGTTACGTTAAATAACTAGTTACGTAATTACAAAAGCTAAGACATCAGAGTTCGTCTTGTCAAACATATCGTCAGCCCGACTCCCGTCCCTACCAGCACTAAGATCCAAAACCTGCAAGGGAGGAGGTGAGGGGTTACACAAGGCTAAGTGAATGGAACTATCAAAAGGTCTAGCATACAGTACCAACTTGTACTCCTAAAGCAACAACTATATACAACATACAACTACTGGAAACTAACAACTAGCAACTTCCAACTATGCTTCAACTAGAGGGCCGGTTGCTTGTACGGGCACACGACCCTAGCTGATCAGGCTAGAATCTACCGATAGTCCTTACTACTAAATCCCCAGTATAGTCATCCACATGCAGGTGATGCGTCATTCAGCACTATACTCAACAAACATTAGCTAACTGGACCCAACCACAACTAGGTTGACCTCTCTGAGCTGAACCTAACAGATCAAGGTTCCAACAACAACATCAGCAACAACATCAGCAACAACTTGTGCACATACAATCAGTCAACTACTACTACATGCAACTAATACTACTAAAAGCATGGCAACCTTAACTGTGATCAACTTAATAACATGGCTACTAAACATGGCAACTAATAACAATATAAACATAGTAGCGCAACTTGCTACTCTATACTACACTAAGAGATAATCCCACTCACCGAATACCAGCAACTAGCTCAGATAATATATCACTGAGCTTCTTCCTTATCCTTATCACCTGAACATAAGGCAAATCAAGTTAGTTTCTATCCGTTAGTACGAGACAACAAAATACAGGAAATCGGTATTAAAAGCGCCAATAAAAGTCTTCCTAACACTTATGCATTTTCAGAATTTGCATCCGGATTATCATAAGTTACGCGGGCAGCATAACAGCTAGAAAAGGCCAAATTACACCACAATGCAAAACTGATCTGCATCCGTACAGTTGAAATTCCATCCGTACGGTTGCATCTTGCACCCGTACGGTTGCACACCCACTGCCCGGTTGCACCAACACCCCTGCATCCGTACGGTTGCACATGCACCCATACGGTTGCACAGTCTACCCGTAGGGTTGCAAGCTGCAACCGTACGGTTGTGTTCATCGAGCAGCAGCAGCAGAAACTGACGGATTTCGAGCCAAAATCACCCAAATCTCGATATCTAAACGTTTGACACCGAACAAAGCTTAGAAAACGTTTATAACAACTAAAGGAACATAAACCATAACGTTTTACACCAAACCAACATCAAAATCAACCAATTTGACATCAAAACCCACTTAGATAAAAACCTAACTAAAGACTCCATTTAAACACAGATTACTTCATGAAAACAAATGATTCTTACCCTGTTATGACCACGAAATCAGTAGCAACTGATTACACAACACAATTTAGACACAAAATCAAGATCTAAGAGATTAGGGTTTCAAGAGAGAAAGGAAATTAGGTACGGAGTAATTTGGAAGCTTCAAGAAAATGAGAGAAGAAGCTAGTTACTTGCTTATATATCTGTGTAAAACACAATACCCCATCACACACGAGTATTTACCAGTTATCTAATAACTTTCGTACTTAATTTGACTACCCAAACGGAGTCCAAATTAAACAAACGAACCTGTTCTGTGACCCTTGTCACAAACTGGTCTCAACTAAACAACCAAATAATTATAAATATATAATTAGTATACTAACATACAAACACACCCAAGGTCAAAAGGGTCATTTCAACTAGGCCCGGTAACAGGATGTTACACTATCCTTTCAGATAGGTACCTGTATAGAGTAGCAAGTTATGCTTCTTTTGCCATAATAGACTAGCCTGATTATATTTTCGTTGACTGTACTGTGATAATGTATGTTTATGATATATGTATGTTTATGATATATGTATGTATGTATATATATATATATATATATATATATATATATATATATATATATATATATATATATATATATGTGTGTGTGTGTGTGTGTGTGTGTGTGTGTGTGTGCGCATGTGCGAGCTCGCGCATAAAGTGTTTAGTAGAAATGAGTCAATCTCGAATTGTGAGGCTGAACTCAAAGGGGTCAACTTTGAGTTGTTAGGTTGGGTACATCTGTAACTGTCTGTGTAGTATAATTCAGAATGACGCATGTGTTGTGTCTGGAAGACTGTACTGTTGATTCAGTAATAAGGACTACCGGTAACACTGGCTTTTTTTAAATCACATCGGAAGTTGATCATTGGATGAACATAACAATGAACATATCTAAAACATCGTCATTACGCATTACTTAAGCTATCAATTTACAAAACGGTGTTACTTGAAAACTGATGTTTCTTTATTAAAAAAGGCATCAGAGTTTTGATATGTCAAACATATCTTCAACATCCGATCTCCTTTCAATCTAACATCAAGATCCAGAACTTGAAAGAGAGGAGGTGGGGAGTTAGCATAACGTTAAGTAAATTAAACTATACCCAGAAAGTATAAAGCACCACATCATCTAACTGTTAACAAATCTGACACATAACAGTTACACCCATGAAGAGGATCGGCGGCTTATACTGGTCTACAACCACTAGCTGATCGGACTAAAGTTTATTGATAGTTCCTCTTACCGGCTCCCTCGTATAGTAATCCGCACACAGGGGATCCGTCATTCAAAATATACTACATGTATAGTAACACCTAAACCCAACTCGTTTGACCTAGTTGACCTCTTCCCCGTCCAGGCTATCTCGCGACGGGCTTTCCACACGTGCACATACAATCATACAATAAAACTAACACAGTCTGACTCAAGGTAATTCTTAAGGAACGTAACAACAGTAGCATAATCTGCTACTTTACACTAAGCCATGAATAGTTCCACTCGCGGATTACCAGATACCGAAGGTTCTCAGAGGTCTAATTTTCTGAGACTTCTATTTATCTTTTTCACCTGATAAAGATATCAACAAGTTAGTCCGCTAATTACCACTTAAACAGAAAAAGCTTAACTGTAAGAATCATCACAAACAATAACCCAAAAAGTCACTCGTGCGGGTCACATCTCACTCGTGCGAGTGACATGCTCATTCGTGCGAGTCACATCCCACTCGTGCGAGTGAGAACTCACTCATGCGAATGACATGCCCACTCGTGCGAGAGACCACTTGACCAGAATCACAGATTCAACATTAATTCATTAGCATGGTTGACATCTCACTCGTGCGAGTGAGCTCACTCGTGCGAGTCACTTCTCAGTCGTGCGAGTGAGGACGAATAACAGTATCAGCAGCTATTTCGAGCTTTTAAGCTCAAATCCATCGATTTCGACTGTTTCTGGTCGATTGACGGTTCACGAATCTATTATAACATATATACAACGCATATCTAGCATTAAACAAGCTTCTAACATCAAAAACACTCAAATTCAAGCATCAAATGTACAAAAACCCAAATAAACACAAACCCCAAATTAAACATGGGTTAAAGCAAGGATTCAACAAACAAACCGGATAATCTTGTTAAAGATGATGCTAGAATCGGTAATCTAAGCTTTATTAATCCAAAGGCACATCATGATTCAACTTAGGATTCGAGAGAGCTTTAAAGTAGGTACGGGTTATTTCTCAAATTTGGGAAAAGTGTGAGCCTAAAAGCATCATGATACACTTTAAGGTGTATAAGTTCTATTTCCCATGTTACACGGGTATTTACCAGTTATTTGATATTTTAAGTATTTCATTAAATGACCCTAACGAAGTCCACATTAAATAAACAAATATGTTTTGTGACCCTTGTTACAAAACACATATAATTGAATCATCAAATAACTGTAAACACAAAATTAAAATAAAACATAAATAATAGCACATAACATCCAAAGGCATTATAGTCAACTTACATCTAGGCCTAAAGTTTGTCTGTTAGAGTCACTAATTTATGTTAGATTATGTCTGTTAAGATTGCTCACGTGCCTTGCATATGAGGATAATTTTGTCAATTTACGCTTTTCTTGTTCGTCCCCAAATTAAAAACGGTCATCCTCAACCTGCTTTCATTTTCTTCAAGACCCAATCCCCAATTTCTTCTCAAAATTATAATCAAAATCAAGAACAAACATCTAAATCTCACAATCCAATTTAAAGAAAAGAAAAAAAAAGACCCACGTGTGTGTATTTTACGCTCAATACAAAGTAACAATAAAATTAGTTGCTTACTATGTTATACTGTTTAGATTAAGTAATATTGAACATCATTGGTTTATAATCTCAAATCTGGATCATTCTTCATATTCTTTGTAAATGCATTCTTTTAATTTTTCCCCTTAGCATGTACAATGTGTGCTCAAAGATTATAAATTGATACTGTTGTTAATATTGCTATTCACAGTTTTGGGGTTTCTCTTTGTATTTTTATTAATCTCTAAAAGATGATTAATTGATTAGTTGATAAGTTTAATATAATTTTAACCAAAATTTAATGTTTAAAAGGATAATAACAACAACAATAAAACTTAATTTAGATAAGTGAGGTGTGAGAGAGCTAAGATGTAGACAACTCTTCATATATTCTAGAATAAAGAGAAGTTATTTTCTTCACCCAAAATAAAACACCGTAAGAGTAGATAAAGTCCTCTCTCTCAATGTTATATGGATAGAAAGATTGATTCCGAATGAATCTCCGGCCAATTTTTTTTTTTGCTGCAGATTAGAGCTTTATAAACTTAACATGCTTCTTCCATTTGTAGATATCTTCAAATGACTTCAATCGATGAAGCCAATGGATGGTACGGTGGAACTTTGTTCGCTGAGCAAGATAAAACCAGCGAGGTTTATAGATGTTTGTCTCAACTTGCTTTCATTTTTTTTTTTTTTTTTGTTAATTTATGTTTGCTTTTTTTTTTTTTTTTTGGATTGTAGAATTTAGATGGTTGTTCTTAATTTTAATTTTGAGAAGGAATTAGGGATTGAGTCTTGAAGAAATAAAAGTAAGTTGAGGGTCAAGGTTTTCAATTTGGGCATGAACAAGATAAACGTAAATTGACAAAATTACCCTTATTTGCAAGGCACGTGAGCAAAAACGGACATAATGTAACAGAAGTTCGCGGTCATCTGTGCCAAAAATTGATAAATGAGGGTCATCGAGGTCAAGACAAAAGAAAAAGGTAACATTTGTTGATTGATAGAAATTTGAAGGGCCAACGATACCATTTTGTCTTTTGAAATTCCTTCTCGTAGGATTTCAAAATAACAATGCATTTGAAACATAGGATTTCATTGGTTTTGAAATGTAAATCCCTCCAAATCTCTCGAAATTTCACGAACCAAATGCACTTAATTATAGTGTGAATAGTTGTATGACGGTTTTATTACTATAAACTTGGGATGAAAACTGTTTATCTAATTTGTAACGAGTAATATTACCATATCAATATTGATCATATCCGCTTTATGGCTATTACACTTTAAAAGTCATATACGTCTCAGATTATGAACATTATAATTGGAATGGAGATAGTATTAATAAAAAAGTGTGAAAAAAAAAAAAAGACGAGTAACAGAAAGAACATATAGGGAGAAGTGAAAGAGGTAGAGCACTTAAAGCAAGCAGGCAACTTTGAGACCCAGAATCAAGTGTAATTCCCTTCCTGTCACCCCCCAAAGTAAAGAATATATCTACCCCTTTTCACATTTATTTATTCAATTTAATTTACTACTCCGTATATATAATATACATTTTTATTTATTTATACTTTTTACTGAGTACTTTGTAATTTATATAGTTGGACATTAATTAGTTTTTCAACAATAACTATAACTACGGTGTACATAAGTGCATAACAACATAATAAAATTTTAAAACTTATGTTGTAAAATCAAATTAAAATTAAATTAAATAATATATAATATAAAAGCATTAGATTGTGTCATTTTCCAAATTAATTCTATGTACACTAATAATTTTGTTTCCTTTAATACACAATACATTATCAAAACTGTTAGCTATTATTAATGCACATTATTATTTTCCTCTTAGTATTACTTAACACTTATATCAACAACAACTCTATAAGATATACTTAGTATTTTCTTTATTATACGGAGTAATTAATTAGTCTAGTAAATAAATACTACTCCCTCCGTCCCATATTTATTGTCACCAGACAAAAAAAACACAGTTTAAGAAAATCTCACTAACTTCATTTCTCCACCAATGAAATATCTTCCCTCTCCAGATCCACCAATGAAATATCTTCTTTTCTTTCCATTTATAGAAGTGGACAATTAATTTGAGACATCCTAAAATAGAATAGTAAACAATTATACAGGAACGGAGGAGTACTATCAAAATAAATAAACTTTAAGTGTTAAAAAGAAAAAGTGGAAGTTGCAGTCTTTGTATTGAAGACTGGAAACACTTGCCCTCTCTCTACTTGATTAATTTTTGTCAAAAATTGCATGTCTTGGTCACACCCCAATATTTATTTGCAAACTCCACATGCTTAAACTCTTAAAAAACTCAAAACCCCCCATTTTTTGTGCTCAAACCATCAATTCTTGAGCTATTTAATTACTTGTGTTGCCTTGAAGTTGTTGCTGTCAGAGCATAGAAATCAAGGTATAGAATAAGAATAGAAACTTTGGTGAGAGGCTCTAGTTATTAAGTTTTTAAGTTTATGTATGATATCACAACCAATTTTGTTTTTTGTTTTTATTATCTATTTTTTAAATAAAACATCATTTGAATCTTCGAAAATGGTGTTAGAGTGAACTAGGAATTAAGAAGCTATTTGGAATATGGCTAGTTTTCATTGGGAGAAATCAAAGGAAATTTGTTTTTGTTTTCATTTTAGCAAGAGACAAGAAGAAGGCAAATGCACAAAACAAAAACAAGAAACAGAAACAAAAACAGATTTGTTTAGAACAACAACACAAGTACATACAAATATGGATCTCACTTCTAGTTTTCAAACTCTTCCAATCATTTCAACCTTTGTTTTCTTCCTTTTGTTATTTTCTACCATTTTTCCCGCAATTTCGGCCTCGCAATTTGAAGATTTTCGACGATCGAATCAAACTTTTCGACCCGGGGAAGAATCAAAGAAAATGAGATTGATTAGAACCCACCTATTGAATATCAACAAACCTTCTGTTAAAATTATTCAGGTAATTCTAATCAATTCAAATCCAAGCATATCTTAATAATCTTATGTCCAATTTTATCGTTATATTCATATATATCATCATATTTTTGATATATTCATCGAAAGATGTGCATTAACAAGTTGCATTGTACAACTTGTTAATGCATATTTGTGACAATTCGTATAAAGATGATATTTGCATTAAGTACAACTTGTTAATATGTAATGAATTTATTTATATTTATAATTATTGATGTATTTATCATTAGCCGTTATTCTTATACTGTAACATACGTCGTACTACAAACTCAAACCTTGTGCAACAAATGCAGTCATGGCTAATTAATTCTTAAAAATATATTGATTGATGTATTCTTATTTTTATTTATTTCAAAAATAATTTTGTAACAGAGTCCAGATGGGGATATAATGGATTGTGTGATGGTTCATCATCAGCCAGCTTTTGATCATCCAACATTAAAGGGAACAAAGCCATTGGTTGGTTTTATTTCTTTATTATAAATAACTTACAAATATATTCATATTTTTATTATTTATTATTATTGTGTAAGTTTTTTTTGAAGGGCAGAATTTTATTAAATAATATTGTTGTTTTTTGAATGATTAGGATCCACCGGAGAGGCCAAGTGGGTATCACCATTCAGGATCGGAAAACTATCAGTTATGGAGTTTATCCGGCGAATCTTGCCCGGAGGGAACAATTCCGATCAGACGAACAACGGAACAAGATATTTTACGAGCAAGTTCCATTAAAAGATTCGGTAGAAAGAATATAAGACCAGTTAGAAGAGACTTTAGTAACGATGGTCATGAGGTAATTCAGTTTAATTAACAATTCTTTTATTTATTTTTAGGCATTACTAATTAATATCTGGATTATGAATTACTGATCATTGTTATGCCTATTATTTATTATCCTGTGAGAATTATTTCTGTAAACTAACAAGTTTCCTGGCGAAGAGATTAAAGATGAAAAGAGCTGTATTAACTCCATTTATTTAGCTAGATTGGATATAATAAAGTACATTATAATTTTTTAATATATTAATTAATATATTCCAAATAATAAATAAATTTTTTTATACTCGTACATTTTAAATAAATTTTGGAAAGTTGTAAAACGTTTAAGCATTTATTTTAAAGTTTTACTTTCATATTTTAATGTATTTTTCATACTTAAATTCAGAGTGTTATTTATTAATGAAAATATGTAATTAATATGTAATTTTATAGTAAAAATATTCACTCTTATCATTTTCCATTAATCTTCTATAGTTTCTATTATATTGCTAAAATGATAATGTCATTATTAAACTAATTCTTTTGTTAAGAAAAAATCAAAAAGAAAAAGAAAAAAATCTAAGCACATTGGTTGATGTCATTAATTTAAATAATTTTAAATTAAAATTAAACCTTATTAATTAATTAATTATTATTAAATCTTATTAATAATTATTTTAATTATTAAAATTAAATAATTTTAAATTATTTTAATTAATTATTTTGAATTGAGTCCGAGAAGGTATAAAAGTTAGGCAGAATGAAACTAATTCTACATTTATATTTTGATTTACACTTTTAAAATACAATGACAACCAATATTATCTCTTATGGTTAGATGTGAATTGTTAAATATGAATTTTAGGTGTTTGATGAAATGTTCAGCTGACGAGTTTCTTAGCCGGACTATGTGGTTCCATGGGTCATAAAACTAAATAACTTTAGCATTTACGTTCACTTAATACTTATCATTAAACTGATTTGTTTAAACAAACCCGTGGTTCCACGGGTCATTTCACTAGTTTTAGTTATTTTCTCACAATAATATGTTTCAGATGCTTAAAGGTGAATGTTTGTGAACAAAATCTTCAATACAGTAATTTAATTAATTTCCAAATACAGTAATATTTTTCTAATATCCCGCATTTATCGTTTCATCATCCTAATAACCTCTAGTAAGTGGGTATGAAAATGCATTAATTAAGTCAACAGTAAGAACGCAAAGACACGATAATTACGCTATTTAAAAAGTTGTCCGCTCATTGTTGTTACGTATACGTAACGAATAAGATAAATAAAGTGTTTTATTTCGACATTATTATTATATTTATATACAGTAATTATTATTATTATAATTATTATTACTCCGTATTATATTATATGGACATACTACTTAAATTTTCATAAATAAATCAAGGTCAAACAAGTATTGACATTATTCATCAAGTAGATGTTCTTAGATATCTATACTGTATATCAAAATTTTCACAGTTAAATTTACATTGAATATAATAATAATTTGATATAACTGCATGTGCATTATGTAATTGTACATTACAAGTATACTCAACTTACAAATGTGACGGATTCATTAATCATTATATTAGTGGTGAAAATATGAATGCCCAAATCAACAATGTGAGACCTTTCTGATTACATTGATAAATGTAAAAGAAATTCGCCGCTAAATGTATACACTTTGACAGTTATATATTGACAGCATGCAGTTGGTTATGTAACTGGAGAACAATACTACGGAGCAAAAGCAAGTATAAACGTATGGGATCCAAAGGTGACCGATCAATACGAGTTCAGTCTTGCGCAATTATGGGTTATTTCTGGTTCATTTGGTGATGATCTTAACACCCTTGAAGCTGGCTGGCAGGTACATTGTTTATTTATTTTTATTTATATATAAAAATAAAAAATTCTCATGTTTTTTAGTTTAACTAATTGAACGAAAAATTATATTTGTGTTCGTTTATTTAACTATAAAACAAATATAGACAAAATTTACATATGAACTATATTTATGTTTGGGCTCTCTAACAGAACTTTTGGACTCTTTTGTCTAATAGGTTAGCCAAGAGTTGTATGGGGACAATCGCCCAAGATTCTTTACTTATTGGACTGTAAGATTTATTTTCAGTTTGAGCCCATTTTAGTATTTGTTAGTATTTGTTATGAAATACTTTACTTGTATGTACTTAAAAACTTTTTTAATTTGGTTACTATTTCTAAACAAACTTCTAAATAACTTGTAGAGCGATTCATATCAAGCTACTGGATGCTACAACCTGTTATGCTCGGGTTTCGTTCAAACGAATAATAAGATTGCGATCGGAGCAGCTATATCTCCAACATCATCTTACAATGGTGGACAATTCGATATTAGCTTAATGATATGGAAGGTTAGTACTTAAACTTGCGGTGTAATCTCTACTACTGCCTTGCTAATTTCTAATGTAAAACTTGTCATTAGAAAAACTTGAATGATTGTAGCAAACTTGATGTTGCAAATATGATTAATAGAATAATAATGTTGCTATAAAAGAGACTAAAATATGATTTTGCATACTACGCCACAATGCGGTGGATATGTCATCATGTATTTCAAAGTAGCCTTTCTTTGTACACTATAAACAAATAATTTTCAAACCATTCATTAGAAATTATTCTTTAAAACGTAAAATGCAAAAGTATACAACTTAATTGATATCAACTTTTTGCCCGTATCATAACTTTAATTTTTTTTATTTTTATTCTTGTACATAAGACAATTTTTAACGCTAGCGTTATAAGTGTTTTTCGGCTCCATCACGCCACAATCGCCACAATGCGGCGTAATGGGCTGAAATTCTTGTTATGCATGACTAAGTAACCCATCAGAATTTATATAAATGAATTCATAGTTTAGTTACTTAAATAAATATAATAAAATAACTAAAAATGATGGGACCTACTCACTATCACATCATCACCATTACATACTTCATCACGCTATCACCTCATCACAATTGTCGCAACATCAATATACCCTACAAAATCCCTCACCACACTCTATCACGCTATCAACATTAAAAATGGTGTAAGTTTTGTTACATTCATACGCGTATATCCTAAAGCTTAATGATTTACTGCAGGATCCAAAACATGGAAATTGGTGGCTCGAGTTTGGATCAGGAGTTTTAGTCGGATACTGGCCCGCTTCTTTGTTCTCTAACCTTCGTGGTCACGCAAATATGGTACAATTCGGGGGTGAAGTTGTGAATAGTCAAGCGTCGGGGTCTCATACATCAACCCAAATGGGAAGTGGGCATTTTCCGGCTGAAGGGTTTGGGAAAGCGACGTATATAAGAAATATGCAAGTCGTCGATTGGGATAATAGCTTAATCCCGTTGTCAAATATGAAAGTGACAGCTGATAAACCGAATTGTTATGATGTAAGAGGTGGGATTAATAATGTTTGGGGTAACTATATATATTTTGGTGGCCCGGGTAGAAGTCAGATGTGCCCTTGAAACGGGCCGGGTTAGTATAAATACATAGGGTGAGTTTTAACAGTTTTTTTACGTTGATTGGGGTGATCGGGTTTCTTAACATATGGGTTATTCTTTCAATTTTTCGGTTATGTGATCGATTTATAGATTGTAAAACAAATGTAAATTAACGATTTTGATCTTAAATGGTCCATATGTTATTGTTCGTGTTGCTATATATATGATCCTTAATTTTAAACCAACACCATTGTTATTTTGGACACTTTATTAACCTGTTAATTGTAACAAAAGTTCTGTTTCTGTCTAAGAATCACGTTACAATCGACTAAAAACATATGGGCATTTCATTCAATACAAGTCCAGTTTTATATGTACTCCATATATTGTGTTAGTATTAATTTGATATCTAATATATTCAGGGCTGGTCCCTAGATTTCGAGTGCCCAGAGCGAGACTAAAAAAAAGGCCCCTAAAATCAGGGTGGTCTCGAGAATTGAAGTCCTTAAAATGAAGTGAAAAAATGCATTTAGACCCTTAACGATTAATGTAAGCTATTAAAAAAATGACAATGTAATTCAAAGGTTATCGAATTTATTTTTGCGAATGCGTATTTTTTTTTATTTTATTTTTTTTGCAAGTGCATGTAGCTTCTTTAGCTACAAAAAATTCACAATATCAACATATTTAGCTCATAAAAAACATTAAATGAGTTAATTACAACGAATTAGGAGGATACATATACTTTTAGTTTGATTTTTCACAAAAAAAATTGGTATGGACACAAAATTTGATGAAGCTGTTAACGTAAAAAAAAAAAAAAAAAAAAAAAAAAAAAAAAAAAAAAAAAAAGTCACTCATTCAAAGGTATTCTCATTCAAAGGTATTTTTATATGTAGAAAATGTATGCATCTAATATGTTCCCTTTATAAAAAATATCGTGGAAAAAATTTGAAGTCAAAGAATTTATAGTAGTATCCCACATCGATAGATGAAATTAAATATTGGTGGTATAATTGACTTATAACATTATTAGATAGGGGTTATCACCAAAATACCCATTTTTTTTTTGAAGCTTTTTGACTGACAGCCCTAAAAAAAAGTTTGACAATTTGCCTTCGCAAGGCGCAAGACACATTGCGTCCTTGCGACCTTGCGTCTTTGCGACCTTGCGACCTTGCGTTACTAACAAACGAAACAAAGAGACTTGCGTCCTTGTTGCGTCTTGCGACTTGCGCCTTTGCGTCTTGCGTCTTATCCCGATAAGATTTTCATGATTTCGTGGATAAGATTTTGTACGATTTTTGTACTATTACGGATAACTTTTTCACTTCATATAAGGTACATATTACCAGCTCTATTTTCACTTCATTTCCACCATTTCCACATAAATCATATAATTTCAAGCGTCATTAAGGTAACTTTCTTTGTTTTAAATAATGAGTTTTAGTGATAATGAAACCTTTGTTATTCATATATGTTGTGGTGGTTCTTTTCAAATTATTAATAACTTACCTATGTATTTGCCTCTAGATTGTTTTAGAACACGATTAAAACTCTCAGTTGCTCCCCAAAAACCAATTACTCTAAGAATATTGTTAAAAAATGTTCTTAGAAAAATTAATTTGCCACCTAATGCTCATGTTTCAATGAGATATGTTGTCGATAATCTTGTTTTTGATATTACTGATGATTATGAAGACTTTCGTGATTTTCTACAACATGCAATATCAAATGCTCCTATTAATATTTACATTGTCGACAAAGTTACAATGCATCAACTTCCAGAAAACTTACAGTCAGTGCAAATCCTACCAATACACAATGTCCATCAAAGCCTACCAACACACGATGTCCAACAAAACCTACCAACAAACGAGGCCCAAACAAACCTTCAGACACCCAATTTAGAAGAAGCACCACCTGAAGTACCACCTCCAAACACAGAAGAGTTTGATTTCTTCAACTATGGAGTTGAGAACGTATGTAAAATTAAAAAAACAGATCACCTTTTTGAATCAGTTGTCGCGTCTAGTGCTTCGGAGGAAGAAAATAACAGAGACGATCAAGATGAAGATGAAGAAGAGGAAGAAAAAAAGGATGTATTCTGGAATATGCCACTTTTATTGAGTGAGCATGACCAAGAGACTGAATCTACGAGCCAAATAACAACCAGTTATAGAGTATCCGATTTGATTAAAGTTCGACAAACTTTTTTAAACAAGGATGATTTTGTAAACCATCTATACACAAAGTGTCTTGAAGAAAACTTCCAAATTAAGCCTGTAAAGTCGGACAAATCTCGATTCACTGCTAAATGCATGTTGCCAAATTGTGAGTGGAAATGTAGTGCATACAAAATACGCCACACTGACAACTTCATCTTAAAGAAATTGCATGACGTACACACATGCTCACGTACCCAAATTATGGGAAATAATAAACATGCTTCCAAAAAGGTGCTAGGAAGTATTCTGATGGAATCGTTCAAAGCTGCAAATCGAGACTATAATCCAAAAGATATACGTGATGATGTTGGCAACCGTTTTCGGGTGAGCATTTCTTACAATCAAGCATGGAGAGCCAAGTGTCATGCAATAGAGATGCTTCGTGGCAGTATGGATGACTCGTTCCGAATGTTTCCCATTTATCTTCATAACATTAAGATTCATAACCCAGGAAGCATGACAAATGTGGTGACTGACAATAAAAATAGATTCGTGATGTGTTACATGTCTTTTGGCGCAGTTGTAAGTATCACTCATCCTAAAATTGTTTTATCTTAAACTAATAGCAATCTCATTTGATTTGTTTGCGTGCAGATTCGATCATTTGTCCAAAATGTTCGCCCTATTATCATCGTTGATGGTGCACATTTGAAAGCTGGATACTTGGGTACAAATTTAGTCGCTGTTGCAATGGATGCCAATAACGGAATTTTACCATTGGCTTATGGAATTGGTGAAGGCGAGACAAACGAGGTTTGGTCATGGTTTTTTGGCAATCTAAGAGATCATTTAGAGAGTTGTGGTATGAGTAATCGTATGTCAGAGATTACCTTTATTTCTGATCGTGCTCCTTCAATAGCACATGGTATTTCAAATGTGTGTCCTGAAGCCTTTCACTCTTTTTGCGCACGTCATCTATTCATGAACATAAAAACGATGTCCAACAAATTCAAATATTTTGAGTGGCACTATTGGAAAATGGTTAAGGCTTATCGTTTGTCAGATTTTCAAGATCGTGTTAGTGTATTTCAACGAAGATTAAAAGCGTCTCACAAGTATCTAAATGATGTTGGTTTCAACAAATGGTCCAGAAGTCATGCTGATCATGTTAGGTATGCATACCTTACTAGCAACAGTGTAGAGTCTATTAACGCTCTATCCAAACATGCTCGCAAACTACCAGTTTGCATGTTATTGGAATTTTTTCGCGCTTCTATACATGATTGGTTTTTCAAACATCACAATAAAGCAGTTAGTCTTACTTCAACGGTTACTCCATATGTTGAACGTAAATTAGGTAAGAGGACGAACAAATCAAGAAGATGGCAAGCATTTCCATCAACAAACAATCTAATAGAGGTGCGTGATGGAAGGAAAAATGGCCTCGTTAATCTAGAAGATAGAACATGTACATGTGGGCAATGGCAATTATCAGGCATACCTTGCGGACATGTATTGGCAGTAGCACGACTCTTCGGAGTGGAAGATGTTACATGTTATGTATCACATTGGTTCTTGTCTCAAACTTATATAAATACATATTTCGAATACATCCTTCCTTTGCCCCATCGATCCGAATGGTCCGATCCAGGGCCCAAGATCTTGAAAATCGTAAAGTCCCCAATTCAAAAGAAAAGTGCACCTGGACGCCCAAAAAGTACCAATCGGATTCCATCTCAAGGTGAAGAAACTGAAAATAGAGTAAGAACATGTACTCGTTGCAAGCAAGCAGGTCATAACCGAACAACATGTAGCGCTTCTTATGACCTAACCGGTGAATCTACTTCTCAGAGGGTTAAAAAAACAGCCTCAAAATCAAAGTCAAAGTCGAAAGAGAAAGTCGAACCTTCGCAAGCTTATCAGTCTCAATTTTATCAAACGTACGATTTAGACCAGAATTAGGGGACCAGAATTAGTTGCTTGTTTATCAGTCTCAGTTTGTTGTTTACCAGTCTCAGTTTGTTGTTTATGTTTATCAGTCTCAGTTTGTTGTTTAAATTTGTGTTATGGATAGACCTACATACAGACGCAAGAACGCAAGAAAAATCTTGCGTATGTCATCAACCACACGCAAGCACGCAAACAATAACTTGTGTATGTATTTTAATAAGACGCAACTTTGCAAACAATACCTTGCGTATGTCATCAAACATACGCAAGCACGCAAACAACACCTTGCGTATGTCTTTTAAAGAGACGCAAGGACGCAAACAATACCTTGCGTATGACTTTAATAAGAAGCAAGGACGCAAACATAACCTTGCGTATGTCATCAAACATACGCAAGCACGCAAACAAAACCTTGCGTATGCCATTTAAAGAGACGCAAGGACGCAAACAATACCTTGCGTCTGACAAATAACCAGAAGCAAGGACGCAAAAAAAGCCTTGCGTCTGTCCCAGATTATTTACATTCAAAAATTACATATTTAACCTAAAAACTGTATAATAATTACATCTACAAGTTAACTAATTAACAACCTTTGGATCCTTTGGGTCCTCTGGTGGTGGTGGTTCCTGTGTATCAAAGCGTGCACGGAAGAATGTTCTTGTCATTCGAATTCTATAGTCCTTAGCAGCCTTTTTAGGGTCTCCAATGTTGTCAATCTGATCCCAACCAAAAACTATCCTCTCCATATGAAGGCAGACCCAAATACCACAATCACCATGGCCACCACTCTGCATTGGCACATACGGTGCATCCTCGATCATCAACTCTACATCTTCTCTGTTATCATAATAGTCAACAATTTGTGAGTCCTGCTTCTTGTTAAAGTAATCAATAGCCTTCAAATATATCGGCAAGTTGTCTGACAAGTTTTTGAAGACAGCCTCGAGTTGACCTTTTTTCAAACAACCCTTTAAACTATCATAGACTAATACTCTCTGTTCATCTAAGTTCAAAGTGAGTAGTATAAAATGTTCAGGATCTGAAAAATGTACTGGAATCAAAATCTGCAACAAAAGAAACATAAAAAGTCAATAAGGAAGGACGCAAGGTTGACCTTGCGAGTCACGCAAGGACGACCTTGCATCAGGCGCAAGGACGCAAGGTATACCTTGCGAGTGGACGCAGGGACGCAAGTTTGACTTTGCGTCCATTGTGAAGACGCAAGGTTAATCTTGCGAGGGTCACAAGGACGCAAGAGAGTGTTTGCGAACGGACGCAAGGGCGCAAGATTTGTCTTGCGCCTATTACAGTTTACTCAAACTGGATAGTTGATATAAAAAAAAAGCACTAACCTTATCACATTCAGCCCAGGATGGATAAAGGTCATCACTACCATCCCCAAGACCAATCAAATACATATAATCTGGGGGATTGGATTTAATGATCCCCTCTGCTTTAGGATTAGATGTATCCCCCTTCTCCTCCTCCTGAGTGTCATTATCATAAAAGGATTTGAATTTCTCTAGTTGATTGAGGAAACCCAATGGCATAATCGTCCATCGAGAACTACATGTATAATCAGCAATCGGAAACTGAGGACTCGAGGACATCTGGCTAGCTCGGGGCAGAAACCTCTGCCGAAATCTCAACAGGAAGGTAGCCCATCCATCAATATGCTATAATCAGATCAAGTTGATTATGAATGTTATAAAGCAACAACAAAACATGCCATAAGTTTATAATTATTAACAAACTTACTATATTTTCCAAATAACCAGAAAATGCAATTCCCAGTAAACGTTTCTAAAACTCAGCATCAAGGAAGAGGAAAGTTTCATTTTGGGAAATGAACATGCAACGTGTATCTTGCTTATTAAGGATCAGTGATTTCAAATCTTTTG
Organism: Rutidosis leptorrhynchoides; assembly: GCF_046630445.1. Classification (NCBI taxonomy): domain Eukaryota; kingdom Viridiplantae; phylum Streptophyta; class Magnoliopsida; order Asterales; family Asteraceae; genus Rutidosis; species Rutidosis leptorrhynchoides. The sequence goes on along the minus strand of NC_092337.1, from coordinate 413,022,617 downwards.
CTGGCCCCACATGCTTCCTTTGATCTCTCCATGCATTTGGTGGTGGTGGTTGCAAAGTTCCTTGATCGTTTATAAATTTATCAACCATGGACCAAATTTCCTCCTCACCAACCCAATCCTTTTCCTTCCTTTTCCTCTTCCTTTCCTTTTTCTGAAAAAAAAATTAGTAACAAAGACGCAAAGACGCAAGAATTGTCTTGCGTCGGTGTAATGCAGACGCAAATACGCAAGGTAGGTCTTGCGTCCATCATTGAAGTATACGCAACTACGCAAGGAAACTGTGTGACGCAGACGCAAATACGCAAGGTAGGTCTTGCGTCCAACAGTGAAGTATACGCAAAGACGCAAGGAGATCCTTGCGTCATTCACTCACCTCATTCTGGTCTGGTTGTTTTTCTGCTTCACTAACCAATGGCAAATCACCAGTTTCCTGAATTTCCTCAGACACCAGAGCCACATTCTCTTCTTGTTTATTAACAGATTTATCAACAGCTTTTTCAGTAGGCTTTTCAGTATCCATTGGCAACACATTCTCAGCTTCTTTAGTCCATTGATGAGAAACTTTCAGCCTTTTTACTCTCGATGCTACTTCGTCAGACAACTGTATAATATCTATAAGTCAGCAAACACACGCAAGGACGTAAGAACAGTCTTGCGTCTGTGTAACGCAGACGCAAACACGCAAGATATATCTTGCGTAACACAAAACGCAAAACGCAAGGTCATTTAAACAAGACACGCAAGGACGCAAATACAACCTTGCGCCTGGGTGAATGTTAAAGACATACCTTCTCCAATGGTTTTCTGTAGCCCGGTGTTGTGAAAGGGGAGTTTAAAACATGAGTGGGCCTTCTTTCTCTTTTCCCACGTCTAACAACCCTCGGAGATGTATCATTGTCAGAAAAAGATAGAGGATCCACACATGCATCCTCGTTATCAACATACTATAATTAACAAAAAGCAAAAAATAAGTCGAGAATCAAGACGCAAGGTCGCAAAATGATCCTTGCGTCTGAGATAGCGTTAGGCGTAAGGACGCAAGGAAAACATTGCGCCTATATTAAAGAAAGACGCAAGGTTGCAAAACAACCTTGCGTCTGCGATAGCGTTAGTCGCAAGGACGCAAGGAACACCTTGCGCCTATATTACAAGCAAGACGCAAGGTCGCAAAACAACCTTGCGCCTATATACATGATGGTGTTCCTGGTGTTCCTGTTCCATTAAACGTTTTTCATGACCATCAAGCTTCTTTTTACAATCAACCAACTCCTTTTCTTGATCATCCACCCGCTTAGTCAACACATTAACCATACGCAATAATTCCTGCAAATTGTTGGCTTTTTGTGTTGGATGAGGGACCGAGGTCTGCTCTGACTCCTCCTGCAATAATTCCTTCAAACTTCCACCCAACTCCTCATCAACTAGATTATCATCTTGCGTATTTTTCTCGTCTTCAACATCCTCTCCTTGAAAGTAAGAGGAACTCTGGATCCACCATTGACAAGCTCTCTCTATCTCAGATGGCTGCAGAGAACGAAAAGGTCTTTTTCTCTTCGGACAATCATCCTGAAATGAACTTATATTAGTAAAATAAAAAGAACGCAAAAATGCAAAAATCATTTTGCGTCTAGACGCAAGCACGCAAAGTTTATTTTGCATCCGAACGCAAGAACGCAAGTGTAAACTTGCGACACACGCAAGGACGCAAGAATGATTATTGCGCCTGAAACAAGTATAACCTAGGGACCAGACGCAAAGACGCAAGAACATTCTTGCGTCCGATGCAAGGAGGCAATGTGTATCTTACGTCCTCTTGCGATACACAAAACTGATCAGATCAAACATAAACTGCTGTATATACACTATATAGTTTCATTAACTAACCATTATATGTGAAAGCTTTAGTTAGTCAGACACTATAAAGGTTTTAGCAGATGAACGCTTCCAAAATAAAGCTCTTGGTACTCCATCCTTGTCAGTTTTGGTTGCAAAACTCTTAATGGTACGACGGTATGTCTCGAGGATCCAAATCTTAAATGCCCACATAAAACCAGCCAAAGTGTACGTCTTTCCACCCCCACTCTCTAATTGGATTTCTCGAACTCAAAACCTTCGCTAACCGCTGAGTAAGTAGCATCCCAAATACGAGACCCCCATGGGTACGCGTTCACCTTATTGAAATCTTCAACCAACCATAGAAACTGTTTACTAACAACATGTTGCCCCTGCTTCCCCATAAACACTCTCTCTACGATCAAAATTATAGCTAGTCGAACTATATCATCATCACTAACCTTGGGAACCTTTACATCACCTTGTTTTTTGATAAGGATGTTTTGTATATCATTAACCAAAATGTTGCTGGCATCGGCACGCTCTGGAAAACAACGCCGTCTAATGGGTGCGGTCTTAGATTCGTAATTTTGAGGGATGTAATGTGCCATGTCCGTCCGGCTACCAAACAAAAATCTGGTGACTAAACAAAATTCACGCTGACCAAATCTAATCATAAAATTAGGAGAAAAATGAAACCATATATCTTGTTGCTCTTCCGGGTACTTACTAGCATCCAATTTTGATGAACGCTCACATTTCCGTTGGAGCATGGCATGTACTAGTCCAGGATCATTACCCGTGTATGAAAGATCTAACCAGGGACCAAAGCATGTACTTCTAAATAGTTTTTCTTGTTGTACAGTCAACATTTTCTTGACTTGAGGAATCACGGTCAACATATTCTTCATGGTCAATTTACCTTTCACATAGCCCTATAAAAGTCAGAAGAACATCAGAAGAAAATCGCACAGACGCAAGGACGCAAGAATTAACTTGCGTATGCCTTTTTGAGAAGCAAGGACGCAAGGTTTACCTTGCGTAACCTATACACGAGACGCAAGGACGCAAGGTCTACCTTGCGTGCGTATGCAAAGTTAAACTTATTCCATACGCAAAGACGCAAATATAACCTTGCGACAGTCTGAGGCATACGCAAAGACGCAATGATTGTCTTGCGTCTATATATCAACAGAGTTACACAACTTTAATCTAGCAAAAATACCTGGGTATCGTAAGCAATATCAATAAATTACAAACAAAAACACAAAATACAAACACATTTCGTTGAAACATTTTATCGAACAGTTGGCGTGCTAAAACTTTGTTTTAGCACATAAATCTAAGAACTCTAAAGTAGATCGAATAATATAACATAGATCTAAGAAATCTAACTTGTTCTTGAGACATAGTGAGCGATGATGGTGATTCGATGATGTTGGTGGCGTAGAAGCTCGCTTGTACTCGGGAAGGATGATGATGTGAGGATGATGATGAGGATGACGTGAGGATGACGTAAGGATGATGATGATGATGATTTTGCGAGTGATTTGCGAGTGTTTGGGAGAATGTAAGCAAGCTTGATGACGATCTTGCGAGTGACGAGCGAAAGGGCACCAGAGAGCAGTTTGCGTATGCTTGTGGTTTTAAGGGAACAGTGAACGCAAAAGTTTCATTTAACTAGTTCTTTTAAGGAAACACACAAGGTCGCAAGGTCGCAACGACGCAAGGTCGCAACGACGCAAGGAGTCTTGCGCCTTGCGAGGGCAAATTGTCAACTTTTTTTTTAAGGGCTGTCAGTCAACATGCTTAAAAAAAAGGGCATTTTGGTGATAATCCCTATCAGATAGTACTTGTAAGAAAAGTTCATGGCTTAATTATGTTGGGCTGTTTTTAAAATTGCTATAAATAAATATTACTTGGGCCTAAACTATCATGGGCCCTGTGCAAACATGTACCTTGCACTACCATTGGGCCGGGCCTGAATATATTGATATCTTTTATACTGGGAAAAGGTTAAGGTTATGATGTAGTATTGCCTTGGGTCTAATAAAATAAATTTTCAAGATACACAATTACAACGTATACTTCGTTATCGCCTTTCACTATATTTGGGATTAGGCCCAATCATACAAATAAGTTTAAGTGGACCGCCTTTGATATTTTAAGTGTTTTAATCGGTATTGAAGATTTTGTTGAAAGATAATTTCATACACTTAAGACATGAATTCACAACCTCGTCACATAGAAATTAGCAACCCATATAAACACAAAACTTACATAATGCTTTCTCAATAGCTTTGTATTCCATATATTCTCTTGATTATTATGGCCTATGATGACATGCCTATTGTCATGGACTATTACCAGACAACAATGGGCTATCTTTAATGGACTCTATTAATGAGCCATTCTTATTATACGGTGGGTGGATTACTCTTGACGTACGACTTATTACTAGGCTACTCTTAGTGGGCTCATTTTAGTAAACTACCCCTAATAGGCTTGGTCGACTCCCTCCTATACAAATAGGCTTGGTCGACTCCCTCCTATACAAAGGAGAGGACTATGAGGATATTCTATTATATGCGACACTCTACACACGCGTTACAACTTACAAGACAAGAGGGATGTGACTAGAACGTCCTCTCTTATCTGTTGGAAGCTTCGACGAGCCCAACACACTCACTATAGAGGACCTAGACTATACTAGACTCACTACACCAACACTTTGACGTTGGTTAGCCTTTAATTTTATAAATCCTTAGTGCACAATGTACTTAGGTGACAGTGTCGACCATATATCTTTAGGCGGTATAACCGACCATGTATTACTTAGGCGGCAGAGCCGACCATATAATAAGAACAACAAAAGTGCACTAAGAACTTAAACACAAACTAAGGCTTGATCGGGAAACTTAATAAAAACACTTATATTAAATTACAATTACAATATTACTTACAAGCTTTCTCTTCTCTACTTTCGCTAACTCACACTCTTCTTCTCTTCTTCACAACTCACTTCTTATTTCACTCTCACAACTTCCACACCTTACACAAATGAAATCTCCTCCCATATTTATACTACTCCATGGAACATTCTAGAACCTAGATATTTCCATGGATATATAAATATCTAGATATTTCTACAACCTACAAATATCTAGATTTTTCTTTTACATTTCAATTTCTAGATTTTTCTCTCATATTCTAATATCTAGATATTTTCTTATACATATTAATATCTAGATATTTTACCCATATACATTTACTAATTCCATATTATTCTAAATTTGCATTGTATTTTAACACTCCCCCTCAATGCAAATTTTCTTCCAACGATGTCTTGCAGACCATTCCAAGTGCTTCTCTGAATTTTGTAAACTTCGGTTTACTTAGGCTCTTGGTGAATATATCTGCAACCTGTTCATCTGTCTTTGTTGGCATCATCTTGATCTCTCCTTCAAGAACCTTCTTGCGAACATAGTGATAGTGCACTTCTATATGTTTTGTTCTCGCATGAAAGACTGGATTTTCTGCTAGACGTATAGCTGATAAGTTATCGCAGAAAAGCTTTACTTGATAATCTGTTGATTGATGAAGATCTTCCATTAGCTGCTTCAACCAAGTAATTTCTTGTGTTGCTGATGCTGCCGATCGATATTCTGCTTTGGCGCTTGATAAGGATACAGTTGGTTGTCTCTTGCTGCACCATGATATTACTCCCGATCCAAGACTAAACATGTATCCAGTTGTTGACCGTCGTGTATCATAGTCTCCAGCGTAATCGGCGTCACAATATCCAGTTACGTGACATTCTTTTGTTTTCTTGTATAAAATACCAAAGTTAATAGTGCCTTTGACATACCTTAAGATGCGTCGTACAACATCAAGGTGAGGCTTCTTCGGATTGCTCATGTATCGACTAACCACTCCAACTGCATAAGATATATCTGGCCTGCTTAGTGTGAGATAAATAAGACTTCCGACCATCTTTCGATACATGGTAACATCTTGAAGACTTTTTCCTTCATCTGCTCGTAGTTTTGTATTTGGATCCATCGGAGTTGAGATCGGTTTGCAATTAAGCATTCCGTACTTTTGTAAAAGATCTCGCGCATATTTCTGTTGTCCCAGAAATAATCCTTCTCTTTTCTGCTCTATTTCGAGTCCAAGAAAATGTTTGAGTTCTCCAAGCTCCTTCATATGAAATCTGATAGACAGATTCTCTCTTGTTCTTTGAATCTCCTCATAGTGATCTCCCGTGATGATTAAGTCATCCACATATACTAGCACTATGGCTAGTTTTCCTTGATCTTGTTTCACAAATAAACTAGAATCTGAAGGAGCAACTGTGAAACCACTTTTTACTAAAAACTCGCCAATCTTCCCGTACCAAGCTCTTGGAGCCTGCTTCAAGCCGTATAGTGCTTTCTTTAATTTGCAGACATGGTCAGGATGGGACTTGTTCTCAAAGCCTCTTGGTTGCTCCATATAAATTTCTTTGTCAAGTTCTCCATGTAAGAAAGCGTTCTTGACATCCATCTGCCACAGCTTCCAAGATTTGCTAGCGGCTAAAGCTAGTAGAGCTCGAATTGTTGCGATCTTCGCCACTGGACTAAACGTTTCTTCATAATCCAGCCCATATTGTTGAGAAAAACCTCTAGCAACAAGTCGAGCTTTATACCTTTCAATGGAGCCATCTGATCGAGTCTTCACCTTGTAAACCCATTTACAAGATATTGTTTTTACATCTTTTGGCTTTGGAACTAAACTCCATGTCTGGTTTTCTTTTAGTGCATTAATTTCTTCTTCCATCGCTTTCTGCCATTCTTGACTTTGTGCTGCTTCTTCATAAGTGGAAGGCTCAATATGTATTAATTCATCCACATGAGCAGCATTGGCATACCTCGGATTAGGTTGCCTCGGCCTTGTTGATCTCCGTAATTCTTGCACATGCTCCTCGGCATCCATTTGGCTTGGACGAACCTCTTCGAATGTAGATTGATGTATCCCAGTTTTCCATGGACTCGTTTCCTTAGAGTACGATCCATCTCCTTCTTTAATTGGATCCGATATGTGCTCTTTATGTTCTTCTTTCTCTTCTGGAACTTCTTCTAATCCATGAGATTCTGGAAACTCTATCTTTTGAGGTGACCACCATGAAGAAGCTTCATCAAATACCACATTTCTTGAAGTATGACACTTCCCAGTATTTGGATCACAACATTTCCATCCTTTTCTTGATTCATCATAACCGACAAAAATGCACCGAATTGCCTTCTTATCAAATTTGCTTCGTAGATGATCTGGTACGAAGACGTAGCATACACATCCAAAAACCTTGAGATGGTTGACGGTTGGCTTGATCTTCCATAATCTTTCATATGGTGAAATATATCCCAACTTTGTTTGTGGGAGTCTGTTAATCACATATGAAGCCGTCCTCATACATTCGGCCCAAAATCTTCCTGGTACATTCTTACCATGAAGCATACTTCGACAAGTTTCAGCAAGATGACGATTCTTACGTTCTGCCACTCCATTCTGTTGTGGAGTATTAGGGCAAGTTAATTGCCTTCTGATCTTGTGCTTCTCAAGATACATATTGAACTCAGTCGATAAATATTCTCCTCCATTATCTGTGCGTAAGCACCTAATCTTATTATTGAGCTCACTTTCTATCTTCTTCTTGAACTCTTTAAACTTCTGAAAAGTCTCCGACTTTTCCTTCATGAAGTAAACCCACACATACCTTGAGAAGTCATCAATGAATGTCACCATATACTTCATTCCTCCAAGTGATGTTTGTTTCACTGGACCAAAGACGTCTGAGTGTATGAGCTCTAGTGGTGTCTTGGACTGATGTTGTGACTCCTTAAATGGCAATTGGTGAGCTTTTCCAAATTGACATCCAGCACATATTGTATCTGTTCGGATATCAATTTGAGGAAGCCCATTTACTATGTGTTTTACCATCATCTCCTTTAACTTGTTGTAGCTCACATGCCCAAGACGTTCATGCCAAAGATCAGCCGTCTCATTTTTTCGAATCTTATCCACATATGCTGTTTCAGCAGATAGTACATAGACCGACTCTATTCTTCTTCCTTGCATAATTGGATTGCCAACCACCTTCACTCTTTTGAATACGGACACATCTTCTGGTCCAAAGAGCACATAGTTCCCTTCTGCTGTCAATTGTGGTACTGACAGTAAATTCTTCTTTAGGCCAGGGACAAGATACACCTTCTCGAGTTGGAGCTTATGAGAGTCGCCTTCATTTGGAATTATTGTCTTTCCAATGTGAGAAATAGACAACCTTGAATTGTCGGCTGTCAACACAACTCTCTTTCCTTTGTAATCCTCCATTTCTTGCAGCTTCGTCTCATCATTGGTCATATGATTTGAGCACCCAGAATCAATGATCCAATCATCTTTGTAGTTTATTTTTGACTTTAAGGTTGCTGCAAGAGCTTGATCATCCATGTCAGCTTCAACGGAGAGTCCTGCTTCTACATCCCATGTTTCCTCATTAATGGTTGCTTCGAATGTGACATCTTTCTTCTCATCTCTTGCGGCGGTCACATTTCCTTCGAAAGTTCGCCTTCTGGGGAATCTACATTCTCGAGCAAAATGACCCTTCTTGCCACAATTGAAGCATTCACCATTCTTTCTCTTATCATTTTCCCCGTATTGTTGGCGATGATCTCTTCTTCCTTGTTGAGCTCCCCCTGAAGCGTTGCCTTTTGATTTTGGGTGACCCTTCCACCCATATGTCTTACTTTCTTTCATCGCCTCTTGTCTTCGAGATGTTGCTTTCTTTTTATTGGTGAAGAGTGCATCTTCTCCGTCTTTTACGGTTACTTCATTCATCTGCTTAGCTAATGCCTCTTGATTTGCCAATAGATTCTCCAGCTCTATTAATGATGGTTGAGTAGGCCATCCTCTCACAGCGGCTATAAATCCATTATACTCGGATCTTAAGCCGTGGATGATAATTCTCTTCATCCTTGCATCACTCACTTTCTCTTCAGGAGCAAGTTGAGATATCTCACGACAAATTGATTTCACCTTGGTGAAATACTGAGAAATAGACAGACTTTCTTGTGAGATACCTGCGAGCTCATTTTCCAAGAGCTGGAGGCGTGCTTCATTCTTCTTTGAAAATAATTTTTCAAAAGTTTCCCAAGCTGCCTTTGGTGTTTTCTCGTCACGGATGTGCTCCAATAGATCCTCCTCGATTGTAGTCTTCAATATAAATAAAGCCTTCCCGGCCTTGATGTTCCATTTTCTCAAGGCTTCGGCATTTTCTTTCGGTGGAGGCGTTGTGTCACTGCCAGCAACTATTTCCCATAAATCCTGTCCTTGTAGGTAGGATTCTATACAAGTTCGCCAATAACCATAGTTGTGGTTATTGAGACTCTTGATACCACTGCTCGTACTTGCAAGATCTGCCATCATGACGTCCAACGTTCAATAAGCTTGGTCCCTGACCGATGAGCTTTCACAGTTCCTAACTGTGCTCTGACAGAATCTCCCTTAGGGCCTTGGTGTTAACAAGACGATGTAAACGTCCAACGTTTACCGATGAGTACCTCCACCATCAATGGTCCCGAACGACCCGCTCTGATACCAATTGTTGGAAGCTTCGACGAGCCCAACACACTCACTATAGAGGACCTAGACTATACTAGACTCACTACACCAACACTTTGACGTTGGTTAGCCTTTAATTTTATAAATCCTTAGTGCACAATGTACTTAGGCGACAGTGTCGACCATATATCTTTAGGCGGTATAACCGACCATGTATTACTTAGGCGGCAGAGCCGACCATATAATAAGAACAACAAAAGTGCACTAAGAACTTAAACACAAACTAAGGCTTGATCGGGAAACTTAATAAAAACACTTATATTAAATTACAATTACAATATTACTTACAAGCTTTCTCTTCTCTACTTTCGCTAACTTACACTCTTCTTCTCTTCTTCACAACTCACTTCTTATTTCACTCTCACAACTTCCACACCTTACACAAATGAAATCTCCTCTCATATTTATACTACTCCATGGAACATTCTAGAACCTAGATATTTTCATGGATATATAAATATCTAGATATTTCTACAACCTACAAATATCTAGATTTTTCTTTTACATTTCAATTTCTAGATTTTTCTCTCATATTCTAATATCTAGATATTTTCTTATACATATTAATATCTAGATATTTTACCCATATACATTTACTAATTCCATATTATTCTAAATTTGCATTGTATTTTAACATTATCCTCTCATAAACATTTGTGGAGGTTCGGCAAAAGTCAACCACGACCACCACCCTCATCTTCAACGAAACGTTTCTTTACCATCCTCGATGAATGAGAAGTATCTTACAGGTTAACACGGCCAACTTGAGTGTAAAGAGGCGGTTTCCCCCACAAGTTGACAAAATCAAAATTGACTTGATCAACCTAAAAACAAATTAGACTAATATTTTTTTAATGAAGTTTTCAATGTTCAATCTACTCAAAGAGAATAGAATGGAAGACCCTTTATATGCACACCTCAAATATATTGATAGCAAAAAATTTTATGTACGTTCAGTGTAAATGTAATAACTATTGTTGTTAACTACGTAATGAAATGGAACAAAGGGCAGCATAGTCCTTAAATATTTGTTGTGCACATATGTAAATTCACGATTGGTAGTTATTTAAGGCAAAAAAAGGTATAGAAAAAAGACAAATAAGTATAATAGAAACTGTAACTCCACTAACTATGAATTTTTTTATATAATTATATTATATTATATTATATTATATTATTATATTATATTATTTATTATTATATTATATTATATTATTATATTATATTATATTATATTATATTATATTATATTATATTATATTATATTATATTATTATACTTACATTATACTTACATACTAAACCTCCTCCCAAATTTGGTCGTTTCAGTTTCAACGAGTTGTCGTTTTGCGTTTACGTTCACACTACAAATGGTCCTCCAACTTTCGCACAAATTACACAACAACCCCTCAACTTTACACTTCTTCAGGGGTAAAAAACGTACATTTATAATTTAATTAAAATAAAAAAACCTTACTCCACCCGAATTTATAACGGGTCCTATCTTCTCGCTCGGTGCGAGTTAAATTTTTCCGAGGCCACCGTTCAACTCGAAAAAATCTCACGAACCCAACGGGACTAACTATATGCAAAACGGACATCGTTAAAAAAAACACTAAATAACGGGCCCTATATTCACGCTCGGTGCGAGTTAAATTTTTCCGAGACCACCGTTCAACTCGAAATAATTTTACGAACACAACGCGACTAACTATACGCGAAACGGACATCGTTAAAAAAAGTAAATATTTCGGGTTATATTACATACATATATATACATATACAACACGACTAACTATACGCGAAACGGACATCGTATATCCAAATTGGACCACGCGTCGAATACAACCGCAACAACGCGCGGTCGGATTTTTTCTAGTTTATATAAAGAAGGAATAATCTAGAAAAATAAAAAACATGAAAAATAAGCCGAGGTTTTTTCTGTTAAGTCCTGTATACATATTTATAACTAGTGTTAGGTCCTTGGGCCAAGGCCCACTATGTTTGCACATGTGCTTCCTACAATATTTGACTAAATATCAAACGATATTTTTTTAAACAAAACGGCAACACCACCTTGTGTCATTATTAATAATAGAAATAGAAATAGAAATAGAAATAGAAATAGAAATAGAAATAGAAATAAAATGATTTGCTTTTAAAAAAAAAAAAAGAAGAAAAAAAAACATGAAGAATGAGCCCATTTGACGTTGAAGACGGAATAGGACAACACTTTGAGTGAATCGAATCCACATGCTAGAATTTCATTGTTAAATACATCCATGTGGGGGTCAATATTATATTTACTCATCACTTCTCATTATTAATCGAAGCTACTGGATCAAGTGGTTTAGAAGATACATTTTTTTTTAAGGCAAACTCAAACATCCATTAACATTAACATGAAAATATATACAGTACATGTCATTATTATTATTATTCCTAAATACTAAGTCACGCCGGTTTTGGTCATTTTGTCCCTAACCCCGCCCAAATTTTGCCCAAAACCGCATCTGCTCCCATCTAAAAAAAAAAAAAAAAAACACCCCCGTTTCTTCACTCTCTCCTCTCTGCACTCCTGTTGGCGATTCTTCTTGACATCTAGGGTTTCCCCAATTCATTTACGCTTGGATTTTTTGGGGTTTTGTTGGTAAACAATCAGACAATCATAATCACGTGGTTTGTCTTTCGTATCGCGGTAGTCTCAATTTAACCCTAGGGTTTGATTTTCTTGCGGTGCCGTTGGAGGTGATGTTATGGTTGTCGGTTCCGCTGTCGCCGGTAGCATAAACAGCATCATAATCGTTCGTATCTGACAATCTGATGCTTGCGATGTGATAGTTGAGTGTTTGCTTAGGGCTTGATTTTTATTGCAGTGGCTTTTATGGTTGCCGTTGCGGCTGTTGCCGGTAGCATTACTGACGACAATTACTTGCTCTTCCTCCCCGCCGTTATTCAAATGTAAGTTGGTTTAATTGATATTTAAGTTGATTTGTTCATTCTCTTTTTACTTTTTGCTCTCACTGGTTTGTGTCGATGGTGAATTTAGATGGTTTTCAAATTGTGTTTAGGTTAGTATTTTTTAGTTTTCCTGAGATTTAGGTATTACGCTTTAATTATGAGTTTCTTATGCCAATTCTTTATGACTAATAATATGTTGATTATTTGGGTTTCTTATTCTATTGCATTATGTCGTTAACCAACATGTGTTTTTATTGTTATATGAAGTTGACATTTTCTGATTTATTTTCTTTTAGAATCAGATGACTAAAGGTATGGTTTATTGTACCAAACGCAGGTCGATGTTGATTGTTTTAGTTTCACGGTAATGGCAGTTGGTTATGTTGACTGCCTTCGGGTCGTCTCAAGGAGCTTCGTTGCCGTCTTTGGACATGGCAGCCTCTCTGCAGAGTTTGGTTGTAGTCCTCAGACATGGTAGCGTCTCTTTTGTAGATGATCAAAGAAAATGTATGATGCTTTTCACAGCTCCCGTTTGAGGTTTATATCAAGAAGGTTAAAAAAATGCTATGATGACATATACGTGGGAGTTGGGTCGAGCAACGAGAAAAAATGAGTTCGTATCTTGGCGGGGCAATCTAAAGATTGCAGCCATGGCGATTCATGCTTCCGTGCTTGATTTCAAACACCAAAACCGGCGTGACTATTAGTATATAGGAATAATGACTAAAGGTATGGTTTATTGTACCAAACGCAGGTCGATGTTGATTGTTTTAGTTTCACGGTAATGGTAGTTGGTTATGTTGACTGCCTTCGGGTCGTCTCGAGGAGCTTCGTTGCCGTCTTTGGACATGGCAGCCTCTCTGCAGAGTTTGGTTGTAGTCGTCAGACATGGTAGCATCTCTTTTGTAGATGATCAAAGAAAATGTATGATGCTTTTGACAGCTCCCGTTTGAGGTTTATATCAAGAAGGTTAAAAAAAGGCTATGATGATATATACGTAGGAGTTGGGTCGAGCAACGAGAAAAAATGAGTTCGTATCTTGGCGGGGCAATCTAAAGATTGCAGCCATGGCGATTCATGCTTCCGTGCTTGATTTCAAACATATATCTGAGCCTCATTTCTTCTTTTATATTTCATCTTATTAAATTTTTATAGTCAAGTGCAGGAGGTATTAAAGATAAATAAACAAGAGGTATTAGGACGTGCTGTTTAATTTTCAGAACAAGCAAGCTGACGAAGCCAATGAAATTGAGAGGTGCTAATGAAGAAATTGATAAAGAGGGAGAATTAGGGGTATATAAGTCAACGTCTACCTTCAAAAAATTCTTTGGCATGGATGCCTGTTTATGATGCTTATTTTGGCTATGCTATAACTCAGGTGATTATCAAAATACCATTTATTGAGATTCTTAAAAAAATCATACATAGTAGCATACTTTTCGCTTGATATAATGACTTATTTTATGATCTCTTTTTTTCCCTTTAATTTTTGCGAAAGCATGTGTCATACCATACTAATTTTTAGTATTGTTTTTATCGTCAATATCACCCGATTCTAAACCAAAATAGAATCTGTGTGTGTGTGTGTGTGTGTGTATATATATATATATATATATATTCAACCTACGGATTGTAGCCATGTTGTGCCATCTTCTCTTGATTGAACTTAGGCAGATAACTGAGCCTCATTTTTTTTTTTTTTTTTTCATTTTACTCATAATTTTTGCTTTTATTAACTTGAAGATGTTTATGTAGTAATTTAGTATGCATCAGCCATTTAGAAAATATAACTGTTTATATCTAATATTTTTTGATTTAATGATGTTGTCATGATTTTTAAGGTCTTCAGGAAGGCATGAATTAGTGGTATAAAATTGTTCATATAAAATGTGATGTACAATGTTTATTCTCAAGGTTTTCGTCTACGATTATTGAAGCTAATTCGTATTTATGTTGTTTCCATTTGTATGTGTACTTGCTGTTGAATCAGTTGGTAAGTCTTTTTTGAGTGGTTCAAGTAATAGGAAGTCTTATTCAGCTCGAAAAGTTCATTATCGTTTATACCCACGACTGAAGATATTATCTACAATATATTTTGAATCACTTTATTTTTTGTTATTGTAAGTTTAAGTACCAATTTTTACACCTCTCCATTATACTGTTTTTGTATGTTTTGTTATTTACATGTGGCTGCTGTTACGTATTGTGTTATTGAAAATTAGTCGCACTGTGTTTGACTGCTGTCTATGTCCATTCATTTTTATATGTTTTTTCCGTTAAGTGGATCTCACTTTATAGAGATATGAATGATATTTTGTGTTTCTCGAGCATGTTAATTTTGTAGGTTTAATTATCAATTATTTACATGTGTTGCGAACTGTTGTTACATGCTACGTTATTGGGTAATAGTTGTTATTTGTTTGGCTGCTGTCTATGTCCATTTATTTGTATATATTTTACCCATTAAGCCGGTGTCACTCCATATAGCTCAAATCTACTACAGATTTACTGGTACCTTTGCTTCCCTTTATGTGCAACATTATGCAGTTCAAAAGCTTACTTTTGAATTATGTATTCTCTGTTTCTGCTACGATTACAGTTGGTAAGTACTCTTTTTATTTTTGCAGGTTTGAAACGGCGCCAATCCGGGTGGTTTTAGTCTAAAGGTTAGTTCGTTCATAATTATTCAACCGTCAGGTAAAATTGCCATCAACACTAGGCTCGAAGGCGATCTAGAAGAATGGAAACCCAATCCAAAAAGTATCATATTCATAAACAAGGGTTAGTATAATTGGTGTTAGTTGTAATGGTTTGGTGCCTTTTGTAATGATAGTTGTAATGGTGTAATGGCATGCTACAAGCTGTATAACATGTCATTTTATTGTATTTTTCCTGGAGCTCATTTTAGTTCGCTTCCCGTGAACATAGGTGTTAATTTTGTATAGCTTTTGCGTTGCTGTTATTATTAAAACTTAGAGCTTTTGTAAAAAAAAAAAAAAAACATTCGTGATGCACTGCTAGAATTGTTATCTTTTATATAAAAAAACCATTATTTGCTTGAGGACTACCAATATATTGATTAACGAGTGGAGGAATTGGGGATGATTATGTTTTTCCAATTGCAGAAGCTTTGGACCAAATACGACACCGTATGCTTCCTTCATGTTTTATTTCAATACGATTTCCCACCAACCACAACAAAAGGAAGAAAATTCCACAGGTTAGCCTTTTTGTAAAGGTGATGTTTTTGTTTCTTCAGTTTTTATATAGGTTATCTAATTTGTGTTCTATGAGTCCTAAAAAATACCAAAAAAAAACAAAAAAAAACAAAAAAAAAACAAAAGATATTCAACGATGTGTATCTTACTAAGAATTAATTTGTTAAAAATTTGTTACTTGATATATGTATTTAATTTAAAGTTTGTTAAAAATTTGTTAATTAATTTGTTAAAAATTTGTTACTTTATTATCATGTCATAGTTTATAGTTTATTAGAAATATGATTTACAACAGGTTTGGTATTTTTGAAATGGGTTTGGTGTGAAATTATGATCCAGATTTGAGTCATTTGGGTATTATGGATAAGACTTTCGAGCCTATTTTGCGGACCCGTAGGTTGAAAGTTCCCGATAATCTTGAAAACGATATATAATATGTTTGCTATTCTTGAATGTAAACATATTAGCAGCTGGTTGCTGGACAACTCTATCGACAATATCAGATAGCAAATGAGCGAAACATTAGTTGTGTACATATGCATGGCCATTTTGCTTGCTTAGCCAGAAAATATAAGCTATGTATACATTTTGTATATGATTATTCATTTTGTGTAAAACGTCATCAGGTATTACGAAAAAGAACCAACGTCTACCTCATTGTAACCGCCGCAACGCGCGGTCCTCATTTTTCTAGTTATTTAATGTGTACTATCATGTCTATTATCATGCCGTTTATTAATTTGTATTATCATGTCATTATTTTGTTTTTTTCTAATTCCATGTCATTATTTGTTTTTTCTTTAATTTCGTGTCAAAATAACAAAGAAAAGAATTTATTAAACCTAATACTTAATATCTTTAATTCGATGTATCATCGTTTTTACTTGTGTTCATCCCCAAATAAAAAGAATTTATTAAAGATTGGAATCTTAGTTCTGAACATGTCTAATCATCGGAGTGACCTTCAAGTTTGTTACCTCAAAGATTCGATGCTTCATCATTTTTACTTGTCCTTAGGACTTGGAAGGTTTAATTCGTGTTTTTCATGATGAACTCGGATATGAACAAATGGATACACCATGGTTTCATCTAGTGGTTCCTTTAAAAACAAAATCATGAGATCTCAACTAACAAGATCTGGGTTTCGAAATCCTCATCATCTATGATGGTTCCCTCAAAAACAATATTAGAACATCCTTCATCATCCATCGCCTTCTTCATCATCACCGAAATCTGGGTTTCGAGATCTTCATTACCACCGGAATATGGGATTTGGTTTTTGAGATCTTCATCATCCATTTCATCATTGTCATTTACATTTTCCGGCGAGATATGGGTACTGAATTTCATCGTCTTCATCTTCATCACCACCGGTGATGATGATGAACACGTAGATACCGAGCAAATTTATGACAAACCAATCCAATTTAATCTCAACCCTTTTAAATTTTTTTGGAATAAGCCACCTTTTATATGTAATTCTCTTCCGAAGTTACCTAGATCTATCACAATATACAAAATCTCATATCTATTTAAAGTTAGTCAAGCATTGAAAAACAATGCAAACTTTCTTCTGCAACTGCGTACTAAGTGCCTAACCGAAGGGTTTCAGTTTTCACCAGTGTACTCAGAAAATAAAAGCTACACAGCTAAGTGTACATCACCACATTGTGCATGGATCATAAGTGTTTTTCAAGTTCGAAGTATGAATCACACACGTGCCCAAACACATAAATTTTGTCGAATAATAAACACCTTTATATCCATTGGTGATACCGAAGAATCATTTTGGATACTACCTTTATATATACCTAATCTCAAGTCGTGTAACCTAGGGAGGATAACCAACATTCTCACCGATGAGAAAGAAAAGTTTGTTATGAGTTATATGTCCATTGGTACAGCGGTATGTTATTTGTTTTTTACTTTATTTAATTTAATTAGATTTGTATAAAGTTCTTGTCTAATTTGTGACGACCCGGAAATTTCTGACCAAATTTAAACTTAATCTTTATATGATTTCGACACGATAAGCAAAGTCTGTAATGTTGAGTCTCAAAAAGTTTCGGAACTATATTCATGTAATCAATTACCCTTTGACTATTCCCGACGATTCACGAACCATTGTGTATAACAAAATATGTAAGTATATATATATATATATATATATATATATATATATATATATAAATATAAATATAAGTATATATATTATATTTTTGAATAATAAAATACCTTTAGACAATTAGAATTAAAAATGCAAAATAATATATAGAATAATAATTAAGTTACTACTAAAATGAATAGATATAAATTCTATACATAAGTAGTATTATATATATTGTAATATATATAAAAATTATAAATATTAAATATTCAAAATATGTTATAATATATATTATATAATTAGTAATTATGATATAATTAATAAATTGTAACATTATTATGCTAAATGTAATTTCAAGTATAAAATATAGATGTTGTAGTAATATTATTATTACTTTGATTATTACTACTAATATTAATATCAATATTAGAATTACTAACATTAGTATCATTGTTATAATTTTAAGGTTATGATTATCAAATTTAAGATTTTAAATATAAATACAATTATAAGAATAGTTAAAATCATAATTTAGTTGTAATTTAAAAATATCATTATTAACATTAGTATTAGTATTAACCTGATTTTAAGATTGTTATAGTTATTATATTAATAATATTATTATTACTTTCATTAAAATAAATATAAATATTAATATTAGTATCAGTATTATGAATATTAATATGTCAATATTATATATAGATATAAAATTAAATACATGTAATTTGTTATATAATGTTAATATTATTATTTGAAAATAATATAATTGCTATTATTATCCTTAATAACATTATTATTATCATTTCATTATTATTATTATTATGATTATTATTGTTGCCAATATAATTATAATTATTATTATTAATATTATAATTAATAATATATTTATTAATTATTAATATTTATTAAACATAAAATATAAAAACAAGAGTGCAAATTCTGTTAAATTCGATATCTGTTTCAACTTTCTCCTGTACCTGATTGAAAATTGTCGAGTATCATTGCTATATACAGTAACAATTAAAATTACTGCACAAATTATTGGATTCAGTTACCCATCGTGATCACACCTTATTTATTTTATTTAATTTTTTTCTTTTCTTTACCTGATCGAATATTGCTGTCATTCCTGTCTTCAATCTATTACCAGTCGATTTCAGTAATCTAATCATACTTCTACTTCAATTTTTCAAAACATTACATATAATCTTAACTACAATTTGAATTTTATGAGAGAAAAATCAGAAAACTATTACGCTATCCTCTGTTCTTACACTTTTCTTGTCATATTTCGATTTCAAACGAATTTTCAAAAGGTAATATTGCAGTCTTTCTAGGATTATTCCACTCAAACTATCTGCAAACTTTGAGGTTCCAATTCATTTTATTGATCGAGAATTTTGGAGTCAAAGTTCGTTTTTAAAAAGGTCAAAGCTTTTGATCATCGTAAAATTTGAATTAGTTTCAATGTTTCAAGTCAAATTGATGACTTGAAAAGTTTCTATGAACGAATTAAAACATATTTCATGTTGAACTTGTGATATGAAACTATCTTAAAAATCAAAATCGAATAGGTAGTTCTCGTTTTTCAGTCGCGAACCCATCAGCACTGTTTTTCTTTTTATTTATTTTTTTTATCCATTTTACATCAACTAATCATGTATGCGTTGGATATTATATCCTAAAATCGATTTTGTAACTAATATTAAGTTTGAAAGGACGTTGGTTCGATTTTGATTTCTAAATGTAGAAGATGAAACAAATAAATGGGTTATATAAATATGGGTTCAGTATTATTTCAGAAAATGGGCATAGCCCAGATGGTTAGGAGTGTTATCGGGTATTCAAGAGGTCCTGGGTTCGAGTCTTGCTGGTGACAACAATTTTTTTTAGCCATTTTGAGGTAGTTTTACAAACACCAAAAATCTTTATTATTATTATTATTATTATTATTATTATTATTATTATTATTATTATTATTATTATTATTATTATTATTATTATTATTATTATTATTATTGTTGTTATTATTATTGTTTTTATAATTATTATCATTAGTATTAATATTATTACCATTAATATAGTTTATAGTATTATCATCATTAATATTATTAGCATAAACATTATCAATATTAATATTATTAGTATTATGATTATAGTATTATTCCTGTTACTATTATTAGTATGCTTACGAACATGTTAATAACGTCTATATTACAAAGATAATAATAAAAGTTGTTATGGTAAAATTTTGAAAAATAGTTATAAAAATTATATGAATATGAATACATGTACAATTATGAATATGACTACGAAATGAAGTTATAGGAACTATAGACATAAGTATAGAAATTAAACACGATTTTTATGATAAATCTGATTATTATTAGTATTAACACTGTTATTATTATCATTATATTATTTAAATAAAGTATCATTTTATTATTATTATTATTATTATTATTATTATTATTATTATTATTATTATTATTATTATTAATATTATTATTATTATTATTATTATTATTATTATTATTATTATTATTATTATTATTATTATTATTATTATTATTATTATTATCATTTTTATTAAAAGTATCATATTAATTAAAGTTCTCAAATTATTATTATCATTAATATTAGTATTATTATTTATATTATTACGAGTATTATTATTATTGTGTACTTACTAAAATCAATATCATAACTATCATTAAAAGTAAAAATTAATATTTTTACAAGTATTATTATTAATATCATTGTTATTATCACTAATAGAGTTATTATTAACATAAGTATATTATTAATGTTATTATCATTATTTTTACTAATATTAACTTAGTATAATATGAACTACTGTTTTGATAAACAAATGAAATATATAAATCTATATATCTAACACATATAACATAACAAAATATTTTATTATATAAAAAGAATATATGAAATATAAATATATTATTAATATAAAATAATATCAATAATAGGTAATATATATAAACTTATTCGATTACGATTATGTGTATTAATATATATATATATATATATATATATATATATATATATATATATATATATATATATATATATATATATATATATATACAAATGATATAGGTGCGTGAATCCAAGGCCAACTCTGCATTGTTCAGTTTCGTCATATGTCTTTTTACTACAAAATACAGTATTGTAAGTTCATTTGATTCCCTTTTACTCTTTATATTTTTGGGACTGAGAATACATGCGCTGTTTTTATAACTGCTTTATTAAATGCTTTTGAAATATATTTTGAACTGCGAATACATGAAATGCTTTTATAAATGTTTGATGAGATAGACACAAGCAAAACATTCCTCGAATGAATTATTATACAGACAGAAGATCTGTGGATTATTATTGAATTATGTGGACATGATAATTGCCACCAATTGATGTAAATATTTTCCCCTGATTATTATTGCTTGGTAACCTAAGAATTAGAATCGGGTATGGCCCTAATTCACGCGAATCCTAAAGGTAGCTACCGGGTTTAACACCCCCACCCAGAATGTTCACTAGACGAAAGAGCTAGTGGGCGTGGTGTTTAGTACTTCGAAGTTTATATATTATACAGACGAGAGGTTCTGTTTTGGGGATATTATTTATGCGCATTATATGTTAAGGTCGGTTACCAAGCCAAACAACGAATGTAAAGTGAATGTTATGTATCGAGAGAATGATTTTTATACACAGGTTATGTGTATTATATTTTGTACACGAGATATGTGTACGGTTACTAAGATTTATGAAAAATGGATTTCATACACGAGAAAGGTGTACTGTATTTAAAAGATATCGTATGTACATTACAGGTGGGTGTAGGATTCGGGACCATTTGTACCATGCAACATTTAAATCTTGTGGTCTATCAAAATGATGAATTTTATTGTTTTATGATAAACCTATGAACTCACCAACCTTTTGGTTGACACTTGAAAGCATGTTTATTCTCAGGCATGAAAGAAATCTTCCGCTGTGCATTTGCTCATATTAGAGATATTACTTGGAGTCATTCATGACATATTTCAAAAGACGTTGCATTCGAGTCATTGAGTTCATCAAGATTATTACTAAGTCAATTATAGTTGGATATATTATGAAATCGTATGCATGCTGTCAACTTTCGATGTAATGAAAGTTTGTCTTTTAAAAAACGAATGCAATGTTTGTAAAATGTATCATATAGAGGTCAAGTACCTCGCGATGTAACCAAATGTAATGTATTTGTCCAGATAGTTTAGGACGGGTCATTTCAGTTGGTATCAGAGCTGGTTTAACGCCGTTGGTGCGGGTTAGTCGTAAAGGAGGTTCTCACAGTGTTACCTGTGACGAAGCATTGACTCTTACTCCTTGCGATCGCTTACGAGGGTTGGCAATTGCCGAGAGGCAGGCCCTAAAATCAGTATCTGAGGTACACTCAGTGGTCACCAGGCGATTAGTTGGGAATGCACTGGGTGGGACGTGTGGTGTCCCCAACTGAAGCTTTCAGTTGGTATCTGATAACGCCAAAATTATACATGTTTATGGCCGTTATTTCGATCCAAAGTTGTTCCATTTGCATGTAATTGTTGTACGTATGTATTGTAATTCGTGTATATTTGTAAAAGTTCATTGTGAATGGATAAATGAAGACCAACAGTGAGAACAGAGTTAAAACGAAGATTGAATGCGTAAAATAGCCCGAAACCACTGAAACAGGTCCAAATGCGGAGCATAAAGACTTCTGGACCAAAACAGCCTCATATGCGGCGCATCTGAGAGGGATATCCAAGCCAGATGCGGCGCATCTGTCCCAGATGCGGCGCATCTGCTCCCCTGCCGACAGTTCTGAGTGCAGAATCAAGCTGGAATCTACTGAACGTAAAGAGATGCGGCGCATCCCAAAGAGATGCGGCGCATCTGGTCAATTTCTGGCCATTTTACCTAACTTTTGAGCCTATTTAATGGAGCCTTTGGTTACATACTTGAGACACCTTCACTACTACGATTTTCCTCAGTTCTAATACAATTTTTAAGGTTCAAGGAAGGCTACAAGTCAATCTCCACTCTTTCAACATCAAGATTAAGCTAGGATCATTCATCACTATTGGTATTATTGTTCTAAATCTTTTAAACATGAATTCAACTTGTATTTACTGTTCCATTAGTTCTACTATGATTATGTTAGGCTAAAAGCCTTGTGTGTTTGCTTCAATGTAAGATTTATGGCTTGGGATTGTTCTATACTTTGATGTTATGCTAGTTATACATATGTTTGATTGATTAAATTATCTAGTTCAACCGTAAGAACCATTGTTATGCTTGTTTAGTTCATTACTTCAATTATATAGATTGCAAACCTATTAATGTGAGTTAACTAGGAAAACAATCTATACTTCAATACACCTAGTAATCTAGATGATTAGATACATAAACTTAAGTGATTTTGTTATGTGTTTAATTCGGTAATTGAATAAGTTCCAAAGCAACATAGTTATGAAATTACCTCAAGTGATTGTTGTAATTTAGGTTTCACGTGAGTTTAACCGGGTTGGATCTAGTTAGTTAATCAATCTAAATCACCATGTTCTTTCAAAAGATCCATTGTTGTAATCATCCGTGTATCCTAGTTCAATTATGTAAGTTATGACTTGGTTTATGTGAGTTTATCAAAGAACATAGCTTATACTTCAACACCTAGTGATTTAGCCACCTATATGTGAGTATAGGATGTTAATTGAACGATATTTAGGATATACAATCGTGTAGTTTACTTAGAGTGATCTTAGTAAACTAGGTTTTATGTGAATTCAACCACGAAAGAATCTTGTTGATTAAACATAGCTCTTAAGTTTATAGAAATTGTGAAATTGATATAAACTGCTCTTTTGTAACTATCACATAACGGTTTTAATTATAAAAGAACAATCCCTGTCATTTATCAAGCATAGAAGTAAACACCGCATTCTCATTCTTGTTATTCATTATATTTATTTACTGTTTCGTTAAACGAAAATACAAGTTCAAACACAACCCCCCTTTTTAGAATAATTAATCGTTGTTAAAGTCCTTAAAACAAACTTCTCCCTATCGATCGAATTGGTCAATTTACT
This sequence comes from Rutidosis leptorrhynchoides, assembly GCF_046630445.1. Taxonomy (NCBI): domain Eukaryota; kingdom Viridiplantae; phylum Streptophyta; class Magnoliopsida; order Asterales; family Asteraceae; genus Rutidosis; species Rutidosis leptorrhynchoides. The sequence goes on along the minus strand of NC_092337.1, from coordinate 412,998,709 downwards.
TGCTAGTTACTGCATGATCGGGTTTTAGTTGCCTGTATTATGTGTTAATTATTAAGCATGTTGTCTACATTTTAAAGGTTACGTCTTGACACATTAACTTTTTGGCGCCGCTGCCGGGGAGCGGTTTTGTTAAAAGATTTTAATAAACTTTGAATTATTCGATCCTTTTGTAGGAATTCAATTCCTAGAAAAGTTACTTTTTATTGTAAGCTTGTATTTTTGCAATTGGTTTGTTTGTGGTGTTGTGATTGCAGGATAGGTATTAGTGCATGAATCTACGTTCTTCCAACTCTAATTTAATTCCTTCATATCCTGAACCTGAAAGAGAACTTCACGAACGCTTAAGAGCTCAAGAAGTAGAATCTCTTGCTCAGGGTTTAGAATCACTTTCATTAGATTCTAACTCTGAACCAATTAATCAACCAATCATCGAGCCAGTCATTAAAGAAGAGGAAGAGATGACTGCTACAAATCAAACGATGGATGCTTTAATGAAGGCAACAAGGACAGGATAAGGCCACGCAATTATTCAACCCACGATGACTGATGGTTTTAAAATAAAGGGTCAATTTCTCCACATGGTGACTAATACATGCCAATTCGGTGGAGCCCCAAATGAGGATGCTAACGAGCATCTTCGTAAGTTTGTAAGCATTTGTAAGCTTTTCAAAATCAAAGATGTCACCGATGAGGTTGCATGTTTAAAAATCTTTCCATGGTCCCTAAAGGATGATGCAAGAGATTGGCTAGACTCATTACCGGAAGGTTATATTGAAGACTGGAATGATATGATGGACAAATTTTTGTCAGAATTCTTCCCTGCTTCGAAAGCAGCAAAGTTGCAAAATGATATAAATCACTTCAAGCAAAAGTCTAACGAGACTCTTTATGAAGCTTGGACCTGATTTAATAAAATGCTTAGGGTATGTCCTCAACACGGGTTGAATACATTCCAAAAAGTCCAAATATTCTATAAAGGGATCAATGTGGCTACCCGAAAGGATATAGATGTTGCAGCAGGAGGATCAATCATGAAAAAAATGCCTGAAGAAGCTCACACAATAATTGCCGATATAGCAGCCCATTCTCATAATTGGCATCAAGAGATGGAATTCTCTAGATCATCAACGGTTGCTAATCTCGAAAGCAACGATGAAATCGCTGCATTAAAAGTTCAATTGGCAAATCAAGTAAGGCAAATTGAGAAGGTAACCAAAGAAATGCACGCTATCAGGGTAGGGTGTGAATTGTACCAAGGTCCCCATCTCACTCGAGATTGCGACCAAACAACAATGGAAGAGCAAGCAAATTTTTTAGGTTACTTGCGTAAAGGTGAAATGAATTTTGACGACTTTTCAGCGGTGGAAGCAATGAACCGGAAATATCCTCCTGCCAACAGTTATCAAATAGGAGGACCTTCAAGTTCAAACAACAATTACCACGGAGGAAATTCAGGTTACCAAAATAACCGGAATTTTCCAAATCAAAATCAAAGAAATGCACCACCGGGCTACAATCATCTAAACAATCGTAATCAACCTCCACGAAATTACCAAAATAATTTCCAACACAATCAACCACAACCACAACCACAACCACATGTATAACCATAACCCGAGAAGAAATCCGGTTTAGAAGATCTTTTGAGAGATTTAATGGTTAAGCACGAGCAAAATGCGGAACTTCAAACTCAGCAAATTCGAAATCAACAAGCTACGATTCAGAATTTAGAAAGGGATGTTGGAAGGATCTCACAGTTACTAGCAGAGAGACCACCTGGTGCTCTCCCCCCAAATACTCAAGTGAATCCCAGTAACAATCAAACAAGTAATGAGCATGTAAATGCTATAACTACTAGAAGTGGTTTAACCACTAACCCGGAGACCCTTAAGTCCCCAGAAGTTCCTTTGTCTCCTTCTGTTTTGCAGGTACCTGTTGATGTAGATGAGCATGTTGAAAAAGAACAAGAGAAAGATGATCCACCGGAGGTCACATCAAAGAAAAGTGAAGAACCACCAGCGAAGGTGTACAAGGCACCTATTCCATACCCAAAAGCATTGAAGAAAGACAGACTCGCGAGCCAATATCAGAAATTTGCGGATATGATCAAGCAAATCAGCATTAACATGCCACTCGCGGAGGTTCTTAAGGGTATGCCCTATTACGGGAAGTTTTTGAAAGATCTCATATCCTCGAAGGGTAAATACCACGAAGTTTCTGCCACATTCCTCCATGAGGAGTGTTCGGCCATCTTGAAAAAGCAAAATGTACCTCCAAAATTGGGAGATCCGGGTAGTTTTATCATACCATGTATGATGGGTGATTCGGTAGTGTAAGATGCACTAGCCAACCTAGGTGCAAGTGTTAACATAATGCCTTACTCGTTATATTTGAAACTTGACTTAGGAGACTTGAAACGAACCCGAAAGGGTATTCGATTAGCAAACCAATCATTTGATACTCCCATAGGTATAGCTGAGGATATTCTTGTAAAAGTTGGCTCACTTATCTTTCCCGTCGACTTTGTTATTCTAGAAATGCAAGAGGACACAAAAGTTCCTATCATTTTAGGTCGTCCTTTCCTTAACACCGCAGATGCTATCATTAATGTCCAAAAAGAACAATTAAGTCTAGGAGTGGGAAACGAGAGAATAATTTGTCATATTGACAAAGCCATGAAAAGACCCACTTCCACCGATGACTCTTGTTTTCAAATTGATGTTATAAATCTTTGTGTTGAGGATGAATTGCAGGAGCTACTTGAAATTGATACCTCGGGGTTTGCCCCAGTAAGTGAAAGTGAATATTTCAATATTGATGAGGCTTTTGATGAGTTGATGAAGGTGGTCACGAATGATGAGACCATAGAAGAAGAAATTCCCAAGGAAGAGGAATCATTTGAAGATATCGAAAATAAAGATAGATTTCGAATAAAGAATTCCTTGGAAGAACCACCCGTACTAGAGCTTTAGGAGCTACCCAAACACTTGGAGTATGCTTATCTCGAAGGTACATCTCAATTACCGGTAATTATTGCTTCACATCTTTCCGGTAACGAGAAGGATAGGTTAATCTCTGTTTTGAAAACCTATAAAAAAGCTATAGCCTGGAAAATGACCGACATTCCAGGGATAAACCCGTCTTATTGTACACATAAAATTCTCCTTGAGAATTACTTCAAACCAGTAGTACAAAGACAACGTAGGCTAAATCCCAACATGAAAGAGGTTGTTAAAAAGGAGGTAGTCAAGTTTTTTGACGCCGGGTTAATCTACCCCATCTCTGATAGTCCTTGGGTTAGTCCAGTACAAGTAGTACTCAAAAAAGGGGGTACAACCGTTATTGTAAATGAAAAGGACGAACTCGTTCCAACTAGAACGGTTACCGGCTGGAGAGTCTGTATTGATTACAGACGTCTCAATGATGCCACTAGAAAGGATCATTTCCCGTTGCCTTTTATTGATCAAATGATTGAACGATTAGCGGGGAAAGAATACTATTGCTTTCTAGATGGTTTCTCCGGTTACTTCCAAATTCCAATTGATTCCAACGACCAAGAAAAAACCACATTCACTTGTCCTTTCGGGACCTTTGCCTATCGTCGCATGCCATTTGGTTTATGCAATGCACCCGGAACCTTTCAAAGGTGCATGATGACAATTTTTGATGATATGGTAGAGGATTGTATGGAAGTCTTCATGGATGACTTTTCCGTGTTTGGAGACTCCTTTGAATCGTGTCTTTTTAACCTTGAACGTATGCTTATCCGATGTGAGAAAGCAAACTTGGTCCTAAATTGGGAAAAATGCCACTTCATGGTGAAGGAGGGCATTGTACTTGGTCACAAGATATCTCGTGCGGGAATAGAGGTAGATAAATCTAAAATTGAAGTTATCTCTAAGCGACCTATACCGACGAATGTCAAGGCCATTAGAAGCTTTCTTGGTCACGCGGGATTCTACAGACGATTTATCAAAGATTTTTCTAAAATCGCCCGCCCAATGACCAAACTTCTTGAAAAGGATGCTCCATTTGACTTTGATTCCAATTGCGAGAATGCATTCTCCATTCTAAAGTCAAAACTCACACAAGCTCCCATTATTGTATCTCCAGATTGGAGTATGCCTTTTGAGTTAATATGTGACGCGAGCTACTATGCCTTAGGTGCTGTTTTAGGACAACGTCCCGATAATCATTTTCGCCCAATTTATTATGCGAACAAAACTCTAACGGGAGCTCAAATTAATTATACCACCACGAAAAAGGAGCTCCTGGCGGTTGTTTATGCGTTTGATAAATTTTGGTCATATTTGGTGTTGTCCAAGACCATTGTTTACACGGACCATTCAGCCCTTAGGTACTTATTCTCGAAACTATATGCAAAGCATCGTCTCATACGTTGGGTTCTTTTACTTCAAGAGTTTGACATTGAGATACATGACAAGAAAGGAGCCGAGAATCTAGCCGCCGACCATTTATCCCGACTTGAAAACTCCGAATTAGAAAAACTCGATGATACAATTATCAAGGACACATTTCCTGATGAATCTCTAATGAGGATTGACAAGGAATCTGAAATCTCATGGTTTGCCCATTTTTCAAACTATCTTGCTTCAAGCATTCTTCAAAAAGGACTTTCTTATCAACAAAAGAAGAAATTCTTTGCGGATTTAAAGTCCTATTTCTGGGAACACCCCGACCTATTTTGTGTTGGTGCGGATCAAATGATTCACCGTTGTGTGTACAGAAAAGTGGCTCAACAAATTCTTGAGCATTGTCATCAAGGGCCCACTGGAGGTCATTTCGGACCAAACCACACCGCAAGAAAAATCCTTGAATCGGGCTTTTATTGGCCCACGATATTTAAAGATGCCCATAATTTTGTTCGGACCTGTAATGCATGCCAACGAATGGGTAACATAACGAAAAAGGATGAGATTCCTCAAATCGGCATCCAAGTTTGTGAAATCTTTGATATTTGGGGAATCGATTTCATGGGACCATTTCCAAGTTCCCATAAGTGCAAGTACATCCTAGTAGCCGTTGACTATGTATCTAAGTGGGCTGAAGCGAAAGCTTTACCTACGAATGATGCTAGGGTGGTGGTGAACTTCTTAAAAAATCTCTTCTCGCGCTTTGGAATCCCAAAGGTGCTCATATCCGATCGAGGAACACATTTTTCCAACAACCTTCTTGAAAAGGTGTTGAAGAAGTATGGCGTAACTCATCGTTTCTCTACTCCGTACCACCCGCAAACAAGTGGTCAAGTGGAGAACACAAATCATGCCTTGAAACGCATACTTGAGAAGACGGTTGATAACAACCCTAAGATTTGGCAATGCAAGTTAGATGATGCGTTGTGGGCCTTTAGGACTGCTTTTAAAACACCAATCGGTGCCACACCATTTAGACTTGTATATGGTAAAGCGTGCCATCTTCCGGTTGAAGTGGAACATAGAGCATACTGGGCATTGAAACTTTGTAATTTAGACATGGAAAAGGCTGGTGAAAACCGATTCATGCAAATGCATGAATTGGAAGAGTTGAGGTTAGAAGCGTACGAGAATTCGAGCTCGTATAAGGAGAAAATGAAAAGGTGGCATGATGCCCGATTGAAAGAAGTGAAAGAGTTTAAAACCGGTGATAAGATTTTGGTTTTTAACTCACGGTTTAAATTTTCTCCCGGAAAGTTGAAGTCTCGATGGACGGGACCTTATTTGGTGAAACAAGCATTTCCATCGGGATATGTTGAGTTGTTTGGAAATGGAAATTCTTTTAAAGTGAATGGTCATCGATTAAAACTCTATTTTGATGGAGTTGATACCACGGTTCAAGATGACATCACTTTCTCCCCCAACGCTAATTAGCTTGGGAAGGAGTCGCGTGAACGACTCGCTAATAAACTTCACAAAATTGTAAATAGTTCCTTTCGTGCGTTCGTTTCTTAGGATTGATTGTTTTGAGTGTTTTGAGTGATTTTTCGAGTTTTAGTACGAACCAAGTTGTTTAGGGACCTTCCGCAATGTTTAAAACGCGAAAACACATCAAAACTGGTGCAACAGAGCCAGATGCGCCGCATCCATGCTGGATGCGCCGCATCTGAGGACAAGAAAAATGCCGACAGTTTTTGATGCGCCGAGAAAAGGTCATACGCTGCATTTGGGCCACCAGATGCGCCGCATCTGCTTCAGATGCGCCGCATCTGAGCCAGATGCACCGCATCTGCTCCAGATGTGCCGCATCTGTGTCTGAATGTTGGATTCTGCCTATTTTTTTTTGCACAAATACGGGAGTTTATCATTTTTATTCATTTTTTCACCTACAACTCCGACTTTCATCTCATTCTCTCTCAAGGATTTCATCTCTAAACACTAAATCAACCGATTAAACCCATCTTTGAGCATCTAATCCGTCTATCAACATGAGAAAGGTAACATTAATCTTCATTTCTTCATGATTCTTATGTTCTTCATTCTCAAATTCGGATTTAGCTTGTTCTAATTGTGGTGATGTTTAAATCTTCATGTTTTGGTCATTATATGCTTGTATTGTTGTTACTAATCCTTATTCATGCTCGAATTTCATGCTTAATTGCTCAAAAATTTACTTTAGAAATTAGGGTTCTTCATGAATTTGGGGATTTCGAAAGAATGACCATTACTTGTTTAAATTGAGATGTTTTAGAGTTCAATTACTAGTATACATTGGCAAATCCGCATGAACCTTAGTTGAATTACACGATTACACAAATTATTGAATTGTAGGGTTCTTCAATTGGGGATTTTGACTTTTGTTGACTAGTGAAATGTTCTAAGTGGAATTAAAGCAATTCATTGATTATGCTAAACTCATATACGCCTTAACTTAGTTTTTGCTCGAATTCAAAAGTTTTATTTGTGAAAGTTAAGGATTGTATGCTTAGGCTTTTTGATGAGATTGTTGATTTGAGTCGACTTTAGTGTCTAAATGTATGATAACCATTGATTACATATTGTTTGACATGCTTATTGATGAATGCTAATGGTTTCATATACTTGTTTTGGTGAAGCTAATTATGCTAGATATGATTGAACTTATGAAGTGATAAAGATTATGAGTCATACTAGTACATGTTTGTTAAAAATGAGATAAGTACATCCATGATAGAATTATGTTTGACATGAGAGTTTATGTAATGCGTATGATATAACGTGTTCTACATGGTTTTGGCTTGTGCAATATGAAAGATGTTTTGAATAACTTTAACGCTAATCAACTTGGTTTGTTGTTTTATTTGTTTGGTTTTGTTGTGTTTTTGTAGACTAGAGAATCATCATCAAACCCAAAATCAAAGAAGCAAAAAGCCCCGGCAATTATAGATGAGGAAACAAGTGAGGAGGAAAATGTTGTTGAGGAAGAAGAAATGGATATTGACAACCGGCAATTAAATGTCCGTGGATTAACCACTCCGGATCCATGGATCAATGCAGTTTTGAGGCATCCGGAATATCATGAACGGATGAAGGAACTTCTACATAAAGACGTATATCTGGGGAAATATATCAATTGGACACCATTAGAAGAAGCCGATGAATATCAACATTGTCGCAACCTTTTTCGAGTAACGTATCAAGGTCATCGAATATATGCATGGGAAAACCTGTTTAGAATGCAAGAAAGAGTGTACCCACTCTTAGTCAAAGAATTCGTTGGTTCACTTAGGGTTGATTACACGTCACCAACATCAGGTACCTTTATGAGATTTCGTCTTGGAGGACAAGATCAGACATTAACACTGCTATAATTTGTAAAGGCGTTGGATATCTATGAAGGGTTGCCACACCAATTGATGCAAAATTACTTTAATCAGGCTATATACTATGTTTCCTCTTTTAATCATTCAGAAGCATGGGTGGACATGAGCCATAACGCATATAGTGCAAGCAAGCAGACTTGTAGCAAGCTACGTACCTACGAGCATCGATGCGTCTAAAGATTCATTTCAAGTACCATAAACTGTCGAAAAGACAGTAGCGAAAAAGTTACAAACTTGGATATCTGGTACATTCACGCGATAATGGATCACTCCCATGTTCATATTCCACGAATGATTCTCACTTTCCTTCTCGAAGAAAGGAAAAAGATTACACCAATCATGGGAGGCCATTTTGTAACCAGGATTGCCCAACATTTTTGTATCAATACAAGTAGGTTAGAGGAGAAACATATGATTGCCTTTGATCGAGTAAGCTATACAAGGGCAAACATTTTGACGAGGGGGTCGAACGGCCTTCTAACTAGGTATGTGGATCCCGAGAACAGGCAACCGCAACAACCACAACCGCAGCCAGATCCACAGCCAAATGTTGGAAGTAGTTCGGGTCCAGGAAATGATTGGGAGGCTTACATGGAGCGACAGTGTGATGACCCGGAAATTTCTGACCAAATTTAAACTTAATCTTTGTATGATTAACATTTCCGACACGATAAGCAAAGTCTATAAAACTGAATCTCAAAATTTTTGAACTACTTTTATATATTTAAATACCCTTCGGTTGTTTTCGACGATTCATGAACAATTATATGTAAATAGATACATATATACTATAACTTGAAAAGGTAACAATGTATTAATTATTTGATACCGTACATTAAACTTATTGGTTTAAATATCTATTTGAATATATATGATAAGTTAAAATATTTATTATTAAAATTTATAAATAACTTCCAATGTGTATTTAAAAACTGATTTATGCATATTAAAAAGATATATACATATATATAATTTCAAGTTATTTAGTAAACGATAGTAACATTTTCAAATTGCTACAGTACCCAAAATGCTACAGTGTTTTTGAAAATCACTATTTGCTACAGTGAAATTGACTTTGTGGCAGTGAATTGCTACAGTGGTATAGTTTATGGATGATTTAAGACTATATTTTGACAAGGGGCGATTCACGAAACGTAAAGTACAAGTTTTCTCAGTATACGATAGGATGTTCGAAAAACCGAAACCGGGACATAAGTCGAGTGACGACGTACGACTTATCGGAACGAAAATTACAAGTCAACTATGCATGTGAATTTAATATAATATATAATTAATTATATAAATTAAATATATTATATTAATAATTAAAAAATATGTCGACAAACTAGAAGTTAAAAGATCATGAGCTGGAAATCCATCCCATGCGATCGCATGGGAAATGGTCTTGGAGGCCATGCGATCGCATGGCAGTCCTGGACATGCCACACCTATAAAGCTCGAGATATCTGCCTCTGTTTTAATTTAAAAATTTCTCCGTATTATATTTATTAATTATATTATTATTATTATTATTATTATTATTATTATTATTATTATTATTATTATTATTATTATTATTATTAAGATTAATATTATTATTAATCTTATTATTATTAGTAGTATTTGTATTATTATTAGTATTATACATAAAATACTATGACGAGGTCATGAGCGTGTCACTTTCAAAATAGTTTTATGAGCGGGATAAAGCTAAGGAAATTATGGGTTATTGCCAAGGAGGTTATGGGTAATATTCATGGGTATTATTTGCAAGTCAAACCTAGTGTTATCATCTCCGTTACGTCTACGTACTTTTCTACAATATTGAATCTCAATATTGATATGTTGAGATCTACGGTTATTTGGTAATCCGTGTTTCGATCACATTTTGGTGAACGACTTTATATGCTGCCAAGGTGAGTTTCATTTGCTCACTTTTTAAATGCTTTTGCAATATATATTTTTGGGCTGAGAATACATGCACTTTTTTTAAACACAATGGATACAAGTACATACTAAATTCTATACTGAGTTTGAACCAAAAATCCCTTAGCTTTGGTAACTAGTAACTGCCGGTTATAAGAACTGGTGGGCGCGAGTAGTAGTATATGGATCCATAGGGCTTGATATCCCCATCCGAGCTAGAGCACTAGCCTTTTAACGGACGTATGCTATTTGAGAAGCATACACGTTGGTTTGCGTGTATTATTAAGATGATTATACAAAGGGTACAAATTATATATACGTTAAGTTTAGTTACCAGGGTGCTCAATTTCGTAGAATATTTTGATAAACGTTTCTGAATGAAACAACTGAAATCTTGTGATCCACCTTTATATACAGATTATGCGCAACATTAAAACTATGAACTCACCAACCTTTGTGTTGACACTTGTTAGCATGTTTATTCTCAGGTTTCCTAGGAGTCTTTCGCTGTTTGCTTAGATGTTAAACAAGCTATGTGCATGGAGTCTTACATGACATATTTTTCAAGGAGACATTGCATTCACCAAATCATCACCATGTATCTTATTTTGACTGCATTGTCAACGGAAATACTGTTGTAAACTATTATTTATGGTGATTGTCTATATGTAGAAATCATCAGATGTCGAAAACCTTTGATTTAAATATTCATTTATGGTGTGCCTTTTCAAAAGAATGCAATGTTTACAAAATGTATCATATAGAGGTCAAATATCTCGCAATGAAATCAATAAATGACGTGTTCGTCCATATGGATTTGGAGCGATCGTCACAGACAGTTTTCAGATTTGCGACTCCATAATGATCGAAACACCCAAAAGGTAATTGATCACTACGATACAGGTAACAGGGAGATGCAACATTACATTGATGTAAGGAATGATCGAACGTGGTACACTCAAGCGGGGCAGCAAAATCAGCTTAATTGGATACATGAACAGACAGTATCGTACGCTGCAGATCCCACTAACTATACCCCCTCTCCTTGGCCTGCATACAAACCATGGGTTCGAATGGGTGATCCATATCCTACGCCTTATCCTCCTCCCCCTAACCCGCCTAATGAAGACACTGCTGTCGTCCCTGCTCAAGCAACTTATCAGGGGTACAACCCCTCAATATTTCAGGACGACGACGCGGAAAACCAAAATGAAGGTGGAGATGGCCCAAGTAACTCTTTTTGGGGATTCTTCTGAAGATGACGTGATTATTCTAGAAGTTTGTGAAAGGTTTGATTGATGTTGGTTTGTTTCAAAAACAATTTATCTTTATGTTTGGGGTGTAATAACTTGATAGTATTTTGGATGATTGTAATTTGAATAATTTAGATAATTAAAAGTGGGGTTTTTAGTACATGGAGTACACCCCCATTTATTTGTGTGAATCGTATGTTTGCTTTGTTTGAATTGATACAGGTGAGCATTGTGCTATATGCTGCATTTTTACAAAGACTGGCAGTAAGTTCAGCACATACTTGATTGGTGATTGTTTTGTGGTTGTAAGAAGTGGATGATGTTCTTATGCTGGCATTCAGTTCAGCGCCATCATCCCGTAAACTTCGGTTTAGACCTTGAAAGTAATAAACTCTCTTGCACTCTTTATGTAGTGACCCGAACTTTTCCATGTTTATATATATATTAAATGAAATTGTTATTTACATGATTAAGTATTTCCAACATGTTAATCAATCAAACTTGTTAAGACTTGATTAATTAAAATAGGTTTCATATAGACAATTGACCACCCAAGTTGACCGGTGATTCACGAACGTTAAAACTTGTAAAAACTATATGATGACATATATATGATTATATATATAGTTAACATGATATTATGATAAGTAAACATATCATTAAGTATATTAATAATGAACTACATATGTAAAAACAAGACTACTAACTTAATGATTTTGAAACGAGACATATATGTAACGATTATCGTTGTAACGACATTTAATGTATATATATCATATTAAGAGATATTCGTACATCATAATATCATGATATTATAATAATTTAAAATCTCATTTGATATTATAAATATTGGGTTAACAACATTTAACAAGATCGTTAACCTAAAGGTTTCAAAACAACACTTACATGTAACGACTAACGATGACTTAACGACTCAGTTAAAATGTATATACATGTAGTGTTTTAATATGTATTCATACACTTTTGAAATACTTCAAGACACTTATCAAAATACTTCTACTTAACAAAAATGCTTACAATTACATCCTCGTTCAGTTTCAAACAATTCTACTCGTATGCCCCCGTATTCGTACTCGTACAATACACAGCTTTTAGATGTATGTACTATTGGCATATACACTCCAATGATCAGCTCTTAGCAGCCCATGTGAGTCACCTAACACATGTGGGAACCATCATTTGGCAACTAGCATGAAATATCTCATAAAATTACAAAAATATGAGTAATCATTCATGACTTATTTACATGAAAACAAAATTACATATCCTTTATATCTAATCCATACACCAACGACCAAAAACACCTACAAACACTTTCATTCTTCAATTTTATTCATCTAATTGATCTCTCTCAAGTTATATCTTCAAGTTCTAAGTGTTCTTCATAAATTCTACAAGTTCTAGTTTCATAAAATCAAGAATACTTCCAAGTTTGCTAGCTTACTTCCAATCTTGTAGAGTGATCATCCAACCTCAAGAAATCTTTCTTATTTACAGTAAGATATATTTCTAATACAAGGTAATACTCATATTCAAACTTTGATTCAATTTCTATAACTATAACAATCTTATTTCGAGTGAAAATCTTACTTGAACTGTTTTCGTGTCATGATTCTGCTTCAAGAACTTTCAAGCCATCCAAGGATCCTTTGAAGCTAGATCCATTTTTCTCATTTCCAGTAGCTTTATCCAGAAAACTTGAGGTAGTAATGATGTTCATAACATCATTCGATTCATACATATAAAGCTATCTTATTCGATGGTTTAAACTTGTAATCACTAGAACATAGTTTAGTTAATTCTAAACTTATTTGCAAACAAAAGTGAATCCTTCTAACTTGACTTTTAAAATCAACTAAACACATGTTCTATATCTATATGATATGCTAACTTAATGATTTAAAACCAGAAAACACGAAAAACACCGTAAAACCGAATTTACGCCGTCGTAGTAACACCGCGGGCTGTTTTGGGTTAGTTAATTAAAAACTATGATTGATATTGCTCAATTAATGCATATTCTTAGTCGTAATATCAGTCCCAAATGTTATGATTTTATGTGTATTTGAGTAGTTTTCAGGTTTGTAATTAGTTAAAATGTCCAAAGCGTCGAATGAAATGTTATTATGGATTTTCAATGATATAAAGATCAAAATGAAGATAAAATGAAGATTTCTGATGAGCAACAAAAGACTACAACATCGCGCTTCAAGACTACAAGTTAAAATGACCGAAATAACGAAATCAGCGCGCCTGCACGAAAAAAAATCATAACTAAATCATACGGACTCGAAAAAAGGCGAATCAGGTGTCCAGACGTCCGTAACTCAAAAATCTACAACTTTCATGTATATACCTTACGAGAAACGCGTACACATCTACGCGAAACGCGTACGTTTTGGACGAGATTCAGATTAGAGTTCACATGGGATGGCTGCTTTTATATAAAATATAAATTCTTTAACAACAATTACATCAAAAAGGGTATGTCACCAGCATTTATTCCCTCACCTACCACTACTCAGTTTTGGATATAATAGAGAGTACGTACAGTATCAAAAGAAGGGAGGAAGTAGTAGTAGTTTAGGATATAGAGGGATACATAACAAATAAATATTTTCACTAGTGTTCTTGTTTATTTTCAAGTACTCGTATCATTTTTATTTCAGTTCCAATTAATTTCAAGTGTCAAGATTAGGATAGTTTTATTATTAAGGGGTGTATTGTTCGTGATTAAGGGTATTATTGTGCGAGTGCAAGGGTGCTTTCATTTCCAATTTCTACCATTTGTAATCATTAAATTGAAGACCTTTTGTAAGTTTGTTACTTTCATTTTTTTTTTATTGTCATTGTTACTTATTATTATGTTTATGTTTATGTATTTTTATTTTTACTCCCGTATCATTATCATGATTAGTTAGTAAATTCCAATAGTGTTCGCTTAGATGTAGATTCCATTAAAATTATCGTAATCAATTTATTATTATTATGTTTATATTTTTATGTTTACCCTAGTATAATGAGTAGCTAATTTCCCTAGTGTTCACTTAGATGTAGAGCCCCTAGTGAAATGGATTGTTACCTTTTGTAAAAGTAAAAATGTAACTCTAGTATTTTTAACATTGAGCCTAATTAAAAGAACCATTATTATGTACTTGGATATTTAACCCCTGTCACTTAATTTATTAGATTAAAATAACGAAAGTTATTTTATTTATATAAATTAAGCTTCAACATTTAAAAGTGATTTAGACGAACTCATGAATAATTTACTAACACTAAATTAGGAATAAGGTTCGGTGGTTTGGGTAATATCATTAGCTACATAAAAGTGAAATTGTAAAAAGGGAAACCGTTATGATTTGGGTTTTGGCGAAAGTCAAAACTGGGTTGGGTCTCAATTTAAATACTTAGGAACTAGTAACTATCTAAATAAAATCAAATGAAAATTAGATTTAATTTAGTTAGTCGAAACTTTATATTTATTCGAAAGGAAAATATAAGTTTTATACTAAACATTTTAATACGAGCTTAAAACTTAAAACAATCCATGGATCTAGAGGTGACACATTTAAGTAAACACTCCCATTTATATATATTGTAAAATTATTATTATTATTAATTACGTATTATTATTATTATATACTAAAAATATAAAAATATAAATCAATGAACTTCGGTTGAACCAGACTGTTTTGTCACATCGAATAAACCATACGCGGATCGCGTATAGTTTCACACGAACCGCGTATATTTAAAAGTATACGCGAAACGCGTATATACGTACACGAAACGTGTAAGTGTAGATACAGTACTGTTACGATTTTAGTTTAAATTCCAAGTTTTAATTAAATCTTTTTATTATTACTTCCTTTTTCTACTAGATTAACTATCGGTAATTTAATTTCTTGAACTCCATTCTCCCTGTGGAACGAACCGGATTTACCAACAAATTAAACTACATGGATAGGACTAGTTGCCTATATATGGTTGAAATCAACCTAAATTCATTAAAATACCATATATACAATAAATCAATTCGTGTAACAAAACAACTCAAATCCGTTCATAAATAAAGGTACTGTTTCAAACGCATCAACTTTTTGGCTCCGCTGCTGGGGAGAAATTGTTCATTCAGGAATTTAATTTCTTTTAGTTATTTGATCCTTTCGTCGGGATTTATTTTCCTACGAAAGTTCTGTTTTATTTTTCTCTTTGTTCTTTTTAAATTTCAACTAGGTTCCATTCATACTGTAATATGGATGATTTTGAAAATATGACAATGGAAAATCTTTTTAATGCCCAACAATTTAATCAATACTCTCAAACAAGTTTTGATGATAATTGGTGCGATTCATCTATGTTTAATAGGGTTGAAACTACATATATTTGTGAAAATTGTGGAGGTTACCATTTGACTTGGGAATGTGATTATCATATTTCCATGGATCAAATGGAGAGTTATGAACCCATGAACTATATATGGAATGAATATCAAGAGAATAACTCGAATCCAGATTTTTATTATCCAAACCAACCTTATTACGATTCCCCACAAAATTATCAACAATACCAATTTTCTAACCAAATGCCACAAAATTTTCAACAAACTCAAAATGAAGAAATTTACTCGTATGATTTTCAAAATATTATGATGAGTTTTATTGAAAGTCAAACCGAAACTCGGGAATTACTAAATCAACAATGCCAACAAAATCAAACATCTATTCAAAATCTAGAAAGAGAAACGGAGCGTTTGTTTACTATTCTTTCGGAAAGACAATCGGATGATTCATCAGTTGAGTCTCCATTTTATTATCCTAACCCTATTTTACAGGTTTCAAATGACCAAACAATTAATGAGGAGGACGAGGTGCAAATTGAAATTGTAAAAATTAATTCACATAACCCTCCTGAATTAAAAGAATATGAAATCTCTATGAAAAACATAAATGAACGTAGGGTAAATGGAAATAAAAATGATGAGCATTATGATTCCGAGGTCGAAGTGGTAGAACCAGTTAATCATACGCCAGAGATCTTTTCCTGTTATACTAATCCGCTTTGGTATAATGATGAGGAAAATGAGGGTGTTACACCCGAGATCTTTACAGTTTATAATAATCCACTCGCGTATAATTGTGATAATGAGGAGGTCGAATTGATGAAGTCGTTAGAAAACATTGAGGATGAAAAGTTTAATATATTAGAACCACTTGAGAAGTCACCTTCTCATGTGGAATTCGTATATCCTCATGAGGTTAACATTTAGAATATCTTAAAAAATGATCCATTTGGGCAGGATCCACCTAGGAGAATAAAATTTTTATTGCAAGCCGCACTTAGAGAAGAGTTGTGTGTTGACTCTCGGGTTGGGTATTCCTTTTTCATGAAACTGAAAAAGGATTTATCTGATATATTATATACCATCCGAGATGTAAATGAATGGCTCACTTTTCTAATTCGTGGAATTTTATCCACTGATTTTACATGTCGTTCGATAAATATAGAGAAATTTGACCCAGCTAGGCAATAAAGTGTGGGGTCGAGTCGAGAAAACGACTTGTTGAAAAAAATCATGTTTTGTGTGCCTTTTATTCATTATGTGATTTATAATATTAAAAGTAAAAAAATAGAGTGCATTTAATTCTTATTAAATTTGTGTGATTTTTAAAAAATCTAAAAAAATATTTAATTTTTTTTAATACATTAAATTTTAAAAATTAAATTTTAAAATTTATGAACGGATAAAGATTAGGCATAATAGCCGAAATTTCCGTTACCTAAAAGAAACATAAATTTTATAAAGGATATTTTAAAATTCTAATTACTTACAGTTATATAATAATAATAATAATAATTTTTTTTATGGTGTGTTTTTAATTTATTATGCTTTTGTTTAAAAAAGACACAAAATTTTTAAGTGTGGGGTAAAAATTTTTGTACTATAAATGTACAACCCCATCTTGTGTGTGATTAACATGGTTGTTTGACAGGTACTTACGATGATGATGCATTCAATATAACGAAACACCAAATTTATATTGTGATATAAGGATTGGATATGTTCATACGATAAGCATTTTACGATCTCCAATTTTTAACTAAGGAAGTTCTAACTACCTTTACATTTTTTTTGTCCTCTCAAATTTATATTTTTTATCTGATTTATTGTAATGAGGGCATTACAAAATCTTAAGTGTGGGGTGGGGATATAAATTCTCGAGAACTTAGAATTTGGTCATTTTTGCGAAAAATTTTGAAAAATTTTAAACAAATATACATCAGTTATTTGATTAAAACATATAAAATGAAAACCATGTATAAGGGAATTTATAAACCCATATGTTTAGAACCATTTATCACATGTTTCTATGAAGTTTATTGCAGATATCATTGCTTTGAAATGTATAAACCTGAATATCCCATTTATACGAGTAATAAAGGATGAATCAAGTCCATCCCTTAAGGAAGTAAAGCCTTCCAAAATGAAACACTTGCTAACTTATGTTAGAAGATATAGTCCAGAACAGCTGTAGGTTGACGAAAAATCTTGAAAAGTCATCTCTATCATCGGCTGAAAATCCACCTCACCTCAGCATCAAACAGGGTTTTTGGTGGTCAGACTTATCCTAACCATGAGATAGATCTGTCTCGTACAATGGGGGGCACATTGCAAATTAGCTTTTAAGACTAATGAATCTAATCCCCAGATGGATGATCTCCGTAAAGATCAACAGCATCTATGTTTGACCGCGGTCAACATACATATGCCATAACAAATTGAGGTGTGCAAACTCATGGTTCACCGATGATATTTGGACACGATATAATTTTATTCTAAAACTTATGCTATTTTATGAATTATATTGTGTAAAACCATTTTTAGGACATTCGGTTTCAAGTTCCATGATACTTCAATTATGGGGGCAGATAGCTTGCTAATCGCCGACTGAGACTACGGTTTTCAGTTACCCTCGACCGGAATTTGAGGTTAAAACCGGAAAACGTGTCTAGTGTAAAAACTAGCATGATATTTTATAAAATCATAAAACGTTTTCATAAGGTCCAATTTTACCTAAGGATCCAAATTTTTAGACCTCGGTCACGAACCTCAAACTTTGTTTCTGTTGGCAGAATTTCATTTCGTGTGGTGTGCGTGTGATCTAATAAATACTGTGTTGTGTAATATATTTCATATAGCGTGTGTTTTTCATTTCGTGTGTGTGTGCGTGTGATTAATAAATTGATATGGAAAATTGTGTAGTATTCCGAGTCTATTAAAAAGTTGTTATTGCTTGAGGACAAGCAACGTTCAAGTGTGGGGTAATTTGATATTGCTCAATTAATGCATATTCTTAGTCGCAATATCAGTCCCAAATGTTATGATTTTATGTGTATTCGAGTAGTTTTCAGGTTTGTAATTAGTTAAAATGTCCAAAGCGTCGAATGAAATGTTATTATGGATTTTCAATGATATAAAGATCAAAATGAAGATAAAATGAAGATTTCTAATGAGTAACAAAAGACTACAACATCGCGCTTCAAGACTACAAGTTAAAATGATCGAAATCACGAAATCAGCGCGCCTGCACGAAAAAAATCATAACTAAATCATACGGACTCGAAAAAAGGCGAATCAGGTGTCCAGACGTCCGTAACTCAAAAATCTACAACTTTCATGTATATACCTTACTCGAAACACGTACACAACTACGCGAAACGCTTACATTTTGGACGAGATTCAGATTATAGTTCACATGAGATGGCTGCTTTTATATAAAATATAAATTCTTTAACAACAATTACAGCAAAAAGGGTATGTCACCAGCATTTATTCCCTCACCTACCACTACTCAGTTTTGGATATAATAGAGAGTACGTACAGTATCAAAAGAAGGGAGGAAGTAGTAGTAGTTTAGGACATAGAGGGATACATAACAAATAAATATTTTCACTAGTGTTCTTGTTTATTTTCAAGTACTCGTATCATTTTTATTTCAGTTCCAATTAATTTCAAGTGTCAAGATTAGGATAGTTTTATTATTAAGAGGTGTATTGTTCGTGATTAAGGGTATTGTTGTGCGAGTGCAAGGGTGCTTTCATTTCCAATTTCTACCATTTGTAATCATTAAATTGAAGACCTTTTGTAAGTTTGTTACTTTCATTTTTTTTATTGTCATTGTTACTTATTATTATATTTATGTTTATGTAATTTTATTTTTACTCCCGTATCATTATCATGATTAGTTAGTAAATTTCAATAGTGTTCGCTTAGATGTAGATTCCATTAAAATTATCGTTATCAATTTATTATTATTATGTTTATATTTTTATGTTTACCCTAGTATAATGAGTAGCTAATTTCCCTAGTGTTCACTTAGATGTAGAGCCCCTAGTGAAATGGATTGTTACCTTTTGTAAAAGTAAAAATGTAACTCTAGTATTTTTAACATTGAGCCTAATTAAAAGAACCATTATTATGTACTTGGATATTTAACCCCTGTCACTTAATTTATTAGATTAAAATAACGAAAGTTATTTTTATTTATATAAATTAAGCTTCAACATTTAAAAGTGATTTAGACGAACTCATGAATAATTTACTAACACTAAATTAGGAATAAGGTTCGGTGGTTTAGGTAATATCATTAGCTACATAAAAGTGAAATTGTAAAAAGGGAAACCGTTATGATTTGGGTTTTGGCGAAAGTCAAAACTGGGTTGGGTCTCAATTTAAATACTTAGGAACTAGTAACTATCTAAATAAAATCAAATGAAAATTAGATTTAATTTAGTTAGTCGAAACTTTATATTTATTCGAAAGGAAAATATAAGTTTTATACTAAACATTTTAATACGAGCTTAAAACTTAAAACAATCCATGGATCTAGAGGTGACACATTTAAGTAAACACTCCCATTTATATATATATTGTAAAATTATTATTATTATTAATTACGTATTATTATTATTATATACTAAAAATATAAAAATATAAATCAATGAACTTCGGTTGAACCAGACTATTTTGTCACATCGAATAAACCATACGCGGATCGCGTATAGTTTCACACGAACCTCGTATATTTAAAAGTATAAGCGAAACGCGTATATACGTACACGAAACGCGTAAGTGTAGATATAGTACTGTTACAATTTTAGTTTAAATTCCAAGTTTTAATTAAATCTTTTTATTATTACTTCCTTTTTCTACTAGATTAACTATCGGTAATTTAATTTCTTGAACTCCATTCTCCCTGTGGAACGAACCGGATTTACCAACAAACTAAACTACACGGATAGGACTAGTTGCCTATATATGGTTGAAACCAACCTAAATTCATTAAAATACCATATATACAATAAATCAATTCGTGTAACAAAACAACTCAAATCCGTTCATAAATAAAGGTACTGTTTCAAACGCATCAATGATAAACTTTGATTTAAAAGTTGTTCTTCTGGAAAAATGATTTTTCTTAGGAACATGAAACTATATCCAAAAATCATGGTTAAACTCAAAGTGGAAGTATGTTTTTCAAAATGGTCATCAAGACGTCGTTCTTTCGACTGAAATGACTACCTCTTACAAAAATGACTTGTAACTTATATTTCCGACTATAAACCTATACTTTTTCTGTTTAGATTCATAAAATAGAGTTCAATATGAAACCATAGCAATTTGATTCACTCAAAACGGATTTAAAACGAAGAAGTTATGGGTAAAACAAGATTGGATAATTTTTCTTGTTGTAGCTACGTGAAAATTGGTAACAAACCTATATTAATCATATCCTAGCTAACTTATATTGTATTATACATGTATTCTAATATATTATGTAATCTTGGGATACCATAGACACGTATGCAAATGTTTGACATATCATATCGACCCATGTGTATATATTATTTGGAACAACCATAGACACTCTATATGCAGTAATGTGGGAGTTAGCTATACAGGGTTGAGGTTGATTTCAAAAATATATATACTTTGAGTTGTGATCTAGCCTGAGACGTGTATACACTGGGTCGTGGATTGATTTAAGATAATATATATCAATTTTTTTTCTATACATCTAACTTTGGACAACTAGTTGTAGGTTACTAACGAGGACATCTGACTTAATGAACTTAAAACATCAAAATGTATTAAAAGTGTTGTAAATATATTTTGAACATACTTTGATATATATGTACATATTTGTTATAGGTTCGTGAATCGACCAGTGGCCAAGTCTTACTTCCCGACGAAGTAAAAATCTGTGAAAGTGAGTTATAGTCCCACTTTTAAAATCTAATATTTTTGGGATGAGAATACATGCAGGTTTTATAAATGATTTACAAAATAGACACAAGTACGTGAAACTACATTCTATGGTTGAATTATCGAAATCGAATATGCCCCTTTTTATTAAGTCTGGTAATCTAAGAATTAGGGAACAAACACCCAAATTGACGCGAATCCTAAAGATAGATCTATTGAGCCTAACAAACCCCATCCAAAGTACCGGATGCTTTAGTACTTCGAAATTTATATCATATCCGAAGGGTGTCCCGGAATGATGGGGATATTCTTATATATGCATCTTGTTAATGTCGGTTACCAGGTGTTCACCATATGAATGATTTTTATATCTATTTATGGGATGTATATTGAAATATGAAATCTTGTGGTCTATTGTTACGATTTGATATATATAGGTTAAACCTATAACTCACCAACATTTTTTGTTGACGTTTTAAGCATGTTTATTCTCAGGTGATTATTAAGAGCTTCCGCTGTTGCATACTTAAATAAGGACAAG
This sequence comes from Rutidosis leptorrhynchoides, assembly GCF_046630445.1. Taxonomy (NCBI): domain Eukaryota; kingdom Viridiplantae; phylum Streptophyta; class Magnoliopsida; order Asterales; family Asteraceae; genus Rutidosis; species Rutidosis leptorrhynchoides. Next base: position 412,976,903 of record NC_092337.1, on the reverse strand, counting down.
ATTTGGAGTTCATGCTTGTATGATATTGTGTAAAAACTGCATTCAAGAAACTTATTTCGTTGTAACATATTTGTATTGTAAACCATTATGTAATAGTCGTGTGTAAACAGGATATTTTAGATTATCATTATTTGATAATCTACGTAAAGCTTTTTAAACCTTTATTGATGAAATAAAGGTTATGGTTTGTTTTAAAATGAATGCAGTCTTTGAAAAATGTCTCATATAGAGGTCAAAACCTCGCAACGAAATCAATTAATATGGAACATTTTTAATCAATAAGAACGGGACATTTCAGTTGGTATCCGAGCGTTGGTCTTAGAGAACCAGAATTTTGCATTAGTGTGTCTTATCGAGTTTGTTAGGATGCATTAGTGAGTCTGGACTTCGACCGTGTTTACTTGAAAAATGATTGCTTAACAAATTTTGTTGGAAACTATATATTTTTAACATGTGAATATTATGTCATATATTAATCTCTTAACGCGTTTGATATTATGTGATAGATGTCTACCTCTAGAACAAGTCTCATTGACTCACCTAATAATAATGAAGAGTCAAATGTAAATTGAAATGATTCGTGGACTGATTCACAAGTTCCCGAAGAGGAACCAGAAGAAGAGTCGGAACCGGAAGAAGAATCGGAACCGGAAGAAGAGTCGGAACCGGAAGAAGAATCGGAACCGGAAGAAGAATCGGAACCGGAAGAAGAAATAGAACCAGTGGGGGAAATAATAAAACGGTTAAGTAGAAGAAAATCCTCAACCAACCGACCAAAGTTAATTTTGGTCAATGGTGTTTCCGCCAAGGAAGCAAAGTATTGGGAGGATTACCAATTCTCCGATGAATCGGATCCCGACAAGGATTCCGACGATGTTATAGAAATTACCCCAACACAATTTAATAAGGCATAAGAGAACAATAAGGGAAAGGGCATAAAAATAGAGAAATTTGATTTCAAACCCGATGAACTTTATATGTATCGTCAACACCCGTATTTCTTAAGTTGTGACAATAACCCGGGAACCTCTAAACCACCAGGTTTTTCTAAACCAAATTGGAAAACGACGGCTCGTATTAGGGGAACATCATATATCCCTAGAAACTTGGCAAAACGAACCAAAACCGAAGAAGAAGAAACGAGCGAGTCGGAATAAGATAGTTGTATTCGTGTGGTGTAATATATGTAATATAGTGTGCTTATGCTTTATGATATATGTAAAAATTGCTTGTATTAATAAGTATTTTTTTTATGAATCTAACTCTTGTCTATTTTACAGTATAAAAACACAAAATGGATAGACAACCCAATATTTTAAGAGACCTACCCGGAGACATGATTGATGAAATCTTGACTAGAGTCGGTCAGAATTCCTCGACACAACTATTTAAGGCGAGATCAGTTTGTAAGACATTCGAAGAACGTTCCAAGAATGCCTTGGTTTATAAAAGGCTTTCGTTCGAAAGATGGGGGATATCACATTGGGAAATCCATAAGTTACGATGTGTTTACTTTGACGCATATATTGCGGGGAACCCAAATGCTATTTTACGCAACGGGTTAAGAAATTATTTTGACTCAATATATCCGAATATAGGACTTCGTGATTTAGAAAAAGCGGCTAACATGCAACATAAACAAGCATGTTATGCTTACGGGTTAGTAACGCTTCTCACCAAAGTGAGAACAAGAACATCGGGCTACAACTATTAAACAAAACGTTCCCACAAGTGACGGAGTCGGTAATTGGGGTAAGAAATGAGGTTTTTAGGTTATTACGAGACTGTTGGTCATTACGTAACCTTCATCCTTTTGACGACGTTACAACACATTGTCTTACTATCGGTCACAACGGTTATGTTCCACAAAACCAAGGATGGGAAGTGGTATTAGTAAAACCAGAATGCATGACTTGTTTCTGGACGTATGAATTATGTGTCTTTATTGCCTTTGCTGAACGCCTTATTTATTAACTAGAATTATCTTCGCAACTACTTTGTATCAAAGTTTTTTGTGCTATATTTCATGCTATATGTAAAATAGCGGTATTGTAAGTTGCAAGTTATTGTATAAAGGCTTGAATATGATATATATATATATATATATATATATATATATATATATATATATTTTTTTTGTGATTAGTTTTTCATATAGAATTGTAGTAGTTGAAATGGTATGTTACCTACTAAGTATGAACTTAACGGGTAGGTACTACCCGAATTAAAGAGTATAAAACGCTAATATGAAGAAAGAGCTTTTATAAATAAGTTCATATTACGCTACGAAATACTATTGACTACTCTTGATATTCTATATGATTAACTCGTTTCATTTGACTATTTTGAAGGAAATGGCACCGACTAATCGACACACCTTGAATATGAGCGAAGAGGAATTTCGTGCCTTTCTTGCTTCAAACATAGCCGCAGTACAGGCTGCGCTACATACCAACAATAACCTTGGATCTAGCAGTACAGAAAATCGTGTAGGACGCACCTACAAAGAATTCACTGCCTGCAAACCTTTGGAATTTGATGGAACCGAAGGATCGATCGGATTGAAACGGTGGACCGAGAAGGTCGAATCGGTGTTTGCCATAAGTAAGTGTACTGAAGAGGACAAAGTGAAGTACGCTACGCATACCTTCACAGGTTCTGTGTTAACATGGTGGAATACCTATCTAGAGCAAGTGGGACAAGATGATGCTTACACACTACCGTGGTCAGCATTCAAGCACTTGATGAATGAGAAGTACCGTCCCAGAACCGAGGTCAATAAGCTAAAGACAGAACTTAGAGGGTTACGAACCCAAGGATTTGATATTACCACGTACGAAAGACGATTCACAGAATTATGCCTATTGTGTCCGGGAGCGTTCGAAGATGAGGAAGAGAAGATCGACGCATTTGTGAAAGGATTACCGGAAAGAATCCAAGAAGATATAAGTTCACACGAGCCCGCCTCCATACAACAGGCATGTAGAATGGCTCACAAACTAGTGAACCAGATTGAAGAAAGAATTAAAGAACAGACTGCTGAAGAGGCCAATGTAAAGCAAGTCAAAAGAAAGTGGGAGGAAAACGGTGATAAGAATCACCAATACAACAACAACAGCAATTACAACAATAATCGCAACAACTATCCCAACAATCGCAACATCAATCGCAACTACAACAAACGGCCCAACAACAACAACAACAACAACAACAACAACAACAACAACTACAACTACAACAATCATCCCAACAACAATAATAATTGCAACAACAACAACAATCAGAAGCAGCTATGCCAAAGGTGTGAAAAGTATCACTCGGGGTTCTGCACCAAATTTTGCAACAAGTGTAAAAGAAATGGTCATGGCGCGGCGAAGTGTGAGGTCTACGGACCAGGGGTTAACAGAACGAAAGGAACAAATGGTGTCAGAACGAGTAATGGCGGAGCAAGTAGTGTCGGAGCAAGTTATGCCAATGTAGTTTGTTATAAATGTGGAAAACCGGGCCACATTATTAGAAATTGCCCGAACCAGGAGAACACGAATGGACAAGGCCGCGGAAGAGTTTTCAATATTAATGCGGCAGAGGCATAGGAAGACCCGGAGCTTGTTACGGGTACGTTTCTTATTGATAATAAATCTGCTTACGTTTTATTTGATTCGGGTGCGGATAGAAGCTATATGAGTAGAGATTTTTGTGCTAAATTAAGTTGTCCATTGACGCCTTTGGATAGTATATTTTTACTCGAATTAGCAAATGGTAAATTAATTTCATCAGATAATATATGTCGGAATCGAGAAATTAAACTGGTTAGCGAAACATTTAAGATTGATTTGATACCAGTAGAGTTAGGGAGTTTTGATGTGATAATCGGTATGGACTGGTTGATAGAAGTGAAAGCAGAGATTGTTTGTTACAAAAATGCAATTCGCATTATACGAGAAAAAAGAAAACCCTTAATGGTGTACGGAGAAAAGGGCAACACGAAGCTACATCTTATTAGTAATTTGAAGGCACAAAAACTAATAAGAAAAGGTTGCTATGCTGTTCTAGCACACGTCGAGAAAGTACAAACTGAAGAAAAGAGCATCAATGATGTTCCCGTCGCAAAAGAATTTCCCGATGTATTTTCGAAAGAATTACCGGGATTACCCCCACATCGATCCGTTGAATTTCAAATAGATCTTGTACCAGGAGCTGCACCAATAGCTCGTGCTCCTTACAGACTCGCACCCAGCGAGATGAAAGAACTGCAAAGACAATTACAAGAACTTTTAGAGCATGGTTTCATTCGACCAAGTACATCACCGTGGGGAGCTCCTGTTTTGTTTGTCAAGAAGAAAGATGGTACATTCAGATTGTGTATCAACTACCGAGAGTTGAATAAACTTACCATCAAGAACCGCTACCCACTACCGAGAATCGACGACTTATTTGATCAACTACAAGGCTCGTATGTTTATTCAAAGATTGACTTACGTTCCGGGTATCATCAAATGCGGGTGAAAGAAGATGATATTCCAAAGACTGCTTTCAGAACACGTTACGGTCATTACGAGTTTATGGTCATGCCGTTTGGTTTAACTAATGCACAAGCTGTGTTCATGGACCTTATGAACCGAGTGTGTGGACCATACCTTGACAAGTTTGTCATTGTTTTCATTGATGACATACTTATTTACTCAAATAATGACCAAGAACACGGTTAACATTTGAGAAAGGTGTTAGAAGTATTGAGGAAGGAAGAATTGTACGCTAAGTTTTCAAAGTGTGCATTTTGGTTAGAAGAAGTTCAATTCCTAGGTCACATAGTGAACAAAGAAGGTATAAAGGTGGATCCGGCAAAGATAGAAACTGTTGAAAAGTGGGAAACCCCGAAAACTCCGAAACACATACGCCAGTTTTTAGGACTAGCTGGTTACTACAGAAGGTTCATCCAAGACTTTTCCAGAATAGCAAAACCCTTGACTGCATTAACGCATAAAGGGAAGAAATTTGAATGGAAGGATGAACAAGAGAAAGCGTTTCAGTTATTGAAGAAAAAGCTAACTACGGCACCTATATTGTCATTGCCTGAAGGGAATGATTATTTTATGATTTATTGTGACGCATCAAAGCAAGGTCTCGGTTGTGTATTAATGCAACGAACGAAGGTGATTGCTTATGCGTCTAGACAATTGAATATTCACGAACAAAATTATACGACGCATGATTTGGAATTAGGTGCGGTTGTTTTTGCATTAAAGACTTGGAGGCACTACTTATATGGGGTCAAAAGTATTATATATACCGACCACAAAAGTCTTCAACACATATTTAATCAGAAACAACTGAATATGAGGCAGCGTAGGTGGATTGAATTGTTGAATGATTACGACTTTGAGATTCGTTACCACCCGGGGAAGGCAAATGTGGTAGCCGACGCCTTGAGCAGGAAGGACAGAGAACCCATTCGAGTAAAATCTATGAATATAATGATTCACAATAACCTTACTACTCAAATAAAGGAGGCGCAACAAGGAGTTTTAAAAGAGGGAAATTTAAAGGATGAAATACCCAAAGGATCGGAGAAGCATCTTAATATTTGGGAAGACGGAACCCGGTATAGGGGGGCTGAAAGGATTTGGGTACCAAAATTTGGAGATATGAGAGAAATGGTACTTAGAGAAGCTCATAAAACTAGATATTCAATACATCCTGGAACGGGGAAGATGTACAAGGATCTCAAGAAACATTTTTGGTGGTCGGGTATGAAAGCCGATGTTGCTAAATATGTAGGAGAATGTTTGATGTATTCTAAGGTCAAAGCTGAGCATCAGAAACCATCAGGTCTACTTCAACTACCCGAAATCCCGGAATGGAAATGGGAAAACATTACCATGGATTTTATCACTAAATTGCCAAGGACTGCAAGTGGTTTTGATACTATTTGGGTAATAGTTGATCGTCTCACCAAATCAGCACACTTCCTTCCAATAAGAGAAGATGACAAGATAGAGAAGTTAGCACGACTGTATTTGAAGGAAGTCGTCTTCAGACATGGAATACCAATCTCTATTATCTCTGATAGAGATGGCATATTTATTTCAAGATTCTGGCAGACATTACAGGAAGCATTAAGAACTTGTCTAGACATGAGTACTGCCTATCATCCACAAACTGATGGGCAGAGTAAAAGGACGATACAAACACTTGAAGACATACTACGAGCATGTGTTATTGATTTCGGAAACAATTGGGATCGACATCTACCGTTAGCAGAATTTTCCTACAACAACAGCTACCATTCAAGCATTGAGATGGGGCCGTTTGAAGCACTTTATGGTAGAAAGTGCAGGTCTCCGATTTGTTGGAGTGAAGTGGGGGATAGACAGATTACAGGTCCGGAGATAATACAAGAAACTACCGAGAAGATCATCCAAATTCAACAACGGTTGAAAACTGCCCAAAGTCGACAAAAGAGCTACGCTGACATTAAAAGAAAAGATATAGAATTTGAATTTGGAGAGATGGTCATGCTTAAAGTTGCACCTTGGAAAGGCATTGTTCGATTTGGTAAACGAGGGAAATTAAATGCAAGGTATATCGGACCATTCAAGATTATTGATCGTGTCGGACCAGTAGCTTGCCGACTTGAGTTACCTTAACAACTCGTGGCTGTACATAACACTTTCCACGTCTCAAATTTGAAGAAATGTTTTGCTAAAGAAGATCTCACTATTCCGTTAGATGAAATCCAAATCAACGAAAAACTTCAATTCATCGAAGAACCCGTCGAAATAATGGATCGTGAGGTTAAAAGACTTAAGCAAAACAAGATACCAATTGTTAAGGTTTGATGGAATGCTCGTAGAGGACCCGAGTTCACCTGGGAATGAGAAGATTAGATGAAGAAGAAATACCCGCATTTATTTCCAGAAGATACGTCAATACCTCCAAATGCTTAAAATTTCGGGACGAAATTTATTTAACTGGTAGGTACTGTAGTGACCCGAACTTTTACATGTTTATATATATATTAAATGAAATTGTTATTTATATGATTAAGTGTTTCCAACATTTTAAGCAATCAAACTTGTTAAGACTTGATTAATTGAAATAGGTTTCATATAGACAATTGACCACCCAAGTTGACCGGTGATTCACGAATGTTAAAACTTGTAAAAACTATATGATGACATATATATGGTTATATATATAGTTAACATGATATTATGATAAGTAAAGATATCATTAAGTATATTAATAATGAACTACATATGTAAAAACAAGACTACTAACTTAATGATTTTGAAACGAGACATATATGTAACGATTATCGTTGTAACGACATTTAATGTATATATATCATATTAAGAGATATTCATACATCATAATATCATGATAATATAATAATTTAAAATCTCATTTGATATTATAAACATTGGGTTAATAACATTTAACAAGATCGTTAACCTAAAGGTTTCAAAACAACACTTACATGTAACGACTAACGATGACTTAACGACTCAGTTAAAATGTATATACATGTAGTGTTTTAATATGTATTCATACACTTTTGAAAGACTTCATGACACTTATCAAAATACTTCTAATTAACAAAAATGCTTACAATTACATCCTCGTTCAGTTTCATCAACAATTCTACTCGTATGCACCCGTATTCGTACTCGTACAATACACAGCTTTTAGATGTATGTACTATTGGTATATACACTCCAATGACCAGCTCTTAGCAGCCCATGTTGTGACAACCCGGAAATTTCCAACCAAATTTAAACTTTAATCTTTATATGTTTCCGACACGATAAGCAATATTTGTTAAGTTAAATTTCAAGAATTTTAAACTATGTTCATACATTCATTCAACTTCGACCAAGTTCCAATGATTCACGAACCATTAAACGAATATGATTATATATGTATATGTGTATATATATTATAACTTGAAACGTAAACAAAATATTAGATTAAATACTTTATATGATTGTATCTGTTTCAAAATGTTTATCAATGGAATTAGAAGATAAGATCAAATTATTGAATTATCAGATATATTGAATTATGATTACAAGTCTCTGTTGAAAGGCCCACGTTGATTTGAGAAATCTTTCCATTTTAACAATATTCAGAAAATGGTAAAGTGATTTATAAATAAAAATAAATTATCAATCATTGAGAACTAGACAAAGGATAGTGGAAGATTGAATCTCATAAAGACTCGATTGATCTATTTAGTTTTAAACGTATAAAAACGTTTTCAGTTTAAAAAGAACTTTATTATTAAAACGTATATAACTTTTATAAATATCTAGAACCACTTTTGACAACTCATTACTTAACTAGTATGATAAAGATAACGATATTTATATTTTATTTTATATATATAACGATTTAAATTAATATTATATATATTTATACGCGTATTATACGTACATAGTTTTATACTTTTACTATACTTAAACTTTACCTTTACTTTATTTTTACTTTATTTTAACTTTAATAATTCACTTTAATAATTCATACTTTAATAATTCACTTTAATAATTCATACTTTAATAATTCACTTTAATAATTCATACTTTAATAATTCACTTTAATAATTCATACTTTAATAATTCACTTTAATAATTCAAAAATCTATTATAAATAGAATTCAATAGGTTTCATTATTTCATAGAAACTTGAAAATATTTTTCTCTAAACTCTCTCAATCGATTTACATATATATATTTACTCCGTATTATTTCAAGATATTATTAGTATACATAAAATATTACGACGGAGTGCTGTCCGAGTGATTTCGAAATTGTTTTTCAAGTGGGATAGGATTAAGGAAATTATGGGTTATAGCTATGGAGGTGATTGAGTATGGTTCATGGGTATGCTCGTGAGGTCAATATAGTGTTTATCATTTCCGTTGCGTCTACGTACCTTTCCTGCAATATTGAATCTCAATATTGATACGTGAGTACTCATAATTTAACTTTTACATACTAATAGTGTATACCTGACTAGTGCTCGAGTATTTAGGATTATGCATGTTTGTACTTTTAATATTGCCCTTAGACAGGTTAGGTTGAATGTTGAATTAGTTACACTTGCGGTTGAGATAAGGTATAAGATATGCATGTCCTTGGAAAGCTAGCGAAAAATTAAGAACTTTTCTTTTAGATATCGAATGGTTTCGATGAACGGATTAGAAGTTATAATCAATTGAATTTTCGATATTTTTATTAAAAATGATTATTATTATCGTTGTTTTTATCGTCGTTCTAGTTTTATCTTATTATTATGATTATTATTATCTTTATCAATAAAAGGGATTTATCATTAAAAATTGTTATTTTTTTTATTATTACTATCGTTATTATCGTTAAAGTTATAATTAGTATTATTATTATTATCCAATTATTATTATTATTATTATTAGTATTATTATTAGTATTATTATTATTATTATCGTTATTAATATATATATCATTATTTAAAAATGGTTATTGTTATTGTTATTATTGTTATTACTATATTATCATTAAGATAATTATTAGTATTATCGTTAATAATGTTATAGTAACTATCATTATTAATATTAGTGTATTTAAAACAAATATTTGTAACACCTAATTATTTTGATTACTATTATTATCATTATTATGAACACGATATAAAAGACGATTAAAAGCTATTAAACGAAACGATTAGGAAATAATGAGTAAGAGTATCATGACGAAATTAAAATATTATAAGATATTGATTTAGATAAAATTATCGTTCTTATTATTTTTATCATTACTATTATTATTAAAAGTATCGTTAGTATTAAAACTATCATTTTAACAAAAATTATCATTTTAATAGAAATGTCATTGTTACTATAAAATATCATTATTATTATTATTTTAAATAGAATTATTATTTTAAAGATAATATTAAAAATTATCGTAAATATTAAAGTTATCATAATTAGAATTATCGTTTTATCATAATGTCATCTTAGTAATTATAAATATTGATATTTTTATAATAATAATTATTATTACAAAATAATACAACTTTTACTTACTATCATTATAGATATTATTTTATTAAATAAATATGTGATACAAACATATTTTACTACGTGTAATAACTTACTTTAATAATACCTATCATATTATCTTTATGATATTAAATGAACCCTATAAATTTTATTACTTAATATATATAAAAGTATATTTTATTATATAAATTTAATATAAAAGTTTATTTATTAATAAATAAATTATATTATTTACTCTAATAAATCTTTTAAAAATATTTAAAAATATAAAACGACGATATTTAAACTATATATTAATCATGTATAGATTTTTGGAAATTATTTTGAGTCAAATTTACTTTTGTTGACTTTTGCATATTAGTCTCGAGCATTAGGATTGTGGTACACTATGACTTAACCTAATTTGTTAGACAAATATTGACCAACACATAAATATATATAATTAATTTAGGTTCGTGAATCCGAGGTCAACCTTGCACTTGTTCAATGACGTTATATGTATTTTTACTACGAAATACAGTATGGTGAGTTTCATTTGCCTTTTTACCCTTTATATTTTTGGGACTGAGAATACATGCGCTTTTATAAATGTTTGATGAAATAGACACAAGTAATTGAAACTACATTCTATGGTTGAATTATCGAAATCGAATATGCCCCTTTTTATTAAAGTCTGGTAATCTAAGAATTAGGGAACAGACACCCTAATTGACGCGAATCCTAAAGATAGATCTATTGGGCCTAACAAACCCCATCCAAAGAATCGGATGCTTTAGTACTTCGAAATTTATATCATGTCCGAAGGAGGATCCCGGAATGATAGGGGATATTCTTATATGTATCTAGTTAATGTCGGTTACCAGGTGTTCACCATATGAATGATTATTTTTGTCTCTATGCATGGGACGTATGTTTATGAGAAATGGAAATATGAAATTCTTGTGGTCTATTAAAATGATGGAAATAAATGATTATGATAAACTAATGAACTCACCAACCTTTTGGTTGACACTTTAAAGCATGTTTATTCTCAGGTGTTAAAGAAATCTTCCGCTGTGCATTTGCTCATTTTAAAGATATTACTTGGAGTCTTTCATAGCATATTTCGAAGAACGTTGCATTCGAGTCATTGAGTTCATCAAAGATTATTATTAAATCAATTTATAGTTGGATAGTGGATATTATGAAATGGTATGCATGCCTGTCAATTTTCGATGTAAAGAAATATTGTCTTTTAAAAACAAATGCAATGTTTGTAAAATGTATCATATAGAGGTCAAATACCTCGCAATGTAATCAACTATTGTGAATCGTTTATAATGTATATGAACGGGTCCTTTCAGTTGGTATCAGAGCGGTGGTCTTAGCGAACCAGGTCTGCATTAGTGTGTCTAACTGATAAGTCGATAGGATGCATTAGTAAGTCTGGACTTCGACCGTGTCTGCATGTCAAAAGTTTTGCTTATCATTTTGTGTCGAAAATTAACTACTTATCATCCTCAGGAAATTACCTGCTTATCATTTTTAGTCTAAGACACGTCTTGCTGCATTGATTGCATGAATAGTGTATAGACAAAAATTATATCTTAGCATATCTGCTAAATCATATCTTATCGTATCTGTTACTTTAAACTTTGCCTGACATATCCCGCAAAGTCCTCCGTAATCTACGAAATCTTTTGATCTATATATATATATATATATATATATATATATAATTAGAATACCATCCGTTAGCCAAAATCATTTCATATCGGAAAAAAAAATCCTTTATCCAATCTTACGAAATGGAATTCGTCATCAGTTCAAGTCACTCAGATTCCGAAATGGAATCCCATTCAAGCTCCGAAAGCAGTGTGATCGGAATAGATCAACCAATCAGTCATCACCTATTCTGGATGAATTGGGGATGGGTTCTTAGCCTCCTCAATCATTGGAAACAAGAAGAAGGTGATCCCTTCCATCTACCACATTGCCCTCTTGACCAAGAACCTGAAGCACTTACCGGCGAACCTGTCCGAAACACTATTTTCTCGCTCATTTCCAGAGTATCTCGTCACGATTATATATTACATCAAATTTTAGATTTTATTTATTCGCTCGTCCGAACCGACAATCACCCCGGTGTAATAGAAGAAGTCAACGAGTTTCGCGCTCGGGTAGTGGCTTTGGAGAATATGGTGCAGAGATTACAAACACCAGCAGCAGCATCAGCAGCATAACCAGTACCACCATCATCAACGCCAATAGTACCATTACCACCTCCAACCACAACCGCGTCGTAAACCTCAACTTCACAATCTGTCCCACGAGCATCAATGTCATACGCACCATAGATACCAAGGAGTACCAACAATAATAACTGACGAAGTATTAATTCATAACTTCATTGGAGAAACATTCTGCGGCGATTATGTAATCTCTAAAGTCTTAGAGATTATCTAATCTAGCCCTAACCATAAATCAGTTAAGCGAACCAAAATGATAGAAGGAAGAGTACAAACCCTAACAAAAATGGTGTGTGATTAACAAGCTAAACTTGCTTTACCAACAACATCAACAGTACCGTCAGCGTTACCAGCATCGTCAGTACAGTCAACATCCGAATCAACAACACAGATAACATCACAAACTCCGTCAGTTCAAGAATCACTGTGGACATCATTACGAATCAATAACGTGTATATTGTATCAACGAGTTATGAAGAATTAACTCATTCCCTCTCAAGAAATTATATGTATATTATATATATATATATATATATATATATATATATATATATATATATATATATATTTTGAAATAAATCTTTCCGTGCTAAACTATTGTGTGTGAATCTTAACTACTCGGTTAATTCATATTACAAATATGCAATAATGTACGTCCTTCGGCCGCAACTTAACCAGCGTTAACTACAATCTCTGTCGCAATTCAACAAATTCCAATTCATAATAAATCAAGTATATATTTGATTTTACACTTTCATCATCGATGTACCCGAAACTTTTCAGATAACATCATTCGTACTTTGCGAAATTCACAAGAATTCCACGAACCGAACATCATACATCAACAAATAACGAAGTATTGATTCATAATTTCAATGTCATTAAAGAAATACTGCGTAAAAGTTATGTACTTTTTAAAGACTTTAGGGATTATTAAATTCTAGTTTCAACCGTAAATCAAATGAGTTTAATTTAACATTAACTCATTAAATCTTTGTTACATCTGAAGAAAATATACATATATATATTTTCATAAAGACTGTAATAAAATTCCTTTGTACAAAATATTAATTGTGAAAATTTTTTTAACGGGTAGGTAATACCCGAGAGATATATAAATTCACAATTAATATGTTACATTCTTCGAATCTAATTCAGCAAATTATCCATTATACTCGCTACTTTCACAACAATATACATTCTTTTATAGAAATCAAAACAACCATACTCATTCAAAATTTAATTACATATTCTGATTTTGAAATCTCAAAATTCAACTCGAGATATGACCAAAATCATCACTCTTAGATCCTTACATCTTTCACAAGCTATATTTTGACTTCAAAACTGTGTTAGAACATTAAATGTATGTTAACGATTACAATCTGTGTTCAAACCCTTCGAAAATTTCTAAAGACACTTCGAATGATGAGCAATCGAGATGATGATCCAACCACATGTTACCCACAGTTATGTACCCGAAAAACTCTTGAAACCAAAGTAAAAGTTTAAACAACGTATCCGCGTCAGATTCTTTGGCATTTATTAGCAAAAATAACTTTGCGACTCCTATTCAAAGTAGCCAGTTTTGTCACAGCTCCAGCAAGTCAACTTCGACTTTTCAGTCAGACTAACCTTATTATAACCTTGAGATATACACCATCGTTACCAGGGAACCTTTTACATTCCAACACATTATTAGCAGATGTACCAACAACTTCATTACCCTTTGACTTTAGCCTCTCCAAAAAGTCATTATAATTATTTATTGAAACCCCATCATTTACTCATTCGCATCTTGTAATGAGAATTGCCATACGAATCATTGGGAATTAGCAATCAGTATTTTGAAATCTCGCAGCATGTCTACGCCAACAGTTATATGTGTATATATAACGTCTATCTTCTGGACTTAATTTGAATGTGAAGTTTCTGAAAAACACTCCGAACTAAGAATTGGTTCTCCGAAAATGGAAAAAATGCTGATGAAGCAGCAAAAACTAAAAACGACTTTAAACGGTAAAAGCTGAATGATAATGATGAAGTGTGCTGGCAAAGCGCAGAAAAAGAGAAGTTTTGGAACTGGAAAACGGATTGAGCAAAGTAGGAAGGAGGCTTTGGACAAATTACAAAGACTGAACCTGACTTCAAAGGATCCAAATGATTCAGTACCTGCTGAAGTCATTAACGAATACCTCGCTCCTGACTCTAAACCCCTGCGGACAATATTCTTCATCATCCTCTGATATTAGAAATTCTAAAATATCATCATATCTTTCATTATAAATATCCTCCATATTTCTGAAGATATTTTCTTAATTTTTCTTATTTGAAATCATTTACCTCTTTGCGCTATCTGTATTACATCATAAAAGAAACTATTTTAGTTTCTAAATTCTGAAACATTCAAGTTTAAAATAGGAATATTTTGAAGTAGTGTTGGGAACTGAAGCATGAATTAGTATAATATAATGACACTTGATCAACGTGATTATATTACAGTAAGTCATGCTGAGTTTCTAAAAGGAACGTGATGATTCACAGATCATAATATCATCATGTGCCATGTTATACGACTCTTGTATTCTATTTAACCTCTAAAATATCAAGAAAATATTTCTTGATGATTCGGCCTTTTCCAAGGTATTCTAGTAATTTGACAAGTCAAGATCGTGCCATCACAATTTCATTCCTAGAACATTAACAATGTTCATTCTGAAATTCATATCTGTGAATTCTGGACCATTACAAGCGGTGCTTAATCGCAAGAAGAAGAAACAAAAGGACAAAACTCCGAACTAAAAATTGGGGTATAAATTGCAGCAAATAAAAGAGAGCATTAACTGTTAATTATAATGATTATAGAAGACAGAAGCAGAGACTTTGAAATATAAGGGAACATATAAAGCCCAACGATAAACTAGAAATTATAAACTATATATATCGATGCATATAGCAATATAAAGACAAGGGAGAACTAGAAACACTATAAACCCAAGAGTATAGTAGAAGTAAATAGATTCTTCCGGCGGTAGATGAAAAAGAAGAATGATCGATATGAAAGTTAGAAGTATATCGAGAATCAGAACTGGATGGAGCATATTTATGAATACTTTAAAATATGAGTTGAGGGGGAAAGAATAGAAGGTGATGAAACAAGACTAGGAACTTAGAAATCAACAGATTTAACTCACACAATGGCGGAATAAGTGAATCAAACCCTCTAGTGAATAGGTTAATTTTTTTTTTGATTAATTTAGTCAAACCACAACTAAATCAAGTGTGATTAGATCAACACCTAGAGCTATTATTCACCACCTGGGTGATTTGGACTGAGAGAAAATTGGAGGAGCTCACTAGATCGGAGTGTGTGTAACAAATGAGAGGCTTAACCTAAAATTGAAGAACATAAGACTTTATATACCCCTGTTGTTGACTCACCCATACGATTCATTCATCACACGTACGAGTTGGCTTCATCAGCCGTACGGGTGATCACTCACTCGTGTCTTCTTATTTAGATTGTAATTGCGACTTAGCTCAGCATCAGCCGTACGTATAAGCCTGTCAGCTGTACTAGTGAGGCTTTACTCGTACGTCTGACTAAGTCTAACATAGTCAAACATCTAAATCTCATTCCTGCAGTTCCCGTAACCACATACAAACACGTATAGGATAATAACGAGCAATCATGGTGGCCTGTAAACTGTTGTACCTACAATGGACGTGGGTAGATGTCTAGGGACTTGCATAAAATGCATCAACAGAAGGTGTGAGTTGTAAGGAAACGAAGGAGGTGAATTTATAAGAAAATCTCTGACAGAACAATTAAAATGGACGATCGCATTTAAAGCGGATCCTAATTCCCTTGATTACCGGAGAGTCAAATCTTATTAAGAAGATTTTCTTCAAATCCCTTGAAATCTGGGAATCAATCATATCTACGTCAAATGATAAGATGAATCTACACTTACTCATTTCACTCTTCTATGTTAGCTTCATTCGTACTCTTCATATAAATGGATTGTTTATCCAAATTATTCGATGATGATAAAACTCTAATTTTCAGCCCGCATGCATCATAAAAACATACTTATTATCATTCACGACCTTTCCACTCAAATTTCGGGACGAAATTTCTTTAACGGGTAGGTACTGTGACAACCCGGAAATTTCCAACCAAATTTAAACTTTAATCTTTATATGTTTCCGACACGATAAACAATATTTGTTAAGTTAAATTTCAAGAATTTTAAACTATGTTCATACATTCATTCAACTTCGACCAAGTTTCAACGATTCACGAACCATTAAACGAATATGATTATATATGTATATGTGTATATATATTATAACTTGAAACGTAAACAAAATATTAGATTAAATACTTTATATGATTGTATCTGTTTCAAAATGTTTATCAATGGAATTAGAAGATAAGATCAAATGATTGAATTATCAGATATATTGAATTATGATTACAAGTCTCTGTTGAAAGGCCCACGTTGATTTGAGAAATCTTTCCATTTTAACAATATTCAGAAAATGGTAAAGTGATTTATAAATAAGAACAAATTATCAATCATTGAGAACTAGACAAAGGATAGTGGAAGATTGAATCTCATAAAGACTCGATTGATCTATTTAGTTTTAAACGTACAAAAACGTTTTCAGTTTAAAAAGAACTTTATTATTAAAACGTATATAACTTTTATAAATATCTAGAACCATTTTTGACAACTCATTACTTAACTAGTATGATAAAGATAACGATATTTATATTTTATTTTATATATATAACGATTTAAATTAATATTATATATATTTATACGCGTATTATACGTACATAGTTTTATACTTTTACTATACTTAAACTTTACCTTTACTTTATTTTTACTTTACTTTAACTTTAATAATTCATACTTTAATAATTCACTTTAATAATTCATACTTTAATAATTCACTTTAATAATTCATACTTTAATAATTCACTTTAATAATTCATACTTTAATAATTCACTTTAATAATTCAAAAATCTATTATAAATAGAATTCAATAGGTTTCATTATTTCATAGAAACTTGAAAATATTTTTCTCTAAACTCTCTCAATCGATTTACATATATATATTTACTCCGTATTATTTCAAGATATTATTAGTATATATAAAATATTACGACGGAGTGCTGTCCGAGTGATTTCGAAATTGTTTTTCAAGTGGGATAGGATTAAGGAAATTATGGGTTATAGCTATGGAGGTGATTGAGTATGGTTCATGGGTATGCTCATGAGGTCAATATAGTGTTTATCATTTCCGTTGCGTCTACGTACCTTTCCTGCAATATTGAATCTCAATATTGATACGTGAGTACTCATAATTTAACTTTTACATACTAATAGTGTATCCCTGACTAGTGCTCGAGTATTTAGGATTATGCATGTTTGTATTTTTAATATTGCCCTTAGACAGGTTAGGTTGAATGTTGAATTAGTTACACTTGCGGTTGAGATAAGGTATAAGATATGCATGTCCTTGGAAAGCTAGCGAAAAATTAAGAACTTTTCCTTTAGATATCAAATGGTTTCGATGAACGGATTAGAAGTTATAATCAATTGAATTTTCGATATTTTTATTAAAAATGATTATTATTATCGTCATTTTTATCGTCGTTCTAGTTTTATCTTATTATTATGATTATTATTATCTTTATCAATAAAAGGGATTTATCATTAAAAATTGTTATTTTTTTTATTATTACTATCGTTATTATCGTTAAAGTTATAATTAGTATTATTATTATTATCCAATTATTATTATTATTATTATTATTATTATTATTATTATTATTATTATTATTATTATTATTATTATTATTATTATTATTATTATTATTAGTATTATTATTATTATTATCGTTATTAATATATATCATTATTTAAAAATGGTTATTGTTATTGTTATTATTATTATTACTATATTATCATTAAGATAATTATTAGTATTATCGTTAATAATGTTATAGTAACTATCATTATTAATATTAGTGTATTTAAAACAAATATTTGTAACACCTAATTATTTTGATTACTATTATTATCATTATTATGAACACGATATAAAAGACGATTAAAAGCTATTAAACTAAACGATTCGGAAATAATGAGTAAGAGTATCATGACGAAATTAAAATATTATAAGATATTGATTTAGATAAAATTATCGTTCTTATTATTTTTATCATTACTATTATTATTAAAAGTATCGTTAGTATTAAAACTATCATTTTAACAAAAATTATCATTTTAATAGAAATGTCATTGTTACTATAAAATATCATTATTATTATTATTTTAAATAGAATTATTATTTTAAAGATATTATTAAAAATTATCGTAAATATTAAAGTTATCATAATTAGAATTATCGTTTTATCATAATGTCATCTTAGTAATTATAAATATTGATATTTTTATAATAATAATTATTATTACAAAATAATACAACTTTTACTTACTATCATTATAGATATTATTTTATCAAATAAATATGTGATACAAACATATTTTACTACGTGTAATAACTTACTTTAATAATACCTATCATATTATCTTTATGATATTAAATGAACCCTATAAATTTTATTACTTAATATATATAAAAGTATATTTTATTATATAAATTTAATATAAAAGTTTATTTATTAATAAATAAATTATATTATTTACTCTAATAAATCTTTTAAAAATATTTAAAAATATAAAACGACGATATTTAAACTATATATTAATCATGTATAGATTTTTGGAAATTATTTTGAGTCAAATTTACTTTTGTTGACTTTTGCATATTAGTCTCGAGCATTAGGATTGTGGTACACTATGACTTAACCTAATTTGTTAGACAAATATTGACCAACACATAAATATATATAATTAATTTAGGTTCGTGAATCCGAGGTCAACCTTGCACTTGTTCAATGACGTTATATGTATTTTTACTACGAAATACAGTATGGTGAGTTTCATTTGCCTTTTTACCCTTTATATTTTTGGGACTGAGAATACATGCGCTTTTATAAATGTTTGACGAAATAGACACAAGTAATTGAAACTACATTCTATGGTTGAATTATCGAAATCGAATATGCCCCTTTTTATTAAAGTCTGGTAATCTAAGAATTAGGGAACAAACACCCTAATTGACGCGAATCCTAAAGATAGATCTATTGGGCCTAACAAACCCCATCCAAAGAACCGGATGCTTTAGTACTTCGAAATTTATATCATGTCCGAAGGAGGATCCCGGAATGATAGGGGATATTCTTATATGTATCTAGTTAATGTCGGTTACCAGGTGTTCACCATATGAATGATTATTTTTGTCTCTATGCATGGGACGTATGTTTATGAGAAATAGAAATATGAAATTCTTGTGGTCTATTAAAATGATGGAAATAAATGATTATGATAAACTAATGAACTCACCAACCTTTTGGTTGACACTTTAAAGCATGTTTATTCTCAGGTGTTAAAGAAATCTTCCGCTGTGCATTTGCTCATTTTAAAGATATTACTTGGAGTCTTTCATAGCATATTTCGAAGAACGTTGCATTCGAGTCATTGAGTTCATCAAAGATTATTATTAAATCAATTTATAGTTGGATAGTGGATATTATGAAATGGTATGCATGCCTGTCAATTTTCGATGTAAAGAAAGATTGTCTTTTAAAAACGAATGCAATGTTTGTAAAATGTATCATATAGAGGTCAAATACCTCGCAATGTAATCAATTATTGTGAATCGTTTATAATGTATATGAACGGGTCCTTTCACATGTGAGTCACCTAACACATGTGAGAACCATCATTTGGCAACTAGCATGAAATATCTCATAAAATTACAAAAATATGAGTAATCATTCATGACTTATTTACATGAAAACAAAATTACATATCCTTTATATCTAATCCATACACCAACGACCAAAAACACCTACAAACACTTTCATTCTTCAATTTTCTTCATCTAATTGATCTCTCTCAAGTTCTATCTTCAAGTTCTAAGTGTTCTTCATAAATTCTACAAGTTCTAGTTTCATAAAATCAAGAATACTTCCAAGTTTGCTAGCTTACTTCCAATCTTGTAGAGTGATCATCCAACCTCAAGAAATCTTTCTTATTTACAATAAGATATCTTTCTAATATAAGGTAATACTCATATTCAAACTTTGATTCAATTTCTATAACTATAACAATCTTATTTCGAGTGAAAATCTTACTTGAACTGTTTTCGTGTCATGATTCTGCTTCGAGAACTTTCAAGCCATCCAAGGATCCTTTGAAGCTAGATCCATTTTTCTCATTTCCAGTAGCGTTATCCAGAAAACTTGAGTTAGTAATGATGTTCATAACATCATTCGATTCATACATATAAAGCTATCTTATTCGAAGGTTTAAACTTGTAATCACTAGAACATAGTTTAGTTAATTCTAAACTTGTTCACAAACAAAAGTTAATCCTTCTAACTTGACTTTTAAAATCAACTAAACACATGTTCTATATCTATATGATATGCTAACTTAATGATTTAAAACCTGGAAACACGAAAAACACCGTAAAATCGGATTTACGCCGTCGTAGTAACACCGCGGGCTGTTTTGGGTTAGTTAATTAAAAACTATGATAAACTTTGATTTAAAAGTTGTTCTTCTGGGAAAATGATTTTTATTATGAACATGAAACTATAACCAAAAATCATGGTTAAACTCAAAGTGGAAGTATGTTTTTCAAAATGGTCATCAAGACGTCGTTCTTTCGACTGAAATGACTACCTCTTACAAAAACGACTTGTAACTTATATTTCCGACTATAAACCTATACTCTTTCTGTTTAGATTCATAAAATAGAGTTCAATATGAAACCATATCAATTTGATTCACTCAAAACGGATTTAAAACGAAGAAGTTATGGGTAAAACAAGATTGGATAATTTTTCTTGTTATAGCTACGTGAAAATTGGTAACAAATCTATATTAATCATATCCTAGCTAACTTATATTGTATTATACATGTATTCTAATATATTATGTAATCTTGGGATACCATAGACACGTATGCAAATGTTTTGACATATCATATCGACCCATGTGTATATATTATTTGGAACAACCATAGACACTCTATATGCAGTAATGTGGGAGTTAGCTATACAGGGTTGAGGTTGATTCCAAAAATATGTATACTTTGAGTTGTGATCTAGCCTGAGACGTGTATACACTGGGTCGTGGATTGATTTAAGATAATATATATCAATTTTTTTTCTGTACATCTAACCTTGGACAACTAGTTGTAGGTTACTAACGAGGACATCTGACTTAATGAACTTAAAACATCAAAATGTATTAAAATGGTTGTAAATATATTTTGAACATACTTTGATATATATGTACATATTTGTTATAGGTTCGTGAATCGACCAGTGGCCAAGTCTTACTTCCCGACGAAGTAAAAATCTGTGAAAGTGAGTTATAGTCCCACTTTTAAAATCTAATATTTTTGGGATGAGAATACATGCAGGTTTTATAAATGATTTACAAAATAGACACAAGTACGTGAAACTACATTCTATGGTTGAATTATCGAAATCGAATATGCCTCTTTTTATTAAGTCTGGTAATCTAAGAATTAGGGAACAGACACCCTAATTGACGCGAATCCTAAAGATAGATCTATTGGGCCTAACAAACCCCATCCAAAGTACCGGATGCTTTAGTACTTCGAAATTTATATCATATCTGAAGGGTGTCCTGGAATGATGGGGATATTCTTATATATGCATCTTGTTAATGTCGGTTACCAGGTGTTCACCATATGAATGATTTTTATCTCTATGTATGGGATGTATATTAAAATATGAAATCTTGTGGTCTATTATTACGATTTGATATATATATATATATATATATATATATATATATATATATATATATATATATAGGTTAAACCTATAACTCACCAACATTTTTTGTTGACGTTTTAAGCATGTTTATTCTCAGGTGATTATTAAGAGCTTCCACTGTCGCATACTTAAATAAGGACAAGATTTGGAGTCCATGCTTGTATGATATTGTGTAAAAACTGCATTCAAGAAACTTATTTCGTTGTAACATATTTGTATTATAAACCATTATGTAATAGTCGTGTGTAAACAGGATATTTTAGATTATCATTATTTGATAATCTACGTAAAGCTTTTTAAACCTTTATTGATGAAATAAAGGTTATGGTTTGTTTTAAAATGAATGCAGTCTTTGAAAAACGTCTCATATAGAGGTCAAAACCTCGCAACGAAATCAATTAATATGGAACGTTTTTAATCAATAAGAACATGACATTTCACTTTAACCCTCTTGAATTTAAAATTTTTCTGATTTCATGTAACGAGGGCGATACATGAACTCAAATGTGGGGAGGAAGTTATAAATTCTTTCGGGTTTTTGATTTTGGTTAAAAAGGCTTAAAATGGTGAAATTTTTTAAACTTTTATCTTCATAAATTCAAATTTTGTTTAAAATTTGCAGATTTTAAAACTAGGTGTATACACCGAAATTATTATCACAAAACAAATTAAGAAACAACCAAATGATTGAATTTATTTTGTTAAAAATCATAAAACTAGTAGTCATATAAAAGATATAATCATCATGCTATACCACATTCTGAATGAAAAAGAATCATCAAGTAATTTGTTGTTCTAACAATCTAATCCAATGCTCATCTATGTAATGATTGTGAAGGAAGTCAAGTCTTCCAATATGACACACTTGCTAACTTATGTTAGAAGATGTAGTCCAGAACAGCTGTAGGTTGACAAAAAATCTTGAAAAGTCATCTCTATCATCGGCTGGAAATCCACCTCACCTCAGCATCAAACATGGTTTTTGGTAGTCAGACTTATCCTAACTATGAGATGGATCTATCTCGTACAATGGGGGGCACATTGCAAATTAGCTTTTAAGACTAATGAATCTAATCCCCAGATGGATGATCTCCGGAAAGATCAACCTCATCTATGTTGACTGCGACCAACATACATATGCTACAACAAATTGAGGTGTGCAAACTCATGGTTCACCGATGATATTTGGACATGATATAGTTTCGTCTAAAAACTTATGCTATTTTATGAACTATATTGTGTAAAACCATTTTTAGGACATCCGGTTTCAAGTTCCGTGATACTTCAATCATGGGGGCGAGTAGCTTGCTAAGCGCCGACTGAGGCTTCGGTTTTCAGTTACCCTCAACCGGACTTTGAGGTTAAAACCGGAAAACTTGTTAGTGTAAAAACTAACATGTCTAATTTTCAAAATATAAAAGGTTTTTCGAAAAGGTCCCAATTTCCCTAAGGATCCAAATTTTTAAGAAATGTGGACTTTAAAATCACCTTTCGACTTTGGTGTGATTTCATTTCGTGTGTGTACTCAAAAGGTGTGTGTATACTCAAAACGCGTGAGTTTGATTCGTGTGTGAAATAAAAAGTGTGAGTGTGTATATATTGTGACCCGAGTGTGTGTTCCATATAGCGTGAGTTATTGTGTTCCAAAATAACTTGTGTATCTTGTGTACTATATCGAGTGAGTGTGATTCCCATTTTTGTATTCTCAATTAAATAAGTGTGTTTACTGTAGTAAATTTTGATTTCTTGTAAGTCTTGCTTGAGGACAAGCAAGGTTTAAGTGTGGGGATTTTGATAACGCCAAAATTATACATGTTTATTGCCGTTATTTCGATCCAAAGTTGTTCCATTTGCATGTAATTATTGTACGTATGTATTGTAATTCGTGTATATTTGTAAAAGTCCGTTGTGAATGGATAAATAAAGACCAACAGCAAAAACAGAGTTAAAACGAAGATTGAATGCGTAAAACAGCCCGAAACCACTAAAACAGGTCCAAATGCGGCGCATCTCTCTTAGATGCGGCGCATCTCTGCACCAAATAACTCCCGACAGTTTCAGATGCAGGACCAAAACAGCCTCAGATGCGGCGCATCTGAGAGGGATGCGGCACATCCAAGCTAGATGCGGCGCATCTGTTACAGATGCGGCGTATCTGCTCCCCTGCCGACAGTTCTGAGTGCAGAATCGAGCTGGAATCTACTGAACGTAAAGAGATGCGGCGCATCCCAAAGAGATGCGGCGCATCTGGTCAATTTCTGGCCATTTTACCTAACTTTTGAGCCTATTTAATGGAGCCTTTGGTTACATACTTGAGAAGCCTTCACTACTAAGATTTCCCTCAGTTCTAATATGATTTTCAAGGTTCAAGGAAGGCTACAAGTCAATCTCCACTCTTTCAACATCAAGATTAAGCTTGGATCATTCATCACTATTGGTATTATTGTTCTAAATCTTTTAAACATGAATTCAACTTGTATTTACTGTTCCATTAGTTCTACTATGATTATGTTAGGCTAAAATCCTTGTGTGTTTGCTTCAATGTAAGATTTATGGCTTGGAATTGTTCTATACTTTGATGTTATGCTAGTTATACATATGTTTGATTGATTAAATTATCTAGTTCAACCGTAAGAACCATTGTTATGCTTGTTTAGTTCATTACTTCAATTATATAGATTGCAAACCTATTAATGTGAGTTAACTAGGAAAACAATCTATACTTCAATACACTTAGTAATCTAGACGATTAGATACATAAACTTAAGTGCTTTTGTTATGTGTTTAATTCGGTAATTGAATAAGTTCCAAAGCAACATAGTTATGAAATTACCTCAAGTGATTGTTGTAATTTAGGTTTCACGTGAGTTTAACTGGGTTGGATCTAGTTAGTTAATCAATCTAAATCACCATGTTCTTTCAAAAGATCCATTGTTGTAATCATCCTTGTATCCTAGTTCAATTATGTAAGTTATGACTTGATTTATGTGAGTTTATCAAAGAACATAGCTTATACTTCAACACCTAGTGATCTAGCCACCTATATGTGAGTATAGGATGTTAATTGAACGATATTTAGGATATACAATCATGTAGTTTACTTAGATTGATCTTAGTAAACTAGGTTTTATGTGAATTCAACCACGAAAGAATCTTGTTGATTAAACATAGCTCTTAAGTTTATAGAAATTGTGAAATTGATATAAACTGCTCTTTTGTAACTATCACATAACGATTTTAATTATAAAAGAACAATCCCTGTCATTTATCAAGCATAGAAATAAACACCGCATTCTCATTCTTGTTATTCATTATATTTATTTACTGTTTCGTTAAATGAAAATACAAGTTCAAACACAAACCCCCCCCCCCCCTTTTAGAATAATTAATCGTTGTTAAAGTCCTTAAAACAAACTTTTCCCTGTGGATCGAACTGGTCAATTTACTTCCTAGTTACTGCATGATCCGGTTTTAGTTTCATGTATTATGTGTTAATTATTAAGCATATTGTCTACATTTTAAAGGTTACGTCTTGACACATCAGTATCAGAGGGGTGGTCTTAGCGAACCAGGTCTTGCATTAGTGTGTCTAACTGATAGTTGTTTAGATGCATTAGTGAGTCTGGACTTCGACCGTGTCTGCATGTCAAAAATTTTGCTTATCATTTCGTGTCGAAAATTACCTGCTTATCAATCTTAGAGAATCACTTGCTTATCATTCTTAGTCTAGACACATCATACTGCAATGATTGCATGAATAGTGTATAGACAAAATTCATATCTTAGCGTATCTGCTAATTCATATCTTAGCGTATCTGTTACTGTAAGATTTACCTGACAAATTCCGTAAATTTCTCCGTAATCTACGAAATCTTTTGCTCTATATATATATATATATATATATATATATATATATATATATATATATATATATATATATATATATATATATATATATATATATATATATATATATATATATATATATATATATATATATATATAGATATTCTATATATTTAGAATACCACCTGGTAGCCGGAAATCATATCCTATCGAAAAAGAAAAAAAAATCCTTTACTCAATCGTACGAAATGGAACTCGTCACTAGTTCAAATTCTTCGAAACCCGATAGCTATTCCGACATGGATGTTCACCTATGCTTCGAAAGCAGCGTCACCAGAATAAATCAACCAATCATCCATCCCCAATTCATCTAATGGGTTCGTAGTCAACTTATTCAATGGAGACGTGAAGAAGGCGATCCTTTTCACCAACCTGCATTCTTGGTGAAGAACCTGAAACACTTACCGGCGAACCTATTCGTAATACCATTTTCTCTCTCATTTCCAGAGTATCTCGACACGATTATATTCTATCCATAATTCTAAACCTTACTCATCCGCTCGTTCCGACCGACAATCATCCCGGAATAATGGAAGAAGTCAACGAGCTTCACGCTCGAGTAATCAATTTGGAGAATATGGTGCAAAACCTACCAGCTTCAGCAACAGCACCGGCAATACCACCAACAACAATATCCGCAGCACAAGCCTCAACACTACACGCCTCAAACTTACAGCCTGTACCTCTAGCATAATCATCATACTACATGATGTCCTACATCGATTATCTTCGTTCTATACGACGTTCTACATCATTTATCTTCATTCGACATGGCGATTAAGTAATCTCTAATGTTTTAGAGATTATATATTCTAGTTCTAAAATAAAAAAAAATAAAAATCAAATGAGGTCAATATCCTATTGACTCATTAAATTCATGATTACATTTGAAGAAAATATATATGTACATATATTTTCATAATAATGGTAATTAAAAATTATTCTGTACAAACTGTTAATGGTGAAAATATTTTAACGGGTAGGTAATACCCGAGGAATATTTAGATTTCACATTAATAAGTTACACTGTACATTCTTCGAAGCTGATTCAATAGTCATTTACTATCATACTTACATTCACCGATATACGAATCCGTTCACCACAGAATAACTATTTTCATTCAATTTCATATTTAGATTTTGAGCTATCAGAATCCAACAAGTGGCATAATGAAGAAAACATTTGACAAAATAAAATTTGTTAGAAATAGACAAATTAACTATGAGGAATTTTGTTAAGAATCCACGCTAACTGTTCCTAGCTAACTGATTACATTTTATTTATCGCAATTTAATTATCGCAATTTATATTCTCGCAATTTTATTTATCGTCATTTAATTTCTGTTATTTATTTTACGCACTTTAAATATCGGGACACGTATACAAGGTTTTGACATATAATATCGACGCATCTATATATATTATTTGGAATAACCATAGACACTCTATATGCAGTAATGCTTGAATTAGCTATACAGGGTTGAGGTTGATTCTACAATAATATATATACTTTGAGTTGTGATTGAGTCTGAGACATGTACACGAGTCACGATACGTATTAATTAATTCGAATATTATAAACTATATATGAATTATTGGATTAGTAACTGTGGACTACTAACTGTGGACTACCAACATTGGACAATTAAAATGAATTAAAATATTGATTATAACATATGAAACTAAATAATTCTTCAAGTTTGCCACTTGATTTCATCTTAAACCTCATTTGTATCTTGATGATTGCAATCCGCGTTCAAACCTTTCATGTTTCTTGAAAATACCTCAATCGAGAGGATGAACCAACCGCACTTCATCTACGGAAGGAAAGATATATGTATATAGTATTGCACCTGAAAAACTCTCGAAAACTGAGTAAGCATTTAACGCGTAGCTGTGCTAATTCCTTTAGCGTTATTATTACCGAAAATAACTTTGCAATTCCTGTTCAAGATAGCCAGTTTTGTCACAGCTCCAGCAAGTCAACTTTGACTTTTCATTCGAAACAACCTTATTATAATCTTGATATATCTGCGTGCTCTTTTATTGTTACCTGGGAAATTTTTATATTCCATCATATTACCAGCAGACGTACCAGCAACCTCGTTGCTCCTTGGCTTAAATCTCTTCGACAAAACACTATATTTATCTATTGAAGTCTTATCATGAACTCATTGACATCTTGTAGCTAGACTTGCCATACCATGTATCGGGAAATCAGCAATCAGTATTTTGAATCTCGTAATGTTTCTACATCAAAAGTTATATATACATATAACATTTATCTCTTAGAATTATGATCTCTCATTCTGAAACTCTGAACAAATCACAAGGACTAAACTTGTACGTTAAGAATCCTGATGATTCTGTTTCTGATGAAATCTTTAGCGAATACCTTTCTCTTTAATTGCTCTAAATCATCGTGAATGAATTTCTTCATCACAATTTGATTCTAAAATTCTAAGATATTATCGTATCTTTCATTATTAATATCCTCAATATTTCTGAAGATATCTTCATAAATATTCTCGTCCGATATTAATTATCTCTTCGCGCTATCTGTATTATATCATAAAAGGAAACTATTTTAGTTTCTATATTCTGTGAACCTTCGAATTTAAAATATGAATGTTTTTGAAGTAGTGTTGGGAACTGATGCATGAGTTAGTATAATATAATGACACTTGATCAACATGATTATATTATAGTAAGTCATGCTGAGTTTCTAATGGAACGTGATGATTCACAGCCCCTACCACCATCATGTGCAATGTTACACGACTCTTACATTATACCTAATCTTCAAACATATCGAGAACATATCTTCCTGATAGTTCTATCTTTTCTCTTGAATTCTGGTAATTTGACAAATCAAGATCGTGCCATTACAATTTCCTTATTAGAACATTAGCCATGTTCATTTGAAACTTCATATCTACAAATTCTGGACCATTATTCGCTTGACTTATGAAACGCCCCGTCCTAATCCATCCGGAAGAAGTCCATATTGATTATAAATGATTCATAATAGTTGATTACATCGCGAGATACTTGACCTCTATATGATACATTTTACAAACATTGCATTCGTTTTTACAAGACAAACTTTCATTTCATCGAAAGTTGACAGATATGCATACCATTTCATAATATCCAAACTATAAATGACCCAGTCCGTCATTTACTTAATAATCTCTAATGAACTTCAATGACTCGAATGCAACGTTTATTGAAATATGTCATGAATGACTTCAAGTAATATCCTTAAAATGAGCTAATGCACAGCGGGAGATTTCTTTCAATACTGAGAATAAACATGCTTTAAAGTGTCAACCAAAAGGTTGGTGAGTTCATTAGTTTAACATAAATAATCATTTCATAATTGTAATAGACCACAAGATTTCATATTTCCATTTCTCATAAACATACGTCCCATGCATAGAGACAAAAATATCATTCATATAAGAATATCCCCATCATTCCGGGATCCTCCTTCAGACATGATATAAATTTCGAAGTACTAAAGGATCCGGTACTTTGGATGGGGCTTGTTGGGCCCGATAGATCTATCTTTAGGATTCGCGTCAATTAGGGTGTCTGTTCCCTAATTCTTAGATTACCAGAATAAAAAGGGGCATATTCGATTTCAATCATTCAACCATATAATGTAGTTTCAATTACTTGTGTCTATTTCGTAAAACAGTTATAAAAGCAGCGCATGTATTCTCAGTCCCAAAAA
The DNA here is from genome assembly GCF_046630445.1 of Rutidosis leptorrhynchoides. Taxonomy (NCBI): domain Eukaryota; kingdom Viridiplantae; phylum Streptophyta; class Magnoliopsida; order Asterales; family Asteraceae; genus Rutidosis; species Rutidosis leptorrhynchoides. The sequence goes on along the minus strand of NC_092337.1, from coordinate 412,947,027 downwards.
TATATATTGCAAAAGCATTTAAAAAGGGAGCAAATGAAACTCACCTAATGTATTTTGTAGTAAAAATACATATGACTATATTGAACAACTGAACAATGCAGGGTTGGCCTCGGATTCACGAACCTATATCATTTGTATATATATATTAAATTATATAATCGTAATCGAATAAATTTATATATATAACTTATTAATGATATTTTTTTAGATTAATAATATATTTATATTTCATATATTCTTTTTATATAAAATAAAGTATTTTTTTATGTTATATGTGTTAAATATATATATATATATATATATATATATATATATATATATATATATATATATATATATATATATATATATATATATATATATATATATATATATATATATATATTTATGTATTTCATTTGTTTATCAAAACGGTAGTTCAAATTATACTCAATTAATATTAGTAAAAATGATGATATTAGCATTAATAATGTACTTATGTTGATAATAACTCTATTAATGATAATAATAATGATATTAATAATAATGCTTGTAAAATAACAATTTTTAGTAAGATTGATAATAATGATAATAAGTTTAATAATAGTAATACTAATAATCATATTAATAATATTATTGATAATATTATTGATACAACATATGTTTTTAATAATAATAACAATAATCATAATCATAATATTAATGATGATAATAATACTAAATTGATAAAATTAGTAATAATAACAATAATAATTATAATCATAATAATATAAATAGTATGGATAATAATAATAATAATAATAATAATATCACTTAATACCTTAGGAGCATAAAAAAAATATAGACTGTCCAGGGTGGGATTCGAACCCGCGACCTCTCGTACAACAAACACCTTGTTAACCATCGATCTGCTTTTTATTTTCTGTTTAACTTCCCAACCTAATTTCCTATAACCCATGCATTCTTTAACTTAACCCAATTTTCCTCAGCCCAAAATGAACTCACGGCCCAATATATAATCTGATCTCGGCCCATCAGCAGTTTCCTAAACCCAAGTAGAATATCACATCCCAACAAGCATGAGATCTTTAGACAGTTGCTTATAAAAAAAATTTGTTGTTGCCCAGTGTCGAACCCCAGACCTCTAGGTAAACCGAAACACCCTCCATCCTCACCATCCCGCTGTTACTTAATTTCCGTTTTGAAACCTTAAACCAACTCTTTTATCTCTAAACTTATTATCATCATTAACTACAATGACTCGATGGTTGTTGAGTATAATCGGCCCTCCCTAGAAAGTAACATGGTTGCCCACCGTCACTTATACTCATCATATCTATACCGACACCTTTTAATAAAGCTTGAGAGTTTAATAAATCAAAAGGAACGTGGGGTATCGGTTTAATCATATCAATAATTACTAAATCATCAACTATCATATTATCACCAACCCCATTAACATTCTTATCCCTATTTCTAAAATAGAAACAAGATTATAAACAGATACTCCGTAACAGTTAGTGTCTTAGGGAATGAAATGGGTTTTGGTTTTAAATAAAAGAAACAAGTGAGTAGCAAGGTTGTTGGTGTTGCAGGTGGGTGCGACTGCCGAGTTCAATCAAGAAGGAGAGTTGGTTGTCGTGTGGTTGCAACAAAGCAGATAGTGATCGGTTTGCAGGCATTGTTTAAATGTTTACCGAAGTAGGAATGAATACAAGTAGTAAGTCCACGTGGGTTGTGTGTTTGTATCGGTTTCGATGGTTGTAGCTAAAAACAAGTAGCAGTCCAAATGGTTGTGTCGTACAATAGCAGTTGTAAACTGAAGCGAAGTGTTTGAGGTCTGATGTTGATCGATCACAATAGAAATAATACAAAAAAAAATAGTGTACTTCGAGTGAGTTTGTTCGGCTAACCTGTAATTTGGTCTGATAGAACAAGAAAGTGTGGATCGAATTAGTAAGTGGGTCTTGATAGATGGTCAATCGAAACTGGAACAGTAGTTTGGATCTGTGGTTGTTAATCGATGATTTGAGTGGTGGTGGTGGATGACGGCTTGGTGATGGTGGGCGTGAGTAGCCGGATGTGGTGGGCAGAAAACATAAGCAATCAAAACAAGGTAATTGTGTTTGGATTGATGAACGATCACTTCTTTATAACATACAAGAGATCGTGACATGATATAATGTTTGGTTTTGCAGTCCTTGTGGAGGCCAAGACCACCATCGTTCTTGAGACGTGATAGAGGAAGAAAAATTTAAGAACTTGAAGAATTACAGTAATCCTTTATGACATACAAGATTAAGATAGATAGAAAGATACTAATAGATGGTGGAGTGGGTATCAATGGTTTAAGGGTGTTTGGCTTTTGCTTCTTTTTCACCTATTTGCACGTTGTATAGATACATATAGATATAACACATATATATCCTAGTGGTATATAATAAATAATGAAATGATAGGTTGACATAAGTGAAAAGAAAACAATAAGCAGTCCAGTATCAATCAATATCAATATCCATTATTAATACGGATGCAAACCATGGGTCTTAGTGCCTAAAAGTTTATATGTATAAGTATATATTATCGATTTAAAACAAACACAGTGATCTTATATCACTCAATCAAGCATAGTAAGATCCATGATTCCACAATTTGAAACAGTTTAGCAGCCTATATTTTTGTGAGATTATACCGACAGTTTTAACAGACTATTAATTCGTACTCCGTTGATGATTCAGTGACGGATAAAAGTTCTCGGAAAAATCTCAAATTTACTTTAATTATCTCTATTTATTTCAGTCGTTATGGTAAAAATAATTGGATATTAATTGTGTAAAATTATTAAATAAAAATTTAATTAATCATTAGCCCCCAACCCCAAGTAAAATATAATAAGTGTTAAAAACTTAACAAATAGATTCTAAATATATAATTAATAAGGCTATAATTTATATAAATCATTTTCGGATCACCGTTCATATTAACTTATTTAATATTCAACGAATGACAAATGGGTGCTACTGATGATTACAAAAAGAATTCGAAACTATATATACTTATTCAATATACTTTATTTATATTTATAGATATGTTTTTAAATAATATTTATTTTATTAATTTCTAACAATTATATCATAAATTATATTTCAAAAAAATATATATATTTATATTTAAATATAAACATATCTATTTACAATTAGCGGTTCGTGAATCGTCGGCAATGGTCGAAGTTACATGAACGTATAAAACAGTTCAAAATTTTTGAGACTCAACCTAACAGACTTTGCTTATTGTGTCAAAGATATTAAATCGTATCGAGAGTTTGGTTTAAAATTAGTCGAAATTTTCCGGGTCACTACAGTACCTACCCGTTAAAGAAATTTCGTCCCGAAATTTGAGTGAGGTCGTCATGGCTAACAATAAAAATGTTTTTATGACGAATATGAGTTGATAAATAGATTTTTATTACCATTTAGTAATAAGGATAAAACAATTTGATTTTGTGAAGAGTACGAGTGAAACTATCACCAAAGGGTGAAATGAGTAGGTATAGATTCGTCATATCTTTTGACGTAGATCGGATTGATTTCCAAATTCAAAAGATTTTGGAGAAAATCTTCGTAATAAGATTTGATTCTTCGGTAATCGAGGAAATTAGGATCCGCTTTAAAATGCGATCATCTGTCTTGATTGCTCTGTCGGATATTTTACTATAAATCAACCCCCGTCGTTTCCTTACAACTCACACCTTCTATTCTTTCTCCCTTGATTCATATTTTAAAGTATTCGTCAATATGCTCCATCCCATTCTGATCCTTGATATCCTCTTAACTTTCATATCTGTCATTCTTCTCTTTCATCTACTACCGAAGGATTTCATTTACTTCTACTATTATCTTGGGGTTATAGTGTTATTACTTTTCCCGTGCCTTTACGTGGCAATACGTATTGATATGCACGGTTTGTAATTTCTGGGTGGTTGTTGGGTTTTATATCTTCCCTTATTTTTCGGAGCTCTTTGCCTTTTTATTCTCTTCTCGATTCTAAGTCAAGCGAATAATGGTCCAGAATTTGTAGATATGAAATTCGGACTAACCATAGTTAATGTTCTAAGAAGAAAATTGTAATGGCACGATCTTGATTTGGTAAATTACCAGAATATCCGAAAAGATAGAACTATCAAGAATATATGTCCTTAATATGTTTAGGGATTGGGTAGAATGTAAGAGTCGTGTAAATGGCACATGATGATGGTACTGTGAATCATCACGTTTCATTAGAAACTCAACATGAACTACTGTAATATAATCACGTTGATCAAGTGTCATTATATTATACTAACTCATGCATCAGTTCCCAACATTACTTCAATAACATTCTTATTTTAAGCTTGAAAGTTTACCGAATATAGAAACTAACAGTTTCTATATGATGTAACACTGATATCAGGAAGAGATTAATGATTTCAGATAAGAATAGTTATGAAAATATCTTCAGAAATATGAAGGATATTTATAATGAAAGATACGATAATATCTCAGAATATCTAAGATTAGAGGATGATAGAAACTATTGTCTGCAAGGGTTTAGAGTAAGGAGCAAGATATTCACTAAAGACTTTTTAGCAGACATTGAATCATTTGGATTCTTTGAAGTCAAACTTATTCTTTGTGATTTGTCCACGGCTTTCTTAATAGTTTTCGCATAATCTGCTTTTCGGTATTAAATTTTCTATTGAATGTTTCCAATATAATGATACACAGGAAGCACGAAGAGGTATATAATTTCGGACGAGAATATTTATGAAAATATCCTCAGAAATATCGAAGATATTGATGATGATATTTTGGAATTTCTAAGTTCGATGGTTGATGGAGAAAGATTTTCCGCAAGATTTTAACATGACTTCAGAGCAAGATATTCTTTGAAGGTTTCATCAGATCCAGAATTACCTGGATTCTTTGAATATATGGTATGGTCCTTGTATTTGTCCTCGGTCTCCTTCGTGGTTAGCTCAATCCGTTTTCCAGTTCCAACTTTTCTAAGCTTTTCCAACATACTATTCTTTATCATCAAACTTTCGATGATTATGGTCGTTTACAGTTGTCTATGGTTTCTGCTGCTTCATTCAACTTTTTCAACATTCAGAGTATTGATTTGTGACTGAGTGATTTTCGAATTCCAGAAGGAGAGATCATAATTCTAAGAGATAAATGTCATACATATAACTGTTGATGTAGATATGCTGTGAGTTTTCAAAGTACTGATTGCTGATTCCCGGTAATTGGTATGGCAGTTCTCGTTACAAGATACGGATGAGTATATGATAGGGTTTCAATGAATAAATATAATGATTTGTCAGAGAGATTTAAGCCAAGAAGTAACGAGGTTGCTGGTATGTCTGCCGGTAATATGGTGGAATATAAAAGAATTCTTCGGTATCAAAAGGGTAATCGTATATATCAGGATTATAGTAAGGCTACTTCGAATGAAAAGTCGAAGTTGACTTGCTGAAGCTGTGACAAAATTGGCTACCTTGAAAAGGGATCGCAAAGTTATTTTTGCTAATAAATGCCAAAGGATCTGACGCGGCTACGTGTTAAACTTTTACTCAGTTGCCGAGAGTTTCTCAGGTGCATAACTATATGCATAAATCTTTCCTTCCGTAGATGAAGTGCGGTTGATTCATCCTATCGATTGAGGTGTTTTCAAGAATCATGAAAGGTTTGAACGCAGAATGTAATCGTGAAGATACAAATGAGGTTTAAGACGAAATCAAGTGGCAACTTGAAAGAATTGTTTAGTTTTATATGTTATAATCAATATTTTAATTCATTTTAATTGTCCAATGTTATTAGTCCACAGTCGACAGTCCACAGTTGACAGTGCAATAATTCATATATAGTTTAATATATAATATTCGAATTAATTAATACGTGTCGTGACCCGTATACGTCTCAGACTCGATCACAACTCAAATTATATATATTATTGTAGAATCAACCTCAACCCTGTATAGAGAACTCGTTCATTACTGCATATAGAGTGTCTATGGTTATTCCAAATAATATATATAAATGCGTCGATATGATATGTCAAAACCTTGTATACGTGTCCCGATATTTGAAGTGCGTAAAATAAATAACAGAAATTAAATAACGATAAATAAAGTGCATAAAGTAAATAACGAAAATTAAATGATGATAAATAAAATTGCGAGAATGTAAATTTGCGATAATTAAATTGCGGTAAATAAAATGTAACATGGAATTAACAGTTAGCTAGGAACAGTTAGTGATGTTATGCGAGGCGTATATGAAATAGTGTATATTTTACTAGGAAATACTATTAAATACGATACAATTTTACACAAGATATTTATTTATTTATAGAATGGATATACTTAAACCTTGCTACAACACTTATAGGCAGTGTACCTAATCGTACAGTAGTGTAGTTTTTAGTAAGTCCGGTTCGTTCCACAGGGAAAAATCTTTAACCAAAGCTTAACGCTATATAAAAATACAAATATATAAATAAGTAATATTATTATTATTATAAAAGGGGGGGTTTTTACCGTTTAATGACCGGTTTATCGATTTTAAAACTTAGTCGCAGTTAAAACCTAATGTAAAATATTAAAAATAAATACAAGACTTAATTTAAAGCGTAAAGTAAATAACGATAAGGAAATTGCGATAAATAAAAGTGCGATAAAATAAAATTGCGATAATTAAAAAGTACGATAATTAAAAGTGCAATTAAATACAATGACAATAAATAAAAGTGCGATAATTAGAAGTGTAATTAAATGTAAAATAAAGGAAATTAAATATGAAATAAAAGAATTATGCTTATTTAAACTTCCGTAATCATGATGTTTGACGTGTTGATTTTAGTTTTATACCCATGGGTTAATTGTCCTTTGTCCTGGATTATTTAATATGTCCGTCTGGTTTTTGTCCATAACAGTTCATCAGTCATAAATATAAAGTGCGAGTGTCCTCGTCAAATTATCCTTATACCCGAAGTTAAATATTCCAACTAATTGGGGACTTAAACTCTAACAAGGTTTTATTACTTTGTTTAATAATTACACCAGGATATCGACTGCGTGTAACCCAAGGTTTTAATACTTTGTTATCAATTATGCCAAGTGTCCTTGTACATAATTTCACCCTTGTTTTAATAATTCTAATGGCTATTAATCCATGCCCGTGTCTGGTTAAATGAACGATTATTCGTACATATAAATATCCCGCCCATCGTGTCCGATCGAGTGTATATGGTTATTTATAGGGACGTCCAATTGTAAATCTTTATATTAAAATTAACAACCTATCATTTAGTTAAATAAATATAAAGCCCATTAATAGCCCATAGTCTAATTTCCACAAGTGTCGTTCTTTTGTCCAAACCCCAATTATGGCACAAAGCCCAATTACCCAATTTTAGTAATTAGCCCAACATCATGATTACTTTGATTTAAATAAGCATAATAATAACTTAGCTACGAGACATTAAATTAAAAAGGTTGAACATAACTTACAATGATTAAAAATAGCGTAGCTTTACACGGACAAAATTTTGACTTACACCCTTACAACATTCGCTAACATACCTTTATTATTAGAATTAAAATTAAAATTAAAATTAAAATTAAAATTATAATATATATATATATTTTACGTATGAATGAGGAGAAGAAAAAGATGATGTTTTGATGTTCACCAAGCTGCGAATTTTATAGGCATGTGGGCTAGAAAAGTGGCTCATGCGATGGCATGAGCTTTACCCTTCAAGGCCATGCGATCGCATGGCCAGCTGGAGAGGCTCACATGCCTTTGTTTTTTCTGCCGACGGTTTTTAATAATATAATATATAATATATAAATAATTATAAGAATTATTTAAATATTATATTATATTTATGTGCATAGTTGACTTGTAATTTTTAGTCCGTTGCGTCGAGCGTTGAGAGTTGACTCTGGTCCCGGTTCCGGATTTTCAAACGTCCTTGCGTATAATTTAATATCTTGTACTTTGCGTTTCGCGTCTTGTACTCTTGTAATTTTGAGACGTTTCTTATCAATAATTTGAACCTCTTTGATTGTACTTTGTACTTTTGAGCTTTTTGATCGTTTGCGTCTTCAATTCGTCGAATCTGTCTTTTGTCTTCATCTTTTATTATTTAAACGAATATCACTTGTAAATAGGACAATTGCAACTAAAAGCTTGTCTTTCTTGAGGGATAATGCTATGAAATATATGTTCGTTTTTAGCATTATCAAATATTTGCACACTTGAGCGTTGCTTGTCCTCAAGCAATATAGTCTTGAAATACTAGAATCACCTCTTTATTCTTCACACTTTGTACATCAGTGATTTCATTACGGCGGTATAAACAATGGTAGTAACGATATGGTTTACAGTCCCACATGACTATAAAATTTAGATCCTTTAAGGAAATTGGATCTTTATGAAAACATTTGATCTTTATGAAAACATTTGATCTTTTGAAAATTAAATCTAGTTTTTACCCTAGATAAGTTTTCTGGAATAACCCTTCACCGGTATTTGCAAATTCTTTTTGTGGGTTTGGTGGGTTTCAGATTTGAAAACTTTAGCTCAAAACTTGTGGTTTTGTGTCACCCACTTGCTAACCTTGTATTGGGAAAGCAACACGTCCAGTATACTTGCTCCGTATATTACCTTTCGATAAACTACCGTCCGGTTGTAAAGGAAAGCGTTGAACAAGCAACTGTTAAGGCAATGTCCCCTGACATGCTTTTAATTATGGTCTATAACGTGTCGGACGCAATTACTATCCTTTGTAGGAGCAATAGTAAAGCTCACCCTTATAATTTTTCGGTCTGGCACAAGGTCCTGTCTTTGACCATGCTATGCAACCACCGTTCTTACGGTTGACACCCGATTTGGTTCAAGTGACCTAATGGATTATAGGTGAATTCTTAGGATTTTACGTTCAATGGTAATGAACGCATTGAAAATGGGTTTTCATAAAACAAATTAGTTCGTAATTTTGATCAAAATATTTTCTCGTTCAAGCTCGAGTTTAGATATCATTGAATTCCATGAGTTTGTAATTCTCAATCTTTAAGGTCAATCTCTAGGATTGAGTAATATCAGTCTTAAAAGCTGATTTTTGATCTTTAAGGAGATTATCCTTTCTGGGATCTGATTCATTAGTCTTATCAAGCTAATTTGCACGGTGCCCCCCATCATACGAGGCAGATCCTCTCATGGTTAGGATAAGTCTGACCACTTGGCGACCCTGTTTTATGCTGAGGTCCATGAATTTCCTGCTGATTTTAGTGATGACTTTTCTAGATTTTTCGTCAACCTACAGCTGGTCTGGACGACAACTTCATGACCTAAATCAAGAAGCGCGTTTCTTTTTTGGAAGACTTTACTTCCTTTTAATGATGGAATTGATTCATCGTGTAGATCCATCTTTTCTTTCAAATATATTACAGTAAATTGGGTAAAACTGATTATTTTAGTCCAAAACAAAAGTATTTTCAATTATTTGTACAAAAATATGTGATATATGTTTTGAATAACTTGGTAAAAATTTCCCACACTTGGCTTTTATTTTCCTTTCTTTACCTTTTTATTCTCCTCTATTCCATTTTAAATGAATTCTAATATTTTGGGTTGTTTCTTAATTTATGTCCTTTCCGAGGTAACGACAATTTCGGTGTTAACACCTAGTTTTCATCGTTCATAAATATGTATAAACATGATTTTGAATTTATTTAGTTGAAAATTTTGAAAAATTTTACTAAAATTGGGTAGTCAGTATATAAGACTAGGGCTGTTCTTTAGATTCTAATACAACTACTGCGTTACTAGTATTTTTAATGGTAACCAAGTGTTTAAGTCAAAAAAAATTTTAAAATCCGAAAGAATTTAACCCCTTCCCACACTTAAGATCTTGCAATGCCCTCATTTGCAAGAAATCAGTAACAATTTAAATTATTGAGGGTGATTAGCGTAGAAAAATGATTAAATTTTACCAAAGTTTCCAAACATATTGGTGTTTGTTTGCTGAATGATAAATGGTGCATATCATTTGTTCATTCCGTCTTGTTGTTACATCACATTTGTTTTTCGTTTTGTCGTCAAAATTACTAGCTTTTGCTGAACTTAATGCCAGTCTTTGAAAATGCGCTGTTTTACCCTGTTTTGTACAATCGACAATATACATACATACAAATATAAACATGTATGGCAATTTGAAATGGGACTTAATATCCCACTTTCAAATCCTAAATGTGAAATATTAGTACACAATAATAATAAAAATGATTGAAATTTGCATAAATATATCCAATAACATAAGTTTAAACATGAATAATTAAAAAGATAAAAATCATAAAAATAACCAATGGAATTAAATCAGTCTGGATAGGGGTTCCAATTCATCTCGTCAGGTGGATTCCATTGTTGGTTATAGGTGTTCTGATAGGCTTGGTTATAGTCATACCGGTTAAAGGGTGGTCGGATGTCGGGGTTGTGTGGCGGAATATGAGCAGGTCGAGTAGGCACGTAATTATTTGGTACCTGATATGATAGCTGGCTCATGATTTGGTGCTGATGAACTAACCAGCTATCGTGTTGGCGTCGCCTATAATCCTCGTATACTCGCTCGGAGTTCCACTGCTCGTACATACTATGTCTGGCCGCGCTCATCATTGCTTCCTCATCTATACGAACATGGACGTCAAGAATAGCATCTCGTAAGACATCCCTAATGTCTTCTGATGTTATGCGAGGTGTATATAAAATAGCTTTATATTTTACAAGGAAATACTATTAAATACGATACAATTTTACACAAGATATTTATTTATTTATTGAATGGATATACTTAAACCTTGCTACAACACTTATAGGAAGTGTACCTAATCGTACAGTAGTGTAGTTTTTAGTAAGTCTGGTTCGTTCTACAGGGAATCTTTTTTACAAAGCTTAACGCTATATTAGTTTAAATTTATAAAAATACAAATATATATATAAGTAATATTATTATTATAAAGGGAGGTTTTTACCGTTTAATGACCGGTTTGTCGATTTTAAAACTTTAGTTGCAGTTAAAACCAAATGTAAAATATTAAAAAGACTTAATTTAAAGCGTAAAGTAAATAACGATAATGAAATTGCGAATAATAAAAGTGCGATAAAATAAACTTGCGATAATTAAAAAGTATGATAATTAAAAGTGCAATTAAATACAATAACAATAAATAAAAATACGATAATTAGAAGTGCAATTAAATATAAAATAAAGGAAATTAAATATGAAATAAAAGAATTATGCTTATTTAAACTTCCGTAATCATGATGTTTGACGTGTTGATTTTAGTTTTATGCCCATGGGTTAATTGTCCTTTGTCCTGGATTATTTAATATGTCCATACGGATTTGTCCATAATAGTCCATCAGTCATAAATATAAAGAGCGAAAGCCTTCGTCAAATTATTCTTATTTCCGAAGTCAAATATTTCAACTAATTGGGGATTCGAATTGTAACAAGGTTTTAATACTTTGTTTAATGAATACACCAGGTTATCGACTGCGTGTAAACCAAGGTTTTACTACTTTGTTAACAATTACACCAATTACCCTTGAATGTAATTCACCCCTGTTTCAACAAGTCTATTAACTATTAATCCAGTTCCGTGTCCGGTAAAATGAATAATTATTGGTATTTATAGATATCCCGCCCACCGTACCCAGTCAAGCGTATGTGGTTATATATAAATACGTCTAATTATAAGTTTGTATATTAAATTAACAAGGTATTGTTTAGTTAATATAAAACCCATTAATAGCCCATAGTCTAATTTCCACAAGTGTCGTTCTTTTATTCAAACCCCAATTATGGTACAAGGCCCAATTACCCAATTTTAGTAATTAGCTCAACATCATGATTACTTCGGATTAAATAAGCATAATAATAACTTAGCTACGAGACATTAAATTAAAAAGGTTGAACATAACTTACAATGATTAAAAATAGCGTAGCGTTACACGGACAGAATTTCGACTTACACCCTTACAACATTCGCTAACATACCCTTATTATTAGGATTAAAATTAAAATTAAAATATAAATTATAAATATAAATATTACGTATAGATATAGAGAGATTGATATATTGGATGGTTTTTGCGATCAAACTGCGTTTGCTTTTATAGGGAATTGAGTCCAGGGGAACTCCGCGACTCGCGGCATTTTTTGCCTTCAAACTCCGCGAGTCGCGGAGTTTGAAATTCCAGCTCACCAGCTTTGGCTTCTTTCTTGCCGACGATTTTAAATATTAATATAATATATATATAATTTTTAAGAATTATTTATATATTATATTATATTCATGTGCATAGTTGACTTGTAATTTTTAGTCCGTTGCGTCGAGCGTTGAGAGTTGACTCTGGTCCCGGTTCCAGATTTTCGAACGTCCTTGCGTACAATTTAATATCTTGTACTTTGCGTTTTGAATCTTGTACTCTTGTAATTTCGAGACGTTTCTTATCAATAATTGGAACCTCTTTGATTGTATTTTGTACTTTTGAGCTTTTTGATCGTTTGCGTCTTTAATTCGTCGAATCTGTCTTTTGTCTTCACCTTTTAATATTTAAACGAATATCACTTGTAAATAGAATAATTGCAACTAAAAGCTTGTCTTTCTTTGGGAATAATGCTATGAAATATATGTTCGTTTTTAGCATTATCAAATATTCCCACACTTGAGCGTTGCTTGTCCTCAAGCAATATAGTCTTGAAATACTAGAATCACTTCTTTATTCTTCACACTTTGTACATCAGTGATTTCTATACGGCGGTATAAACAATGGTAGTAACAATATGGTTTACAGTTCCACATGACTATAAAAATTTAGATCCATTAAGGAAATTGGATCTTTATGAAAACATTTGCTCTTTTGAAAATTAAATCTAGTTTTTACCCTAGATAAGTTTTCCGGAATAACCCTTCACCGGTATTTGCAAATTCTTTTTGTGGGTTTTGTGGGTTTCAGATTTGAAAATTTTTGCTCAAAACTTATGGTTTTGTGTCACCCACTTGCTAACCTTGTATTAGGAAAGCAACACGTCCAGTTTACTTGTCCCGTATATTACCTTTCGGTAAACTACCGTCCGGTTGTAAAGGAAAGCGATGAACAAGCAACTGTTAAGGCAATGTCCCGTGACTTGCTTTTGATTATGGTCTATAACGTGTCGGACGCAATTACTATCCTTTGTAGGAGCAATAGTAAAGCTCACCCTATGATTTTTCGGTCTGGCACAAGGTCCTGTCTTCGACCATGCTATGCAACCACCGTTCTTACGGTTGACACCCGATTTGGTTCAGGTGACCTAATGAATTCCAGGTGAATTCCTAGGATTTTACGTTCAATGGTAATGAACGCATTGAAAATAGGTTTTCAGAAAACAAATCGGTTTGTAATTTTGATCAAAATATTTTCTCGTTCAAGCTCGAGTTTAGATATCATTGAATTCCATGAGTTTGTAATTCTCAATCTTTAAGGTCAATCTCAAGGATTGAGTAATATCAGGCTTAAAAGCTGATTTTTGATCTTTTAAGGAGATTATCCTTTCTGGGGATCTGATTTATTAGTCTTATCAAGCTAATTTGCACGGTGCCCCCCCATTGTACGAGATAAATCCTTCTCATGGTTAGGATAAATCTGGCCACTTGGCGACCCTGTTTTATGCTGAGGTCCGTGGATTTCCTGCTGATTTTAGTGATGACTTTTCTAGATTTTTCGTCAACCTACAGCTGGTCTGGACGACAACTTCCTGACCTAAATCAAGAAGCGCGTTTCTTTTCCGGAAGACTTTACTTCCTTTTAATGATGGAATTGATTCATCGTGTAGATACATCTCTTCTTTTCTTTCATCTTGTAAAATAGTTTAGTTTAGTCCAAAGCAAAAGTATTTTCAGTTATTTGTTACAGAAATATGTGACATATGTTTAAGATAAATTGGTAATTTTTTCCACACTTGGCTTTATTTTCCTTTTTATTGTCCTCTATTCCATTTTAAATGAATTCTAACATTTTGATTTGTTTCTCAATTTATATCCTTTCCAAGGTAACAATAATTTCGGTGTTAACACCTAGTTTTATCATTCATAAATATGTATAAACATGATTTTGAGTTCATTTAGTTGAAAATTTTTTAAAAATTTTACTAGAATTGGGTAGTCAGTATATAAGACTAGGGCTGTTCTTTATTATCAGAGAGCACTAGATTCTAATACAACTACTGCTTTACTAGTATTTTTAATGGTAACCAAGTGTTTAAGATAAAAATTTTAAAATCCGAAAGAATTTAACCCCTTCCCACACTTAAGATCTTGCAATGCCCTCATTTGCAAGAGATCAGTAACAATTTAAATTATTGAGGGTGATTTGTGTGAAAATGATTAAATTTTACCAAAGTTTCCAAACATATTTGTGTTTGTGTTGAATGATAAATGGTGCACATCATTTGTTCATTCCGTCTTGTTGTTATATCACATTTATTTTGCATCTTGTCGTCAAAATTAGTTGCTTTTGCTGAACTTAATGCCAGTCTTTGAAAATGCGTTGTTTTACCCTGTTGTGTACATAAGATAAACTGCAAACATATATACATATTTTTGAAGTTTGGTATATTACCCCACATTCAAAAATTATTGAAATCTAAGAATAAAAGTTAGAAAATTATAAAAACTATTACAATATTAACATAAGTATTAAACGTATCAACATTACAAATTACAAAATAAATAAAACTAAGTAGACTAGGGATGATACTGATACCAGTAGGGGTTCCATGCATAACCATAGGTGCTATAAAATGCTTCGGCTGGGTTATACGTAGGATACGGTGGTTGGATCTCTATAGACCAGGGAGGGAATATGGGCGATGGAGTAGGAATATAGTTTCTACCTATATGTTGGCAATAAGCTATGATTTGGTTTTGATGAACTTGCCAACCTTCAAATGCTCTATGTCTAGCATTTTCATACTCTTGTGAAGCTATAAACCTTTGCATTTCTGCCATTTCCTTTCCCCCTCCTACATTACCTTGCTGTTGGTTTCTCTCAACCTGTGGATGTCTACCATGGTATTGTACTGCGGCGTTATTTCGCCTCTTCAAAACCTTCGCACCATGGTATACATTTAAACCTATTGTATCGCGGGGTTCTGTTTCTTCGACTAATAATCCCCCCCGACTTATATCCACACCGAGATATTCAGCAATCAAAGTAATAAATATACCACCTCCTATTATGCTATGCGGTCTCATCCCCCTAACCATAGAGAATAAATAATAACCCACACAATAAGGTATACTTACAGCGCTTTGTGGGTCTCGAATACACATGTGGTAAAACAAATCCTGTTCATTTACCTTTTCCTTGTTCTTACCTCGTTGTGTAATCGAATTGGCTAAAAACATATGAATTACTCTTAATTCAGCTCTATCTATATCCAAATAAGAGTAATTTCCCCCTTTGAATCGGTGATGGCTAGTCATTTGACTCCATACACCATGCGTATCAAAATTTTCGTCTATCTTCCTACCGTTCAATATTAACCCTCTACAATCGGCAGATGCTAACTCCTCAGGCGTATATATACGTAAAGCCTGAGCCATGTCTAGTAAAGACATGTGGCGCATCGAACCTCCTAACAAAAATCTAATAAAAGATCGATCGGTTAAACTAGCTACACGATCATTTAATTCTATACTACACAACAATTCTTCACACCATACTTTATATACAGGTCTACGCATGTTGAATAACCGTACCCAATCGTTAAAAGTAGAATTACCCTACCTCTGTGCAAGTAATTCCCTAATTGGCCCGACCAATTCTACAGCTTCTAATGGTCCCCATTCTATGACCCCAGGTACTTCAACAACTTTAGAATGAAGAGTATGCAAACCCCTTTGGTATTTTGGATAATCTATCCAAAGTCTGTCAAATCTCAGGTTCGGGTGCAAATCTTCCAAGTGCATATCAGAAAATGTCATGACTGGATGAGGTATATCTTGTTTGTAGTTGTTATCCACCTCCTGTTGTTCCGCATTCTCAGCAGAAGCATTGCGAGATTGGGATGAAGATTCACCCCTTTCAGTCTGCAAAACACATCAAACACAATTTTTGTGCATCTAAATATGCATTAGTGTCAGCAAAATCATCAATCAAAATAATTACAATGACATGATCAATTTATATCAAACTTAAGCTCATTTTCATATTTTCATCAAATCTACACTTTTTCAAATAAGCATATACGAAAATGTTTGCCAAGTTCATAAGCATTCAACTCAAATAACATGTCAAAATAATCATTACTAGCAATTAAACAAGTTTCAAATGGCATTATCTCTCAAAAATCAAGTTCATGAATTTTAGACTTGAAAAAGTCCACTTTAATTCTCAAAATCATGTTTAGGCTCAAAGTTTGGATCATTTAACTACCTAAACATGTTACACTACTTAATTTAGCAACAATTCATGACAAAAATCGGCCATAACCTGTTTATATCAAAAAGTCCCAAATTTGCTCAAGAACACAAACCCTAGATTACTCAAAATTTGAAGTTTAAGGCTTCTAATCATGTTAAATAGCATCAATCTAGGTTATACAAGCATAATGCATAAACAATTTAAGCATAATTACACTAAAAAGCATCAAAATCAAATTGGGTATAAAATTGCTCAAGAACACTAATTTTCGGATTAAATGGTGTTTAGGTGTAGAAATTTACCGTTTTTCTTGAGTAATTCCTTGATAGCATTCTTCTTAACAAGATTTTAGTAAAAGATTTGATGATTAACGGTCAAAAATTGCGAATTTGGGAGTATTTTTTCGGGTTTTTTCGGCTTTGTTTCGCAGTATTTTTGTGTTGTGGTGTGAGGATACTGATCTGATTACGTTTTTATTTTTTTCTGGGTTTTGGTCCCTCCGCGAGTCGCGGTGTTTGACCCTTCAAACTCCGCGAGTCGCGGAGTTTGTATTTTTTTTTATTTTTTTTTATATATATCTTATACTAATTAAAACAATTAAGTAATTAATTTTAAAATTTTGTTTCCCTTGTTATTTAGGACGAGGTCGTTTTGGATCGATGTCCTAGTCCGTCCTTCAACAAAATTTTAAAATTTGTCTTTTTCAAGCGATTGTTTTAAAAGCTTAGATTTTTGGTTTTTTTTTAATGTTTTTGTCATACTTTAATTCAATAAAATTAAAAATAATGATAATAAAAGTTCTCGTCCCTCCCTCGGGTAAAGCAATTTCGGTTCAATGACCTAGTCTTCAACTTACGACGAATTTTAAAAATCATATTTTTAACTTAATGAGATAAAGTAAATTTTTGTTTTTAAATTCACACAACTTAAATATAAAATTCAAAATTAATATTAAAAATTCACACCAAACTTAAAATTTAAAATGCATAAAAATAAAATTCATATTTTAAAAATTAAAAAATTCACACCAAACTTAATTTAAAAATTCATATTATAAATTCACACCAAACTTAATTTAAAAATTCATATTATAAATTCACACCAAACTTATATTAATTTTTCAAATATTTACAATTTTAAATATATTGATTTTACAAAGTTTACAATATTAATTTAAGATTTATATATTAATTTTAAAAACATGGTAAAAATAAAATTAAAAATCTTTTTGGCTATTTATCCCACTTTAATCAATCAAATATTATCAAAAATATGCGCCCCTCTTTTCTGTAAAGTAATTTCGGTTCCAAGACCTAATTTAACTCATGACGAATTTTTGAAATATTTTGGGTTGATTGATTAAAGATATTTATACCTTAAGAATAAACGTTAAATTTCGCAGTGATGTAATAAATTTTTGTATGATATCAATAATTTCGGTCGCCAAACCTAATTTTATTCAATACCAATTTAATACTTTATAGCGAACAAATTAGCGTTTATTATCAAAAGGTTAAAAATAAAAAATAAAAATAAAAAACTGTACAGACTTACCTGTGAGATAGTATTCTTAGTTATATGATCTATCTCATTCATAAGATAGTCGGTTTAATTGGTTTTCCATGGCTACATAGGCGTAACCTCGAGCATTCAGTGTTTTTTCTTCTAAACATATGAACGGTCCGTCTCTGTATAAAGTAACAAATTTGGTATTTGAATAGGTTTGATTATTTGAACATTTACCTCTATGTGACCATTTTCCGCATTTGTAACATCTTTCTAGGTGTCATGCTCTTCTTTTTGCTGCGGATTTTGATTTTCCTTTACCAAATTGTAACTTATTATCTTCGCATCTGGATTCTTTTCTTACTCCGTCCAATCTTTCTCTGATTACTGATACTATTTCACTCGGAAGTGTGTCATTATTACGTTTAGTGATCAAAGCGTGTAGCATTAGACCATGGTTTAGTTCACAGGCAGTCTTCATTTCGTAAAAACCTAAAAAAAAAATAAAAATTCAGAATGGGGGGAGAAGACTAGTTCTTTAGGGTCTGCTAGGGAAAGACCATTCGGGTTCCATTTTCGAGAACTACACGAAAACAAACAATCTAACTCTAACAGTAATACATATTATCCTTTAAATACTTGATTCTCCCCACACTTAGTTAGCTGTGGTATCAAAATTGTGATTAACTTCATTGTCGAATTCCATCGGACTATCTATGTAGTGTTTAACTCTGTGACCATTAACTTTAAATTCAATCCCATTTGAATTTATTAATTCTATCGTTCCGTATGGGAAAACTCTTTTGACTATGAATGGTCCAGACCATCTTGATTTCAATTTTCCAGGAAATAGCTTGAATCGTGAATTGAAAAGAAGAACTTTGTCTCCTTCTTTAAATTCTTTTAAACTTCTGATTCTTTTATCATGCCATTTCTTCGTTCTTTCTTTATAGATTAACGAATTTTCGTATGCTTCATGTATATCAAGATTACATGTCTTCAAAGCCCAAAATGCTTTGTTTTCAATTTCTACTGGAAGATGACATGCTTTTTCGTAGACGAGTTTAAAAGGTGTGGTTCCAATTGGAGTTTTGTAGGCTGTTCTAAAAGCCCAGAGTGCATCCTCCAATTTAATGGACCATTCCTTCGGATTTGATCCTACGATTTTCTCTAGAATACGTTTTAAAGCTCGGTTGGTATTTTCAACTTGTCCACTTGTTTGTGGATGATATGCGGTGGAGATTTTATGAGTTACTCCATATCTTTTAAGAACTTTCTCAAGTTGATTATTACAGAAATGAGTTCCCCGATCACTTATTAAAGCTTTCGGTGTTCCAAACCTTGCAAATAGACGTTTTAAAAAGTTGACTACAACTCGTGCATCATTAGTTGGGAGAGCTTGTGCTTCCGCCCATTTAGATATATAATCAATGGCTACGAGAATATAGAGATTATTATGAGATTTTGGAAATGGACCCATAAAGTCAATACCCCAAATGTCAAATACTTCACATACTTGTATGACATTTTGTGGCATTTCATCACGTTGACTTATTTTTCCGGCCCTTTGACATGCATCACAGGATTTGCAAAGAAGGTGTGCGTCTTTGTAAATTGTAGGCCAATAGAATCCAGCATCATAAACTTTTCTTGCTGTTAGTTGAGGCCCATAATGCCCTCCTGTTGGTCCTGTGTGACAATGGTTTAAAATTTTACTAGCTTCATCTCCGAATACACATCGGCGTATTATTCCATCAGGACAACTTTTAAACAGATGTGGATCTTCCCAAAAATAGTGTTTTATATCACTAAAGAATTTTTTTTGTTTTTGGTACGATAATCCTTTTTCAAGGAATCCACAAACTAAGTAGTTTGCATAGTCTGCAAACCATGGAATTTCATTATAATCTATCTTCAATAGATATTCATCAGGAAAGTTGTCTTGTATGGCCGATTCATTTAGAACTTATAATTCGGGATTTTCAAGACGAGAAAGATGATCAGCGGCGAGATTTTCTGCTCCTCTTTTATCTCGGATTTCAATATCGAACTCTTGTAAGAGTAAGATCCAACGGATTAATCTTGGTTTAGCATCTTGTTTCGAAAATAGGTATCTAAGAGCAGAATGGTCGGTATAGACCACCGTTTTTGCTAGAACGAGATATGAACGAAATTTGTCAAAAGCAAAGACAATAGCAAGGAGTTCTTTTTCAGTAGTTATGTAATTCGTTTGTGCTCCTTGTAACATCTTACTAGCATAATATATAGGTTGAAATCGTTTTTCAATCCTTTGTCCTAAAACGGCTCCCAATGCAAAATCACTTGCATCGCACATTAGTTCAAACGGTAGATTCCAATTTGGTGTTATCATGATCGGCGCATTAGTGAGTTTTTCTTTAAGAATATTAAAAGATTTGATACATTCATTTGAAAAGATGAATGGAGCATCCTTTTCTAGGAGTTTATTCATAGGAGTGGCAATTTTAGAAAAATCTTTTATGAAACGTCGGTAAAAACCGGCATGCCCTAGAAAACTCCTAACTCTCTAACATTGGTGGGATGTGGAAGTTTAGCAATTACATCTACTTTAGCTCTATCCACTTCAATTCCTTCTTTTGAAATTTTATGTCCAAGAACGATGCCTTCTTTAACCATGAAATGGCATTTCTCCCAATTAAGTACTAGATTTGATTGTTCGCATCTAATAAGCATTCGTTCCAGATTAACTAGACATGATTCAAATGTATCACCGAAGACTAAAAAGTCATCCATGAAAACTTCCATGCATTCTTCTATCATGTCATGAAAAATCGCCATCATGCACCTTTGAAAGGTTGCAGGGGCGTTGCAAAGTCC
This sequence comes from Rutidosis leptorrhynchoides, assembly GCF_046630445.1. Taxonomy (NCBI): domain Eukaryota; kingdom Viridiplantae; phylum Streptophyta; class Magnoliopsida; order Asterales; family Asteraceae; genus Rutidosis; species Rutidosis leptorrhynchoides. Next base: position 412,926,172 of record NC_092337.1, on the reverse strand, counting down.
AAATGGCATGCGTTTTGTAACAGACTCGTCCCACATCGGTGGGAGAGGAAAACAAAGCACTCCTTATAAGGGTGTGGATACCTCTTCTGGTATGACGCGTTTTGAGGGTGTTTACCCGAGAAGCAAATCCGTGAGGTAGAAGTGCGATCCGGGATTGTACTCGTGCGCGGGTAGCCCGTCGGTGATCGGCTTGTGTCCAAAGTGGACAATATCATACTACGGGCTGATGGTGATGTTACTTATGGTATCAGAACTGGGGCCCGCATCGATGTGCACTGCAGGGACGCAGTGTCCCGAAGGGGGGGAGAGTTGTAACAGACTCGTCCCACATCGGTGGGAGAGGAAAACAAAGCACTCCTTATAAGGGTATGGATACCTCTTCTGGTATGACGCGTTTTGAGGGTGTTTACCCGAGAAGCAAATCCGTGAGGTAGAAGTGCGATCCGGGGTTGTACTCGTGCGCGGGTAGTCCGTCGATGATATCATACTACGGGCTGATGGTGATGTTACTTATGGTACCATAAGTAACATCACCATCAGCCCGTAGTATGATATTGTCCGCTTTGGACACAAGCCGATCACCGACGGGCTACCCGCGCACGAGTACAACCCCGGATCGCACTTCTACCTCACGGATTTGCTTCTCGGGTAAACACCCTCAAAACGCGTCATACCAGAAGAGGTATCCACACCCTTATAAGGAGTGCTTTGTTTTCCTCTCCCACCGATGTGGGACGAGTCTGTTACAACTCTCCCCCCCTTCGGGACACTGCGTCCCCGCAGTGCACATCGATGCGGGCCCCAGCTCTGATACCATAAGTAACATCACCATCAGCCCGTAGTATGATATTGTCCGCTTTGGACACAAGCCGATCACCGACGGGCTACCCGCGGACGAGTACAACCCCGGATCGCACTTCTACCTCACGGATTTGCTTCTCGGGTAAACACCCTCAAAACGCGTCATACCAGAAGAGGTATCCACACCCTTATAAGGAGTGCTTTGTTTTCCTCTCCCACTGATGTGGGACGAGTCTGTTACAACTCTCCCCCCCTTCGGGATACTGCGTCCCCGCAGCGCACATCGATGCGGGCCCCAGCTCTGATACCATAAGTAACATCACCAACAGCCCGTAGTATGATATTGTCCGCTTTGGACACAAGCCGATCACCGACGGGCTACCCGCGCACGAGTACAACCCCGGATCGCACTTCTACCTCACGGATTTGCTTCTCGGGTAAACACCCTCAAAACGCGTCAAACCAGAAGAGGTATCCACACCCTTATAAGGAGTGCTTTGTTTTCCTCTCCCACCGATGTGGGACGAGTCTGTTACACGTTTGTAAGCAAAAGTACCATAAGGGCACGTGAATGTGGTTTTCTCTTGATCTTCGGGTGCTATTGGAATTTGAAAATATCCGGAAAATCCATCTAGAAAACAATAGTAACTATTTCTGGCTAATCTTTCCAACATTTGATCAATGAAAGGTAAGGGAAAGTGATCTTTTCTGGTGGCGTCATTTAATTTTCTATAATCAATACACACACGCCATCCTGTTACAGTCCTAGTAGGAATAAGCTCATTTTTCTCATTTGTAATGACAGTCATGCCACCCTTCTTAGGCACGCATTGAACTGGGCTTACCCATGGACTATCAGAAATTAGATATATTAAACCTGCATCTAGCAGTTTAATAATTTCTTTCTTAACTACATCTTGCATATTAGGATTTAGTCTTCGTTGGCGTTGCACATACGTTTTATGACCTTCTTCCATAAGGATTTTATGTGTGCAATACGAAGGACTTATTCCTTTAATATCATGAATCTTCCATGCAATGGCTGGTTTATGAGCTTTCAACACAGAAATGAGTTGTGATTTCTCATTTTCAGTAAGAGAAGACGATATTATTACATGTAATTCAGATTCACCATGTAAATAAGCGTATTCCAAATGGTTTGGAAGTGGCTTTAACTCTAATTTCGGAGGTTCTTCTATCGATGATTTGTATCGATATCTGTCTTCTTCTTTTAGCATTTGAATTTCTTCTGTTGTTGGTTCATACCCATTAGCTATAAGTGTAGCTAACATTTCAACTTCATCAATTGGTTCAGTTCCTTCTCCTAAAGAACATTCTCCTGTTCCTTGTAATTCTGGAAATTCTTCTAATAATTCTGAATGTGCATCTATAGTTTGAATATAATAACATGTATCATCTGCAGATTGTGGTTGTTGCATTGCTCTATCAATTGAAAAGGTAACCCTCTCATCCTCTATACTTAGGGTCAATTTCTTACCGAACACGTCTATCATTGCTTTAGCCGTGTTTAAGAATGGTCTTCCTAATATGAGAGGAACTTGAGAATCTTCTTCCATGTCCAGAACAACAAAATCTACTGGAAATACTAAAGTACCAACTTTAACTAGCATGTTCTCCATTATCCCTCTAGGATATTTTATTGATCGATCGGCTAGTTGTATGCTTATTCTTGTTGGTTTCAATTCTTCAAGGTCTAGTTTAGCGTATAGTGAATACGGCATTAAATGTATACTAGCACCTAAGTCTGCCAATGCTTCTATTGAACTAAGACTACCTAGAAAACATGGAATTGTGAAACTTCCTGGATCAGATAGTTTTTCTGGCATCTTATTCAACAGCACTGCTGAACAATTAGCATTCATAGTAACAGCCGAGAGTTCTTCCATTTTCTTTCTATTTGAGATTAGATCTTTCAAGAATTTAGCATATCTAGGCATTCCTGAAATCACATCAATGAAAGGAAGATTTACATTTATCTGTTTAAATATATCCAAGAATTTGGATTGCTCGGCTTCAAGTTTCTCTTTCTTCATTTTACTCGGGTAAGGAAGTGGTGGTTGGTATGGTTTAACATAAGGTTTAGCCTTAATTGTGTTATCTTTATTAACCTTTTCAACTACCGGTTCTGTTTCCTTATCTTGTTCAGGTTGTGGTTCTTGTGGAGTAGGAATAGCTTCATCAGAAGTTACAGGTATTTCAGGTGGTTTAAGTGTTGTACCACTTCTTGTGGTAATGGCTTTAGCTATTTCATTCCGGGGGTTAGCATTTGTATCACTAGGTAAACTTCCCAGTTTTCTTTCACCTATTAATCTTGCTAGGTTACTTACTTCTTGTTCCAAGTTTTGAATAGAAGCTTGTTGATTTCTAAATGCTTGAGCATTTTGTTCATTAGTTTGTTTTTGAGATGTGAAAAACTGCGTTTGAGTTTAAATTAGCTTTGTCATCATATCTTCTAAATTCGGCTTTTTATCATCGGTTTGTTGTGGTGGTTTGTTTTGAAAATTAGGTCTTTACTGATTGTAAGTATTATTGGATACTTGTTGATTGCTAGGACCTTGTTGGTTGTTGTATGGAATATTTCTATTATAATTCAGGTTTTGATTGTAGATTGGTCTTGGCGGTTGATAATTATTTTGATAATTATTTCCAGGCCTTTGGTTTAGATATGAAACATTCTCTCTTTGTTCTATTGTTAATTCAATACTGAGACAATCTTTTGTCAAATGTGGTCCTCCACACTGCTCACAACTAATTCGTATTGAGTGAATATCCTTAGTCATCTTTTCCATTCGTCTCTCCACAGCATCTATCTTTGCGGAAATGGAATCTAAGTCATGGCTAGAATCGGCTCTAGCTGCTTTAGATGATCTAACGATATCTTTTTCTTGGTGCCACTCATGTGAGTGGGAAGCAGTGTTATCAATAATTTTATAAGCATCAGTTTCGGTTTTCTTCATAATGGAACCACCAGCTGCTATATCGATGTCTTTTCTTGTAGTGATGTCGCATCCTTGTTAGAATATTTGTACTATTTGACAGGTATCTAAACCATGTTGCGGACATCCTCTTAATAACTTTCCAAATCTTGTCCACGCCTCATATAGAGTTTCATTTGGTTTCTGTGTGAACGTAACAATTTCTCTTTGAAGTCTTACGGCTTTAGATGCCGGAAAGAATTGTTTAAGAAATTTTTCAACTAAAACGTCCCATGTATCAATCGCCCCTTCAGGTAACGATTCCAACCAATCTTTGGCTTCTCCCTTTAAAGTCCAGGAAAATAACATGAGATATATCTGTTCATCCTCAACTTCTTGGATTTTAAATAGTGTGCAGATCCTATTAAAGGTACGAAGATGTTCGTTTGGATCTTCCTTCGGCGCACCACTAAATTGGCATTGATTAGTCACCATATGTAGAATATGTCCTTTGATTTCATAATCTGGCGCATTAATGTCAGGATGAGTAATTGCGTGACCTTGGCCAGTGCGTTTAGCTCTCATTCGGTCTTCTATACTTAGAGGTTCCAGATTCTCCATAATTGAATTTGTTGAATCCGAATCACTAGAGGATTCTGATTTAATGGTTCGTTCCTCAACAATCTCTGTTTGAATGATTGGTGGTTCCGGATGAAAATTTAATGGTTCAGGATCTATGAATCGTCCCTGAATATTCTCCGGATTCTCAATTGTGAGGTCGGGTTCAAAAAATGGATTATCGGAAATTTGAACTGGAGTACTTGGTCGACTGGATGACGATTCTAAAGAAAAATCAACGGCGGTAATATTTGCTAAATGTCTTGATCTAGTTACAGGTGGTGAACGTACAAAAGGTGGTGAACGTCTTGCTCGGTGCATTCACTGAATATCCTATTAGTTTTTAAAAGGAAAGAAAAATTATATAAGTTATCCAATTAATAGACTTTTCTGATTTTGCCCACGTTTCGAATAGCCAAAAGATGCAGCAGAGGGGCAGAATTCGTTTGGTCTCAATATAATTGAGGACTGTTTGGCTCCAATAACCCGGTCCACGTACAAATCCAACTATTGTAGTGACCCGAACTTTTCCATGTTTATATATATTAATTGAGATTGATATTTACATGATTAAATGTTTCCAACATGTTAAGCAATCAAACTTGTTAAGACTTGATTAATTGAAATATGTTTCATATAGACAATTGACCACCCAAGTTGACCGGCGATTCACGAACGTTAAAACTTGTAAAAACGACATGACGATATATATATATATATATATATATATATATATATATATGGATATACATATGGTTAACATGAGATTATGATAAGTAAGTATCTCCATAAGTATATTAACAATGAGTTATATACATATAAACAAGACTACTAACTTAAGGATTTCGAAACGAGACATATATGTAACGATTATCGTTGTAACGACATTTAAATGTATATATATCATATTAAGATATATTAATATATCATAATATCATGATAATATAATAATTTAACATCTCATTAGATATAATAAACAATGGGTTAACAACATTAATTGAGATCGTTAACTTAAAGGTTTCAAAACAACACTTACATGTAACGACTAACGATGACTTAATGACTCAGTTAAAATGTATATACATGTAGTGTATTTAGATGTATTAAAATACTTTTGGAAGAATTCAAGACATATATCAAAACACTCATACTTAACGAAAATGGTTACAGTTACTTTCCCATTCTTTTCTTTCATCAAGAATTCTAGTCGTATTCTTACCCGTATTATACACAGCTTCAAAACGTACTTACTATGGGTATATACCAATAGGAACTAGCATGGGATTCCACTCTTGATTATGTCATGTATGACTAATCAATTTTAACTTCTACCATGAGCTAGTCAACTAACTAGAACTCCTTTTAACCCCACTCACCACTCACCAATTACCACTCATCATTCACTCCATTTCACTTCCAATTCTCTTTCTAATTCTCTCTCAACACACACACACTATTATGAACGTATTTTTCCAGTAGTTATTCATCATCTTCATCAAAAATCACTTCAAGAATCAAGCTATAATCATCATAGGAAGAACACTTCAAGAACACTTCAAAAATCCCTTCAAGTTTACTAATTTACTTCCAAGCTTTCTAATCCATTCCAAGTAATCATCTAAGATCAAGAAACCTTTGTTATATATAGTAGGTTATCTTTCTTATTCAAGGTAATATTCATATTCAAACTTTGATTCAATTTCTATAACTATAAACTATCTTAATTCGAGTAAAAATCTTACTTGAACTTGTTTTTGTGTCATGATCCTACTTCAAGAACTTTCAAGCCATCCAAGATCCTTTGAAGATAGATCATTTCTTGTCACTTCCAGTAGGTTTACCTACTAAACTTGAGGTAGTAATGATGTTCATAACATTATTCGATTCATATATATAAAATTATCTTATTCGAAGATTTAAACTCGTAATCACTAGAACATAGTTTAGTTAATTCTAAACTTGTTCGCAAACAAAAGTTAATCCTTCTAACTTGACTTTTAAAATTAACTAAACACATGTGCTATATCTATATGATATGCTAACTTAATGATTTAAAACCTGAAAACACGAAAAACACCGTAAAACCGGATTTACGCCGTCGTAGTAACACCGCGGGCTGTTTTGGGTTAGTTAATTAAAAACTATGATAAACTTTGATTTAAAAGTTGTTATTCTGAAAAAATGATTTTTATTATGAACATGAAACTATATACAAAAATTATGGTTAAACTCAAAGTGGAAGTATGTTTTCTAAAATGGTCATCTAGACGTCGTTCTTTCGACTGAAATGACTTCCTTTACAAAAACGACTTGTAACTTATTTTTCCGACTATAAACCTATACTTTCTCTGTTTAGATTCATAAAATAGAGTTCAATATGAAACCATAGCAATTTGATTCACTCAAAACGGATTTAAAATGAAGAAGTTATGGGTAAAACAAGATTGGATAATTTTTCTCATTTTAGCTACGTGAAAATTGGTAACAAATCTATTCCAACCATAACTTAATCAACTTGTATTGTATATTATGTAATCTTGAGATACCATAGACACGTATACAATGTTTCGACCTATCATGTCGACACATCTATATATATTTCGGAACAACCATAGACACTCTATATGTGAATGTTGGAGTTAGCTATACAGGGTTGAGGTTGATTCCAAAATATATATAGTTTGAGTTGTGATCAATACTGAGATACGTATACACTGGGTTGTGGATTGATTCAAGATAATATTTATCGATTTATTTCTGTACATCTAACTGTGGACAACTAGTTGTAGGTTACTAACGAGGACAGCTGACTTAATAAATTTAAAACATCAAAATATATTAAAAGTGTTGTAAATATATTTTGAACATACTTTGATATATATGTATATATTGTTATAGGTTCGTGAATCAACCAGTGGCCAAGTCTTACTTCCCGACGAAGTAAAAATCTGTGAAAGTGAGTTATAGTCCCACTTTTAAAATCTAATATTTTGGGATGAGAATACATGCAGGTTTTATAAATGATTTACAAAATAGACACAAGTACGTGAAACTACGTTCTATGGTTGAATTATCGAAATCGAATATGCCCCTTTTTATTAAGTCTGGTAATCTAAGAATTAGGGAACAGACACCCTAATTGACGCGAATCCTAAAGATAGATCTATTGGGCCTAACAAACCCCATCCAAAGTATCGGATGCTTTAGTACTTCGAAATTTATATCATATCCGAAGGGTGTCCCGGAATGATGGGGATATTCTTATATATGCATCTTGTTAATGTCGGTTACCAGGTGTTCACCATATGAATGATTTTTATCTCTATGTATGGGATGTGTATTGAAATATGAAATCTTGTGGTCTATTATTACGATTTGATATATATAGGTTAAACCTATAACTCACCAACATTTTTGTTGACGTTTTAAGCATGTTTATTCTCAGGTGATTATTAAGAGCTTCCGCTATCGCATACTTAAATAAGGACGAGATTTGGAGTCCATGCTTGTATGATGTTGTGTAAAAACTGCATTCAAGAAACTTATTTTGTTGTAACATATTTGTATTGTAAACCATTATGTAATGGTCGTGTGTAAACAGGATATTTTAGATTATCATTATTTGATAATCTACGTAAAGCTTTTTAAACCTTTATTGATGAAATAAAGGTTATGGTTTGTTTTAAAATGAATGCAGTCTTTGAAAAACGTCTCATATAGAGGTCAAAACCTCGCAACGAAATCAATTAATATGGAATGTTTTTAATCAATAAGAACGGGACATTTCAGTTGGTATCCGAGCGTTGGTCTTAGAGAACCAGAATTTTGCATTAGTGTGTCTTATCGAGTTTGTTAGGATGCATTAGTGAGTCTGGACTTCGACCGTGTTTACTTGAAAAATGATTGCTTAACAAATTTTGTTGGAAACTATATATTTTTAACATGTGAATATTATGTGATATATTAATATCTTAACGCGTTTGATATTATGTGATAGATGTCTACCTCTAGAACAAGTCCCATTGACTCACCTAATAATAATGAAGAGTCAAATGTAAATTGGAATGATTCGTGGACTGATTCACAAGTTCCCGAAGAGGAACCGGAAGAAGAGTCGGAACCAGAAGAAGAATCGGAACCGGAAGAAGAATCGGAACCGGATGAAGAAATAGAACCGGTGGGGGAAATAATAAAACGGTTAAGTAAAAGAAAATCCTCAACCAACCGACCAAGGTTAATTATGGTCAATGGTGTTTCCGCTAAGGAAGCAAAATATTGGGAGGATTACCAATGCTCCGATGAATCGGATTCTGACGAGAATTCCGATGATGTTATAGAAATTACCCCAACTGAATTTAAAAAGGCAAAAGAAAATAATAAGGGAAAGAGCATAAAAATAGAGAAATCTAATTCCAACCCCGATGAACTTTATATGTATCGTCAACCCCCGAAGTCCTTAAGTTGTAACAATGACCCGGGAACCTCTAAACCACCAGGTTTTTCTAAACCAATGTGGATAACGACGGCTCGTATTAGGGGAACATCATATATCCCTAGAAACTTGGCAAAACGAACCAAAACCGAAGAAGAAGAAACAAGCGAGTCGGAATAAGATAGTTGTATTCGTGTGGTGTAATATATGTAATATAGTGTGCTTATGCTTTATGATATATGTAAAAATTGCTTATATTAATAAGTATTTTTTTTATGAATCTAACTCTTGTCTATTTTACAGTATAAACACACAAAATGGATAGACAACCCAATATTTTAAGAGACCTACCCGGAGACATGATTGATGAAATCTTGTCTAGAGTCGGTCAGAATTCTTCGGCACAACTATTTAAGGCGAGATCAGTTTGTAAGACATTCGAAGAACGTTCCAAGAATGCCTTGGTTTATAAAAGGCTTTCGTTCGAAAGATGGGGGATATCACATTGGGAAATCCATAAGTTACGATGTGTTTACTTTGACGCATATATTGCGGGGAACCCAAATGCTATTTTACACAATGGGTTAAGAAATTATTTTGACTCAATATATCCGAATATTGGACTTCGTGATTTAGAAAAATCGGCTAACATGCAACATAAAGAAGCATGTTATGCTTACGGATTAGTAATGTTCGCTTCTCACCAAAGTGAGAACAAGAACATCGGGCTACAACTATTAAACAAAACATTCCCACAAGTGACGGAGTCGGTAATTGGGGTAAGAAATGGGGTTTTTAGATTGTTACGGGACTGTTGTACATTACGTAACCCTCGTCCCTTTGACGACGTTACAACACGCTGTCTTATCAACGGCCATAACGGTTATGTTCCACAAGACCAAGGATGGGAAGTAATCCTAGTAAAACCAGAATGCATGACTTGTTTCTGGACGTATGAATTACGTGTCTTTATTGCCTTTGCTGAACGACTTGTGTACTAGCTAGAATTATCTTCACAACCATCTTGTATCAAATTTATTGTGTGCTATATTTCATGCTATATGTAAAATAAGCGGTATTGTAAGTTTGTAAAATATTGTGTAAAAGTTTGAACGCGAAATATTATTATAATCAGTTTTTCATATAGAATTGTAGTAGTTGAATTGTATATTAGCTACTAAGTATGAACTTAACGGGTAGGTACTACCCGAATTTAAACTTATAAAACGCTAATATGAAGAAAAAGCTTTTATAAATGAGTTCATATTATGCTACGAAATACTATTAACTACTCTTAATATTCTGTATGATTAACTTGTTCCATTTGACTATTTTGAAGGAAATGGCACCGACTACTCGACACACCGTGAATATGAATGAAGAGGAATTCTGTACTTTTCTAGCTTCAAACATAGCCGCAGTACAGGCTGCGCTACATACCAACAATAACCTTGGATCTAGCAGTACAGGAAATCGTGTAGGATGCACCTACAAAGAATTCACTGCCTGCAAACCTTTGGAATTTGATGGAACCGAAGGACCGATCGGATTGAAACGGTGGACCGAGAAGGTCGAATCGGTGTTTGCCATAAGTAAGTGTACTGAAGAGGACAAAGTAAAGTACGCTACGCATACCTTCACAGGTTCTGCGTTAACATGGTGGAATACCTATCTAGAGCAAGTGGGACAAGACGATGCGTACGCACTACCGTGGTCAGCATTCAAGCACTTGATGAACGAGAAGTACCGTCCCAGAACCGAGGTCAATAAGCTCAAGACAGAACTTAGAGGGTTACGAACCCAAGGATTTGATATTACCACGTATGAAAGACGATTCACAGAATTGTGCCTATTGTGTCCGGGAGCATTCGAAGATGAGGAAGAGAAGATCGACGCGTTTGTGAAAGGATTACCGGAAAGAATCCAAGAAGATATAAGTTCACACGAGCCCGCCTCCATACAACAGGCATGTAGAATGGCTCACAAACTAGTGAACCAGATTGAAGAAAGAATTAAAGAACAGACTGCTGAAGAGGCCAATGTGAAGCAAGTCAAAAGAAAGTGGGAGGAAAACGGTGATAAGAATCACCAATACAACAACAACAACAATTACAACAATAATCGAAACAATTATCCCAACAATCGCAACATCAATCGCAACTACAACAAATGGCCCAACAACAACAACAACAACAACAACAACAACAACAACAACAACAACAACAACAACAACTACAACAATCATCCCAACAACAATAATAACCGCAACAACAACAACAATCAGAAGCAACTATGCCAAAGGTGTGAAAAGTATCACTCGGGGTTCTGCACCAAATTTTGCAACAAGTGTAAAAGAAATGGTCATAGCGCGGCGAAGTGTGAGGTCTACGGACCAGGGGTTAATAAAACGAAAGGAACAAATGGTGTCGGAACGAGTAATGGCGGAGCATGTAGTGTCGGAGCAAGTTATGCCAATGTAGTTTGTTATAAATGTGGAAAACCGGGCCACATCATTAGAAATTGCCCGAACCAGGAGAACACGAATGGACAAGGCCGCGGAAGAGTTTTCAATATTAATGCGGCAGAGGCACAGGAAGACCTGGAGCTTGTTACGGGTACATTTCTTATTGACAATAAATCTGCTTACGTTTTATTTGATTCGGGTGCGGATAGAAGCTATATGAGTAGAGATTTTTGTGCTAAATTAAGTTGTCCATTGACACCTTTGGATAGTAAATTTTTACTTGAATTAGCAAATGGTAAATTAATTTCAGCAGATAATATATGTCGGAATCGAGAAATTAAACTGGTTAGCGAAACATTTAAGATTGATTTGATACCAGTAGAGTTAGGGAGTTTTGATGTGATAATCGGTATGGACTGTTTGAAAGAAGTGAAAGCAGAGATCGTTTGTTACAAAAATGCAATTCGCATTATACGAGAAAAAGGAAAACCCTTAATGGTGTACGGAGAAAAGGGCAACACGAAGCTACATCTTATTAGTAATTTGAAGGCACAAAAACTAATAAGAAAAGGTTGCTATGCTGTTCTAGCACACGTCGAGAAAGTACAAACTGAAGAAAAGAGCATCAATGATGTTCCCATTGCAAAAGAATTTCCCGATGTATTTCCGAAAGAATTACCGGGATTACCCCCACATCGATCCGTTGAATTTCAAATAGATCTTGTACCAGGAGCTGCACCAATAGCTCGTTCTCCTTACAGACTCGCACCCAGCGAGATGAAAGAACTGCAAAGCCAATTACAAGAACTTTTAGAGCGTGGTTTCATTCGACCAAGCACATCACCGTGGGGAGCTCCTGTTTTGTTTGTCAAGAAGAAAGATGGTACATTCAGATTGTGTATCGACTACCGAGAGTTGAACAAACTTACCATCAAGAACCGTTACCCACTACCGAGAATCGATGACTTATTTGATCAACTACAAGGCTCGTCTGTTTATTCAAAGATTGACTTACGTTCCGGGTATCATCAAATGCGGGTGAAAGAAGATGATATTCCAAAGACTGCTTTCAGAACACGTTACGGTCATTACGAGTTTATGGTCATGCCATTTGGTTTAACTAATGCACCAGCTGTGTTCATGAACCTTATGAACCGAGTGTGTGGACCATACCTTGACAAGTTTGTCATTGTTTTCATTGATGACATACTTATTTACTCAAAGAATGACCAAGAACACGGTGAACATTTGGGAAGGGTGTTAGAAGTATTGAGGAAGGAAGAATTGTACGCTAAGTTTTCAAAGTGTGCATTTTGGTTGGAAGAAGTTCAATTCCTCGGTCACATAGTGAACAAAGAAGGTATTAAGGTGGATCCGGCAAAGATAGAAACTGTTGAAAAGTGGGAAACCCCGAAAACTTCGAAACACATACGCCAGTTTTTAGGACTAGCTGGTTACTACAGAAGGTTCATCCAAGACTTTTCCAGAATAGCAAAACCCTTGACTGCATTAACGCATAAAGGGAAGAAATTTGAATGAATGATGAACAAGAGAAAGCGTTTCATTTATTGAAGAAAAAGCTAACTACGGCACCTATATTGTCATTACCTGAAGGGAATGATGATTTTGTGATTTATTGTGACGCATCAAAGCAAGGTCTCGGTTGTGTATTAATGCAACGAACGAAGGTGATTGCTTATGCGTCTAGACAATTGAAGATTCACGAACAAAATTATACGACGCATGATTTGGAATTAGGCGCGGTTGTTTTTGCATTAAAGACTTGGAGGCACTACTTATATAGGGTCAAAAGTATTATATATACCTACCACAAAAGTCTTCAACACATATTTAATCAGAAACAACTGAATATGAGGCAGCGTAGGTGGATTGAATTATTGAATGATTACGATTTTGAGATTCATTACCACCCGGGGAAGGCAAATGTGGTAGCCGATGCCTTGAGCAGGAAGGACAGAGAACCCATTCGAGTAAAATCTATGAATATAATGATTCATAATAACATTACTACTCAAATAAAGGAGGCACAACAAGGAGTTTTAAAAGAGGGAAATTTAAAGGATGAAATACCCAAAGGATCGGAGAAGCATCTTAATATTCGGGAAGACGGAACCCGGTATAGGGCTGAAAGGATTTGGGTACCAAAATTTGGAGATATGAGAGAAATGGTACTTAGAGAAGCTCATAAAACCAGATACTCAATACATCCTGGAACGGGGAAGATGTACAAGGATCTCAAGAAACATTTTTGGTGGCCGGGTATGAAAGCCGATGTTGCTAAATACATAGGAGAATGTTTGACGTGTTCTAAGGTCAAAGCTGAGCATCAGAAACCATCAGGTCTACTTCAACAACCCGAAATCCCAGAATGGAAATGGGAAAACATTACCATGGATTTCATCAATAAATTGCCAAGGACTGCAAGTGGTTTTGATACTATTTGGGTAATAGTTGATCATCTCACCAAATCCGCACACTTCCTACCAATAAGAGAAGATGACAAGATGGAGAAGTTAGCACGACTGTATTTGAAGGAAGTCGTCTCCAGACATGGAATACCAATCTCTATTATCTCTTATAGGGATGGCAGATTTATTTCAAGATTCTGGCAGACATTACAGCAAGCATTAGGAACTCGTCTAGACATGAGTACTGCCTATCATCCACAAACTGATGGGCAGAGAGAAAGGACAATACAAACGCTTGAAGACATGCTACGAGCATGTGTTATTGATTTCGGAAACAGTTGGGATCGACATCTACCGTTAGCAGAATTTTCCTACAACAACAGCTACCATTCAAGCATTGAGATGGCGCCATTTGAAGCACTTTATGGTAGAAAGTGCAGGTCTCCGATTTGTTGGAGTGAAGTGGGGGATAGACAGATTACGGGTCCGGAGATTATACAAGAAACTACCGAGAAGATCATCCAAATTCAACAACGGTTGAAAACCGCCCAAAGTCGACAAAAGAGCTACGCTGACATTAAAAGAAAAGATATAGAATTTGAAATTGGAGAGATGGTCTTGCTTAAAGTTACACCTTGGAAAGGCGTTGTTCGATTTGGTAAACGAGGGAAATTAAATCCAAGGTATATTGGACCATTCAAGATTATTGATCGTGTCCGACCAGTAGCTTACTGACTTGAGTTACCTCAACAACTCGCGGCTGTACATAACACTTTCCACGTCTCGAATTTGAAGAAATGTTTTGCTAAAGAAGATCTCACTATTCCGTCAGATGAAATCCAAATCAACGAAAAACTTCAATTCATCGAAGAACCCGTCGAAATAATGGATCGTGAGGTTAAAAGACTTAAGCAAAATAAGATACCAATTGTTAAGGTTCGATGGAATGCTCGTAGAGGACCCGATTTCACCTGGGAGCGTGAAGATCAGATGAAGAAGAAATACCATCATCTATTCCCAGAAGATTCGTCAACACCTTCAACAGCTTAAAATTTCAGGACGAAATTTATTTAACGGGTAGGTACTGTAGTGACCTGAACTTTTCTATGTTTATATATATTAATTGAGATTGATATTTACATGATTAAATATTTCCAACATGTTAAGCAATCAAACTTGTTAAGACTTGATTAATTGAAATATGTTTCATATAGACAATTGACCACCCAAGTTGACCGGCGATTCACGAACGTTAAAACTTGTAAAAACGACATGACGATATATATATGGATATACATATGGTTAACATGAGATTATGATAAGTAAGTATCTCCATAAGTATATTAACAATGAGTTATATACATATAAACAAGACTACTAACTTAAGGATTTCGAAACGAGACATATATGTAACGATTATTGTTGTAACGACATTTAAATGTATATATATCATATTAAGATATATTAATATATCATAATATCATGATAATATAATAATTTAACATCTCATTAGATATAATAAACAATGGGTTAACAACATTAATTGAGATCGTTAACTTAAAGGTTTCAAAACAACGCTTACATGTAACGACTAACGATGACTTAACGACTCAGTTAAAATGTATATACATGTAGTGTATTTAGATGTATTAAAATACTTTTGGAAGAATTCAAGACATATATCAAAACACTCATACTTAACGAAAATGGTTACAGTTACTTTCCCATTCTTTTCTTTCATCAAGAATTCTAGTCGTATTCTTACCCGTATTATACACAGCTTCAAAACGTACTTACTATGGGTATATACCAATAGGAACTAGCATGGGATTCCACTCTTGATTATGTCATGTATGACTAATCAATTTTAACTTCTACCATGAGCTAGTCAACTAACTAGAACTCCTTTTAACCCCACTCACCACTCACCAATTACCACTCATCATTCACTCCATTTCACTTCCAATTCTCTTTCTAATTCTCTCTCAACACACACACACTATCTTAATTCGAGTAAAAATCTTACTTGAACTTGTTTTTGTGTCATGATCCTACTTCAAGAACTTTCAAGCCATCCAAGATCCTTTGAAGATAGATCATTTCTTGTCACTTCCAGTAGGTTTACCTACTAAACTTGAGGTAGTAATGATGTTCATAACATCATTCGATTCATATATATAAAATTATCTTATTCGAAGATTTAAACTCGTAATCACTAGAACATAGTTTAGTTAATTCTAAACTTGTTCGCAAACAAAAGTTAATCCTTCTAACTTGACTTTTAAAATTAACTAAACATATGTTCTATATCTATATGATATGCTAACTTAATGATTTAAAACCTGAAAACACGAAAAACACCGTAAAACCGGATTTACGCCGTCGTAGTAACACCGCGGGCTGTTTTGGGTTAGTTAATTAAAAACTATGATAAACTTTGATTTAAAAGTTGTTATTCTGAGAAAATGATTTTTATTATGAACATGAAACTATATCCAAAAATTATGGTTAAACTCAAAGTGGAAGTATGTTTTCTAAAATGGTCATCTAGACGTCGTTCTTTCGACTGAAATGACTACCTTTACAAAAACGACTTGTAACTTATTTTTCTGACTATAAACCTATACTTTTTCTTTTTAGATTCATAAAATAGAGTTCAATATGAAACCATAGCAATTTGATTCACTCAAAACGGATTTAAAATGAAGAAGTTATGGGTAAAACAAGATTGGATAATTTTTCTCATTTTAGCTACGTGAAAATTGGTAACAAATCTATTCCAACCATAACTTAATCAACTTGTATTGTATATTATGTAATCTTGAGATACCATAGACACGTATACAATGTTTCGACCTATCATGTCGACACATCTATATATATTTCGGAACAACCATAGACACTCTATATGTGAATGTTGGAGTTAGCTATACAGGGTTGAGGTTGATTCCAAAATATATATAGTTTGAGTTGTGATCAATACTGAGATACGTATACACTGGGTCGTGGATTGATTCAAGATAATATTTATCGATTTATTTCTGTACATCTAACTGTGGACAACTAGTTGTAGGTTACTAACGAGGACAGCTGACTTAATAAACTTAAAACATCAAAATATTTTAAAAGTGTTGTAAATATATTTTGAACATACTTTGATATATATGTATATATTGTTATAGGTTCGTGAATCAACCAGTGGCCAAGTCTTACTTCCCGACGAAGTAAAAATCTGTGAAAGTGAGTTATAGTCCCACTTTTAAAATCTAATATTTTGGGATGAGAATACATGCAGGTTTTATAAATGATTTACAAAATAGACACAAGTACGTGAAACTACATTCTATGGTTGAATTATCGAAATCGAATATGCCCCTTTTTATTAAGTCTGGTAATCTAAGAATTAGGGAACAGACACCCTAATTGATGCGAATCCTAAAGATAGATCTATTGGGCCTAACAAACCCCATCCAAAGTATCGGATGCTTTTGTACTTCGAAATTTATATCATATCCGAAGGGTGTCCCGGAATGATGGGGATATTCTTATATATGCATCTTGTTAATGTCGGTTACCAGGTGTTCACCATATGAATGATTTTTATCTCTATGTATGGGATGTGTATTGAAATATGAAATCTTGTGGTCTATTGTTACGATTTGATATATATAGGTTAAACCTATAACTCACCAACATTTTTGTTGACGTTTTAAGCATGTTTATTCTCAGGTGATTATTAAGAGCTTCCGCTGTCGCATACTTAAATAAGGACGAGATTTGGAGTCCATGCTTGTATGATGTTGTGTAAAAACTGCATTCAAGAAACTTATTTTGTTGTAACATATTTGTATTGTAAACCATTATGTAATGGTCGTGTGTAAACAGGATATTTTAGATTATCATTATTTGATAATCTACGTAAAGCTTTTTAAACCTTTATTGATGAAATAAAGGTTATGGTTTATTTTAAAATGAATGCAGTCTTTGAAAAACGTCTCATATAGAGGTCAAAACCTCGCAACGAAATCAATTAATATGGAACGTTTTTAATCAATAAGAACGGGACATTTCAACTATTACTACGAACCAGAAAATTTTGATGTCTATCAATTTAACCACTTAAAATAAATTTTCGTAATTTTAAGAAATTTAGATAAGAAGTAGAATAAAAAATCTATGTCCTAAAAACTAGAATAGCGAAAAATAAGAAAGAAAAAGAGCGTGTCGGAAAAAGATCGAAAAATAAAAATAAGAAAGAAAAGAGTGACTTATAGAACTTAAAAACACTAGACTAACCCAACCTTATTACTATCACTAACTTAAAATTATAATCGCAAATTGAGATTACTAATTGGAATGATAATTGATACATAGGTAAAAGGTGTCTAAAAATATTAAAGCTTACAAGAAAAACTATATCCCAAATGGCAATAACTTAAAAAGAAACTAAAACTTAAAAAGGCGTCGCAAAATTCTAAAGTACCTAAATCTTAGTCTAAAGAAAAGGCACTTAAGGGATTTTACGGCAAAGCCTAAAAATCTAGAAGTAAAAAAAAAATAACTATGGCAAAAACTATATCTTAAAACTAAATACGAGCGAAAAATACAAATATTACGCTAAAACAATTAAAAAGGGACAAAATATAAAAATATACAAAAAGTTATAAAAATTACAATTTTTATAAAAATATTATTTTTATATTATTTATTTTATTAAACTATTAATTTTATATTTTAATTAAACTAATTTAACTAAAATACAATTTAATTTAAAAACTTAAAACTAATTATAATAATAAATAAGTAATTAGGGTTAATAATAATAAATAAATAATAATTACCCCGTATTTAATGCTGATTAGGGTTTCTGTCGGTGTCAGGGTGGCTCCACGAGTCGCGGTATTCGAAGCTGCAAACTCCGCGAGTCGCGGGGTTCCAAAATTCAAATGACAGGTTGATTAAAATTCGACGCGTTTTTTTTTTTTTAAATTTAGCGTTACGCTTCCGGCTTTTAAGTTAGTTCGTTCCCCGGCAGTGGCGCCAAAAATACTTGATGTTATGCGAGGTGTATATAAAATAGCTTTATATTTTACAAGGAAATACTAATAAATACGATACAATTTTACACAAGATATTTATTTATTTATTGAATGGATATACTTAAACCTTGCTACAACACTTATAGGCAGTGTACCTAATCGTACAGTAGTGTAGTTTTTAGTAAGTCCGGTTCGTTCCACAGGGAATCTTTTTTACAAAGCTTAACGCTATATTAGTTTAAATTTATAAAAATACAAATATATATATAAGTAATATTATTATTATAAAGGGGGGTTTTTACCGTTTAATGACCGGTTTGTCGATTTTAAAACTTTAGTCGCAGTTAAAACCAAATGTAAAATATTAAAAAGACTTAATTTAAAGCGTAAAGTAAATAACGATAATGAAATTGCGAATAATAAAAGTGCGATAAAATAAACTTGCGATAATTAAAAAGTACGATAATTAAAAGTGCAATTAAATACAATAACAATAAATAAAAATGCGATAATTAGAAGTGCAATTAAATATAAAATAAAGGAAATTAAATATGAAATAAAAGAATTATGCTTATTTAAACTTTCGTAATCATGATGTTTGACGTGTTGATTTTAGTTTTATGCCCATGGGTTAATTGTCCTTTGTCCTGGATTATTTAATATGTCCATACGGATTTGTCCATAATAGTCCATCAGTCATAAATATAAAGAGCGAAAGCCTTCGTCAAATTATTCTTATTCCCGAAGTCAAATATTTCAACTAATTGGGGATTCGAATTGTAACAAGGTTTTAATACTTTGTTTAATGAATACACCAGGTTATCGACTGCGTGTAAACCAAGGTTTTACTACTTTGTTAACAATTACACCAATTACCCTTGAATGTAATTCACCCCTGTTTCAACAAGTCTATTAACTATTAATCCAGTTCTGTGTCCGGTAAAATGAATAATTATTGGTATTTATAGATATCCCGCCCACCGTACCCAGTCAAGCGTATGTGGTTATATATAAATACGTCGAATTATAAGTTTGTATATTAAATTAACAAGGTATTGTTTAGTTAATATAAAACCCATTAATAGCCCATAGTCTAATTTCCACAAGTGTCGTTCTTTTATTCAAACCCCAATTATGGTACAAGGCCCAATTACCCAATTTTAGTAATTAGCCCAACATCATAATTACTTCGGATTAAATAAGCATAATAATAACTTAGCTACGAGACATTAAATTAAAAAGGTTGAACATAACTTACAATGATTAAAAATAGCGTAGCGTTACACGGACAGAATTTCGACTTACACCCTTACAACATTCGCTAACATACCCTTATTATTAGGATTAAAATTAAAATTAAAATTAAAATATAAATTATAAATATAAATATTACGTATAGATATAGAGAGATTGATATATTGGATGGTTTTTACGATCAAACTGCGTTTGCTTTTATAGGGAATTGAGTCCAGGGGAACTCCGCGACTCGCGGCATTTTTTGCCTTCAAACTCCGCGAGTCGCGGAATTTGAAATTCCAGCTCACCAGCTTTGGCTTCTTTCTTGCCGACGATTTTAAATATTAATATAATATATATATAATTTTTAAGAATTATTTATATATTATATTATATTCATGTGCATAGTTGACTTGTAATTTTTAGTCCGTTGCGTCGAGCGTTGAGAGTTGACTCTGGTCCCGGTTCCAGATTTTCGAACGTCCTTGCGTACAATTTAATATCTTGTACTTTGCGTTTTGAATCTTGTACTCTTGTAATTTCGAGATGTTTCTTATCAATAATTGGAACCTCTTTGATTGTATTTTGTACTTTTGAGCTTTTTGGTCATTTGCGTCTTTAATTCGTCAAATCTGTCTTTTGTCTTCACCTTTTAATATTTAAACGAATATCACTTGTAAATAGAACAATTGTAACTAAAAGCTTGTCTTTCTTGGGGAATAATGCTATGAAATATATGTTCATTTTTAGCATTATCATCTTCCGCCTCCTCCATTTCCTCGTCTGAGCCCCTTTCTACCTGTGGATGAGGGCCCTCATAGGGTACTGCCTGGTTGCGTCTACTTTTCAATACCTTAGCACCTACATAAACTTTCAATCCTAAAGGCTTAACCTGTTCTCTACAAAGCTGTAATGGACCCCCTTGGTTCCTATCAACACCTAAATACTCTCCAATGAGAGTAACAAAAATACCTCCTCCTATTATACTCCCGTCCTGCATTCCTTCTGCCATTTTAGATAAATAGAAACCAACACAGTAAGGGATATTGACAAAGCTTCTAGGATCCCGAATACACTTTAGGTAGAATAAATCATGTAAGGTTATTTTTTCTTTATTGTTACCTCTTTGTGTAATCGAGTTAGCCAAAAATCTATGAATGATACGAAGCTCGGCTCTGTCAATATGTGTATAGGAGTGTCCTCCCGCTCGTGTAAAAACATCAAAATGTGACATACGCCTCCAAATGGCGTCAGCGTCAAAGTTGCTATCTACCCTTTCACCATAATGAATCAAATTTGTACAATCGGGTAGTAGCAACTCACCAGGAGTATATATCTGTAAAGCCCTGGCCATGTCCAGCATGGACATTCTGTACATCCTACCGCCAAGGATAAACCTAAGAAATCTCCTATCATCTATTCTAACTATATTTGTATCAAGTGATACAGTACTCATGAGCTCAACACACCATTCCTTATATACAGGTCTACGAATGGTGAAAAGACGTTCCCAATCTGTAAAAGAAGAGTTCCCGTACCTCTGAATCAGTAGCAGTCTGACTCTATTAGCTAGCTGAACTCTTTCCAAAGGATCCCAATCGATTACCCTTGGCACCTCTACATTTTTAGTTACCAATCTGAATTTTTTCCTTTGATATGTCTCGTAATCCCTCCATCTTCTATCAAATCTCAGATTAGGATGCAAAGTGTGCTCAGGAATCGTTGGGTATTCTACTGGAGGCCTCATCGAGAATACTATGAATTCATTAACAAACTGTACCGGATCATAATAAGGTACGTGTTGATCAGGCTGTTGTTGTGGTTCCTGTTGTGGTTCTTGTTCGGGTTCTGGCTCGTGTTGCATTTCTGGTTCTGGTTCTGGTGCTGGAGCAGGTCGTCTAGATGATGATGCTCCTGAACCTCCTGTATCGGCTTTCTTCAAAACACATTAAACACAAAATTTGTGCATCCAAATATGCATTAGTGTTAGCAAAATAACAACTTAAAACAATCACAATAACATGTTAAATCAAAATTAAACTTATACACATTTTCACAATTTTTAAATTCTATACTTTTTCAAATAAGCACATATGTAAATGTAGACAAAGTTCATAAGCATTTAACTCAAATAACATGTCAAAATAGTCATTACTAACAATTAAACAAGTCTCAAATGGCAAATATATCAAATTAATCAAGTTCATGAATTTTCGCCTAAAAATCCACTTTAATCTTTAAAAATCATGTTTAGGATCAATGTTTGGATCATTTAACTACCTAACCATGTTACATTACTCAATTTAGCAATAATTCATGACAAAAATCGGCCATAACCTGTTTATATCAAAAAGCCCCAAATTGCTCGAGAACACAAACCCTAGATTTCTAAAATTTTTGAAGTTTTTGGCTTCAAATCATGTTAAATAGCATCAATCTAGGTTATACATGCATAAAATACTAACAATTTAATACTAATTACACTAGAAATCAACAAAATTGTATTAGGTAAAATATTGGTAATTATCACAAAAACTAGCAAATTTATGAGTTTAGGGGTGTAATTTTTACCTTTTTGCTGAAGAATGAGAATCTAGGAATGATTAGAGCAAGAAATTTGATGAATTACGGTAAAAAAAAATTGCGAATTTTAGAGGTGATTTTGGGGTTGGTTCGAATATGTGTGTGTGTTTTGTGTTGAGACAGAACCGCTGAGCTGCTTGTATCAGGCCTGAAATACAGGTCCATGCGATCGCACGGCTTCAAAGGCCTAACTCCATGCGATCGCATGGAGTCCCGGGTACAGTGTTCTGGGCTTTTTTTTTTTTTTTTTTATAAATCCTTATACTTAATAAAACATAAAATTAATAAAATTTTAAAAATTTGTTTCTTTTTAGGATGAGGGCTTTTCGGATCGATGTCCTAGTCCGTCCCTCGACAAAATTTTAAAATTTGTCAATTTTAAGCGCGATTTTTAAAAGTAAAGATTTTTGGGTTTTTTAATGTTTTTGGCATACTTTAATTCAATAAGATTAAAAATAATGATAATAAAAGTTCTCGTCCCTCCCTCGGGTAAAGCAATTTCGGTTCAATGACCTAGTCTTCAACTCACGACGAATTTTTAAAAATCATATTTTGAACTTAGCGAAATAAAGTAAATTTTTGTTTTTAAATTCACACAACTTAAATTTAAAATGCATAAAATTCAAAATTAATATTAAAAATTCACACCGAACTTAAATTTAATTTTTGTTTTTATACATACAAACTTATATTAAAAATATTAATTTTCCAAATATTTACAATTTTAAATATATTGATTTAAAAAGTTTACAATATTATTTTAATATTAATTTATTAATTTTTTTAAAAATAAAATTAAAAATCTTTTTGGCTTTTATCCCACTTTAATCAATCAAATATTATCAAAAATATACGCCCCTCTTTTCGGTAAAGTATTTTCGGTTCCATGACCTAATTTAACTCATGACGAATTTTTGAAATATTTTGGGTTGATTGATTAAAGATATTTATACCTTAAGAATAAACGTTAAATTTCGCAGTGATGTAATAAATTTTTGTATGATATCAATAATTTCGGTCGCAAGACCTAATTTCATCGAATACCAATTTAATACTTTATAGCGAACAAATTAGCGTTTATTATCAAAAGGTTAAAAATAAAAATAAAAATAAAAACTGTACAAACTTACCTGTGAAATATATTCTTAGTGATATGCTCTAGCCCACTCATAAGATAGTCGGACTAATTGATTTTCCATGGCTACATAGGCATAGCCTCGAGCATTCAGTGTTTTTTCTTCTAAACATATGAACGGTCCATCTCTGCATAAAGTAACAAATTCGGTGTTTGAATAGGTTTGATTATTTGAACATTTACCTTCGTGTGACCATTTTCCGCATTTGTGACATTTTTCAAGGGGTCGTGCTCTCCTTTTCGCTGCGGATTTTGATTTTCCTTTACCAAATTGTAACTTATTATCTTCGCATCTGGATTCTTTTCTTACTCCGTCCAATTTACCTCTGATTAATGATACTATTTCACTTGGAAGTGTATCATTATTACGTTTAGTGATCAAAGCGTGTAGCATTAGACCATGGTTTAATTCACAGGAAGTCTTCATTTCGTAAAAACCTAAAAAAAAATAAAAATTCAGAATGGGGGGAGAAGACTAGTTCTTTAGGGTCTGTTAGGGAAAGACCATTTGGGTTCTATTTTCGAGAACTACACGAAAACAGAAAATCTAACTCTAACAGAAATACATATTATCCTTTAAAGACTTGATTCTCCCCACACTTAGTTAGCTGTGGTATCGAAATTGTGATTAACTTCGTTGTCGACTTCCATCGGACTATCTATGTAGTGTTTAACTCTGTGACCATTAACTTTAAATTCAATCCCATTTGAATTTATTAAGTCTACTGTTCCGTACGGGAAAACTCTTTTGACTATGAATGGTCCAGACCATCTTGATTTCAATTTTCTAGGAAATAGCTTGAATCGTGAATTGAAAAGAAGAACTCTGTCTCCTTCTTTAAATTCTTTTGAACTTCTGATTCTTTTATCATGCTATTTCTTCGTTCTTTCCTTATAGATAAACGAATTTTCGTATGCTTCTTGTCTTAATTCTTCTAATTCATTTAATTGATTTAACCGTAGACGTCCAGCTTCATGTAAATCAAGATTACATGTCTTCAAAGCCCAAAATGCTTTGTGTTCAATTTCTACTGGAAGATGACATGCTTTTCCGTAAACGAGTTTAAAAGGTGTGGTTCCAATTGGAGTTTTGTAGGCTGTTCTAAAAGCCCAGAGTGCATCCTCCAATTTAATGGACCATTCCTTCGGATTTGATCCTATGGTTTTCTCTAGAATACGTTTTAAAGCTCGGTTGGTATTTTCAACTTGTCCACTTGTTTGTGGATGATATGCAGTGGAGATTTTATGAGTTACTCCATATCTTTTAAGAACTTTCTCAAGTTGATTGTTACAGAAATGAGTACCCCGATCACTTATTAAAGCTTTCGGTGTTTCAAACCTTGCAAAAAGACGTTTTAAAAAGTTGACTACAACTCGTGCATCGTTAATTGGGAGAGCTTGTGCTTCCGCCCATTTAGATACATAATCAATGGCTACGAGAATATATAGATTATTATGAGATTTTGGAAATGGACCCATAAAGTCAATACCCCAAATGTCAAATACTTCACATACTTGAATGACATTTTGTGGCATTTCATCACGTTGACTTATTTTTCCGGCCCTTTGACAAGCATCACAGAATTTGCAAAGAAGGTGTGCGTCTTTGTAAATTGTAGGCCAATAGAATCCAGCATCATAAACTTTTCTTGCTGTGAGTTGAGGCCCATAATGCCCTCCTGTTGGTCCTGTGTGACAATGGTTTAAGATTTTACTAGCTTCATCTCCGAATACACATCGGCATATTATTCCATCGGGACAACTTTTAAACAAATGTGGATCTTCCCAGAAATAATGTTTTATATCACTGAAGAATTTATTTCGTTTTCGTACGATAATCCTTTTTCAAGGAATCCACATACTAAGTAGTTTGCATAGTCTGCAAACCATGGAATTTCATTATAATCTATCTTCAATAGATATTCATCAGGAAAGTTGTCTTGTATGGCTGATTCATTTAGAACTTCTAAATCAGGATTTTCAAGAGGAGAAAGATGATTGGCTGCGAGATTTTCTACTCCTCTTTTATCTCGGATTTCAATATCGAACTCTTGTAAGAGTAAGATCCAACGGATTAATCTTGGTTTGGCATCTTGTTTCGAAAATAGGTATCTAAGAGCAGAATGGTCGGTATAGACCACCGTTTTTGCTAGAACGAGATATGAACGAAATTTGTCAAAAGCAAAGACAATAGCAAGGAGTTCTTTTTCAGTAGTTGTATAGTTCGTTTGTGCTCCTTGTAACGTCTTACTAGCATAATATATAGGTTGAAATCATTTTTCAATCCTTTGTCCTAAAACGGCTCCCATTGCAAAATCACTTGCATCGCACATAAGTTCAAACGGTAGATTCCAATTTGGTGTTATCATGATCGGCGCATTAGTGAGTTTTTCTTTAAGTATATTAAAAGACTTGATACATTCATCTGAAAAGATGAATGGAGCATCCTTTTCTAGGAGTTTATTCATAGGAGTGGCAATTTTAGAAAAATCTTTTATGAAACGTCGGTAAAAACCGGCATGCC
Source organism: Rutidosis leptorrhynchoides (assembly GCF_046630445.1). Taxonomy (NCBI): domain Eukaryota; kingdom Viridiplantae; phylum Streptophyta; class Magnoliopsida; order Asterales; family Asteraceae; genus Rutidosis; species Rutidosis leptorrhynchoides. The sequence continues at coordinate 412,899,975 of NC_092337.1, read as the reverse complement.
CTAAAAAACTCCTAACTCCTCTAACATTGGTGGGATGTGGAAGTTTAGTATTTACATCTACTTTAGCTCTATCCACTTCAATTCCTTCCTTTGAGATTTTATGTCCAAGAACGATGCCTTCTTTAATCATGAAATGACATTTCTCCCAATTAAGTACTAGATTTAATTGTTCGCATCTAATAAGCATTCGTTCCAGATTAACTAGACATGTTTCAAATGTATCACCGAAGACTGAAAAGTCATCCATGAAAACTTCCATGCATTCTTCTATCATGTCGTGAAAAATCTCCATCATGCACCTTTGAAAGGTTGCAGGGGCATTGCAAAGTCCAAATGGCATGCGTTTGTAAGCAAAAGTACCATAAGGGCACGTGAATGTGGTTTTCTCTTGGTCTTCGGGTGCTATTGGAATTTGAAAATATCCGGAAAAACCATCTAGAAAACAATAGTAACTGTTTCCGGCTAACCTTTCCAACATTTGATCAATGAAAGGTAAGGGAAATTGATCTTTTCTGGTGGCGTCATTTAATTTTCTATAATCAATACACACACGCCATCCTGTTACAGTCCTAGTAGGAATAAGCTCATTTTTCTCATTTGTAATGACAGTCATGCCACCCTTCTTAGGCACGCATTGAACTGGGCTTACCCATGGACTATCAGAGATTGGATAAATTAAACCTGCATCTAGCAGTTTAATAATTTCTTTCTTAACAACATCTTGCATATTAGGATTTAGTCTTCGTTGGCATTGCACATACGTTTTATGACCTTCTTCCATAAGGATTTTATGTGTGCAATACGAAGGACTTATTCCTTTTATATCATGAATCTTCCATGCAATGGCTGGTTTATGAGCTTTCAACACATAAATGAGTTGAGATTTTTCATTTTCAATAAGAGAAGACGATATTATTACAGGTAATTCAGATTCACCATGTAAATAAGCGTATTCCAAATGATTTGAAAGTGGCTTTAACTCTAATGTCGGAGGTTCTTCTATCGATGATTTATATCGATATCTGTCTTCTTCTTTTAGCATTTGAATTTCTTCTGTTGTTGGTTCATATCCATTAGCCATTAGTGTAGCTAACATTTCAGTTTCATCAATTGGTTCAGTTCCTTCTCCTAAAGAACATTCTCCTGTTCCTTGTAATTCTGGAAATTCTTCTAACAATTCTGCATGTGATTCTATAGTTTGAATATAATAACATGTATCATCTGCAGATTGCGGTTGTTGCATTGCTCTATCAACTGAAAAGGTAACACTCTCGTCCTCTATACTTAGGGTCAGTTTCTTACCAAACACGTCTATCATTGCTTTAGCCGTGTTTAAGAATGGTCTTCCTAATATGAGAGGAACTTGAGAATCTTCTTCCATGTCCAGAACAACAAAATCTACTGGAAATACTAAAGTACCAACTTTAACTAGCATGTTCTCCATTATCCCTCTAGGATATTTTATTGATCGATCTGCTAGTTGTATACTTATTCGTGTTGGTTTCAATTCTCCAAGGTCTAGTTTAGTGTATAGTGAATACGGCATTAAATTTATACTAGCACCTAAGTCTGCCAATGCTTCTATTGAACTAAGACTACCCAGAAAACATGGAATTGTGAAACTTCCTGCATCTGATAATTTTTCTGGTATCTTATTCAACAGCACTGCTGAACAATTAGCATTCATAGTAACAGCCGAGAGTTCTTCCATTTTCTTTCTATTCGAGATTAGATCTTTTAGAAATTTAGCATATCTAGACATTCCTGAAATCACATCAATGAAAGGAAGATTTACATTTATCTGTTTAAACATATCCAAGAATTTGGATTGCTCGGCTTCAAGTTTCTCTTTTTTCATTTTACTCGGATAAGGAAGTGGTGGTTGGTATGGTTTAACATAAGGTTTAGCTTTAACTGTGTTATCTTCATTAACCTTTTCAACTACCGGTTCTTTTTCCTTATCTTGTTCAGGTTGTGGTTCTTGTGGAGTAGGAATAGCTTCCTCAGAAATTACAGGTATTTCAGGTGGTTTAAGTGTTGTACCACTTCTTGTGGTAATAGCTTTAGCTGTTTCATTCCGGGGGTTAGCATTTGTATCACTAGGTAAACTTCCCGGTTTTCTTTTACCTATTAACCTTGCTAGGTTACTTACTTCTTGTTCCAAATTTTGAATAGAAGCTTGTTGATTTCTAAATGCTTGAGCATTTTGTTCATTGGTTTGTTTCTGAGATGTGAAAAACTGTGTTTGAGTTTAAATTAGCTTTGTCATCATATCTTCTAAATTTGGCTTTTTATCATCGATTTGTGGTGGTTTGTTTTGAAAATTAGGTCTTTGCAGGTTGTAAGTATTGTTGGATACTTGTTGATTGCTAGGACCTTGTTGGTTGTTGTATGGAACATTTCGATTATAATTCTGGTTTTGATTGTAAATTGGTCTTGGCGGTTGATAATTATTCTGATAATTATTTCCAGGCCTTTGGTTTATGTATGAAATATTCTCTCTTTGTTCCATTGCTAGTTCAATACTGAGACAATCTTTTGTCAAATGTGGTCCTCCACACTGCTCACAACTAATTCGTATTGAATGTATATCCTTAGTCATCTTTTCCATTCGTCTCTCGAGCATCTATCTTTGCGGAAATGGAATCTAAGTCATGGCTAGAATCGGCTCTAGCTGCTTTAGATGATCTAATGATATCTTTTTCTTGGTGCCACTCATGTGAGTGGGAAGCAGTGTTATCAATAATTTTGTAAGCATCAGTTTCGGTTTTCTTCATAATAGAACCACCAGCTGCTATATCGATGTCTTTCCTTGTAGTGATGTCGCATCCTTGGTAGAATATTTGTACTATTTGACAGGTGTCTAAACCATGTTGCGGGCATCCTCTTAATAACTTTCCAAATCTAGTCCACGCCTCATATAGAGTTTCATTCGGTTTCTGTGTGAACGTAACAATTTCTCCTTGAAGTCTTACGGCTTTAGATGCCGGAAAGAATTGTTTAAGAAATTTTTCAACTAAAACGTCCCATGTATCAATCGCCCCTTCAGGTAACGATTCCAACCAATCTTTGGCTTCTCCCTTTAAAGTCCAGGAAAATAACATGAGATATATCTGTTCATCCTCAACTTCTTGGATTTTAAATAGTGTGCAGATCCTATTAAAGGTACGAAGATGTTCGTTTGGATCTTCCTTCGGCGCACCACTAAATTGGCATTGATTAGTCACCATATGTAGAATATGTCCTTTGATTTCATAATCTGGCGCATTAATGTCAGGATGAGTAATTGCGTGACCTTGGCCAGTGCGTTTAGCTCTCATTCGGTCTTCTATACTTAGAGGTTCCAGATTCTCCATAATTGAATTTGTTGAATCTGAATCACTAGAGGATTCTGATTTAATGGTTCGTTCCTCAACAATCTCTGTTTGAATGATTGGTGGTTCCGGAGGAAAAATTAATGGTTCAGGATCTATGAATCGTCCCTGAATATTCTCCGAATTCTCAATTGTGAGGTCGGGTTCAAAAAATGGATTATCAGAAATTTGAATTGGAGTACTTGGTCAAATGATAGTTTGTTAATTTGTTAATTTTAATGAACATATATTTTAATTGTATCATTAAATTCCATGAGTTTGTAATTCTCAATCTTTAAGGTCAATCTCTAGGATTGAGTAATATCAGTCTTAAAAGCTGATTTTTGATCTTTAAGGAGATTATCCTTTCTGGGATCTGATTCATTAGTCTTATCAAGCTAATTTGCACGGTGCCCCCCATCGTACGAGGCAGATCCTCTCATGGTTAGGATAAGTCTGACCACTTGGCGACCCTGTTTTATGCTGAGGTCCGTGGATTTCCTGCTGATTTTATTGATGACTTTTCTAGATTTTTCGTCAACCTACAGCTGGTCTGGACGACAACTTCATGACCTAAATCAAGAAGCGCGTTTCTTTTTCAGAAGACTTTACTTCCTTTTAATGATGGAATTGATTCATCGTGTAGATCCATCTTTTCTTTCAAATATATTACAGTAAATTGGGTAAAACTGATTATTTTAGTCCAAAACAAAAGTATTTTCAATTATTTGTACAAAAATATGTGATATATGTTTTGAATAACTTGGTAAAAATTTCCCACACTTGGCTTTTATTTTCCTTTCTTTGCCTTTTTATTCTCCTCTATTCCATTTTAAATGAATTCTAATATTTTGGATTGTTTCTCAATTTATGTCCTTTCCGAGGTAACGACAATTTCGGTGTTAACACCTAGTTTTCATCGTATATAAATATGTATAACCATGATTTTGAATTCATTTAGTTGAAAATTTTGAAAAATTTTACTAGAATTGGGTAGTCAGTATATAAGACTAGGGCTGTTCTTTATTATCAGAGAGCACTAGTTTCTAATACAACTACTGCGTTACTAGTATTTTTAATGGTAACCAAGTGTTTAAATCAAAAAAAAATTTAAAATCCGAAAGAATTTAACCCCTTCCCACACTTAAGATCTTGCAATGCCCTCATTTGCAAGAATTCAGTAACAATTTAAATTATTGAGGGTGATTAGCGTAGAAAAATGATTAAATTTTACCAAAGTTTCCAAACATATTGGCATTTGTTTGCTGAATGATAAATGGTGCATATCATTTGTTCATTCTGTCTTGTTGTTACATCACATTTGTTTTTCGTTTTGTCGTCAAAATTACTAGCTTTTGCTGAACTTAATGCCAGTCTTTGAAAATGCGCTGTTTTACCCTGGTTTGTACAATCGACAATATACATACATACAAATATAAACATGCATGGCAATTTGAAATGGGACTTAATATCCCACTTTCAAATCCTAAATGTGAAATATTAGTACACAATAATAATAAAAATGATAAAAATTGCATAAATATATCCAATAACATAAGTTTAAACATGAATAATTAAAAAGATAAAAATCATAAAAATAACCAATGGAACTAAATCAGTCTGGATAGGGGTTCCAGTTCATCTCGTCAGGTGGGTTCCATTGTTGGTTATAGGTGTTCTGATATGCTTGGTTATAGTCATACCGGTTAAAGGGTAGTCGGATGTCGGGGTTGTGTGGCGGAAAATGAGCAGGTCGAGTAGGCACGTAATTATTTGGTACCTGATATGATAGCTGGCTCATGATTTGGTGCTGATGAACTAACCAGCTATCGTGTTGGCGTCGCCTATAATCCTCGTATACTCGCTCGGAGTTCCACTGCTCGTACATACTATGTCTGGCCGCGCTCGTCATTGCTTCCTCATCTATACGAACGTGGACGTCAAGAATAGCATCTCGTAAGACATTCCTAATGTCTTCCGCCTCCTCCATTTCCTCGTCTGAGTCCCTTTCTACCTGTGGATGAGGGCCCTCATAGGGTACTGCCTGGTTGCGTCTACTTTTCAATACCTTAGCACCCATATATACTTTCAATCCTAAAGGCTCAACCTGTTCTCTACAAAGCTGTAATGGACCCCCTTGGTTCCTATCAACACCTAAATACTCTCCAATGAGAGTAACCAAAATACCTCCTCCTATTATACTCCCGTCCTGCATTCCTTCTACCATTTTAGATAAATAGAAACCAACACAGTAAGGGATATTGACAAAGCTTCTAGGATCCCGAATACACTTTAGGTAGAATAAATCATGTAAGGTTATTTTTTCTTTATTGTTACCTCTTTGTGTAATCGAGTTAGCCAAAAATCTATGAATGATACGAAGCTCGGCTCTGTCAATATGTGCATAGGAGTGTCCTCCCGCTCGTGTAAAAACATCAAAATGTGACATACGCCTCCAAATGGCGTCAGCGTCAAAGTTGCTATCTACCCTTTCACCATAATGAATCAAATTTGTACAATCGGGTAGTAGCAACTCACCAGGAGTATATATCTGTAAAGCCCTAGCCATGTCCAGCATGGACATTCTGTATATCCTACTGCCAATGATAAATCTAAGAAATCTTCTATCATCTATTCTAACTATATTTGTATCAAGTGATACAGTACTCATGAGCTCAACACACCATTTCTTATATACAGGTCTATGAATAGTGAAAAGACGTTCCCAATCTGTAAAAGAAGAGTTCCCGTACCTCTGAATCAGTAGCAGTCTGACTTTATTAGCTAGCTGAACTCTTTCCAAAGGATCCCAATCGATTACCCTTAGCACCTCTAAATTTTTAGTTACCAATCTGAATTTGTTCCTTTGATATGTCTCGTAATCCCTCCATCTTCTATCAAATCTCAGATTAGGATGCAAAGTGTGCTCAGGAATCGTTGGGTATTCTACTGGCGGCCTCATCGGGAATACTATGAATTCATTAACAAACTGTACCGGATCATAATAAGGTATGTGTTGATCAGGCTGTTGTTGTGGTTCCTGTTGTGGTTCTTGTTTGGGTTCTGGCTCGTGTTGCACTTCTGGTTCTGATTCTGGTGCTGGAGCAGGTCGTCTAGATGATGATGCTCCTGAACCTCCAGTATCGGCTTTCTGCAAAACACATTAAACACAAAATTTGTGCATCCAAATATGCATTAGTGTTAGCAAAATAACAACTTAAAACAATCACAATAACATGTTAAATCAAAATTAAACTTATACACATTTTCACAATTTTTATAATTCTATACTTTTTCAAATAAGCACATATGAAAATGTAGACAAAGTTCATAAGCATTTAACTCAAATAACATGTCAAAATAGTCATTACTAACAATTAAACAAGTCTCAAATGGCAAATATATCAAATTAATCAAGTTCATGAATTTTCGCCTAAAAAGTCCACTTTAATCTTTAAAAATCATGTTTAGGATCAATGTTTGGATCATTTAACTACCTAAACATGTTACATTACTCAATTTAGCAATAATTCATGACAAAAATCGGCCATAACCTGTTTATATCAAAAAGCCCCAAATTGCTCAAGAACACAAACCCTAGATTTCTAAAAATTTTGAAGTTTTTGGCTTCAAATCATGTTAAATAGCATCAATCTAGGTTATACATGCATAAAATACTAACAATTTAATACTAATTACAATAGAAATCAACAAAATTGCATTAGGTAAAATATTCGTAATTATCACAAAAACTAGCAAATTTATGAGTTTAGGGGTGTAATTTTTACCTTTTTGCTGAAGAATGAGAATCTAGGCATGATTAGAGCAAGAAATTTGATGAATTACGGTGAAAAATTGCGAATTTTAGAGGTGATTTTGGGGTTGGTTTGAATATGTGTGTGTGTTTTGTGTTGAGACAGAACCGCTGAGCTGCTTGTATCAGGCCTGAAATACAGGTCCATGCGATCGCATGGCTTCAAAGGCCTAACTCCATATGATCGCATTGAGTCCCGGGTACAGTGTTCTGGGCTTTTTTTTTTTTATAAAACCTTATACTTAATAAAACATAAAATTAATAAAATTTTAAAAATTTGTTTCTTTTTAGGATGAGGGCTTTTCGGATCGATGTCCTAGTCCGTCCCTCGACAAAATTTTAAAATTTATCATTTTTAAGCGCGATTTTTAAAAGTAAAGATTTTTGGGTTTTTTAATGTTTTTGGCATACTTTAATTCAATAAGATTAAAAATAATGATAATAAAAGTTCTCGTCCCTCCCTCAGGTAAAGCAATTTCGGTTCAATGACCTAGTCTTCAACTCACGACGAATTTTTAAAAATCATATTTTTAACTTAGCGAAATAAAGTAAATTTTTGTTTTTAAATTCACACAACTTAAATTTAAAATGCATAAAATTCAAAATTAATATTAAAAATTCACACCAAACTTAAATTTAATTTTTGTTTTTATACATACAAACTTATATTAAAAATATTAATTTTCCAAATATTTACAATTTTAAATATATTGATTTAAAAAGTTTACAATATTATTTTAATATTAATTTATTAATATTTTTAAAAATAAAATTAAAAATCTTTTTGGCTTTTATCCCACTTTAATCAATCAAATATTATCAAAAATATACGCCCCTCTTTTCGGTAAAGTAATTTAGGTTCCATGACCTAATTTAACTCATGACGAATTTTTGAAATATTTTGGGTTGATTGATTAAAGATATTTATACCTTAAGAATAAACGTTAAATTTCGCAGTGATGTAATAAATTTTTGTATGATATCAATAATTTCGGTCGCAAGACCTAATTTCATCGAATACCAATTTAATACTTTATAGCGAACAAATTAGCGTTTATTATCAAAAGGTTAAAAATAAAAATAAAAATAAAAACTGTACAAACTTACCTGTGAAATATATTCTTAGTGATATGCTCTAGCCCACTCATAAGATAGTCGGACTAATTGATTTTCCATGGCTACATAGGCGTAGCCTCGAGCATTTAGTGTTTTTTCTTCTAAACATATGAACGGTCCATCTCTGCATAAAGTAAAAAATTCGGTGTTTGAATAGGTTTGATTATTTGAACATTTACCTTCGTGTGACCATTTTCCGCATTTGTGACATTTTTCAAGGTGTCGTGCTCTCCTTTTCGCTGCGAATTTTGATTTTCCTTTACCAAATTGTAACTTATTATCTTCGCATCTGGATTATTTTCTTACTCCGTCCAATTTACCTCTGATTAATGATACTATTTCACTTGGAAGTGTATCATTATTACGTTTAGTGATCAAAGCGTGTAGCATTAGACCATGGTTTAATTCACAGGAAGTCTTCATTTCGTAAAAACCTAAAAAAAATAAAAATTCAGAATGGGGGGAGAAGACTAGTTCTTTAGGGTCTGCTAGGGAAAGGCCATTCGGGTTCCATTTTCGAGAACTACACGAAAACAGAAAATCTAACTCTAACAGAAATACATATTATCCTTTAAAGACTTGATTCTCCCCACACTTAGTTAGCTGTGGTATCGAAATTGTGATTAACTTCGTTGTCGACTTCCATCGGACTATCTATGTAGTGTTTAACTCTGTGACCATTAACTTTAAATTCAATCCCATTTGAATTTATTAATTCTACTGTTCCGTACGGGAAAACTCTTTTGACTATGAATGGTCCAGACCATCTTGAGTTCAATTTTCCAGAAAATAGCTTGAATCGTGAATTGAAAAGAAGAACTCTGTCTCCTTCTTTAAATTCTTTTGAACTTCTGATTCTTTTATCATGCCATTTCTTCGTTCTTTCCTTATAGATTAACGAATTTTCGTATGCTTCTTGTCTTAATTCTTCTAATTCGTTTAATTGACTTAACCGTAGACTTCCAGCTTCATGTAAATCAAGATTACATGTCTTCAAAGCCCAAAATGCTTTGTGTTCAATTTCTACTGGAAGATGACATGCTTTTCCGTAAAAGAGTTTAAAAGGTGTGGTTCCAATTGGAGTTTTGTAGGCTGTTCTAAAAGCCCAGAGTGCATCCTCCAATTTAATGGACCATTCCTTCGGATTTGATCCTACGGTTTTCTCTAGAATACGTTTTAAAGCTCGGTTAGTATTTTCAACTTGTCCACTTGTTTGTGGATGATATGCAGTGGAGATTTTATGAGTTACTCCATATCTTTTAAGAACTTTCTCAAGTTGATTGTTACAGAAATGAGTACCCCGATCACTTATTAAAGCTTTCGGTGTTCCAAACCTTGCAAAAAGATGTTTTAAAAAGTTGACTACAACTCGTGCATCGTTAGTTGGGAGAGCTTGTGCTTCCGCCCATTTAGATACATAATCAATGGCTACGAGAATATATAGATTATTATGAGATTTTGGAAATGGACCCATAAAGTCAATACCCCAAATGTCAAATACTTCACATACTTGAATGACATTTTGTGGCATTTCATCACGTTGACTTATTTTTCCGGCCCTTTGACAAGCATCACAGGATATGTAAAGAAGGTGTGCGTCTTTGTAAATTGTAGGCCAATAGAATCCAGCATCATAAACTTTTCTTGCTGTGAGTTGAGGCCCATAATGCCCTCCTGTTGGTCCTGTGTGACAATGGTTTAAGATTTTACTAGCTTCATCTCCGAATACACATCGGCGTATTATTCCATCGGGACAACTTTTAAACAAATGTGGATCTTCCCAGAAATAATGTTTTATATCACTGAAGAATTTCTTTCGTTTTTGGTACGATAATCCTTTTTCAAGGAATCCACATACTAAGTAGTTTGCATAGTCTGCAAACCATGGAATTTCATTATAATCTATCTTCAATAGATATTCATCAGGAAAGTTGTCTTGTATCGCCGATTCATTTAGAACTTCTAAATTAGGATTTTCAAGACGAGAAAGATGATCGGCTGCGAGATTTTCTGCTCCTCTTTTATCTCGGATTTCAATATTGAACTCTTGTAAGAGTAAGATCCAACGGATTAATCTTGGTTTGGCATCTTGTTTTGAAAATAGGTATCTAAGAGCAGAATGGTCGGTATAAACCACCGTTTTTGCTAGAACGAGATATGAACTAAATTTGTCAAAAGCAAAGACAATAGCAAGGAGTTCTTTTTCAGTAGTTGTATAGTTCGTTTGTGCTCCTTGTAACGTCTTACTAGCATAATATATAGGTTGAAATCGTTTTTCAATCCTTTGTCCTAAAATGGCTCCCATTGCAAAATCACTTGCATCGCACATAAGTTCAAACGGTAGATTCCAATTTGGTGTTATCATGATCGGCGCATTAGTGAGTTTTTCTTTAAGTATATTAAAAGATTTGATACATTCATCTGAAAATATGAATGGAGCATCCTTTTCTAGGAGTTTATTCATAGGAGTGGCAATTTTAGAAAAATCTTTTATGAAACGTCGGTAAAAACCGGCATGCTCTAAAAAACTCCTAACTCCTCTAACATTGGTGGGATGTGGAAGTTTAGCAATTACATCTACTTTAGCTCTATCCACTTCAATTCCTTCCTTTGAGATTTTATGTCCAAGAACGATGCCTTCTTTAACCTTGAAATGGCATTTCTCCCAATTAAGTACTATATTTGATTGTTCGCATCTAATAAGCATTCGTTCCAGATTAACTAGACATGTTTCAAATGTATCACCGAAGACTGAAAAGTCATCCATGAAAACTTCCATGCATTCTTCTATCTTGTCGTGAAAAATCGCCATCATGCACCTTTGAAAGGTTGCAGGGGCGTTGCAAAGTCCAAATGGCATGCATTTGTAAGCAAAAGTACCATTAGGGCACGTAAATGTGGTTTTCTCTTGGTCTTCGGGTGCTATTGGAATTTGAAAATATCCGGAAAAACCATCTAGAAAACAATAGTAACTGTTTCCGGCTAACCTTTCCAACATTTGATCAATGAAAGGTAAGGGAAAGTGATCTTTTCTGGTGGCGTCATTTAATTTTCTATAATCAATACACACATACCATCCTGTTACAGTCCTAGTAGGAATAAGCTCATTTTTCTCATTTGTAATGACAGTCATGCCACCCTTCTTAGGCACGCATTGAACTGGGCTTACCCATGGACTATCAGAGATTGGATAAATTAAACCTGCATCTAGCAGTTTAATAATTTCTTTCTTAACAACATCTTGCATATTAGGATTTAGTCTTCGTTGGCGTTGCACATACATTTTATGACCTTCTTCCATAAGGATTTTATGTGTGCAATACGAAGGACTTATTCCTTTTATATCATGAATCTTCCATGCAATGGCTGGTTTATGAGCTTTCAACACATAAATGAGTTGAGATTTTTCATTTTCAGTAAGAGAAGACGATATTATTACAGGTAATTCAGATTCACCATGTAAATAAGCGTATTCCAAATGGTTTGGAAGTGGCTTTAACTCTAATGTCGGTGGTTCTTCTATCGATGATTTATATCGATATCTGTCTTCTTCTTTTAGTATTTGAATTTCTTCTGTTGTTGGTTCATATCCATTAGCCATTAGTGTAGCTAACATTTCAGTTTCATTAATTGGTTCATTACCTTCTCCTAACGAACATTCTCCTGTTCCTTATAATTCTGGAAATTCTTCTAACAATTCTGCATGTGATTCTATAGTTTGAATATAATAACATGTATCATCTGCAGATTGCGGTTGTTGCATTGCTCTATCAACTGAAAAGGTAACACTCTCATCCTCTATACTTAGGGTCAGTTTCTTACAAAACACGTCTATCATTGCTTTAGCCGTGTTTAAGAATGGTCTTCCTAATATGAGAGGAACTTGAGAATCTTCTTCCATGTCCAGAACAACAAAATCTACTGGAAATACTAAAGTACCAACTTTAACTAGCATGTTCTCCATTATCCCTCTAGGATATTTTATTGATCTATCGGCTAGTTATATGCTTATTCTTGTGGGTTTCAATTCTCCAAGGTCTAGTTTAGCGTATAGTGAATACGGCATTAAATTTATACTAGCACCTAAGTCTGCCAACGCTTCTATTGAACTAAGACTACCCAGAAAACATGGAATTGTGAAACTTCCTGGATCAAATAATTTTTCTGGTATCTTATTCAACAGCACTGCAGAACAATTAGCATTCATAGTAATGGCCGAGAGTTCTTCCATTTTCTTTCTATTTGAGATTAGATCTTTCAGAAATTTAGCATATCTAGGCATTCCTGAAATCACATCAATGAAAGGAAGATTTACATTTATCTGTTTAAACATATCCAAGAATTTGGATTGATCGGCTTCAAGTCTCTCTTTTTTCATTTTACTCGGATAAGGAAGTGGTGGTTGGTATGGTTTAACATAAGGTTTAGCCTTAACTGTGTTATCTTCATTAACCTTTTCAACTACCGGTTCTTTTTCCTTATCTTGTTTAGGTTGCGGTTCTTGTGGAGTAGGAATAGCTTCATCAGAAGTTACAGGTATTTCAGGTGGTTTAAGTGTAATACCACTTCTTGTGGTAATGGCTTTAGCTGTTTCATTCCGGGGGTTAGCATTTGTATCACTAGGTAAACTTCTCGGTTTTCTTTCACCTATTAACCTTGCTAGGTTACTCACTTCTTGTTCCAGATTTTGAATAGAAGCTTGTTGATTTCTAAATGCTTGAGCATTTTGTTCATTGGTTTGTTTCTGAGATGTGAAAAATTGCGTTTGAGTTTCAACTAGCTTTGTCATCATATCTTCTAAATTTGGCTTTTTATCATCGGTTTGTGGTGGTTTGTTTTGAAAATTAGGTCTTTCCTGATTGTAAGTATTATTGGATACTTGTTGATTGCTAGGACCTTGTTGGTTGTTGTTGTTGGAGTATGATACAAATTCAAAGCGAGCGGAAGCATTTTTAAAACTTTATAAAATCATACTCTTCCACGGATCATTGTACAAAACTTTAGTAAACAAAACAAATTAACGAAACTGAACAAGAGAAGATTAGAATACAACCTTTGTAGTCCCTTTTGAAGATCGAATCTGAAAAACCCAAAGAAGAGTTCCTCTAAACGGTAGACACCCAAAGTTCTAACCTTGTTTCAATCTATACCTTCTACTTAATGGATCTTTTCTTTTTCCTTATTTCCACCAAAACCGAACCCAATTATAGATCTCAAGTATTTTGGTTACTTGAAAAAGAGAAAGAGAAATATCATTTTGTATGTGTGTTTTTGTATCTCAAGTTTCTATATCTTTTCAATACCAAGATTTGGTATTATATAGAATTAAAATTGATACAATAATACATATAATACAAATATAAAGATTTTGAAAGATTTTGAAAGATTTGCAAAATCAAATCTTTATATAAAATAAGATTTACAACTCAAATCAAATCTTATTTATATCAAATCAAATCTTATATATTATATAAAATATGATTATAGTACAAATCTTTATATAAAATAAGATTTATAAATCAAATCAAATCTTATTTATATCAAATCAAATCTTATATATTATATAAAATATGATTTGCAAAATCTAATCAAATCTCTACATATTTAGATTTGTAAGTATATGTACACACATAAAAAAAACTTACTTAATTTATTAAACCATTAACTAATGATTAATAAATTAATTTCCGATTAGAAGGTATATCAAACAATTTACGATTGGCCTTTGTGTGTGACCGAATAGGATAAATGGACTTTTATTATTTAATGTCATGGGCATATCTTCGGAATATATATACCACGGTCAAACCACGATCGAACCGTAGCCAACCCGAAAACATATTTCTAACAGACTCCCACTTGCACTGACATTAATAATATTGGCCTGTCTTAAAAGACACACCGTGTGTAACAACTAGTCTGCTACGTTACACTCCTATATTTTGATTTATATCAGTCATCCTTTTGTTCAAGATATCTATATGAACGTGTGACATGGTTAAGTGTCAATCATCATCATTCAAGATTATGTTTCCCGATAGAGATTTGTGGTGATCAAATAGACTGCTATTGCATCAATTCAGTCGTAGCATGGCCATGCATTTAATGCAGCACAAATCAATGAGGGGCCCAGAGATATCGCTTCAACTTGCTATGAGAAGAAGGAACAAATTGCTTCAACTGTATAGACATCCACCACATCCCATATTGTACCTGATCTGCACCCTTATGACTGGCATTTACGCACAGCGTTAAATACAGGTCAAAGTAGAATATAGTTTGTGTCAGGATTCCTCATACATATCCACTCTAGGATAAATGATATTGCCATCTTAGAGCTTACTTGTGACTTAAAACCATGAAGTAGCATCTAAGTGTGGTCATTCCAGAACCTTGAATCAACTATCAAGTTCCTCATGAATGTAGTTTCATATAAGCCTATATTACTACACTTCATAGCAGCCTTAATTCAATTCTCTCTTCCTTAGAGAATGACCGACTGTGAAAGTTTATGAAATAGTATTCATTGGAAGTTAAAACATGCAAAATGAAACATGGCAATATACAATGAAATGATCGCATCGTGCGTATAATATAATCTCAATATATTAATCATCAGATCAATTGCAACATATATTATTGCCCAATGTTTAAAGTTTCAAACTTAACATAATAAATACAATCAAACTTTATCATCAATGACACGAATGCCAATAGACATGCTATGAGCATCATGCTTAGTCTGTGGCAAAGGCTTGGTGAAAGGATCAGCCAAGTTCTTAGTCGTGTCTACTCTACTTAATAATATGTCATTTTCTGCTACAAGTTGACGGATGTAATGGTACTTTCTGAGTATATGCCGTGTGCGCTTTTGTGACCTCAGTTCTTAAGCCAAGACAACCGCACTCACATTGTCGCA
Organism: Rutidosis leptorrhynchoides; assembly: GCF_046630445.1. Taxonomy (NCBI): domain Eukaryota; kingdom Viridiplantae; phylum Streptophyta; class Magnoliopsida; order Asterales; family Asteraceae; genus Rutidosis; species Rutidosis leptorrhynchoides. The sequence goes on along the minus strand of NC_092337.1, from coordinate 412,884,773 downwards.
GAAAATCTCAACAGGATCATGGATTGTAGGAACCACTCCTAGATCCCCGATGAATTTCTTTATCCACATGGCCTCTTTAGCAGCTTCATTTACCGCTATATACTCTGCTTCTGTCGTAGAATCAGCAATAGTACTTTGCTTGCCACTTCTCCATGTGACGGCTCCACCGTTCAACATAAATACAAATCCTGATTGTGAAGAGCAATCATCTCTATCTGATTGGAAACTAGCGTCTGAGTATCCTTTGACGCTCAGCTCGTCATTCCTACCATAGACCAAGAACATCTCTTTGGTCCTCCTAAGATACTTTAGAATGTTCTTGACTGCTATCCAATGAGCTTCACCAGGATTGGCCTGATAACGACTAGTCATGCTTAGTGCATACGACACATCAGGCCTAGTGCATATCATCGCATACATGATCGATCCTATAGCTGAAGCATATGGAGTACGACTCATGGTAGCTGACTCCAAGTCAGAATTAGGACATTGAAACTTGCTCAATATCATTCTAGGCTTCATAGGAACGCACCCTTTCTTAGAGTTATGCATACCAAATTTCTTCAGTATCTTATCTATATATGCACTTTGGTTTAGCCCAATTAATCTCCTTGACCTATCTCGATAGATCTTTATTCCCAAAATATATGATGCATCTCCTATATCTTTCATGGAGAAACATTTCCCTAGCCAAGCTTTGACATCTTTCAGTGTCAGGATATCATTTCCCATGAGTAATATGTCATCGACATATAGTACAAGGAAGACTACAACACTCCCACTAGATCTAACATAGACACATGGCTCATCTTCGCCTCTAATAAAACCAAATTCTTTGATCTTCTCATTAAAGCAAAGATTCCAGGTACGAGAAGCTTGTTTAAGTCCATAAATGGACCTTTGAAGCTTGCACACACTATTAGGATATTTATGATGTACATAACCCTCAGGTTGTGTCATAAACACATCCTCTGTTAGTTTACCATTAAGGAAAGCTGTTTTTACATCCATTTGCCATATCTCATAGTCATAAAATGCAGCTATGGCAAGAAGTATTCTAATGGATTTCAACATAGCTACTGGTGAAAAAGTTTCATCATAGTCTACACCATATTGTTGCGTGTAACCCTTAGCCACCAGTCTGGCTTTGAATGTGTGTACATTTCCATCCATATCGGTCTTCTTCTTGAAGACCCACTTACACCCAATAGTTTTAATACCTGGTATATGATCAATCAAGATCCAGACTTGATTATCATGCATGGATTGGATCTCGTTGTCCATATCCTCCTTCCATTTGGCAGACTCGGGGCCTGTCATCGCTTCCTGATAGGTAATAGGTTCATCAGAATCTATATTTTCGTCATCACCCTCAAATATGTGTAAACTATATTTCTTTGGTGTTCGACGCACTCTATCAGATCTACGTATGGGTGGTGGCTGTAGGTCAGTTTCTTTTTCAATTGCAGGCTCGTCGACCTCTTAAGGAGAATCGGTTCCAATATCGGTTTCCATGTCGGTTGATTCTTGAATTTCTTCAAGGTCAATTTTGCTCCCATTGGTTCCTTTCGATATGAGATCCTTTTCAAGGAAGACTCCCCTTCGAGACACAAAGACTTTGTTCTCAGTAGGGTTGTAAAACAAATATCCAAAAGAATCAGTTGGGTAACCAACAAATAAACACTTTTCAGATTTGGGTTCAAGTTTATCTTGAGCTTCACGACGAACGTAAGCCTCACAACCTCAGATTCTTAGATATGAGAGAGACACAGTTTTACCATGCCATATCTCATAAGGTGTTTTGGAAACTTTCTTGGTTGGGATGAGGTTAAGGATCCTTGCGGCAGTTTGTAGGGCGTAACCCCAAAAACTGATTGGAAGCATTGTGCGGCTCATCATGGATCGAACCATATCAAGTAATGTTCGATTCCTCCTTTCAGCCACACCATTATGTTGCGGTGTTCTAGGAGGAGCTAATTGTGAGATTATCCCACAACCCCGTAGATGATCACGAAATTCATCATTAAGATATTCACCACCTCTATCAGATCGGAGAATCTTAATTCTTTTGTTCAGTTGATTTTCTACTTCATTTTGGTATGCCTTGAACACTCCAAAAGTTTCAGACTTTTGTTTAATTAAATAAACATAGCCATATCTACTAAAGTCATCAGTAAATGTAACGAAGTATCATTCCTTGTGTCTAGTAGGCGATCTGAACGGACCGCACACATCAGTGTGTACCAACCCCAACAGATCCTTTGCCCGTTCACAGCTTCCTGTGAAAGGTGCCTTTGTCATTTTTCCTGATAAGCAAGATTCGCATTCATCATACGATATTATATCAAATGATTCTAGAATTCCATCTGACTGGAGTTTGGCTATGCGTTTTTTGTTTATGTGGCCTAAACGACAATGCCATAGATACGTTTTATCCAAAACATCTTTGGATGAATCAGCATTGTAGATTGAACTATCATTTAGCTTTGTTGTGGTTTCTAAGATGCCTTTACAAGGACTAGCCTTGAAATAAAACGTCCCATTTTTGTGAACAAGTATTGATCCATTATCAAAACTAAAATTAAAACCATCATTAAATAAAGCATCAAAAGATATAATGTTTCTTGCCATTTCGGCACTGTAGCAAACATTAGATAAAACAATACATAAACCAGAATCAAAAGAAAGCTTGTATTCTCCAATCATGTCAACAGAGGCAACATTCTTATTCCCCATGATTAGATTAAGCTCCCCGGTCTTCAGCTTCCTACTTCTTGTGAGTCCCTGCACATTTGTACAAATGTGAGTACCACATCCCGTGTCCAATACCCAGGAATTAGAAATAGTAGTATTGTTTAGTTTAATCATGAACAAACCTGAAGGTACGGCGACTCCCTTAGCCCGTAGTTCATTAAGTTCCTTCAAGTACTTAGTACAATTGCGCCTCCAATGTCCTTTATCCCCACAATGAAAGCATATTGCTTCTTCAGGAGACTTGGTTTGCGGGATCTTTGAAGTAGAAGAGTTAGCAATGCCCTTAGGTTTAGGTTTGAAGTTGGACGTGCCAACCTTACCCTTGCCCTTGTTCTTGCCCTTTGCTTTGTTTTTCTTCTTCTTAATCCCACCTTCACAAATGGCTAGAACGGTAGTTGCGGGTTTAGCTTTGGCCATGTTAGCCTCAGCGGTTTTTAACATGCCATGGAGCTCCATGATTGTTTTCTCCATATTGTTCATATTATAGTTCATAATGAATCCTTCATATGCACTAGTCAGCGAGTTCAGGATAAAATCCGTTGCAAGCTCCTGACTTATGGAAAAACCAAGGCGCTCCAACCGGTCTATGTACCCTTTCATTTGTAGTACATGGACACTAACACTACTTCCCGTTGCCATTTTGCAAGATACGAGGGCTTTCACGGTGTCAAACCTTTCTTGCTTTGCTTGTTGTTGGAACATGTCCTTGAGTTGGTTAAGCATGTCATATGACCCTAAGCTCTCCATGCCCTTTTGGAGCTCTGGAGACATGGTCGCCAACATCAAGCATGCTACCTCATTAGACTCAGAACGCCGTTTTTCAAACTCGTCCCTAGCCGCTTGAGTAGCTCTCGATCCGGGTTCTGCCGGTAAGGGTTCCTCAATAGCCCTGATCTTTCCTTCCATCCTAAGAGCAATTCTTAGGTTGCGAATCCAGTCCATGTAGTTCAAACCCGTAAGCTTGTCCTTTTCGAGGAGCCCTTTAAGGCAGAAATTAGTGATTGATGACGGAGTAGGATTTGTGTTTGTTGCAGACATCTGTCATATTTTTATTTTTAAAGTAAGTTGTATTAGTTAGTTTGATATGTTTAAACCTTGTTAAGATAATTACCCAAGTGTGTTTAATATTCAAACAATTATAATTAACAAAGCTAAGATCCATATTTCACTTATGTTAACGACGGGTTCGCCGCAGATCGCCAACCATAAGCTATTTAGGTAGGTAACTATATTACCAATTTCATCCATTATGAAATTCTTAGGTTCTGCGGGATTTAGTGATAATCAATTATTTCACTTGGCATGTTTAATCCCTTCTACGCTAATCCTTCCTCATGGTGGGTTTGCCGCAAACCACGATTTCAGATTGTAAACCGTCCGTGATAGATACACGTGAAATCCGGCCCAAGACTCTCGGGTATCGCGAAATTCACCTCACCCTTCCCAACACCCAATTAAAGTCCGGCCCAAGACTCTCGGGTATCGCGAACTCTAATAGGTAGAAGGTTCGGATGTGTGTACTACTCATGGATAGCGTAAAGTTTACATTTAAAACGGGTTTTTGTTTTCTTTTAGCAAAAGTAGTTTACACCATTTTAAAACATTTGCTAATTATGTATTACGTGTTGCGTTTGTTAAACTAATTTTAACCAAACCGTTTTATATGATTATTGTCCCTTTTGTTTTTTTTTAAAACATTTTCTAACTAGCATGGCATAGACAAATAATAAAACAATAATAATCATGACACGCAATTATCGGTAGTATGCCTCGAGTCCTATGCATTTTTCCAGTGAGCCAACACACGGAAAAACTTGGTCAACTAGGGACATAACCTTGTGTGAAAATTAGCTCCCACTAAAACTGCCATCTCCATTATATGCTCGGATGAGCCGCCTTGTGAACATCGTCTTCTTGATTTCAATCTTGGTTGCATTATCTTACATAATAATTATTCTATTTTCTATACTATTACAAATACAATATAAATAGAAAGACGACATGCAAGTCGTTTAATAAATTATTACATTCATCCCGAATAAATAATAAATAGAATCATACAACAAAACATCCACACAAGGGTCTATAGAGGCAATTACTACCGAATGCAACAACAATTACTTACATAACAAATGGAGTGCCAAACATCCATTTTCATGAAACATGTTTCGATAAGGATTGATTTAAACAACACTTAATGGCACATAAAAAATATCAATCCTTGTTTACATAACTTATGTATGTAAACCCACTTCATATTTTGTAAGTATTGTTTTCATGCCAAAACCATCCAAACAAATATATTAAGTGAATTAAAACATGTTGGAGATTTATTCACTTTAACAAAGCATAAAGTCTAAAATTAACAATTTTAATTTTCTCATTTCATGTAAAACATGAATATAATTTATGTACTTTATTTTCCTAAACTTTGAATCACTTTTAGTCAACATGCAAGTTACCTTATCAAATTTTCGGATTTTGGCAGATTCATGCATGCAACTTCAGATGGTCATATCTTACTCATTTCTAGTCCGTTTTCGATGATTTTTTTTTTCAAATTTAAGTTCTTTCAGTTAGCTTTCAAATGCAATTGGTCTCATACAATAATATTGAGTTTAAAGCACCGTAACAGTCCATCAAAGACGGACTGTCCAAGCTGGAAAAATTTCTTAAATGAAAAAAAATGAGTTTAACCAATTTTACATTTTGCCAAAATCCAAGATTCAAATTAGTATTTAGGAAACATAAAACATAAATCATGATACTTGTTTTGCATGTTTGTTATGCATGATCATCTCCAAGAATCATGCACAATGCATCCATCAAAACTAAATATCATAAGAAAAGTTTGCTAAAACTTGTACAAGATGGCTCTGATACCACTGTTGGAGTATGATACAAATTCAAAGCGAGCGGAAGCATTTTTAAAACTTTATAAAATCATACTCTTCCACGGATCATTGTACAAAACTTTAGTAAACAAAACAAATTAACGAAACTGAACAAGAGAAGATTAGAATACAACCTTTGTAGCCCTTTTGAAGATCGAATCTGAAAAATCCAAAGAAGAGTTCCTCTAAATGGTAGACACCCAAAGTTCCAACCTTGTTTCAATCTATACCTTCTACTTAACGGATCTTTTCTTTTTCCTTATTTCCACCAAAACCGAACCCAATTATAGATCTCAAGTATTTTGGTTACTTGAAAAAGAGAAAGAGAAATATCATTTTGTATGTGTGTTTTTGTATCTCAAGTTTCTATATCTTTTCAATACCAAGATTTGGTATTATATAGAATTAAAATTGATACAATAATACATATAATACAAATATAAAGATTTTGAAAGATTTTGAAAGATTTGCAAAATCAAATCTTTATATAAAATAAGATTTACAACTCAAATCAAATCTTATTTATATCAAATCAAATCTTATATATTATATAAAATATGATTATAGTACAAATCTTTATATAAAATAAGATTTATAAATCAAATCAAATCTTATTTATATCAAATCAAATCTTATATATTATATAAAATATGATTTGCAAAATCTAATCAAATCTTTACATATTTAGATTTGTAAGTATATGTACACACATAAAAAAAACTTACTTAATTTATTAAACCATTAACTAATGATTAAAAAAATTAATTTCTGATTAGAAGGTATATCAAACAATTTACGATTGGCCTTTGTGTGTGACCGAATAGGATAAATGGACTTTTATTATTTAATGTCATGGGCATATCTTCGGAATATATGTACCACGGTCAAACCACGATCGAACCGTAGCAACCCGAGAACATATTTCTAACAGTTGTATGGAACATTTCGGTTATAATTCTGGTTTTGATTGTAAATCGGTCTTGGCGGTTGATAATTATTCTGATAATTATTTCCAGGCCTTTGGTTTATGTATGAAATATTCTCTCTTTGTTCCATTGTTAGTTCAATACTGAGGCAATCTTTAGTTCAATACTGAGGTAATCTTTTGTCAAATGTGGTCCTCCACACTGCTCACAACTAATTCGTATTGAATGTATATCCTTAGTCATCTTTTCCATTCGTCTCTCAACAGCATCTATCTTTGTGGAAATGGAATCTAAGTCATGGCTAGAATCGGCTCTAGCTGCTTTAGATGATCTAATGATATCTTTTTCTTGGTGCCACTCATGTGAGTGGGAAGCAGTGTTATCAATAATTTTGTAAGCATCAGTTTCGGTTTTCTTCATAATAGAACCACCAGCTGCTATATCGATGTCTTTCCTTATAGTGATGTCGCATCCTTGGTAGAATATTTATACTATTTGACAGGTGTCTAAACCATGTTGCGGACATCCTCTTAATAACTTTCCAAATCTAGTCCACGCCTCATATAGAGTTTCATTCGGTTTCTGTGTGAACGTAACAATTTCTCCTTGAAGTCTTACGGCTTTAGATGCCGGAAAGAATTGTTTAAGAAATTTTTCAACTAAAAAGTCCCATGTATCAATCGCCCCTTCAGGTAACGATTCCAACCAATCTTTGGCTTCTCCCTTTAAAGTCCAGGAAAATAACATGAGATATATATGTTCATCCTCAACTTCTCGGATTTTAAATAGTGTGCAGATCCTATTAAAGGTACGAAGATGTTCGTTTGGATCTTCCTTCGGCGCACCACTAAATTGGCATTGATTAGTCACCATATGTAGAATTTGTCCTTTGATTTCATAATCTGGTGCATTAATGTCAGGATGAGTAATTGCGTAACCTTGGCCAGTGCATTTAGCTCTCATTCGGTCATCCATACTTAGAGGTTCCAGATTCTCCATAATTGAATTTGTTGAATCTGAATCACTAGAGGATTCTGATTTAATGGTTCATTCCTCAACAATCTCTGTTTGAATGATTGGTGGTTCCGGAGGAAAAATTAATGGTTCAGGATCTATGAATCGTCCCTGAATATTCTCCGGATTCTCAATTGTGAGGTTGGGTTCAAAAAATGGATTATCGGAAATTTGAATTGGAGTACTTGGTCGACTGGATGACGATTCTAAAGAAAAATCAACGGCAACAATATTAGCTAGATGTCTTGATCGAGTTACAGGTGGTGAACGTACAAAAGGTGGTGAACGTCTTGCTCGGTGCATTCACTGAATATCCTATTAGTTTTTAAAAGGAAATAAAAATTATATAAGTTATCCAATTAATAGACTTTTCTGATTTTGCCCACGTTTTGAATAGCCAAAAGATGCAGCAGAGGGGCAGTATTCGTTTGGTCTCAATATAATTGAGTACTGTTTGGCTTCAATAACCCGGTCAACGTACAAATCCAACTATTACTACGAACCAGAAAATTTTGATGTCTATCAATTTAACCACTTAAAATAAATTTTCGTAATTTTAAGAAATTTAGAGAAGAAGTAGAAAAAAACTCTATGTCCTAAAAACTAGAATGGCGAGAAATAAGAAAGAAAAAGAAAGAGCGCGTCGAAATAGGTCGAAAAAGAAAAGGGTTGAAAAATAAAAGGCGTCGAAAAATAAGAAAGAAAAAGAGTGACTTATAAAACTTTAAAACACTCGACTAACTCAACATTATTACTATCACTAACTTAAAATTAAAATTGCAAATTGAGATTACTAATTGGAGTGATAATTGATACATAGGTAAAAGGCGTCAAAAAATGAAAGTAAGAAAGTAGCGCGTCGAAACTTAAAAAGGAACTAAAAACTAAGAATTAAAAGTTGCGTCTAAAAATATTAAAGCTTAAAAGTAAAACTATATCCCAAATGGCAATATCTTAAAAAGGTACTAAAACTTAAAAAGGCGTCACAAAATTCTAAAGCACTTAAATCTTAGTCTAAAGAAAAAGCACTTAAGGGATTTTACGGCAAAGCCTAAAAATCTAGAAATAAAAATAACTATGGCAAAAACTAAGTCTTAAAACTAAATACGAACGAAAAATATAAAAATTACGCTAAAACAATTAAAAAGGGACAAAATATAAAAATATACTAAAAGTTGTAAAAAGTACAATTTTTATAAAAATATTATTTTTATATTATTTATTTTATAAAAGTATTAATTTTTATATATTTATAAAACTAATTAAAACTTTAAATACAAATTAAATAACAAAACTAAATTAACTAATAAAATACTAAACCCTAATTAGGGTTTAAGTATAATTAATAATAATACTCCGTAATGATTACTGAATTAGGGTTGTATGTGGCCTGTCAGAAGACCTCATGCGATCGCATGAGTTTATGCCTTCGGGCTCATGCGATCGCATGAGCTTGGATTTTGGGCCAGTTTACGTGCTGTAACAGTACCGGGCTCGAGTATTTATTATTTTTTTTTTCTGTTTTAAATATATATATAATATAATTACAAAATATTTAAATAAAATTTATATTTTTACAAACTAAAATAAAAATAAAGAAACTTTATAAAACTTATATATTTAACAAAATCTTAAAAATATTTATATTTTTGTTTTCTTTTTATATTTTTGAATTTTTAAAACGTATTTTTACAAAAGCGTATTTTAATAAAAGTAAACTAAAAATAAAATTTAGCGTTGCGCTTCCGGCTTTTAAACTAGATTTCGTTCCCCGGCAGCGGCGCCAAAAATACTTGATGTTATGCGAGGCGTATATGAAATAGTGTATATTTTACAACTAAATACTATTAAATACGATACAATTTTACACAAGATATTTATTTATTTAAAGAATTGATATACTTAAACCTTGCTACAACACTTATAGGCAGTGTACCTAATCGTACAGTAGTGTAGTTTTTAGTAAGTCCGGTTCGTTCCACAGGGAAAAATCTTTAACCAAAGCTTAACGCTATAAAAAATACAAATATATAAATAAGCAATATTATTATTATAAAAGGGGGGTTTTTACAGTTTAATGACCGGTTTGTCGATTTTAAAACTTAGTCGCAGTTAAAACCTAATGTAAAATATTAAAAATAAATACAAGCCTTAATTTAAAGCGTAAAGTAAATAACGATAAGGAAATTGCGATAAATAAAAGTGAGATAAAATAAAATTGCGATAATTAAAAAGTACGATAATTAAAAGTGCAATTAAATACAATGACAATAAATAAAAGTGCGATAATTAGAAGTGCAATTAAATGTAAAATAAAGGAAATTAAATATGAAATAAAAGAATTATGCTTATTTAAACTTCCGTAATCATGATGTTTGACGTGTTGATTTTAGTTTTATGCCCATGGGTTAATTGTCATGTGTCCTGGATTATTTAATATGTCCGTCTGATTTTTGTCCATAACAGTCCATCAGTAATAAATATAAAGTGCGAGTGTCCTCGTCAAATTATCCTTATACCCGAAGTTAAATATTCCAACTAATTGGGGACTTAAACTGTAACAAGGTTTTATTACTTTGTTTAATTATTACACCAGGATATCGACTGCGTGTAACCCAAGGTTTTAATACTTTGTTATCAATTATGCCAAGTGTCCTTGTACATAATTTCACCCCTGTTTTAATAATTCTAATGGATATTAATCCATTCCCGTGTCCGGTTAAATAAACGATTATTCGTACATATAAATATCCCGCTCATCGTGTCCGATCGAGTGTATATGGTTATTTATAGGGACGTCCAATTGTAAATCTTTATATTAAAATTAACAAACTATCATTTAGTTAAACAAATATAAAGCCCATTAATAGCCCATAGTCTAATTTTCACAAGTGTCGTTCTTTTGTCCAAACCCCAATTATGGTACAAAGTCCAATTACCCAATTTTAGTAATTAGCCCAACATCATGATTACTTCGGATTAAATAAGCATAATAATAACTTAGCTACGAAACATTAAATTAAAAAGGTTGAACATAACTTACAATGATTAAAAATAGCGTAGCTTTACACGGACGGAATTTCGACTTACACCCTTACAATATGCGCTAACATACCCTTATTATTAGAAATTAAAATTAAAATTAAAATTAAAATTAAAAAGATGATGTTTTGATGTTCACCAAGCTGCGAATTTTATAGGCATGTGGGCTAGAAAAGTGGCTCATGCGATTACATGAGCTTTACCCTTCAAGGCCATGCGATCGCATGGCCAGCGGGAGAGGCTCACATGCCTTTGTTTTTTCTGCCGACGGTTTTTAATAATATAATATATAATATATAAATAATTATAAGAATTATTTAAATATTATATTATATTTATGTGCATAGTTGACTTGTAATTTTTAGTCCGTTGCGTCGAGCGTTGAGAGTTGACTCTGGTCCCGGTTCCGGATTTTCGAACGTCCTTGCGTATAATTTAATATCTTGTACTTTGCGTTTCGCGTCTTGTACTCTTGTAATTTTGAGACGTTTCTCATCAATAATTTGAACCTCTTTGATTGTACTTTGTACTTTTGAGCTTTTTGGTCGTTTGCGTCTTCAATTCGTCGAATCTGTCTTTTGTCTTCATATTTTATTATTTAAACGAATATCACTTATAAATAGGACAATTGCAACTAAAAGCTTGTCTTTCTTGAGGGATAATGCTATGAAATATATGTTCGTTTTTAGCATTATCAAATATTACCACACTTGAGCATTGCTTGTCCTCAAGCAATATAGTCTTGAAATACTAGAATCACCTCTTTATTCTTCACACTTTGTACATCAGTGATTTCATTACGGTGGTATAAACAATGGTAGTAACGATATGGTTTACAGTCCCTTAGATCCTTTAAGGAAATTTGATCTTTATGAAAACATTTGATCTTTTGAAAATTAAATCTAGTTTTTACCCTAGATAAGTTTTCCGGAATAACCCTTCACCGGTGTTTGCAAATTCTTTTTGTGGGTTTGGTGGGTTTCAGATTTGAAAACTTTAGCTCAAAACTTGTGGTTTTGTGTCACCCACTTGCTAACCTTATATTGGGAAAGCAACACGTCCAGTATACTTGCTCCGTATATTACCTTTCGATAAACTACCGTCCGGTTGTAAAGGAAAGCGTTGAACAAGCAACTGTTAAGGCAATGTCCCCTGACATGCTTTTAATTATGGTCTATAACGTGTCGGACTCAATTACTATCCTTTGTAGGAGCAATAGTAAAGCTCACCCTTATAATTTTTCGGTCTGGCACAAGGTCCTGTCTTTGACCATGCTATGCAACCACCGTTCTTACGGTTGACACCCGATTTGGTTCAAGTGACCTAATGGATTCTAGGTGAATTCTTAGGATTTTACATTCAATGGTAATGAACGCAATGAAAATGGGTTTTCAGAAAACAAATCGGTTTGTAATTTTGATCAAAATATTTTTTTGTTCAAGCTCGAGTTTAGATATCATTGAATTCCATGAGTTTGTAATTCTCAATCTTTAAGGTCAATCTCTAGGATTGAGTAATATCAGTCTTAAAAGCTGATTTTTGATCTTTAAGGAGATTATCCTTTCTGGGGATCTGATTCATTAGTCTTATCAAGCTAATTTGCACGGTGCCCCCCATTGTACGAGACAGATCCTCTCATAGTTAGGATAAGTCTGACCACTTGGCGACCCTGTTTTATGCTGAGGTTCGTGGATTTCCCGCTGATTTTAGTGATGACTTTTCTAGATTTTTCGTCAACCTACAGCTGGTCTGGACGACAACTTCATGACCTAAATCAAGAAGCGCGTTTCTTTTTCGGAAGACTTTACTTCCTTTTAATGATGGAATTGATTCATCGTGTAGATCTATCTTTTATTTCAAATATATTACAGTAAATTGGGTAAAACTGATTATTTTAGTCCAAAACAAAAGTATTTTCAATTATTTGTACAAAAATATGTGATATATGTTTTGAATAACTTGGTAAAAATTTCCCACACTTGGCTTTTATTTTCCTTTCTTTGCCTTTTTATTCTCCTCTATTCCATTTTAAATGAATTCTAATATTTTGGGTTGTTTCTCAATTTATGTCCTTTCCGAGGTAATGACAATTTCGGTGTTAACACCTAGTTTTCATCGTTCATAAATATGTATAAACATGATTTTGAATTCATTTAGTTGAAAATTTTGAAAATTTTTACTAGAATTGGGTAGTCAGTATATAAGACTAGGGCTGTTCTTTATTATCAGAGAGCACTAGATTCTAATACAACTACTGATTTACTAGTATTTTTAATGGTAACCAAGTGTTTAAATCAAAAAAAATTTTAAAATCCGAAAGAATTTAACCCCTTCCCACACTTAAGATCTTGCAATGCCCTCATTTGCAAAAAATCATTAACAATTTAAATTATTGAGGGTGATTAGCGTAGAAAAATGATTAAATTTTACCAAAGTTTCCAAACATATTGGCGTTTGTTTGCTGAATGATAAATGGTGCATATCATCTGTTCATTCCGTCTTGTTGTTACATCACATTTGTTTTTCGTTTTGTCGTCAAAATTACTAGCTTTTGCTGAACTTAATGCCAGTCTTTGAAAATGCGCTGTTTTACCCTGTTTTGTACAATCGACAATATACATACATACAAATATAAACATGCATGACAATTTGAAATGAGACTTAATATCCCACTTTCAAATCCTAAATGTGAAATATTAGTACACAATAATTATAAAAATGATAAAAATTGCATAAATATATCCAATAACATAAGTTTAAACATGAATAATTAAAAAGATAAAAATCATAAAAATCATAAAAATAACCAATGGAACTAAATCAGTCTGGATAGGGGTTCCAGTTCATCTCGTCAGGTGGGTTCCATTGTTGGTTATAGGTGTTCTGATAGGCTTGGTTATAGTCATATCGGTTAAAGGGTGGTCGGATGTCGGGGTTGTGTGGCGGAAAATGAGCAGGTCGAGTAGGCACGTAATTATTTGGTACCTGATATGATAGCTGGCTCATGATTTGGTGCTGATGAACTAACCAGCTATCGTGTTGGCGTCACCTATAATCCTCGTATACTCGCTCGGAGTTCCACTTCTCGTACATACTATGTCTGGCCGCACTCGTCATTGCTTCCTCATCTATACGAACGTGGACGTCAAGAATAGCATCTCGTAAGACATCCCTAATGTCTTCCACCTCCTCCATTTCCTCGTCTGAGCCCCTTTCTACCTGTGGATGAGGGCCCTCATAGGGTACTGCCTGGTTGCGTCTACTTTTCAATACCTTAGCACCCACATAAACTTTCAATCCTAAAGGCTCAACCTGTTCTCTACAAAGCTGTAATGGACCCCATTGGTTCCTATCAACACCTAAATACTCTCCAATGAGAGTAACAAAAATACCTCCTCCTATTATACTCCCGTCCTTCATTTCTTCTACCATTTTAGATAAATAGAAACCAACACAGTAAGGGATATTGATAAAGCTTCTAGGATCCCGAATACACTTTAGGTAGAATAAATCATGTAAGGTTATTTTTTCTTTATTGTTACCTCTTTGTGTAATCGAGTTAGCAAAAAATCTATGAATGATACGAAGCTCGGCTCTGTCAATATGTGTATAGGAGTGTCCTCCCACTCGTGTAAAAACATCAAAATGTGACATACGCCTCCAAATGGCGTCAGCGTCAAAGTTGCTATCTACCCTTTCACCACAATGAATCAAATTTGTACAATCGGGTAGTAGCAACTCAAAAGGAGTATATATCTGTAAAGCCCTGGCCATGTCCAGCATGGACATTCTGTACATCCTACCGCCAAGGATAAACCTAAGAAATCTTCTATCATCTATTCTAACTATATTTGTATCAAGTGATACAGTACTCATGAGCTCAACACACCATTCCTTATATACAGGTCTACGAATGGTGAAAAGACGTTCCCAATCTGTAAAAGAAGAGTTCCCGTACCTCTGAATCAGTAGCAGTCTGACTCTATTAGCTAGCTAAACTCTTTCCAAAGGATCCCAATCGATTACCCTTGGCACCTCTACATTTTTAGTTACCAATCTGAATTTGTTCCTTTGATATGTCTCGTAATCCCTCCATCTTCTATCAAATCTCAGATTAGGATGCAAAGTGTGCTCAGGAATCGTTGGGTATTCTACTGGCGGCCTCATCGGGAATACTATGAATTCATTAACAAACTGTACCGGATCATAATAAGGTACGTGTTGATCAGGCTGTTGTTGTGGTTCCTGTTGTGGTTCTTGTTCGGGTTCTGGCTCGTGTTGCATTTCTGGTTCTGGTTCTGGTGCTGGAGCAGGTCATCTAGATGATGATGCTCCTGAACCTCCAGTATCGGCTTTCTGCAAAACACATTAAACACAAAATTTGTGCATCCAAATATGCATTAGTGTTAGCAAAATAACAACTTAAAACAATCACAATAACATGTTAAATCAAAATTAAACTTATACAAATTTTCACAATTTTTACAATTCTATACTTTTTTAAATAAGCACATATGAAAATGTAGACAAAGTTCATAAGCATTTAACTCAAATAACATGTCAAAATGGTCATTACTAACAATTAAACAAGTCTCAAATGGCAAATATATCAAATTAATCAAGTTCATGAATTTTCGCCTAAAAAGTCAACTTTAATCTTTAAAAATCATGTTTAGGATCAATGTTTGGATCATTTAACTACCTAAAATGTTACATTACTCAATTTAGCAATAATTCATGACAAAAATCGGCCATAACCTGTTTATATCAAAAAGCCCCAAATTGCTCAAGAACACAAACCCTAGATTTCTAAAAATTTTGAAGTTTTTGGCTTCAAATCATGTTAAATAGCATCAATCTAGGTTATACATGCATAAAATACTAACAATTTAATACTAATTACACTAGAAATCAACAAAATTGCATTAGGTAAAATATTCGTAATTATCACAAAAACTAGCAAATTTATGAGTTTAGGGGTGTAATTTTTACCTTTTTGCTGAAGAATGAGAATCTAGGCATGATTAGAGCAAGAAATTTGATGAATTACGGTGAAAAATTGCGAATTATAGAGGTGATTTTGGGGTTGGTTCGAATATGTGTGTGTGTTTTGTGTTGAGACAGAACCGCTGAGCTGCTTGTATCAGGCCTGAAATACAGGTCCATGCGATCGCATGGCTTCAAAGGCCTAACTCCATGCGATCGCATGGAGTCCCGGGTACAGTGTTCTGGGCTTTTTTTTTTTTTTTTTATAAAACCTTATACTTAATAAAACATAAAATTAATAAAATTTTAAAAATTTGTTTCTTTTTTAGGATGAGGGCTTTTCGGATCGATGTCCTAGTCCGTCCCTCGACAAAATTTTAAAATTTGTCATTTTTAAGCGCGATTTTTAAAAGTAAAGATTTTTGGGTTTTTTAATGTTTTTGGCATACTTTAATTCAATAAGATTAAAAATAATGATAATAAAAGTTCTCGTCCCTCCCTCGGGTAAAGCAATTTCGGTTAAATGACCTAGTCTTCAACTCACGACGAATTTTTAAAAATCATATTTTTAACTTAGCGAAATAAAGTAAATTTTTGTTTTTAAATTCACACAACTTAAATTTAAAATGCATAAAATTCAAAATTAATATTAAAAATTCACACCAAACTTAAATTTAATTTTTATTTTTATACATACAAACTTATATTAAAAATATTAATTTTCCAAATATTTACAATTTTAAATATATTGATTTAAAAAGTTTACAATATTATTTTAATATTAATTTTTTTTAAAATAAAATTAAAAATCTTTTTGGCTTTTATCCCACTTTAATCAATCAAATATTATCAAAAATATACGCCCCTCTTTTCGGTAAAGTAATTTCGGTTCCATGACCTAATTTAACTCATGACGAATTTTTGAAATATTTTGGGTTGAATGATTAAAGATATTTATACCTTAAGAATAAACGTTAAATTTCGCAGTGATGTAATAAATTTTTGTATGATATCAATAATTTCGGTTGCAAGACCTAATTTCATCGAATACCAATTTAATACTTTATAGTGAACAAATTAGCGTTTATTATCAAAAGGTTAAAAATAAAAACTGTACAAACTTACCTGTGAAATATATTCTTAGTGATATGCTCTAGCCCACTCATAAGATAGTCGGACTAATTGATTTTCCATGGCTACATAGGCGTAGCCTCGAGCATTCAGTGTTTTTTCTTCTAAACATATGAACGGTTCATCTCTGTATAAAGTAACAAATTCGGTGTTTGAATAGGTTTGATTATTTGAACATTTACCTTCGTGTGACCATTTTCCGCATTTGTGACATTTTTCAAGGTGTCGTGCTCTCCTTTTCGCTGTGGATTTTGATTTTCCTTTACCAAATTGTAACTTATTATCTTCGCATCTGGATTCTTTTCTTACTCCGTCCAATTTACCTCTGATTAATGATACTATTTCACTTGGAAGTGTATCATTATTACGTTTAGTGATCAAAGCGTGTAGCATTAGACCATGGTTTAATTCACAGGAAGTCTTCATTTCGTAAAAACCTAAAAAAAATATAAAAATTCAGAATGGGGGGAGAAGACTAGTTCTTTAGGGTCTGCTAGGGAAAGACCATTCGGGTTCCATTTTCGAGAACTACACGAAAACAGAAAATCTAACTCTAACAGAAATACATATTATCCTTTAAAGACTTGATTCTCCCCACACTTAGTTAGCTGTGGTATCGAAATTGTGATTAACTTCATTGTCGACTTCCATCGGACTATCTATGTAGTGTTTAACTCTGTAACCATTAACTTTAAATTCAATCCCATTTGAATTTATTAATTCTACTGTTCCGTACGGGAAAACTCTTTTGACTATGAATGGTCCAGACCATCTTGATTTCAATTTTCCAGGAAATAGCTTGAATCGTGAATTGAAAAGAAGAACTCTGTCTCCTTCTTTAAATTCTTTTGAACTTCTAATTCTTTTATCATGCCATTTCTTCGTTCTTTCCTTATAGATTAACGAATTTTCGTATGCTTCTTGTCTTAATTCTTCTAATTCGTTTAATTGGCTTAACCGTAGACGTCCAACTTCATGTAAATCAAGATTACATGTCTTCAAAGCCCAAAATGCTTTGTGTTCAATTTCTACTGGAAGATGACATGCTTTTCCGTAAACGAGTTTAAAAGGTGTGGTTCCAATTGGAGTTTTGTAGGCTGTTCTCAAAGCCCATAGTGCATCCTCCAATTTAATGGACCATTCCTTCGGATTTGATCCTACAGTTTTCTCTAGAATACGTTTTAAAGCTCGGTTGGTATTTTCAACTTGTCCACTTGTTTGTGGATGATATGCAGTGGAAATTTTATGAGTTACTCCATATCTTTTAAGAACTTTCTCAAGTTGATTGTTACAGAAATGAGTACCCCGATCACTTAATAAAGCTTTCGGTGTTCCAAACCTTGCAAAAAGACGTTTTAAAAAGTTGACTACAACTCGTGCATCGTTAGTTGGGAGAGCTTGTGCTTCCGCCCATTTAGATACATAATCAATGGCTACGAGAATATATAGATTATTATGAGATTTTGGAAATGGACTGATAATGCTAAAAACGAACATATATTTCATAGCATTATTTCTCAAGAAAGACAAGCTTTTAGTTGCAATTGTTCTATTTACAAGTGATATTCGTTTAAATAATAAAAGGTGAAGACAAAAGATAGATTCGACGAATTGAAGACGCAAACGACAAAAAGCTCAAAAGTACAAAATACAATCAAAGAGGTTCCAATTATTGATAAGAAACGTCTCAGAATTACAAGAGTACAAGATTCAAAACGCAAAGTACAAGATATTAAATTGTAGGCAAGGACATTCGAAAATCCGGAACCGGGACCAGAGTCAACTCTCAACGCTCAACGGACTAAAAATTACAAGTCAACTATGCACATAAATATAATATAATATTTAAATAATTACTAAAATTATTTATATATTATATTTATTTATATAATCCGTCGGTAAAGAAGATCCAAACTTGTGTGAGCTGTAAAATCAAACTCCGCGACTTGCGGAGTTTGAAGTGTTAGAATGCCGCGAGTCGCGGAGCCTCCCTAGACAAAAATGCCTATAAAAGCCAGCGCAATTCGACGTTTTATATATCCAAAAATATCAATCTCTCTATCTATATTATACGATATATATATATATATATATATATATATATATATATATAATTTATATTTTAATTTTAAATTCTAATAATAAGGGTATGTTAGCGAATGTTGTAAGGGTGTAAGTCGAAATTCTGTCCGTGTAACGCTACGCTATTTTTAATCATTGTAAGTTATGTTCAACCTTTTTAATTTAATGTCTCGTAGCTAAGTTATTATTATGCTTATTTAATCCGAAGTAATCATGATGTTGGGCTAATTACTAAAATTGGGTAATTGGGCTTTGTACCATAATTGGGGTTTGGACAAAAGAACGACACTTGTGGAAATTAGCCTATGGGCTATTAATGGGCTTTATATTTGTTTAACTAAATGATAATTTGTTAATTTTAATATAAAGATTTACAATTGGACGTCCCTATAAATAACCATATACACTCGATCGGACACGATGGGCGGGGTATTTATATGTACGAATAATCGTTCATTTAACCGGACACGGGAATGAATTAATAGTCACTAGAATTATTAAAACAGGGGTGAAATTATGTACAAGGACACCTGGCGTAATTGTTAACAAAGTATTAAACCTTGGATTACACGCAGTCGATATCCTGGTGTAATTATTAAACAAAGTATTAAAACCTTGTTACAGTTTAAGTCCCCAATTAGTTGGAATATTTGACTTCGGGTATAAGGATAATTTGACGAGGACACTCGCACTTTATATTTATGACTGATGGACTGTTATGGACAAAAACCAGACGGACATATTGAATAATCCAGGACAAAGGACAATTAACCCATGGGCATAAAACTAAAATCAACACGTCAAACATCATGATTACGGAAGTTTAAATAAGCATAATTATTTTATTTCATATTTAATTTCCTTTATTTTATATTTACTTGCACTTCTAATTATCATATTTTTATTTATTGTCATTGTATTTAATTGCACTTTTAATTATCGTACTTTTTAATTATCGCAATTTTATTTTATCGCACTTTTATTTATCGCAATTTCATTATCATTATTTACTTTACGCTTTAAATTAAGTTATATTTATTTTTAATATTTTACATTAGGTTTTAACTGCGACTAAAGTTTTAAAATCGACAAACCGGTCATTAAACGGTAAAAACCCCCCTTTATAATAATAATATTACTTATATATATATATTTGTATTTTTATAAATTAAAACTAATATAGCGTTAAGCTTTGTTTAAAGATTTTTTCCTGTGGAACGAACCGGACTTACTAAAAACTACACTACTGTACGATTAGGTACACTGCCAATAAGTGTTGTAGCAAGGTTTAAGTATATCCATTCTATAAATAAATAAATATCTTGTGTAAAATTGTATCGTATTTAATAGTATTTCCTGCTAAAATTTAATAGTATTTTATACCCCTTAGCTTTAACTATCAAGTATTTTTGGCGCCGCTGCCGGGGAACAAAATCTAGCTTAAAAGCCGGAAGCGCAACGCTAATATAAAAAAAAGATTTTTTATTTTTAGTTTACTTTTATAAAAATACGTTTTTGTAAAAATACGTTTTAAATATTCGAAAATATAAAAAGGAAAACAAAAATATAAATATTTTTAAGAGTTTGTTAAATATTTAAGTTTTATAAAGTTTTTTTATTTTTATTTTATAAAAATATAAGTTTTATTTAAATATTTTGTGTTTATTTAAAAAAAATAAACCGAAAAAAAATATATATATATATATATAAATCTATTTTTAAGATTTTATTTCTATTTTTATTTTAATTTTTAAAACAAAAGTTTTTATATAATTTATATAAATATTTTATTTAATTATTAAAACATAAAATATAAAACAGAAAAATATAAAAACAAATAAATAAATTAAAAAAAAACCTGTCGAACTAAACCAGCCTGTGATTTGAATTTTCAAACCCCGCGACTCGCGGAGTTTGTTGCCAGGTGGAACCGCAACTCGCAGAGTTTACCCTGACGCGCCTGACAGAACCCTAATCAGCATTTAATACGGAGTTTATTATTATTATTATTATAAAAACCCTAATTAGGTTTTGTTAATTAATTAATTTAGTTTAGTTTTAATTATTTTATATATTTAGTTTAATTAGTTTAATTAAATTGTAAAATTAATAGTTTTAATAAATAAATAATATAAAAATAATATTTTTATAAAAATTGTACATTTTTATAACTTTTAGTGTATTTTTATATTTTGTCCCTTTTTATTCGTTTTAGCGTAACTTTTGTATTTTTCGCTCGTATTTAATTTTAAATTATAGTTTTTGCCATAGTTATTTTTATTTCTAGATTTTTAGGCCTTGCCGTAAAATCCCTTAAGTGCTTTTTCTTTAGACTAAGTTTTAGGTGCTTTAGAATTTTGCGACGCCTTTTTAAGTTTTAGTACCTTTTTAAGATATTGCCATTTGGGATATAGTTTTACTTGTAAGCTTTAATATTTTTAGACGCAACTTTTAATTTTTAGTTTTTAGTTTTTAGTTTCTTTTTAAGTTTTAACGCGCTACTTTCTTATTTTTATTTTTCGACGCCTTTTACCTATGTATCAATTATCACTCCAATTAGTAATTTCAATTTGCAATTTTAATTTTAAGTTAGTGATAGTAATAAGGTTGGGTTAGTCGAGTGTTTTAAAGTTTTATAAGTCACTCTTTTTCTTTCTTATTTTTCGACGCCTTTTATTTTTCAACCCTTTTATTTTTCAACATTTTTCGACGCGCAATCTTTTTCTTTCTTATTTCTCGCCATTCTAGTTTTAGGACTTAGAATTTTATTCTACTTCTTATCTAAATTTCTTAAAATTACGAAAATTTATTTTAAGTGGTTAAATTGATAGACATCAAAATTTTCTGGTTCGTAGTAATAGTTGGATTTGTACGTGGACCGGGTTATTGGAGCCAAACAGTACTCAATTATATTGAGACCAAACGAATCCTGCCCCTCTGCTGCATCTTTTGGCTATTCGAAACGTGGACAAAATCAGAAAAGTCTATTAATTGGATAACTTATATAATTTTTCTTTCCTTTTAAAAACTAATAGGATATTCAGTGAATGCACCGAGCAAAACGTTCACCACCATTTGTACGTTCACCACCTGTAACTCGATCAAGACATCTAGCAAATATTGTCGCCGTTGATTTTTCTTTAAAATCGTCATCCAGTCGACCAAGTACTCCAATTCAAATTTCCGATAATCCATTTTTTGAACCCGGCCTCACAATTGAGAATCCGGAGAATATTCAGGGACGATTCATAGATCCTGAACCATTAATTTTTCCTCCGGAATCACCAATCATTCAAACAGAGATTGTTGAGGAACGAACCATTAAATCAGAATCCTCTAGTGATTCCGATTCAACAAATTCAATTATGGAGAATCTGGAACCTCTAAGTATGGAAGACCGAATGAGAGCTAAACGCACTGGCCAAGGTCACGGAATTACTCATCCTGACATTAATGCGCCAGATTATGAAATCAAAGGACAAATTCTACATATGGTGACTAATCAATGCCAATTTAGTGGTGCGCCGAAGGAAGATCCAAATGAACATCTTCGTACCTTTAATAGGATCTGCACACTATTTAAAATAAGAGAAGTTGAAGATGAACAGATATATCTCATGTTATTTCCCTGGACTTTAAAGGGAGAAGCCAAAGATTGGTTAGAATCGTTACCTGAAGGGGCGATCGATACATGGGATGTTTTAGTTGAAAATTTTCTTAAACAATTCTTTCCGGCATCTAAAGCCGTAAGACTTCAAGGAGAAATTGTTACGTTCACACAGAAACCAAATGAAACTCTATATGAGGCGTGGACAAGATTTGGAAAATTATTAAGAGGATGTCCGCAACATGGTTTAGACACCTATCAAATAGTACAAATATTCTACCAAGGATGCGACATCACTACAAGGAAAGACATCGATATAGCAGCTGGTGGTTCTATTATGAAGAAAACCGAAATTGATGCTTACAAAATTATTGATAACACTGCTTCCCACTCACATGAGTGGCACCAAGAAAAAGATATCGTTAGATCATCTAAAGCAGCTAGATCCGATTTTAGCCATGACTTAGATTCCATTTCCGCAAAGATAGATGCTGTCGAGAGACGAATGGAAAAGATGACTAAAGATATCCACTCAATACGAATTAGTTGTGAGCAGTGTGGAGGACCACATTTGACAAAAGATTGTTTCAGTATTGAGCTAACAATGGAACAAAGAGAGAATATTTCATACATAAACCAAAGGCCTGGAAATAATTATTAGAATAATTATCAACTGTAGTGACCCGAACTTTTCCATGTTTATATATATTAATTGAGATTGATATTTACATGATTAAATGTTTCCAACATGTTAAGCAATCAAACTTGTTAAGACTTGATTAATTGAAATATGTTTCATATAGACAATTGACCACCCAAGTTGACCGGCGATTCACGAACGTTAGAACTTGTAAAAACGACATGACGATATATATATGGATATACATATGGTTAACATGAGATTATGATAAGTAAGTATCTCCATAAGTATATTAACAATGAGTTATATACATATAAACAAGACTACTAATTAAGGATTTCGAAACGAGACATATATGTAACGATTATCGTTGTAACGACATTTAAATGTATATATATCATATTAAGATATATTAATATATCATAATATCATGATAATATAATAATTTAACATCTCATTAGATATAATAAACAATGGGTTAACAACATTAATTGAGATCGTTAACTTAAAGGTTTCAAAACAACACTTACATGTAACGACTAACGATGACTTAACGACTCAGTTAAAATGTATATACATGTAGTGTATTTAGATGTATTAAAATACTTTTGGAAGACTTCAAGACATATATCAAAACACTCATACTTAACGAAAATGGTTACAGTTACTTTCCCATTCTTTTCTTTCATCAAGAATTCTAGTCGTATTCTTACCCGTATTATACACAGCTTCAAAACGTACTTACTATGGGTATATACCAATAGGAACTAGCATGGGATTCCACTCTTGATTATGTCATGTATGACTAATCAATTTTAACTTCTACCATGAGCTAGTCAACTAACTAGAACTCCTTTTAACCCCACTCACCACTCACCAATTACCACTCATCATTCACTCCATTTCACTTCCAATTCTCTTTCTAATTCTCTCTCAACACACACACACTATTATGAACGTATTTTTCCAGTAGTTAATCATCATCTTCATCAAAAATCACTTCAATAATCAAGCTATAATCATCATAGGAAGAACACTTCAAGAACACTTCAAAAATCCCTTCAAGTTTACTAATTTACTTCCAAGCTTTCTAATCCATTCCAAGTAATCATCTAAGATCAAGAAACCTTTGTTATATACAGTAGGTTATCTTTCTTATTCAAGGTAATATTATATTCAAACTTTGATTCAATTTCTATAACTATAAACTATCTTAATTCGAGTAAAAATCTTACTTGAACTTGTTTTTGTGTCATGATCCTACTTCAAGAACTTTCAAGCCATCCAAGATCCTTTGAAGCTAGATCATTTCTTGTCACTTCCAGTAGGTTTACCTACTAAACTTGAGGTATTAATGATGTTCATAACATCATTCAATTCATATATATAAAACTATCTTATTCGAAGGTTTAAACTCGTAATCACTAGAACATAGTTTAGTTAATTCTAAACTTGTTCGCAAACAAAAGTTAATCCTTCTAACTTGACTTTTAAAATTAACTAAACACATGTTCTATATCTATATGATATGCTAACTTAATGATTTAAAACCTGGAAACACAAAAAACACCGTAAAACCAGATTTACGCCGTTGTAGTAACACCGCGGGCTGTTTTGGGTTAGTTAATTAAAAACTATGATAAACTTTGATTTAAAAGTAGTTATTATGAGAAAATGATTTTTATTATGAACATGAAACTATATCCAAAAATTATGGTTAAACTCAAAGTGGAAGTATGTTTTCTAAAATGGTCATCTAGACGTCGTTCTTTCGACTGAAATGACTACCTTTACAAAAACGACTTGTAACTTATTTTTCTGACTATAAACCTATACTTTTTCTGTTCAGATTCATAAAATAGAGTTCAATATGAAACCATAGCAATTTGATTCACTCAAAAAGGATTTAAAATGAAGAAGTTATGGGTAAAACAAGATTGGATAATTTTTCTCATTTTAGCTACGTGAAAATTGGTAACAAATCTATTCCAACCATAACTTAATCAACTTGTATTGTATATTATGTAATCTTGAGATACCATAGACACGTATACAATGTTTCGACCTATCATGTCGACACATCTATATATATTTCGGAACAACCATAGACACTCTATATGTGAATGTTGGAGTTAGCTATACAGGATTGAGGTTGATTCCAAAATATATATAGTTTGAGTTGTGATCAATACTGAGATACGTATACACTGGGTCGTGGATTGATTTAAGATAATATTTATCGATTTATTTCTGTACATCTAACTGTGGACAACTAGTTGTAGGTTACTAACGAGGACAGCTGACTTAATAAACTTAAAACATCAAAATATATTAAAAGTGTTGTAAATATATTTTGAACATACTTTAATATATATGTATATATTGTTATAGGTTCGTGAATCAACAGTGGCCAAGTCTTACTTCTCGACGAAGTAAAAATCTGTGAAAGTGAGTTATAGTTCCACTTTTAAAATCTAATATTTTGGGATGAGAATACATGCAGGTTTTATAAATGATTTACAAAATAGACACAAGTACGTGAAACTACATTCTATGGTTGAATTATCGAAATCGAATATGCCCCTTTTTATTAAGTCTGGTAATCTAAGAATTAGGGAACAGACACCCTAATTAACGCGAATCCTAAAGATAGATCTATTGGGCCTAACAAGCCCCATCCAAAGTACCGGATGCTTTAGTACTTCGAAATCTATATCATATCCGAAGGGTGTCCCGAAATGATGGGGATATTCTTATATATGCATCTTGTTAATGTCGGTTACCAGGTGTTCACCATATGAATGATTTTTATCTCTATGTATGGGATGTGTATTGAAATATGAAATCTTGTGGTCTATTGTTACGATTTGATATATATAGGTTAAACCTATAACTCACCAACATTTTTGTTGACGTTTAAAGCATGTTTATTCTCAGGTGAATATTAAGAGCTTCCGCTGTTGCATACTAAAATAAGGACAAGATTTGGAGTCCATGTTTGTATGATATTGTGTAAAAACTGTATTCAAGAAACTGATTTCGATGTAACATATTTGTATTGTAAACCATTATGTAATGGTCGTGTGTAAACAGGATATTTTAGATTATCATTATTTGATAATCTACGTAAAGCTTTTTAAACCTTTATTGATGAAATAAAGGTTATGGTTTGTTTTAAAATGAATGCAGTCTTTGAAAAACGTCTCATATAGAGGTCAAAACCTCGCAACGAAATCAATTAATATGGAACGTTTTTAATCAATAAGAACGGGACATTTCAGTTGGTATCAGAGCGTTGGTCTTAGAGAACCAGAATTTTGCATTAGTGTGTCTTATCGAGTTTGTTAGGATGCATTAGTGAGTCTGGACTTCGACCGTGTTTACTTGAAAAATGATTGCTTAACAAATTTTGTTGGAAACTATATATTTTAACATGTGAATATTATGTGATATATTAATCTCTAAACGCGTTTGATATTATGTGATAGATGTCTACCTCTAGAACAAGTCCCATTGACTCACCTAATAATAATGAAGAGTCAAATGTAAATTGGAATGATTCGTGGACTGATTCACAAGTTCCCGAAGAGGAACCGAAAGAAGAGTCGGAACCAGAAGAAGAATCGGAACCGGAAGAAGAATCGGAACCGGATGAAGAAATAGAACCGGTGGGGGAAATAATAAAACAGTTAAGTAAAAGAAAATCCTCAACCAACCGACCAAGGTTAATTATGGTCAATGGTGTTTCCGCTAAGGAAGCAAAATATTGGGAGGATTACCAATTCTCCGATGAATCAGATTCTGACGAGAATTCCGATGATGTTATAGAAATTACCCCAACTGAATTTAAAAAGGCAAAAGAAAATAATAATGGAAAGGGCATAAAAATAGAGAAATCTAATTCCAACCCCGATGAACTTTATATGTATCGTCAACCCCCGAAGTCCTTAAGTTGTAACAATGACCCGGGAACCTCTAAACCACCAGGTTTTTCTAAACCAATGTGGAAAACGACGGCTCGTATTAGGGGAACATCATATATCCCTAGAAACTTGGTAAAACGAATCAAAACCGAAGAAGAAGAAACAAGCGAGTCGGAATAAGATAGTTGTATTCGTGTGGTGTAATATATGTAATATAGTATGCTTATGCTTTATGATATATGTAAAAATTGCTTGTGTTAATAAGTATTTTTTTTATGAATCTAACTCTTGTCTATTTTACAGTATAAAAACACAAAATGGATAGACAACCCAATATTTTAAGAGACCTACCCGGAGACATGATTGATGAAATCTTGTCTAGAGTCGGTCAGAATTCTTCGGCACAACTATTTAAGGCGAGATCAGTTTGTAAGACATTCGAAGAACGTTCCAAGAATGCCTTGGTTTATAAAAGGCTTTCGTTCGAAAGATGGGGGATATCACATTGGGAAATCCATAAGTTACGAGGTGTTTACTTTGACGCATATATTGCGGGGAACCCAAATGCTATTTTACGCAATGGGTTAAGAAATTATTTTGACTCAATATATCCGAATATTGGACTTCGAGATTTAGAAAAAGCGGCTAACATGCAACATAAAGAAGCATGTTATGCTTACGGATTAGTAATGTTCGCTTCTCACCAAAGTGAGAACAAGAACATCGGCCTACAATTATTAAACAAAACGTTCCCACAAGTGACGGAGTCGGTAATTGGGGTAAGAAATGAGGTTTTTAGATTGTTACGGGACTGTTGGACATTACGTAACCCTCGTCCCTTTGACGACGTTACAACACGCTGTCTTATCAACGGCCATAACGGTTATGTTCCACAAGACCAAGGATGGGAAGTAGTCCTAGTAAAACCAGAATGCATGACTTGTTTCTGGACGTATGAATTACGTGTCTTTATTGCCTTTGCTGAACGACTTATGTACTAGCTAGAATTATCTTCACAACTATCTTGTATCAAAGTTATTGTGTGCTATATTTCATGCTTTATGTAAAATAAGCGGTATTGTAAGTTTGTAAAATATTGTATAAAAGTTTGAACGCGAAATATTATTATAATCAGTTTTTCATATAGAATTGTAGTAGTTGAATTGTATATTAGCTACTAAGTATGAACTTAACGGGTAGGTACTACCCGAATTTAAACTTATAAAACGCTAATATGAAGAAAAAGCTTTTATAAATGAGTTCATATTATGCTACGAAATACTATTAACTACTCTTAATATTCTGTATGATTAACTTGTTCCATTTGACTATTTTGAAGGAAATGGCACCGACTACTCGACACACCGTGAATATGAATGAAGAGGAATTTCGTACTTTTCTAGCTTCAAACATAGCCGCAGTACAGGCTGTGCTACATACCAACAATAACCTTAGATCTAGCAGTACAGGAAATCGTGTAGGATGCACCTATAAAGAATTCACTGCCTGCAAACCTTTGGAATTTGATGGAACCGAAGGACCGATCGAATTGAAACGGTGGACCGAGAAGGTCGAATCGGTGTTTGCCATAAGTAAGTGTACTGAAGAGGACAAAGTAAAGTACGCTACGCATACCTTCATAGGTTCTGCGTTAACATGGTGGAATACCTATCTAGAGCAAGTGGGACAAGACGATGCGTACGCACTACCGTGGTCAGCATTCAAGCACTGGATGAACGAGAAGTACCGTCCCAGAACCGAGGTCAATAAGCTCAAGACAGAACTTAGAGGGTTACGAACCCAAGGATTTGATATTACCACGTACGAAAGACGATTCACAGAATTGTGCCTATTGTGTCCGGGAGCATTCGAAGATGAGGAAGAGAAGATCGACGCGTTTGTGAATGGATTACCTGAAAGAATCCAAGAAGATATAAGTTCACACGAGCCCGCCTCCATACAACAGGCATGTAGAATGGCTCACAAACTAGTGAACCAGATTGAAGAAAGAATTAAAGAACAGACTGCTGAAGAGGCCAATGTGAAGCAAGTCAAAAGAAAGTGGGAGGAAAACGGTGATAAGAATCACCAATACAACAACAACAGCAATTACAACAATAATCGCAACAATTATCCCAACAATCGCAACATCAATCGCAACTACAACAAATGGTCCAACAACAACAACAACAACAACAACAACAACAACAACAGCAACTACAACAATCATCCCAACAACAATAATAACCGCAACAACAACAACAATCAGAAGCAGCTATGCCAAAGGTGTGAAAAGTATCACTCGGGGTTCTGCACCAAATTTTGCAACAAGTGTAAAAGAAATGGCCATAGCGCGGCGAAGTGTGAGGTCTACGGACCAGGGGTTAATAGAACGAAAGGAACAAATGGTGTCAGAACGAGTAATGGCGGAGCAAGTAGTGTCGGAGCAAGTTATGCCAATGTAGTTTGTTATAAATGTGGAAAACCGGGCCACATTATTAGAAATTGCCCGAACCAGGAGAACACGAATGGACAAGGCCGCGGAAGAGTTTTTAATATTAATGCGGCAGAGGCACAGGAAGACCCGGAGCTTGTTACGGGTATGTTTCTTATTGACAATAAATCTGCTTACGTTTTTTTTTATTCGGGTGCGGATAGAAGCTATATGAGTAGAGATTTTTGTGGTAAATTAAGTTGTCCATTGACGCCTTTGGATAGTAAATTTTTACTCGAATTAGCAAATGGTAAATTAATTTCAGCAGATAATATATGTCGGAATCGAGAAATTAAACTGGTTAGCGAAACATTTAAGATTGATTTGATACCAGTAGAGTTACGGAGTTTTGATGTGATAATCTGTATGGACTGGTTGAAAGAAGTGAAAGCAGAGATCGTTTGTTACAAAAATGCAATTCGCATTATACGAGAAAAAGGAAAACCCTTAATGGTGTACGGAGAAAAGGGCAACACGAAGCTACATCTTATTAGTAATTTGAAGGCACAAAAACTAATAAGAAAAGGTTGCTATACTGTTCTAGCACACGTCGAGAAAGTACAAACTGAAGAAAAGAGCATCAATGATGTTCCCATTGCAAAAGAATTTCCCGATGTATTTCCGAAAGAATTACCAGGATTACCCCCACATCGATCCGTTGAATTTCAAATAGATCTTGTACCAGGAGCTGCACCAATAGCTCGTGCTCCTTACAGACTCGCACCCAGCGAGATGAAAGAACTGCAAAGCCAATTACAAGAACTTTTAGAGCATGGCTTCATTTGACCAAGCACATCACCGTGGGGAGCTCCTGTTTTGTTTGTCAAGAAGAAAGATGGTACATTCAGGTTGTGTATCGACTACCGAGAGTTGAACAAACTTACCATCAAGAACCGCTACCCACTACCGAGAATCGACGACTTATTTGATCAACTACAAGGCTCGTCTGTTTATTCAAAGATTGACTTACGTTCCGGGTATCATCAAATGCGGGTGAAAGAAGATGATATTCCAAAGACTGCTTTCAGAACACGTTACGGTCATTACGAGTTTATGGTCATGCCATTTGGTTTAACTAATGCACCAGCTGTGTTCATGGACCTTATGAACCGAGTGTGTGGACCATACCTTGACAATTTTGTCATTGTTTTCATTAATGACATACTTATTTACTCAAAGAATGACCAAGAACACGGTGAACATTTGAGAAAGGTGTTAGAAGTATTGAGGAAGGAAGAATTGTACGCTAAGTTTTCAAAGTGTGCATTTTGGTTGGAAGAAGTTCAATTCCTCGGTCACATAGTGAACAAAGAAGGTATTAAGGTGGATCCGGCAAAGATAGAAACTGTTGAAAAGTGGGAAACCCCGAAAACTCTGAAACACATACGCCAGTTTTTAGGACTAGCTGGTTACTACAGAAGGTTCATCTAAGACTTTTCCAGAATAGCAAAACCCTTGACTGCATTAACGCATAAAGGGAAGAAATTTGAATGGAATGATGAACAAGAGAAAGTGTTTCAGTTATTGAAGAAAAAGCTAACTACGGCACCTATATTGTCATTGCCTGAAGGGAATGATGATTTTGTGATTTATTGTGACGCATCAAAGCAAGGTCTCGGTTGTGTATTAATGCAACGAACGAAGGTGATTACTTATGCGTCTAGACAATTGAAGATTCACGAACAAAATTATACGACGCATGATTTGGAATTAGGCGCGGTTGTTTTTGCATTAAAGACTTGGAGGCACTACTTATATGGGGTCAAAAGTATTATATATACCGACCACAAAAGTCTTCAACACATATTTAATCAGAAACAACTGAATATGAGGCAGCGTAGGTGGATTGAATTGTTGAATGATTACGACTTTGAGATTCGTTACCACCCGGGGAAGGCAAATGTGGTAGCCGATGCCTTGAGCAGGAAGGACAGAGAACCCATTCGAGTAAAATCTATGAATATAATGATTCACACTAACCTTACTACTCAAATAAAGGAGGCGCAACAAGGAGTTTTAAAAGAGGGAAATTTAAAGGATGAAATACCCAAAGGATCGGAGAAGCATCTTAATATTCGGGAAGACGGAACCCGGTATAGGGCTGAAAGAATTTGGGTACCAAAATTTAGAGATATGAGATGAAATGGTACTTAGAGAAGCTCATAAAACCAGATACTCAATACATCCTGGAACGGGGAAGATGTACAAGGATCTCAAGAAACATTTTTGGTGGTCGGGTATGAAAGCCGATGTTGCTAAATACGTAGGAGAATGTTTGACGTGTTCTAAGGTCAAAGCTGAGCATCAGAAACCATCATGTCTACTTCAACAACCCGAAATCCCAGAATGGAAATGGGAAAACATTACCATGGATTTCATCACTAAATTTCCAAGGACTGCAAGTGGTTTTGATACTATTTGGGTAATAGTTGATCGTCTCACCAAATCAGCACACTTCCTGCCAATAAGAGAAGATGACAAGATGGAGAAGTTAGCACGACTGTATTTGAAGGAAGTCGTCTCCAGACATGGAATACCAATCTCTATTATCTCTGATAGGGATGGCAGATTTATTTCAAGATTCTGGCAGACATTACAGCAAGCATTAGGAACTCGTCTAGACATGAGTACTGCCTATCATCCACAAAATGATGGGCAGAGTGAAAGGACGATACAAACGCTTGAAGACATGCTACGAGCATGTGTTATTGATTTCGGAAACAGTTGGGATCGACATCTAACGTTAGCAGAATTTTCCTACAACAACAGCTACCATTCAAGCATTGAGATGGCGCCGTTTGAAGCACTTTATAGTAGAAAGTGCAGGTCTCCAATTTTTTGGAGTGAAGTGGGGGATAGACAGATTACGGGTCCGGAGATTATACAAGAAACTACCGAGAAGATCATCCAAATTCAACAACGGTTGAAAACCGCCCAAAGTCGACAAAAGAGCTACGCTGACATTAAAAGAAAAGATATAGAATTTGAAATTGGAGAGATGGTCATGCTTAAAGTTGCACCTTGGAAAGGCGTTGTTCGATTTGGTAAACGAGGGAAATTAAATCCAAGGTATATTGGACCATTCAAGATTATTGATCGTGTCGGACCAGTAGCTTACCAACTTGAGTTACCTCAACAACTCGCGGCTGTACATAACACTTTCCACGTCTCGAATTTGAAGAAATGTTTTGCTAAAGAAGATCTCACTATTCCGTTAGATGAAATCCAAATCAACGAAAAACTCCAATTCATCGAAGAACCCGTCGAAATAATGGATCGTGAGGTTAAAAGACTTAAGCAAAACAAGATACCAATTGTTAAGGTTCGATGGAATGCTCGTAGAGGACCCGAGTTCACCTGGGAGTGTGAAGATCAGATGAAGAAGAAATACCCGCATCTATTTCCAGAAGATTCGTCAACACCTTCAACAGCTTAAAATTTCGGGACGAAATTTATTTAACGGGTAGGTACTGTAGTGACCCGAACTTTTCCATGTTTATATATATTAATTGAGATTGATATTTACATGATTAAATGTTTCCAACATGTTAAGCAATCAAACTTGTTAAGACTTGATTAATTGAAATATGTTTCATATAGACAATTGACCACCCAAGTTGACCCGCGATTCACGAACGTTAGAACTTGTAAAAACAACATGACGATATATATATATATATGGATATACATATGGTTAACATGAGATTATGATAAGTAAGTATCTCCATAAGTATATTAACAATGAGTTATATACATATAAACAAGACTACTAACTTAAGGATTTCGAAACGAGACATATATGTAACGATTATCGTTGTAACGACATTTAAATGTATATATATCATATTAAGATATATTAATATATCATAATATCATGATAATATAATAATTTAACATCTCATTAGATATAATAAACAATGGGTTAACAACATTAATTGAGATCGTTAACTTAAAGGTTTCAAAACAACACTTACATGTAACGACTAACGATGACTTAACGACTCAGTTAAAATGTATATACATGTAGTGTATTTAGATGTATTAAAATACTTTTGGAAGACTTCAAGACATATATCAAAACACTCATACTTAACAAAAATGGTTACAGTTACTTTCCCATTCTTTTCTTTCATCAAGAATTCTAGTCGTATTCTTACCCGTATTATACACAGCTTCAAAACGTACTTACTATAGGTATATACCAATAGGAACTAGCATGGGATTCCACTCTTGATTATGTCATGTATGACTAATCAATTTTAACTTCTACCATGAGCTAGTCAACTAACTAGAACTCCTTTTAACCCCACTCACCACTCACCAATTACCACTCATCATTCACTCCATTTCACTTCCAATTCTCTTTCTAATTCTCTCTCAACACACACACACTATTATGAACGTATTTTTCCAGTAGTTAATCATCATCTTCATCAAAAATCACTTCAAGAATCAAGCTATAATCATCATAGGAAGAACACTTCAAGAACACTTCAAAAATCCCTTCAAGTTTACTAATTTACTTCCAAGCTTTCTAATCCATTCCAAGTAATCATTTAAGATCAAGAAACCTTTGTTATATACAGTAGGTTATCTTTCTTATTCAAGGTACTATTCATATTCAAACTTTGATTCAATTTCTATAACTATAAACTATCTTAATTCGAGTAAAAATCTTACTTGAACTTGTTTTTGTGTCATGATCCTACTTCAAGAACTTTCAAGCCATCCAAGATCCTTTGAAGCTAGATCATTTCTTGTCACTTCTAGTAGATTTACCTACTAAACTTGAGGTAGTAATGATGTTCATAACATCATTCGATTCATATATATAAAACTATCTTATTCGAAGGTTTAAACTCGTAATCACTAGAACATAGTTTAGTTAATTCTAAACTTGTTCGCAAACAAAAGTTAATCCTTCTAACTTGACTTTTAAAATTAACTAAACACATATTCTATATCTATATGATATGTTAACTTAATGATTTAAAACCTGGAAACACGAAAAACACCGTAAAACCAGATTTACGCCGTCGTAGTAACACCGCGGGCTGTTTTGGGTTAGTTAATTAAAAACTATGATAAACTTTGATTTAAAAGTTGTTATTCTGAGAAAATGATTTTTATTATGAACATGAAACTATATCCAAAAATTATGGTTAAACTCAAAGTGGAAGTATGTTTTCTAAAATGGTCATCTAGACGTCGTTCTTTCGACTGAAATGACTACCTTTACAAAAATGACTTGTAACTTATTTTTCCGACTATAAACCTATACTTTTTCTGTTTAGATTCATAAAATATAGTTCAATATGAAACCATAGCAATTTGATTCACTCAAAACGGATTTAAAATGAAGAAGTTATGGGTAAAACAAGATTGGATAATTTTTCTCATTTTAGCTACGTGAAAATTGGTAACAAATCTATTCCAACCATAACTTAATCAACTTGTATTGTATATTATGTAATCTTGAGATACCATAGTCACGTATACAATGTTTTGACCTATCATGTCGACACATCTATATATATTTCGGAACAACCATAGACACTCTATATGTGAATGTTGGAGTTAGCTATACAGGGTTGAGGTTGATTCCAAAATATATATAGTTTGAGTTGTGATCAATACTGAGATACGTATACACTGGGTCGTGGATTGATTCAAGATAATATTTATCAATTTATTTCTGTACATCTAACTGTGGACAACTAGTTGTAGGTTACTAACGAGGACAGCTGACTTAATAAACTTAAAACATCAAAATATATTAAAAGTGTTGTAAATATATTTTGAACATACTTTTATATATATGTATATATTGTTATAGGTTCGTGAATCAACTGTGGCCAAGTCTTACTTCTCGACGAAGTAAAAATCTGTGAAAGTGAGTTATAGTCCCACTTTTAAAATCTAATATTTTGGGATGAGAATACATGCAGGTTTTATAAATGATTTACAAAATAGACACAAGTACATGAAACTACATTCTATGGTTGAATTATCGAAATCGAATATGCCCCTTTTTATTAAGTCTGGTAATCTAAGAATTAGGGAACAGACACCCTAATTGACGCGAATCCTAAAGATAGATCTATTGGGCCTAACAAGCCCCATCCAAAGTACCGAATGCTTTAGTACTTCGAAATCTATATCATATCCGAAGGGTGTCCAGGAATGATGGGGATATTCTTATATATGCATCTTGTTAATGTCGGTTACCAGGTGTTCACCATATGAATGATTTTTATCTCTATGTATGGGATGTGTATTGAAATATGAAATCTTGTGGTCTATTGTTACGATTTGATATATATAGGTTAAACCTATAACTCACCAACATTTTTGTTGACGTTTAAAGCATGTTTATTCTCAGGTGAATATTAAGAGCTTCCGCTGTTGCATACTAAAATAAGGACAAGATTTGGAGTCCATGTTTGTATGATATTGTGTAAAAACTGCATTCAAGAAACTGATTTCGATGTAACATATTTGTATTGTAAACCATTATGTAATGGTCGTGTGTAAACAGGATATTTTAGATTATCATTATTTGATAATCTACGTAAAGCTTTTTAAACCTTTATTGATGAAATAAAGGTTATGGTTTGTTTTAAAATGAATGCAGTCTTTGAAAAACGTCTCATATAGAGGTCAAAACCTCGCAACGAAATCAATTAATATGGAACGTTTTTAATCAATAAGAACGGGACATTTCATCAACCGCCAAGACCAATTTACAATCAAAACCAGAATTATAACCGAAATATTCCATACAACAACCAACAAGGTCCTAGCAATCAACAAGTATCCAATAATACTTACAATTAGCAAAGACCTAATTTTCAAAACAAACCACCACAAACAGATGATAAAAAGCCAAATTTAGAAGATATGATGACGAAGCTAGTTGAAACTCAAACGCAGTTTTTCACATCTCAGAAACACACCAATGAACAAAATGCTCAAGCATTTAGAAATTAACAAGCTTCTATTCAAAATTTGGAACAAGAAGTAAGTAACCTAGCAAGGTTAATAGGTGAAAGAAAACCGGGAAGTTTACCTAGTGATACAAATGCTAACCCCCGGAATAAAACAGCTAAAGCCATTACCACAAGAAGTGGTATTACACTTAAACCACCTGAAATACTTGTAACTTCTGATGAAGCTATTTCTACTCCACAAGAACCACAACCTGAACAAGATAAGAAAACAGAACCGGTAGTTGAAAAGGTTAATGAAGATAACACAGTTAAGGCTAAACCTTATGTTAAACCATACCAACCACCACTTCCTTACCCGAGTAAAATGAAAAAAGAGAAACTTGAAGCTGAGCAATCCAAATTCTTGGATATGTTTAAACAGATAAATGTAAATCTTCCTTTCATTGATGTAATTTCAGGAATGCCTAGATATGCTAAATTTCTGAAAGATTTAATCTCAAATAGAAAGAAAATGGAAGAACACTCGGCTATTACTATGAATGCTAATTGTTCAGCAGTGCGGTTGAATAAGATACCAGAAAAACTATCCGATCCAGGAAGTTTCTCAATTCCATGTTTTCTGGGTAGTCTTAGTTCAATAGAAGCATTGGCAGACTTAGGTGCTAGTATAAATTTAATGCCGTATTCACTATACACTAAACTAGACCTTGGAGAATTGAAACCAACAAGAATAAGCATACAACTAGCCGATCGATCAATAAAATATCCTAGAGAGATAATGGAGAACATGCTAGTTAAAGTTGGTACTTTAGTATTTCCAGTAGATTTTGTTGTTCTGGACATGGAAGAAGATTCTCAAGTTTCTCTCATATTAGGAAGACCATTCTTAAACACGGCTAAAGCAATGATAGACGTATTTGGTAAGAAACTGACCCTAAGTATAGAGGATGAGAGTGTTACCTTTTTAGTTGATAAAGCTATGCAACAACCGCAATCTGCAGATGATACATGTTATTATATTCAAACTATAGATTCACATGCAGAATTGTTAGAAGAATTTCCAGAATTACAAGGAACAGGAGAATGTTCTTTAGGAGAAGGAACTGAACCAATTGATGAAACTGAAATGTTAGCTACACTAATGGCTAATGGATATGAACCAACAACAGAAGAAATTCAAATGCTAAAAGAAGAAGACAGATATCGATATAAATCATCGATAGAAGAACCACCAACATTAGAGTTAAAGCCACTTCCAAACCATTTGGAATACGCTTATTTACATGGTGAATCTAAATTACCTGTAATAATATCGTCTTCTCTTACTGAAAATGAAAAATCTCAACTCATTTCTGTGTTGAAAGCTCATAAACCAGCCATTGCATGGAAGATTCATGATATTAAAGGAATAAGTCCTTCGTATTGCGCACATAAAATCCTTATGGAAGAAGGTCATAAAACGTATGTGCAACGCCAACGAAGACTAAATCCTAATATGCAAGATGTAGTTAAAAGAGAAATTATTAAACTGCTAGATGCAGGTTTAATTTATCCAATTTCTGATAGTCCATGGGTAAGCCCAGTTCAATGCGTGCCTAAGAAGGGTGGCATGACTGTCATTACAAATGAGAAAAATGAGCTTATTCCGACTAGGACTGTAACAGGATGGCGTATTTGTATTGATTATAGAAAATTAAATGACGCCACCAGAAAAGATCACTTTCCCTTACCTTTTATTGATCAAATGTTGGAAAGATTAGCCGAAAATAGTTACTATTGTTTTCTTGATGGATTTTCCGGATATTTTCAAATTCCAATAGCACCCGAAGATCAAGAGAAAACCACGTTCACGTGCCCTTATGGTACTTTTGCTTACAAACGCATGCCATTTAGACTTTGCAACGCCCCTGCAACCTTTCAAAGGTGCATGATGGCGATTTTTCACGACATGATAGAAGAATGCATGGAAGTTTTCATGGATGACTTTTCAGTCTTCGGTGATACATTTGAATCATGTTTAGTTAATCTGGAACGAATGCTTATTAGATGTGAACAATCAAATCTAGTACTTAATTGGGAGAAATGCCATTTCATGGTTAAAGAAGGCATCGTTCTTGGACATAAAATCTCAAAGGAAGGAATTGAAGTGGATAGAGCTGAAGTAGATGTAATTGCTAAACTTCCACATCCCACCAATGTTAGAGGAGTTAGGAGTTTTCTAGGGCATGCCGGTTTTTACCGACGTTTCATAAAATATTTTTCTAAAATTGCCACTCCTATGAATAAACTCCTAGAAAAGGATGCTCCATTCATCTTTTCAGATGAATGTATCAAATCTTTTAATATTCTTAAAGAGAAACTCACTAATGCGCCGATCATGATAACACCAAATTGGAATTTACCGTTTGAACTAATGTGCGATGCAAGTGATTTTGCAATGGGAGCCGTTTTAGGACAAAGGATTGAAAAATGATTTCAACCTATATATTATGCTAGTAAGACGTTACAAGGAGCACAAACGAATTACACAACCACTAAAAAAGAACTCCTTGCTATTGTCTTTGCTTTTGACAAATTTCGTTCATATCTCGTTCTAGCAAAAATGGTGGTCTATACCGACCATTCTGCTCTTAGATACTTATTTTTGAAACAAGATGCTAAACCAAGATTAATCCGTTGGATCTTACTCTTACAAGAATTCGATATTGAAATCCGAGATAAAAAGGGAGCAGAAAATCTCGCCGCTGATCATCTTTCTCGTCTTGAAAATCCCGAATTAGAAGTTCTAAATGAATCGACCATACAAGACAACTTTCCTGATGAATATCTATTGAAGATAGATTATAATGAAATTTCATGGTTTGCAGACTATGCAAACTACTTAGTATGTGAATTCCTTGAAAAAGGATTGTCGTACCAAAAACGAAAGAAATTCTTCAGTGATATAAAACACTATTTCTGGGAAGATCCACATTTGTTTAAAAGTTGTCCCGATGGAATAATACGCCGATGTGTATTCGGAGATGAAGCTAGTAAAATCTTAAACCATTGTCACACAGGACCAACAGGAGGGCATTCTGAGCCTCAACTCACAGCAAGAAAAGTTTACGATGCTGGATTTTATTGGCCTACAATTTTCAAAGACGCACACCTTCTTTGCAAATCCTGTGATGCTTGTCAAAGGGCCGGAAAAATAAGTCAACGTGATGAAATGCCATAAAATGCCATTCAAGTATGTGAAGTATTTGACATTTGGGGTATTGACTTTATGGGTCCATTTCCAAAATCTCATAATAATCTCTACATTCTCGTAGCCATTGACTATGTATCTAAATGGGCGGAAGCACAAGCTCTCCCAACTAACGATGCATGAGTTGTAGTCAACTTTTTAAAATGTCTTTTTGCAAGGTTTGGAACACCGAAAGCTTTAATAAGTGATCGGGGTACTCATTTCTGTAATAATCAACTTGAGAAAGTTCTCAAAAGATATGGAGTAACTCATAAAATCTCCACTGCATATCATCCACAAACAAGTGGACAAGTTGAAAATACCAATCGAGCTTTAAAA
This sequence comes from Rutidosis leptorrhynchoides, assembly GCF_046630445.1. Classification (NCBI taxonomy): domain Eukaryota; kingdom Viridiplantae; phylum Streptophyta; class Magnoliopsida; order Asterales; family Asteraceae; genus Rutidosis; species Rutidosis leptorrhynchoides. The sequence goes on along the minus strand of NC_092337.1, from coordinate 412,844,762 downwards.
TGTATTCTAGAGAAAACCGTAGGATCAAATCCGAAGGAATGGTCCATAAAATTGGAGGATGCACTCTGGGCTTTTAGAACAGCTTACAAAACTCCAATTGGAAACACACCTTTTAAACTCGTTTACGGAAAAGCATGTCATTTTCCAGTAGAAATTGAACACAAAGCATTTTGGGCTTTGAAGACATGTAATCTTGATTTACATGAAGCCGGACGTCTACGATTAAGTCAACTAAACGAATTAGAAGAATTAAGACATGAAGCATACGAAAATTCTTTAATCTATAAAGAAAGAATGAAGAAATGGCATGATAAAAAAATCAGAAGTTCAAAAGAATTTAAAGAAGGAGACAGAGTTCTTCTTTTCAATTCATGATTCAAGCTATTTCCTAGAAAATTGAAATCAAGATGGTCTGGACCATTCATAGTCAAAAGAGTTTTCCCATACGGAACAGTAGAATTAATAAATTCAAATGGGATTGAATTTAAGGTTAATGGTCACAGAGTTAAACACTACATAGATAGTCCGATGGAAGTTGACAATGAAGTTAATCACAATTTCGATACCACAGCTAACTAAGTGTGGGGAGAATCAAGTCTTTAAAGGATAATATGTATTTCTGTTAGAGTTAGTTTTTCTGTTTTCGTGTAGTTCTCGAAAATGTAACCCGAATGGTCTTTCCCTAGCAGACCCTAAAGAACTAGTCTTCTCCCCCCATTCTTAATTTTTATTTTTTTTAGGTTTTTACGAAATGAAGACTTCCTGTGAACTAAACCATGGTGTAATGCTACACGCTTTGATCACTAAACGTAATAATGACACACTTCCAAGTGAAATAGTATCATTAATCAGAGGTAAATTGGACGGAGTAAGAAAAGAATCCAGATGCGAAGATAATAAGTTACAATTTGGTAAAGGAAAATCAAAATCCGCGGTGAAAAGGAGAGCACGACACCTTGAAAAATGTCACAAATGCGGAAAATGGTCATACGAAGGTAAATGTTCAAATAATCAAACCTATTCAAACACCGAATTTGTTACTTTATGCAGAGATGGACCGTTCATATGTTTAGAAGAAAAAACATTAAATGCTCGAGGTTACGCCTATGTAGCCATGGAAAACCAATTAGTCCGACTATCTTATGAATGGGCTAGAGCATATCATTAAGAAACCTATTTCACAGGTAAGTCTGTACAGTTTTTATTTTTATTTTTATTTTTATTTTTAACCTTTTGATAATAAACGCTAATTTGTTCGCTATAAAGTATTAAATTGGTATTCGATGAAATTAGGTCTTGCGACCGAAATTATTGATATCATACAAAAATTTATTACATCACTGCGAAATTTAACGTTTATTCTTAAGGTATAAATATCTTTAATCAATCAACCCAAAATATTTCAAAAATTCATCATGAGTTAAATTAGGTCATGGAACCGAAATTACTTTACCGAAAAGAGGGCCGTATATTTTTAATAATATTTGATTGATTAAAGTGGGATAAAAGCCAAAAAGATTTTTAATTTTATTTTTACCATGTTTTAAAATTAATAAATTAATATTAAATAAATATTGTAAACTTTTAAAATTGTAAATATTTGGAAAATTAATATTTTTAATATAAGTTTGTATGTATAAAAACAAAAATATAATTTAAGTTTGGTGTGAATTTATAATAGAATTTTTAATTAAGTTTTGTGTGAATTTTTAATTTTATGCATTTTAAATTTAAGTTTGGTGTGAATTTAAAAACAAAAATTTACTTTATTTCGCTAAGTTAAAAATATGATTTTTAAAATTCGTCGTGAGTTGAAGACTAGGTCGTTGAACCGAAATTGCTTTACCCGAGGGAGAGACGAGAACTTTTATTATCATTATTTTTAATCTTATTGAATTAAAGTATGCCAAAAATGTTAAAAACCCCAAAAATCTTTGCTTTTAAAACAATCGCTAAAAAAAGACAAATTTTAAAATTTTGTCGAGGGACGGACTAGGACATCGTTCCGAAACAACCTCGTCCTAAATAACAAGGGAAACGAAATTTTAAAATTAATTAAATAATTGTTTTAATTAGTATAAGATCAGTTATTGTTCAAAAAAAACAAAAAACAAAAACGCCGCGACTCACGGAGCTTTCAAAATCCAGAAAAAAATAAAAGGAGCCGAACAGATCAGTCAACACACAAACATCCCACTAAAAAACTGCGAAAATACACACGAAAAACACACACAAAATCGAATTTTTTCACCATTTTTTATCAAATCTTTCACAAAATCATGTTGAGAAGAATGCTATCAAGGAATTACTCAAGGAAAACGGTAAATTTCTACACCTAAACACCATTTAATCCGAAAATTAGTGTTCTTGAACAAATTTATACCTAATTCGATTTTGATGCTTTTTAGTGTAATTATGCTTAAATTGCTTATGTATTATGCTTGTATAACCTAGAGTGATGCTATTTAACATGATTAGAAGCCTTAAACTTCAAATTTTGAGTAATCTAGGGTTTGTGTTCTTGAGCAATTTGGGGCTTTTTGATATAAACAGGTTATGGCCGATTTTTATCATGAATTATTGCTAAATTAAGTAATGTAACATGTTTAGGTAGTTAAATGATCCAAACTTTGAGCCTAAACATGATTTTTGAGAATTAAAGTGGACTTTTTCAAGTCTAAAATTCATGAACTTGAATTTTGAGAGATAATGCCATTTAAAACTTGTTTAATTGCTAATAATGATTATTTTGACATGTTATTTGAGTTGAATGCTTATGAACTTGGCGAACATTTTCGTATATGATTATTTGAAAAAGTGTAGATTTGATAAAAATATGAAAACGAGCATAAGTTTAATATAAATTGAACATGTCATTGTAATTATTTTGATTGATGATTTTGCTGACATTAATGCATATTTGGATGCACAAAAATTGTGTTTGATGTGTTTTGCAGACTGAAAGGGGTGAATCTTCATCCCAATCTCGCATTGCTCCTCCTGAGAATGCGGAACAACAAGATGTTGATAACCATTACAAACAAGATATACCTCATCCAGTTATGACATTTTCAGATATGCACGTGGAAAATTTGCACCCGAAACTTGAGATTAGACAGACGTTGGATAGATTATCCAAAATACCAAAGGGGCTTGCATACTCTTCATTCTAAAGCTGTTGAAGTACCTGGGGTAATAGAATGGGAACCGTTAGAAGCCGTAGAATTGGCCGAGCCAATTAGGGAATTACTTACTCAAAGGTATGGTAATTCTACTTTTAACGATTGGGTACGTTTATTCAACATGCGTAGACCTGTATATAAAGTATGGTGTGAAGAATTATTGTGTAGTATAGAAATAAATGATCGGGTAACTAGTTTAACATATCGAAATTTTATTAGATTTTTGTTAGGAGGTTCGATGCGCCACATGTCTCTACTAGACATGGCTCAGGCCTTACGTATATATACGCCTGAGGAGCTAGCATCTGCCGATTGTCAAGGGTTGATATTAAATGGTAGGAAGATTGATGAAAATTTTGATACGCATGGTGTATGGAGTCAAATGACTAGCCATCACCGATTTAAAGGGGGAAATTACTCTTATTTGGATATAGATAGAGCTGAGTTAAGAGTAATTCACAGGTTTCTAGCGAACTCGATTACACAGCGAGGTAAAAATAAGGAAAAGGTAAATGAGCAAGATTTATTTTACCACATGTGTATTCGAGACCCACAAAGCGCTGTAAGTATACCTTATTGTGTGGGTTATTATTTATCAGCTATGGTTAGGGGGATGAGACCGCACAGTATAATAGGAGGTGGTATATTTATTACATTAATTGCTGAGTATCTCGATGCGGATATAAGTCAGGGGGATTATTAATCGAAGAACCAGAACCCCACGATACAATTGGTTTAAATGTATATCATGGTGCTAAGGTTTTGAAGAGGTGAAATAACGTCGCAGTAAGATATAATGGAAGACATCCACAGGTTGAGAGAAATCAACAGCCAGGTAATGTGGGAGGGGGAAATGAAATGACAGAAATGCAAAGGTTTATAGCTTCACAAGAGTATGAAAATGCTAGACATCGAGCATTTGAAGATTGGCAAGTTCATCAAAACCAAATCATAACTCATTGCCAACATATAGGTAGAAAATGTATTCCTACTCCAACGCCCATATTTCCTCCCTGGTCTATAGAGATTCAACCACCGTATCCTACTTATAACCCAGCTGAAGCATTTTATAACACACACGGTTATGCATGGAACCCCTACTGGTATCAGTATCAACCCTAGTTTATTTAGTTTTATTTATTTTTGTAATGTTACTACATTTAACACTTATGTTGATATTGTAATAGTTTTTATAATTTTCTAACTTTTATTATTAGATTTTAATAATTTTTGAATGTGGGGTAATATACCAAACTTCAAAAATATGTATATATGTTTGCAGTTTATCTTATGTACACAACAGGGTAAAACAACGCATTTTCAAAGACTGGCATTAAGTTCAGCAAAAGCAACTAATTTTGACGACAAGATGCAAAATATATGTGATGTAACAACAAGACGGAATGAACAAATGATGTGCACCATTTATCATTCAAAACAAACAACAATATGTTTGGAAACTTTGGTAAAATTTAATCATTTTTCTACGCTAATCATCCTCAATAATTTAAATTGTTACTGATTTCTTGCAAATGAGGGCATTGCAAGATCTTAAGTGTGGGAAGGGGTTAAATTCTTTCGAATTTTAAAAATTTTTACTTTAAACACTTGGTTACCATTAAAAATACTAGTAAAGCAGTAGTTGTATTAGAATCTAGTGCTCTCTGATAATAAAGAACAGCCCTAGTCTTATATACTGACTACTCAATTCTAGTAAAAATTTTGAAAATTTTCAATTAAATGAACTCAAAATCATGTTTATACATATTTATGAACGATAAAACTAGGTGTTAACACCGAAATTATTGTTACCTAGGAAAGGACATAAATTGAGAAAAACCAAAATGTTAGAATTCATTTAAAATGGTATAGAGGACAATAAAAAGGAAAATAAAAGCCAAGTGTGGGAAAATTACCAAGTTATTTTAAACATATGTCACATATTTTTGTACAAATAATTGAAAATACTTTTGTTTTGGACGATAATTAACTGTTTTACCCAATGAAAGAAAAGAAAAGATGGATCTACACGATGAATCAATTCCATCATTAAAAGGAAGTAAAGTCTTCCGAAAAAGAAACGCGCTTCTTGATTTAGGTCATGAAGTTGTCGTCCAGACCAGCTGTAGGTTGACGAAAAATCTAGAAAAGTCATCACTAAAATCAGCAGGAAATCCACGGACCTCAGCATAAAACAGGGTCGCCAAGTGGTCAGACTTATCCTAACCATGAGAGGATCTATCTCGTACAATGGGGGGCACCGTGCAAATTAGCTTGATAAGACTAATGAATCAGATCTCCAGAAAGAATAATCTCCTTAAAGATCAAAAATCAGCTTTTAAGACTGATATTACTCAATCCTAGAGATTGACCTTAAAGATTGAGAATTACAAACTCATGGAATTCAATGATATCTAAACTCGAGCTTGAACGAGAAAATATTTTGATCAAAATTACAAACCGATTTGTTTTCTGAAAACCCATTTTCAATGCGTTCATTACCATTGAACGTAAAATCCTAAGAATTCACCTAGAATCCATTAGGTCACTTGAACTAAATCGGGTGTCAACCGTAAGAACGGTGGTTGCATAGCATGGTTAAAGACAGGACCTTGTGCCAAACCGAAAAATTATAAGGGTGAGCTTTACTATTGCTCCTACAAAGGATAGTAATTGCGTCCGACACGTTATAGACCATAATTAAAAGCATGTCAGGGGACATTGCCTTAACAGTTGCTTGTTCAACGCTTTCCTTTACAACCGGATGGTAGTTTATCGAAAGGTAATATACGGAGCAAGTAAACTAGACGTGTTGCTTTCCCAATACAAGGTTAGCAAGTGGGTGACACAAAACCGCAAGTTTTGAGCTAAAATTTTCAAATCTGAAACCCACCAAACCCACAAAAAGAATTTAAAAACACCGGTGAAGGGTTATTCCGGAAAACTTATCTAGGGTAAAAACTAGATTGAATTTTCAAAAAGATCAAATGTTTTCATAAAGATCCAATTTCCTTAATGGATCTAAATTTTTATAGTCATGTGGGACTGTAAACCACATCGTTACTACCATTGTTTATACCGCCATAAAGAAATCACGGATGTACAAAGTGTGAAGAATAAAGAAGTGATTCTAGTATTTTCAAGACTATATTGCTTGAGGACAAGCAACGCTCAAGTGTGGGAATATTTGATAATGCTAAAAACGAACATATATTTCATAGCATTATTCCTCAAGAAAGACAAGCTTTTAGTTGCAATTGTTCTATTTACAAGTGATATTCGTTTAAATAATAAAAGGTGAAGACAAAAGATAGATTCGAAGAATTGAAGACGCAAACGACCAAAAAGCTCAAAAGTACAAAATACAATCAAAGAGGTTCCAATTATTGATAAGAAACGTCTCAGAATTACATGAGTACAAGATTCAAAATGCAAAGTACAAGATATTAAATTGTAGGCAAGGACGTTCGAAAATCCGGAACCGGGACCAGAGTCAACTCTCAACGCTCAACGGACTAAAAATTACAAGTTAACTATGCACATAAATATAATATAATATTTAAATAATTACTAAAATTATTTATATATTATATTTATTTATATAATCCGTCGGCAAAGAAGATCCAAAATTGTGTGAGCTGTAAAATCAAACTCCGCGACTTGCGGAGTTTGAAGTGTTAGAATGCCGCGAGTCGCGGAGCCTCCCTGGACAAAAATGCCTATAAAAGCCAGCGCAATTCGACGTTTTATATATCCAAAAATATCAATCTCTCTATCTATATTATACGATATATATATATATATATAATTTATATTTTAATTTTAATTTTAAATCCTAATAATAAGGGTATGTTAGCGAATGTTGTAAGGGTGTAAGTCGAAATTCTGTCCGTGTAACGCTACGCTATTTTTAATCATTGTAAGTTATGTTCAACCTTTTTAATTTAATGTCTCGTAGCTAAGTTATTATTATGCTTATTTAATCCGAAGTAATCATGATGTTGGGCTAATTACTAAAATTGGGTAATTGGGCTTTGTACCATAATTGGGGTTTGGACAAAAGAACGACACTTGTGGAAATTAGCCTATGGGCTATTAATGGGCTTTATATTTGTTTAACTAAATGATAGTTTGTTAATTTTAATATAAAGATTTACAATTGGATGTCCCTATAAATAACCATATACACTCGATCGGACACGATGGGCGGGGTATTTATATGTACGAATAATCGTTCATTTAACCGGACACGGGAATGAATTAATAGTCACTAGAATTATTAAAACAGGGGTGAAATTATGTACAAGGACACCTGGCGTAATTGTTAACAAAGTATTAAACCTTGGATTACACGCAGTCGATATCCTGGTGTAATTATTAATCATAGTATTAAAACCTTGTTACAGTTTAAGTCCCCAATTAGTTGGAATATTTGACTTCGGGTATAAGGATAATTTGACGAGAACACTCGCACTTTATATTTATGACTGATGGACTGTTATGGACAAAAACCAGACGGACATATTGAATAATCCAGGACAAAGGACAATTAACCCATGGGCATAAAACTAAAATCAACACGTCAAACATCATGATTACGGAAGTTTAAATAAGCATAATTATTTTATTTCATATTTAATTTCCTTTATTTTATATTTAATTGCACTTCTAATTATCGCATTTTTATTTATTGTCATTGTATATAATTGCACTTTTAGTTATCGTACTTTTTAATTATCGCAATTTTATTTTATCGCACTTTTATTTATCGCAATTTCATTATCATTATTTACTTTACGCTTTAAATTAAGTTATATTTATTTTTAATATTTTACATTAGGTTTTAACTGCGACAAAAGTTTTAAAATCGACAAACCGGTCATTAAACGGTAAAAACCCCCCTTTATAATAATAATATTACTTATATATATATTTGTATTTTTATAAATTAAAACTAATATAACGTTAAGCTTTGTTTAAAGATTTTTCCCTGTGGAACGAACCGGACTTACTAAAAACTACACTACTGTACGATTAGGTACACTGCCTATAAGTATTGTAGCAAGGTTTAAGTATATCCATTCTATAAATAAATAAATATCTTGTGTAAAATTGTATCGTATTTAATAGTAATTCCTGCTAAAATTTAATAGTATTTTATACCCCTTAGCTTTAACTATCATGGACCCATAAAGTCAATACCCCAAATGTCAAATACTTCACATACTTGAATGACATTTTGTGGCATTTCATCACGTTGACTTATTTTTCCGGCCCTTTGACAAGCATCACAGGATTTGCAAAGAAGGTGTGCGTCTTTGTAAATTGTAGGCCAATAGAATCTAGCATCATAAACTTTTCTTGCTGTGAGTTGAGGCCCATAATGCCCTCCTGTTGGTCCTGTGTGACAATGGTTTAAGATTTTGCTAGCTTCATCTCTGAATACACATCGGCGTATTATTCCATCGGGACAACTTTTAAACAAATGTGGATCTTCCCAGGGATAATGTTTTATATCACTGAAGAATTTCTTTCGTTTTTGGTACGATAATCCTTTTTCAAGGAATCCACATACTAAGTAGTTTGCATAGTCTGCAAACCATGGAATTTCATTATAATCTATCTTCAATAGATATTCATCAGGAAAGTTGTCTTGTATGGCCGATTCATTTAGAACTTCTAAATCAGGATTTTCAAGACGAGAAAGATGATCGGCTGCGAGATTTTCTGCTCCTCTTTTATCTCGGATTTCAATATCGAACTCTTGTAAGAGTAAGATCCAACGGATTAATCTTGGTTTGGCATCTTGTTTCGAAAATAGGTATCTGAGAGCAGAATGGTCGGTATAGACCACCGTTTTTGCTAGAACGAGATATGAACGAAATTTGTTAAAAGCAAAGACAATAGCAAGGAGTTCTTTTTCAGTAGTTATATAGTTCATTTGTGCTCCTTGTAACGTCTTACTAGCATAATATATAGGTTGAAATCGTTTTTCAATCCTTTGTCCTAAAACGGCTCCCATTGCAAAATCACTTGCATCGCACATAAGTTCAAACGGTAGATTCCAATTTGGTGTTATCATGATCGGCGCATTAGTGAGTTTTTCTTTAAGTATATTAAAAGATTTGATACATTCATCTGAAAAGATGAATGGAGCATCCTTTTCTAGGAGTTTATTCATAGGAGTGGCAATTTTAGAAAAATCTTTTATGAAACGTCGGTAAAAACCGGCATGCCCTAAAAAACTCCTAACTCCTCTAACATTGGTGGGATGTGGAAGTTTAGCAATTACATCTACTTTAGCTCTATCCACTTCAATTCCTTCCTTTGAGATTTTATGTCCAAGAACGATGTCTTCTTTAACCATGAAATGGCATTTCTCCCAATTAAGTACTAGATTTGATTGTTCGCATCTAATAAGCATTCGTTCCAGATTAACTAGATATGTTTCAAATGTATCACCGAAGACTGAAAAGTCATCCATGAAAACTTCCACGCATTCTTCTATCATGTCGTGAAAAATCGCCATCATGCACCTTTGAAAGGTTCCAGGGGCGTTGCAAAGTCCAAATGGCATGCGTTTGTAAGCAAAAGTACCATAAGGGCACGTGAATGTGGTTTTCTCTTGGTCTTCGGGTGCTATTGGAATTTGAAAATACCCGGAAAAACCATCTAGAAAACAATAGTAACTGTTTCCGACTAACCTTTCCAACATTTGATCAATGAAAGGTAAGGGAAAGTGATCTTTTCTGGTGGCGTCATTTAATTTTCTACAATCAATACACACACGCCATCCTGTTACAGTCCTAGTAGGAATAAGCTCATTTTTCTCATTTGTAATGACAGTCATGCCACCCGTCTTAGACACGCATTGAACTGGGCTTACCCATGGACTATCAAGGATTGGATAAATTAAACCTGCATCTAGCAGTTTAATAATTTCTTTCTTAACAACATCTTGCATATTAGGATTTAGTCTTCGTTGGCGTTGCACATACGTTTTATGACCTTCTTCCATAAGGATTTTATGTGTGCAATACGAAGGACTTATTCCTTTAATATCATGAATCTTCCATGCAATAGCTGGTTTATGAGCTTTCAACACAGAAATGAGTTGAGATTTCTCATTTTCAGTAAGAGAAAACGATATTATTACAGGTAATTCAGATTCACCATGTAAATAAGCGTATTCCAAATGGTTTGGAAGTGGCTTTAACTCTAATGTTGGTGGTTCTTCTATCGATGATTTATATCGATATCTGTCTTCTTCTTTTAGCATTTGAATTTCTTCTGTTGTTGGTTCATATCCATTAGCCATTAGTGTAGCTAACATTTCAGTTTCATCAATTGGTTCATTACCTTCTCCTAAAGAACATTCTCATGTTCCTTGTAATTCTGGAAATTCTTCTAACAATTCTGCATGTGATTCTATAGTTTGAATATAATAACATGTATCATCTGCAGATTGCGGTTGTTGCATTGCTCTATCAACTGAAAAGGTAACACTATCGTCCTCTATACTTAGGGTCAGTTTCTTATCAAACACGTCTATCATTGCTTTAGCCGTGTTTAAGAATGGTCTTCCTAATATGAGAGGAACTTGAGAATCTTCTTCCATGTCCAGAACAACAAAATCTACTGGAAATACTAAAGTACCAACTTTAACTAGAATGTTCTCCATTATCCCTCTAGGATATTTTATTGATCTATCGGCTAGTGGTATGCTTATTCTTGTTGGTTTCAATTCTCCAAGATCTAGTTTAGCGTATAGTGAATACGGCATTAAATTTATACTAGCACCTAAGTCTGCCAATGCTTCTATTGAACTAAGACTACCCAGAAAATATGGAATTGTGAAACTTCCTGGATCAGATAATTTTTCTGGTATCTTATTCAACAGCACTGCAGAACAATTAGCATTCATAGTAACGGCCGAGAGTTCTTCCATTTTCTTTCTATTTGAGATTAGATCTTTCAGAAATTTAGCATATCTAGGCATTCCTGAAATCACATCAATGAAAGGAAGATTTACATTTATCTGTTTAAACATATCTAAGAATTTGGATTGATCGGCTTCAAGTCTCTCTTTTTTCATTTTACTCGGATAAGGAAGTGGTGGTTGGTATGGTTTAACATAAGGTTTAGCCTTAACTGTGTTATCTTCATTAACCTTTTCAACTACCGGTTCTTTTTCCTTATCTTGTTCAGGTTGTGGTTCTTGTGGAGTAGGAATAGCTTCCTCAGAAATTACAGGTATTTCAGGTGGTTTAAGTGTTGTACCACTTCTTGTGGTAATAGCTTTAGCTGTTTCATTCCGGGGGTTAGCATTTGTATCACTAAGTAAACTTCCCGATTTTCTTTCACCTATTAACCTTGCTAGGTTACTCACTTCTTGTTCCAAATTTTGAATATAAGCTTGTTGATTTCTAAAAGCATTTTGTTCATTGGTTTGTTTCTGAGATGTGAAAAACTGCGTTTGAGTTTCAACTAGCTTTGTCATCATATCTTCTAAATTTGGCTTTTTATCATCGGTTTGTGGTGGTTTGTTTTGAAAATTAGGTCTTTGCTGGTTGTAAGTATTGTTGGATACTTGTTGATTGCTAGGACCTTGTTGGTTGTTGTATGGAACATTTCGATTATAATTCTGGTTTTGATTGTAAATTGATCTTGGCGGTTGATAATTATTCTGATAATTATTTCCAGGCCTTTGGTTTATGTATGAAATATTCTCTCTTTGTTCCATTGTTAGTTCAATACTGAGACAATCTTTTGTCAAATGTGGTCCTCCACACTGCTCACAACTAATTCGTATTGAATGTATATCCTTAGTCATCTTTTCCATTCGTCTCTCGACAGCATCTATCTTTGCGGAAATGGAATCTAAGTCATGGCTAGAATCGGCTCTAGCTGCTTTAGATGATCTAATGATATCTTTTTCTTGGTGCCACTCATGTGAGTGGGAAGCAGTGTTATCAATAATTTTGTAAGCATCAGTTTCGGTTTTCTTCATAATAGAACCACCAGCTGCTATATCGATGTCTTTCCTTGTAGTGATGTCGCATCCTTGGTAGAATATTTGTACTATTTGACAGGTGTCTAAACCATGTTGCGGACATCCTCTTAATAACTTTCCAAATCTAGTCCACGCCTCATATAGAGTTTCATTCGGTTTCTGTGTGAACGTAACAATTTCTCCTTGAAGTCTTACGGCTTTAGATGCCGGAAAGAATTGTTTAAGAAATTTTTCAACTAAAACGTCCCATGTATCAATCGCCCCTTCAGGTAACGATTCCAACCAATCTTTGGCTTCTCCCTTTAAAGTCCAGGAAAATAACATGAGATATATCTGTTCATCTTCAACTTCTCGGATTTTAAATAGTGTGCAGATCCTATTAAAGGTACGAAGATGTTCGTTTGGATCTTCCTTCGGCGCACCACTAAATTGGCATTGATTAGTCACCATATGTAGAATTTGTCCTTTGATTTCATAATTTGGCGCATTAATGTCAGGATGAGTAATTGCGTGACCTTGGCCAGTGCGTTTAGCTCTCATTCGGTCTTCCATACTTAGAGGTTCCAGATTCTCCATAATTGAATTTGTTGAATTTGAATTGCTAGAGGATTCTGATTTAATGGTTCGTTCCTCAACAGTCTCTGTTTGAATGATTGGTGGTTCCGGAGGAAAAATTAATGGTTCAGGATCTATGAATCGTCCCTGAATATTCTCCGGATTCTCAATTGTGAGGTCGGGTTCAAAAAATGGATTATCGGAAATTTGAATTGGAGTACTTGGTCGACTGGATGACGATTCTAAAGAAAAATCAACAGCGACAATATTAGCTAGATGTCTTGATCGAGTTACAGGTGGTGAACGTACAAAAGGTGGTGAACGTCTTGCTCGGTGCATTCACTGAATATCCTATTAGTTTTTAAAAGGAAAGAAAAATTATATAAGTTATCCAATTAATAGACTTTTCTGATTTTGCCCACGTTTCGAATAGGCAAAATATGCAGCAGAGGGGCAGGATTCGTTTGGTCTCCAATAACCCGGTCCACGTACAAATCCAACTATTACTACGAACCAGAAAATTTTGATGTCTGTCAATTTAACCACTTAAAATAAATTTTCGTAATTTTAAGAAATTTAGAGAAGAAGTAGAAAAAAATTCTATGTCCTAAAAACTAGAATGGCGAGAAATAAGAAAGAAAAAGAAAGAGCGCGTCGAAATAGGTCGAAAAAGAAAAGGGTTGAAAAATAAAAGGCGTCGAAAAATAAGAAAGAAAAAGAGTGACTTATAAAACTTTAAAACACTCGACTAACCCAACCTTATTACTATCACTAACTTAAAATTAAAATTGCAAATTGAGATTACTAATTGGAGTGATAATTGATACATAGGTAAAAGGCGTCGAAAAATGAAAGTAAGAAAGTAGCGCGTCGAAACTTAAAAAGGAACTAAAAACTAAGAATTAAAAGTTGCGTCTAAAAATATTAAAGCTTACAAGTAAAACTAACTCCCAAATGGCAATATCTTAAAAAGGTACTAAAACTTAAAAAGGCGTCGCAAAATTCTAAAGCACTTAAATCTTAGTCTAAAGAAAAAGCACTTAAGGGATTTTACGGCAAAGTCTAAAAATCTAGAAATAAAAATAACTATGGCAAAAACTAAGTCTTAAAACTATATACGAACGAAAAATATAAAAATTAGGCTAAAACAATTAAAAAGGGACAAAATATAAAAATATACTACAAGTTGTAAAAAGTACAATTTTTATAAAAATATTATTTTTATATTATTTATTTTATAAAAGTATTAATTTTTATATATTTATAAAACTAATTAAAACTTTAAATGCAAATTAAATAACAAAACTAAATTAACTAATAAAATACTAAACCCTAATTAGGGTTTAAGTATAATTAATAATAATACTCCGTAATGATTACTGAATTAGGGTTGTATGTGGCCTGTCAGAAGACCTCATGCGATCGCATGAGTTTATGCCTTCGGGCTCATGCGATCGCATGAGCTTGGATTTTGGGCCAGTTTACGGGCTGTAACAGTACCGGGCTCGAGTATTTATTATTTATTTTTTTCTGTTTTAAATATTTATATAATATAATTACAAAATATTTAAATAAAATTTATATTTTTACAAACTAAAATAAAAATAAAGAAACTTTATAAAACTTATATATTTAACAAAATCTTAAAAATATTTATATTTTTGTTTTCTTTTTATATTTTTGAATTTTTAAAACGTATTTTTACAAAAGCGTATTTTAATAAAAGTAAACTAAAAATAAAATTTAGCGTTGCGCTTCCGGCTTTTAAGCTAGATTTCGTTCCCCGGCAGCGGCACCAAAAATACTTGATGGTATGCGAGGCGTATATGAAATAGTGTATATTTTACTAGGAAATACTATTAAATACGATACAATTTTACACAAGATATTTATTTATTTATAGAATGGATATACTTAAACCTTGCTACAACACTTATAGGCAGTGTACCTAATCGTACAGTAGTGTAGTTTTTAGTAAGTCCGGTTCGTTCCACAGGGAAAAATCTTTAACCAAAGCTTAACGCTATATAAAAATACAAATATATAAATAAGTAATATTATTAGTATAAAAGGGGGATTTTTACCGTTTAATGACCGGTTTGTCGATTTTAAAACTTAGTCGCAGTTAAAACCTAATGTAAAATATTAAAAATAAATACAAGACTTAATTTAAAGCGTAAAGTAAATAACGATAAGGAAATTGCGATAAATAAAAGTGCGATAAAATAAAATTGCGATAATTAAAAAGTACGATCATTAAAAGTGCAATTAAATACAATGACAATAAATAAAAGTGCGATAATTAGAAGTGCAATTAAATGTAAAATAAAGGAAATTAAATATAAAATAAAAGAATTATGCTTATTTAAACTTCCGTAATCATGATGTTTGACATGTTGATTTTAGTTTTATGCCCATGGGTTAATTGTCCTTTGTCCTGGATTATTTAATATGTCCGTCTGGTTTTTGTCCATAACAGTCCATCAGTCATAAATATAAAGTGCGAGTGTCCTCGTCAAATTATCCTTATACCCGAAGTTAAATATTCCAACTAATTGGGGACTTAAACTGTAACAAGGTTTTATTACTTTGTTTAATAATTACACCAGGATATCAACTGCGTGTAACCCAAGGTTTTAATACTTTGTTATCAATTATGCCAAGTGTCCTTGTACATAATTTCACCCCTATTATAATAATTCTAATGGCTATTAATCCATTGCCGTGTTCGGTTAAATGAACGATTATTCGTACATATAAATATCCCGCCCATCGTGTCCGATCGAGTGTATATGATTATTTATAGGGACGTCCAATTGTAAATCTTTATATTAAAATTAATAAACTATCATTTAGTTAAACAAATATAAAGCCCATTAATAGCCCATAGTCTAATTTCCACAAGTGTCGTTCTTTTGTCCAAACCCCAATTATGGTACAAAGTCCAATTACCCAATTTTAGTAATTAGCCCAACATCATGATTACTTCGGATTAAATAAGCATAATAATAACTTAGCTACGAAACATTAAATTAAAAAGGTTGAACATAACTTACAATGATTAAAAATAGCGTAGCTTTACACGAACGGAATTTCGACTTACACCCTTACAATATGCGCTAACATACCCTTATTATTAGAA
The DNA here is from genome assembly GCF_046630445.1 of Rutidosis leptorrhynchoides. Lineage (NCBI taxonomy): Eukaryota > Viridiplantae > Streptophyta > Magnoliopsida > Asterales > Asteraceae > Rutidosis > Rutidosis leptorrhynchoides. Next base: position 412,828,870 of record NC_092337.1, on the reverse strand, counting down.
ATTAAAATTAAAATTAAAATTAAAAAGATGATGTTTTGATGTTCACCAAGCTGCGAATTTTATAGGCATGTGGGCTGAAAAAGTGGCTCATGTGATTACATGAGCTTTACCCTTCAAGGCCATGCGATCGCATGGCCAGCTGGAGAGGCTCACATGCCTTTGTTTTTTCTGCCGACGGTTTTTAATAATATAATATATAATATATAAATAATTATAAGAATTATTTAAATATTATATTATATTTATGTGCATAGTTTACTTGTAATTTTTAGTCCGTTGCGTCGAGCGTTGAGAGTTGACTCTGGTCCCGGTTCCGGATTTTCGAACGTCCTTGCGTATAATTTAATATCTTGTACTTTACGTTTCGCGTCTTATACTCTTGTAATTTTGAGACGTTTCTCATCAATAATTTGAACCTCTTTGATTGTACTTTGTACTTTTGAGCTTTTTGGTCGTTTGCGTCTTAAATTTGTCGAATCTGTCTTTTGTCTTCATCTTTTATTATTTAAACGAATATCACTTGTAAATAGGACAATTGCAGCTAAAAGCTTGTCTTTCTTGAGGGATAATGCTATGAAATATATGTTCGTTTTTAGAATTATCAGTTAGCTAGAATTTTGTTAGCGTGGTTTCTTACCAAAATTACATATTGTTAATTAGTCTGTTTCTAATCAATTTTTATTGTGTCCATTATTTCTTCATTATGCCACTTGTTGGATTCTGATAGGTCAAAATCCAAATATGAAATTGAGTGAAAATGGTTATTCTGTGGTGAACGGATACGTGTATCGGTGGTTGTAAATAGGATAGTAAATGACTGTTGAATTAGATTTGAAAGAATGTACAGTATACTTATTAATGTGAAATTTAAATATTCCTCGGGTATTACCTACTCGTTAAAATATTTTCATCATTAACAGTTTGTACGAAAGAATTTTCACTTACAACCTTTATGAAAATATATATACATATATATCTTCTTCAGATGTAATCATGGATTTAATGAGTCAATATGATATTAAACTCATTTGAGTTACCGTTAGAATAAGAATATATAATCTCTAAAACATTAGAGATTATATAATCGTCATGTCGAACAAAGATAAATAATGTAGAACGTCATGTAGAACGATGATTATACTCGAGGTACAGAATGAGATGTTGAGGCATGTGATGTTGAAACTTGGGTTGTTGGTGGTACTGTTGCTGTCGGTACTATTGTTGGTGGTACCGTTGGTGCTGGTGATGTTGCTGAAGCTGGTAAGTTTTTCACCATATTCTCCAAAGCTACTACTCGAGCACGAAGTTCGTTGACTCCTTCTATTAACCCTGGCTGGTTATCAGTGTGAGGTGGAGGTTGGATATCTTCTCTAGTTCCGTTAATGGTAGCCTCAAGACGAAAAATTCTCGCAAGGAGGGTATAAACAGTGTTGCGAACAGGTTCGCCGGTAAGCGGATCGAGTACTCTGACGTTAGGTGGTAAGTTTGGCTCGTGATATGGAGTACCTTCTTCATTTCTCCATATGGTAAGTATTTCGCTAACCCATCCCCACTTCCTAAAGAAATCACGGTAGTTGATCGGCTGGTGTGCTCCCGTCACGCTGTCTTAGGAGCTGGAGGAACTTGGTCTATTCGAAGAGGCCATTTTACGCGATCACTGAAAGTTATGAAATGATTCTTGATATGAATTGAGGGTTGAATATTGGATGATATATCCATCTTTTCGAATACATATATATAGCGAAAAGATTCCGTAATTTACGGAGAAAATTTCGAAAGTGCCAAATAAGATCCATGGTAATAGATATGATAGGATATGATATTTGTCTATACATCGTATATGTAATAAATGCAAAAACACGTGTCAAGACTAAGAATGATAAGCAGTTAAAAAAAAAATTTTGACAAGAAATGATAAGCAAAACTTTTTGACATGCAGACCAGGTGCAAGTCCAGACTTATTAATATAACCTAACAACTACTAGATCGAAGTCCAGACTTCACTAATGCATCTCAACAACTAACTGTTAGGCACACTAATGTTGACCTGGTTCGCTAAGACCACCGCTCTGATACCAACTGAAACACCCCGTCCTAATCCATCCGGACAAAGTCCATATTGATTATAAACGATTCATAATAGTTGATTACATCGCGAGGTACTTGACCTCTATATGATACATTTTACAAACATTGCATTCGTTTTTACAAGACAAACTTTCATTTCATCGAAAGTTGACAGATATGCATACCATTTCATAATATCTAAACTATAAATGACCCAGTCCGTCATTTACTTAATAATCTCTAATGAACTTCAATGACTCGAATGCAACGTTTATTGAAATATGTCATGAATGACTCCAAGTAATATTCTTAAAATGAGCTAATGCACAGCGGAAGATTTCTTTCAAACCTGAGAATAAACATGCTTTAAAGTGTCAACCAAAAGGTTGGTGAGTTCATTAGTTTAACATAAATAATCATTTCATAATTGTAATAGACCACAAGATTTCATATTTCCATTTCTCATAAACATACGTCCCATGCATAGAGACAAAAATATCATTCATATGGATTGAACACCTGGTAACCGACATTCACAATATGCATATAAGAATATACCCATCATTCCGGGATCCTCCTTCGGACATGATATAAATTTCGAAGTACTAAAGCATCCGGTACTTTGGATGGGGCTTGTTGGGCCCGATAGATCTATCTTTAGGATTCGCGTCAATTAGGGTGTATGTTCCCTAATTCTTAGATTACCAGACTAAAAAGGGGCATATTCAATTTTGATCATTCAACCATATAATGTAGTTTCAATTACTTGTGTCTATTTCGTAAAACAGTTATAAAAGCAGCTCATGTATTCTCAGTCCCAAAAATATATATTGCAAAAGCATTTAAAAAGGGAGCAAATGAAACTCACCTAATGTATTTTGTAGTAAAAATACATATGACTATATTGAACAACTGAACAATGCAGGGTTGGCCTCGGATTCACGAACCTATATCATTTGTATATATATATATATATATATATATATATATATATATATATATATATATATATATATATATATATATATATATATATATATATTAAATTATATAATCGTAATCGAATAAATTTATATATATAACTTATTAATGATATTATTTTTAGATTAATAATATATTTATATTTCATATATTCTTTTTATATAAAATAAAGTATTTTTTTATGTTATATGTGTTAAATATATATATATATATATTTTTATGTATTTCATTTGTTTATCAAAACGGTAGTTCAAATTATACTCAATTAATATTAGTAAAAATGATGATATTAGCATTAATAATGTACTTATGTTGATAATAACTCTATTAATGATAATAATAATGATATTAATAATAATGCTTGTAAAATAACAATTTTTAGTAAGATTGATAATAATGATAATAAGTTTAAAAATAGTAATACTAATAATCATATTAATAATATTATTGATAATATTATTGATACAACATATGTTTTTAATAATAATAACAATAATCATAATCATAATATTAATGATGATAATAATTCTAAATTGATAAAATTAGTAATAATAACAATAATAATTATAATCATAATAATAAAAATAGTATGGATAATAATAATAATAATAATAATAATAATAATAATAATAATAATAATAATAATAATAATAATAATAATAATAATAATAATAATAATAATAATAATAATAATAATAATAATAATAATAATATCACTTAATACCTTGGGAGCATAAAAAAATATAGACTGTCCAGGGTGGGATTCGAACCCGCGACCTCTCGTACAACAAACACCTTGTTAACCATCGATCTGCTTTTTATTTTCTGTTTAACTTCCCAACCTAATTTCCTATAACCCGTGCGTTCTCTAACTTAACCCAATTTTCCTCAGCCCAAAATGAACTCACGGCCCAATATATAATCTGATCTCGGCCCATCAGCAGTTTCCTAAACCCAAGTAGAATATCACATCCCAACAAGCATGAGATCTTTAGATAGTTGCTTATAAAAAAAAAATTGTTGTTGCCCAGTGTCGAACCCCAGACCTCTAGGTAAACCGAAACACCCTCCATCCTCAACATCCCGCTGTTACTTAATTTCCGTTTTGAAACCTTAAACCAACTCTTTTATCTCTAAACTTATTATCATCATTAACTACAATGACTCGATGGTTGTTGAGTATAATCGGCCCACCCTAGAAAGTAACATGGTTGCCCACCGTCACTTATACTCATCATATCTATACCGACACCTTTTAATAAAGCTTGAGAGTTTAATAAATCAAAAGGAACGTGGGGTATCGGTTTAATCATATCAATAATTACTAAATCATCAACTATCATATTATCACCAACCCCATTAACATTCTTATCCCCATTTCTAAAACAGAAACAAGATTATAAACAGATACTCCGTAACAGTTAGTGTCTTAGGGAATGAAATGGGTTTGCATTTTAAATAAAAGAAACAAGTGATTAGCAAGGTTGTTGGTGTTGCAGGTGGGTGCCACTGCCGAGTTCAATCAAGAAGGAGAGTTGGTTGTCGAGTGGTTGCAACAAAGCAGATAGTGATCGGTTTGCAGGCATTGTTTGAATTGTTACCGAAGTAGAAATGAATACAAGTAGTAAGTCCACGTGGGTTGTGTGTTTTTGTATCGGTTTCGATGGTTGTAGCTAAAAACAAGTAGCAGTCCAAATGGTTGTGTCGTACAATAGCCGTTGTAAACTGAAGCGAAGTGTTTGAGGTCTGATGTTGATCGATCACAACAGAAATAATACAAAAAAAATAGTGTACTTCAAGTGAGTTTGTTCGGCTAACCTGTAATTTGGTCTGATAGAACAAGAAAGTATGGATCGAATTAGTAAGTGGGTCTTGATAGATGGTCAATCGAAACTGGAATAGTAGTTTGGATCTGTGGTTGTTAATCGATGGTTTGAGTGGTGGTGGTGGATGACGGCTTGGTGATGGTGGGCGTGAGTAGCCGGATGTGGTGGGCAGAAAACATAAGCAATCAAAACAAGGTAATTGTGTTTGGATTGATGAACGAGCACTTCTTTATAACATACAAGAGATCGTGACGTGATATAATGTTTGGTTTTGCAGTCCTTGTGGAGGCCAAGACCACCATCGTTCTTGAGACGTGATAGAGGAAGAAAAATTTAAGAACTTGAAGAATTACAGTAATCCTTTATGACGTACAAGATTAAGATAGATAGAAAGATACTAATAGATGGTGGAGTGGGTATCAATGGTTTAAGGGTGTTTGGCTTTTGCTTCTTTTTCACCTATTTGTACGTTGTATAGATACATATAGATATAACACATATATATCCTAGTGGTATATAATAAATAATGAAATGATAGGTTGACATAAGTGAAAAGAAAACAATAAGCAATCCAGTATCAATCAATATCAATATCAATTATTAATACGGATGCAAACCATGGGTCTTAGTGCCTAAAAGTTTATATGTATAAGTATATATTATCGATTTAAAACAAACACAGTGATCTTATATCACTCAATCAAGCATAGTAAGATCCATGATTCCACAATTTGAAACAGTTTAGCAGCCTATATTTTTGGATGATTATACCGACAGTTTTAACAGACTATTAATTCGTACTCCGTTGATGATTCAGTGACGGATAAAAGTTCTCGGAAAAATCTCAAATTTACTTTAATTATCTCTATTTATTTCAGTCGTTATGGTAAAAATAATTGGATATTAATTGTGTAAAATTATTAAATAAAAATTTAATTAATCATTAGCCCCCAACCCCAAGTAAAATATAATAAGTGTTAAAAACTTAACAAATAGATTCTAAATATATAATTAATAAGGCTATAATTTATATAAATCATTTTCGGATCACCGTTCATATTAACTTATTTAATATTCAACGAATGACAAATGGGTGCTACTGATGATTACAAAAAGAATTCGAAACTATATATACTTATTCAATATACTTTATTTATATTTATAGATATGTTTTTAAATAATATTTATTTTATTAATTTCTAACAATTATATCATAAATTATATTTCAAAAAAAAAAATATATTTATATTTAAATATAAACATATCTATTTACAATTAGCGGTTCGTGAATCGTCGGCAATGGTCAAAGTTACATGAACGTATAAAACAGTTCAAAATTTTTGAGACTCAACCTAACAACCTTTGCTTATCGTGTCAAAGATATTAAATCGTATCGAGAGTTTGGTTTAAAATTAGTTGAAATTTTCTGGGTCACTACAACTTAAAGTCGAGAAGAGAAAACAAAAGTATGAAACTCCGAAATATAAGAGAGAATATAAAGCTCAATAACAACACATAAATTACAAATCATGAATATCAATGTTTATCGCAACATAAAGACACGGGAGAATTAAAAATACTATAACCCCAAAGAGCGAAGTAGAAGTAAACAGATTCTTCCGGTGGAAGTTGAAAAAGGAGAATGATTGTTGCGATGGTCATGATAAGGACAAGGATCAGAACTGGATTAAATATTTTCACAATCTTTTGAATTTGAGAATTGAGTATAGGAGTGAAAAATAATGGAACGAAAAAAGTTTAATTTATAATGGAAATATCAAACAAAGTAATCGAGGCAGATCGCCGTATTTAATTATAGATATCTTAATTTCCTTATTCGCCGAAGAATTAAATCTTTTAGATTTCGAAGATTTCCTTTAAATCCTTTAAATTCCGGAATTCAACCATGACTACGTCAAAAGTTATGACGAATCTCTATTTCTCATTTCACTATTTTGTGACAGCTTCACTCGTACGCTTCACATAATCGAATTGTTTTATCTATATTACTCAATAATAATAAAACTCTATATATCCGCTCATGTGAGTCATGAAAACATACTTATTGTCAGTCATGACCATCTCAATCAAATTTCGGGACGAAATTTCTTTAACGGGTAGGTACTGTGACGACCCGAAAATTTCTGACCAAATTTAAACTTAATCTTTATAAGATTTCGACACGATAAGCAAAGTCTGTAATGTTGAGTCTCAAAAATTTCTAGAACTATATTCATGTAATCAATTACCCTTTGATTATTCCCGACGATTCACGAACCATTGTGTATAACAAAATATGTAAGTGTGTATATATATATATATATATATATATATATATATATATATATATATATATATATATATATATATAAGTATATATATAAGTATATATATTATATTTTTGTATAATAAAATACCTTTAGACAATTAGAATTAAAAATGTAAAATAATATATAGAATAATTAAGTTACTACTAAAATGAATAGATATAAATTCTATACATAAGTAGTATTATATATATTGTAATATATATAAAAATTATAAATATTAAATATTCAAAATATGTTATAATATATATTATATAATTAGTAATTATGATATAATTAATAAATTATAACATTACTATGCTAAATGTAATTTCAAGTATAAAATATAGATGTTGTAGTAATATTATTATTACTTTTATTATTACTACTAATATTAATATCAATATTAGAATTACTAACATTAGTATCATTGTTATAATTTTAAGGTTATGATTATCAAATTTAAGATTTTAAATATAAATACTATTATAAGAATGGTTAAAATCGTAATTTAGTTGTAATTTAAAAATATCAATATTAACATTAGTATTAGTATTAACCTGATTTTAAGATTGTTATAGTTATTATATTAATAATATTATTATTACTTTCATTAAAATAAATATAAATATTAATATTAGTATCAGTATTATGAATATTAATATGTCAATATTATATATAGATATAAAATTAAATACATGTAATTTGTTATATAATGTTAATATTATTATTTGAAAATAATATAATTGCTATTATTATCCTTAATAACATTATTATTATCATTTCATTATTATTATTATTATGATTATTATTGTTGCCAATATAATTATTATTATTATTATTATTATTATTATAATTAATAATATATTTATTAATTATTAATATTTATTAAACATAAAATATAAAAACAAGAGTGCAAATTCTGTTAAATTCGATATCTATTTCAACTTTCTCCTGTACCTGATTGAAAAGTGTCGAGTATCATTGCTATATAACAATTAAAATTACTGCACAAATTATTGGATTCAGTTACCCATCGTGATCACACCTTATTTATTTTATTTTATTTTATTTTTCTTTACCTGATCGAATATTGTTGTCATTCCTGTCTTCAATCTGTTACCAATCAATTTCAGTAATCTAATCATACTTCTACTTCAATTATTCAAAACATTACATATAATCTTAACTACAATTTGAATTTTATGAGAGAAAAATCAGAAAACTATTACGCTATCCTCTGTTCTTACACTTTTCTTGTCATATTTCGATTTCAAACGAATTTTCAAAAAGTAATATTGCAGTCTTGATAGGATTATTCCACTCAAACTATCTGCAAACTTTGAGGTTCCAATTCATTTTATTGATCGAGAATTTTAGAGTCAAAGTTCGTTTTTAAAAAGGTCAAAGCTTTTGATCATCGTAAAATTTGAATTAGTTTCAATGTTTCAAGTCAAATTGATGACTTGAAAGTTTCTATGAACGAATTAAAACATATTTCATGTTGAACTTGTGATCTGAAACTATCTTAAAAATCAAAATCGAATAGGTAGTTCTCGTTTTTCAGTCGCGAACCCAGCAGCACTATTTTTCTTTTTATTTTTTTATTTTTTTATCCAGTTTACATCAACTAATCATGTATGCGTTGGATATTATATCCTAAAATCGATTTTGTAACTAATATTAAGTTTGAAAGGACGTTGGTTCGATTTTGATTTCTAAATGTAGAAGATGAAGAAGATGAAACAAATAAATGGGTTATATAAATATGGGTTCAGTATTATTTCAGAAAATGGGCATAGCCCAGATGGTTAGGAGTGTTATCGGGTATTCAAGAGGTCGCGGGTTCGAGTCTTGCTGGTGACAACAATTTTTTTTAGGCATTTTGAGGTAGTTTTACAAACACCAAAAATATTTATTATTATTATTATTATTGTTATTATTATTGTTGTTATAATTATTATCATTAGTATTAATATTATTACCATTAATATAGTTTATAATATTATCATCATTAATATTATTAGCATAAACATTATCAATATTAATATTATTAGTATTATGATTATAGTATTATTCATGTTACTATTATTAGTATGCTTACGAACATGTTAATAACGTCTATATTACAAAGATAATAATAAAAGTTGTTATGGTAAAATTTTGGAAAATATTTATAAAAATTATATGAATACATGTACAATTATGAATATGACTACGAAATGAAGTTATAGGAACTATAGACATAAGTATAGAAATTAAACACGATTTTTATGATAAATCTGATTATTATTAGTATTAACACTGTTATTATTATCATTATATTAATTAAATAAAGTATCATTTTATTATTATTAGAACTATTATTATTATTATTATTATTATTATTATTATTATTATTATTAAAAGTATCATATTAATTAAAGTTCTCAAATTATTATTATCATTAATATTAGTATTATTATTTATATTATTACGAGTATTATTATTATTGTGTACTTACTAAAATCAATATCATAACTATCATTAACAGTAAAAATTAATATTTTTACAAGTATTATTATTAATATCATTGTTATTATCACTAATAGAGTTATTATTAACATAAGTATATTATTAATGTTATTATCATTATTTTTACTAATATTAACTTAGTATAATATGAACTACTGTTTTGATAAATAAATGAAATATATAAATCTATATATCTAACACATATAACATAACAAAATATTTTATTATATAAAAAGAATATATGAAATATAAATATTTTATTAATATAAAATAATATCAATAATAGGTTATATATATAAACTTATTCGATTACGATTATGTGTATTAATATATATATACACAAATGATATAGGTGCGTGAATCCAAAGCCAACCATGCATTGTTCAGTTTCGTCATATGTATTTTTACTACAAAATACAATATTGTGAGTTCATTTGATTCCCTTTTACTCTTTATATTTTTGGGACTGAGAATACATGCGTTGTTTTTATAACTGCTTTATTAAATGCTTTTGAAATATATTTTGAACTGCGAATACATGAAATGCTTTTATAAATGTTTGACGAGATAGACACAAGCAAAACATTCCTCGAATGAATTATTATACAGACAGAAGATCTGTGGATTATTATTGAATTATGTGGACATGATAATTGTCACCAATTGATGTAAATATTTTTCCATGATTATTATTGCTTGGTAACCTAAGAATTAGAATCGGGTATGGCCCTAATTCACGCGAATCCTAAAGGTAGCTGCCGGGTTTAACACCCCCACCCAGAATGTTCACTAGACGGAAGAGCTAGTGGGTGTGGTGTTTAGTACTTCGAAGTTTATATATTATACAGACGAGAGGTTCTATTTTGGAGATATTATTTATGCGCATTATATGTTAAGGTCAGTTATCAAGCCAGGCAATGAATGCAAAGTGAATGTTATGTATCGAGAGAATGATTTTTATACACAGGTTATGTGTATTATATTTTGTACGCGAGATATGTGTACGGTTACTAAGATTTATGAAACATGGATTTCGTACACGAGAAATGTGTACTGTATTTAAAAGATATCGCATGTACATTACAGGTGGGTGGAGGATTCAGGCCCATTTGTACCATGCAGCATTTAAATCTTGTGGTCTATCAAAATGATGAATTTTATTATTTTATGATAAACCTATGAACTCACCAACCTTTTGGTTGACACTTGAAAGCATGTTTATTCTCAGGTATGAAAGAAATCTTCCGCTGTGCATTTGCTCATATTAGATATATTACTTGGAGTCATTCATGACATATTTCAAAAGACGTTACATTCGAGTCGTCGAGTTCATCAAGATTATTACTAAGTCAATTATAGTTGGATATATTATGAAATGGTATGTATGTTGTCAACTTTCGATGTAATGAAAGTTTATCTTTTAAAAAACGAATGCAATATTTGTAAAATGTATCATATAGAGGTCAAGTACCTCGCGATGTAACCAAATGTAATGTATTCGTCCAGATAGTTTAGGATGGGTCATTTCATAATTAAGTCTTTACTGTGTAGAAATGTTCGTTCGTTCATCATGCACTCCCGATAATCATAGTTTATGGAGCTCGTTTAATAAGTGGTTACTTAGGGACTAACATGATTGTTGTGGCTATGGAAGCTAACAATGACATCTGGCCGTTAGTCTATGATGTTGGTGCAGGAATGATCACCGATCATTGAAGATGCTTTTTAGAAAATATAAGAGATGCTCTATAGTTTTTAGATGTTGTGTTGAGAATCCAACCATTACTTATGATAGAGCTCCTCAATAGCTGTGGGAATATCATGTGTTTTTCCACATGAATTTCGCACACTTTGTTGTCTTAACTTGCTCATGAATATCAAGAGCGATCACAAAGGGTTAAACATTTTGAATGACACTACCGGAAGATGTGAGAGGCTTATAGAAAATATGATTTTGATTACCAATATGGAGTTCTGTCTAGACGTCTTCCGGATTCGTCACAGACACTCAGTGAATTGGGGTTTAATAAATGGTCAAGGCATCATGCTGATTTGTGATCGTTATGCTTAATTAACGACGAACAATGCAGTGTCCATGAACGCACTGTCTGTTCATGCGAGGAACTCCCAATCACAATGGTACTCGATTTCTTTTAAGCATCAATATAAGGATGGTACGACTGATTGATCGGCCACCAACCTGCAAGATCGAAGAAAGATCTCTGCTTATTTGAAACACTGCTAGTGTTTTAGCAACACATGTCGCAACATATGCCGAGCATTGATTGGGTAAAAGAAACATTATATCTTGGACGGTTAAACTGTCATCACACAATAGTTTAGAGGTGATGAATAGAAATAAGAATGAGACTGTCAATCTTGCAGCACAAACTTGCACATGCAAACAATGACGGTTTTTCAAATTTTCGTGTGGGCACGTAATGGCAACGGCACGATATATCAACCAACGAGACGTTAATGTTTACGAAGAAAGGTATTTTACTACTGAAACTTATAATATTGTTATTTATATTTATTTATTTATTTTTTTTGGCAGAAAAACGAAAAGTTTTTATAACAAAAATTTTTTCTCGAAAGGAGAAAAAGAACAACAAGAAACAAACGCGGACAGGGCTCGAGCGCACAAAACAAGCAACTAACAACAGAACCCTAAGAAAAAACTAGAAAAACCCAGGCCCCACCGAGAACCAATGACCAACACGACAAACAATTCAAAAACATGGAAATAAGTGAATCTAACAAACATTTAACTATGAAGACAACAACTAATAAACAAGCGAAGCCAATCCCCACTAGCCGACATCCTCATCCACATCCCTATCCTTGTCGTCGGCGTTGTTGGCGTCGACCCCATTAACCGCACTAGCCTTGAACGTAAATGTCGAACCATTACCAGTCCCGACACCGGTGAAAGTACCCGACGGAGGAGGACTGAAACCGTGTTTTCTAAACTCATCCAAAAAAAACCCCTTTGGCCTTTTATTTATTTAAGACATAGTGTTTATTAATATTTAATGCTCCAATGATGAAAATTGGTGAGCCGTATCAATATTAAAGAGGATAGAATCAAAACTACTTCCAACCACCAACCAACGCGTTATTTTCATGTGCGTGCGTCAACATTTTAACTACTCTCTTTGTATCGATAATATTTTCATTACTATTATTTTTATTAATTTTACAATAAATATGCATTGATAAGTTTTATTGGATAATAATTTGATAATAATGCACATTTGTTATGTATTTATCCGCACCTCATTCCCTCCTAAGTATATTATCAGTTAATTAGGAATTTGCTTTATAAAATTCATGCACATTTCGTTAAAATGTTAAATGATTTTGTTTTCGTTCATTATTATGCTAAACGGACTAATAAAGGAATATAAACAGACGAACACGTCAAGTAAATTTTGGTAAATTTTAAATAGTCATTGATTGTGAGAAATGAACTAATTAAAAGGTTACACAATTAACTTACGAAAAAAGTCAATTCACTCGGTACCAGGTCTCGGGCTCGGGAACTTGATTACCCGAGTTTTTTACATTCTATGAGGGAGTCATTGTACTCGTTCATAGGATGATTTCCTCGTTTACTCAAAAAAAAAAAAAGTTAAAAAAAAAAATAAACTTACGAAAAAGGTGTGTATATAAACTTAAGTTAAATTAAAATTGTGAAATTGCCTAATTAAAAGTGACTAATTTCTAATTTCTAAATACAGTTGAAAGTGAGGTCCATGAATTGATTGGATAAGGAATCATCCAGCTCAGATCCAGCACCCTTTTTTTTTCGGTGTATGGTCCCATAAAAAATACGGTGTATTACTTTTTGTATTTTCAAATTTCATCCCTCGTTTTTTCACTTTTTCAAACTTCAAACAATCCTTGTTTTTTCCTAAATAGTCATTTTAATTTTATATTTTTTATATAATATAATATAATATAATGTCATTATCACCGTAATATATCTCTAAGACGTTGTTAGGTTTCATAATCAAACTCATTTTCAACGATAATGCCAAACATGCACGATAGATGAGTCTAGAGTATCGACTAGAAACTTCATATTACAAGTGTAATTTTTTTTAGTCTAGAACACGTTTTTTGAATGCTCAGATTTAATCTTTCGGCCAACTTTATTAATTTTAACTTATCCATCAAATCTACAACTATAATTATGTGTTTCTTATAATTCGTTCCACACATAAAATTGAACTATATATTGGCGCAACCATAGTTCCATGTATAGTGATAGGGGGCTGATTCGTACACCATCAAATTTTGTCATACACCACCAAATATTTTTTGTCATACACCACCAAATATGTATTACAGTATTGTACAGTACAATATTTTAATGCACTTTTGGTAGTGTATGGCTAAAATCAAGTGGTGTACGAATCAACTCTCCTATTAGTAGCCTAGCGCCCTAATGATCATAAAAGTGGAGATTACATATTCAAAATTTATTTTCACGTCTCTTTAATCATGTGTTCCACGAGTTACCGTTTCTATCAATTGTTATATCGATAGAGGAAAACCACAAGAAGGTTTATTAGAGTATCTCTTACATATACATATCGTGTCAAATATTTTCACGAATGATGTTTGATATATCTAGTCTAAGAACTTCGACGATGAAAATATTAGCAACTTTCGCAAAATGATATGTATTAAAAGAACTAAATGCTTTTTAGGTTTTATTGTTAGGCACTTTACATGTCTATCACCTTTGGAGTGTTCTAACCATAGTAAGTATGTTAACAATGCAAATTAGATGATATGAAGTTATTCATTTGTAATGACTAATGATGATATATGATATGATATGATATGATATTACTATATGACTAATTAGATATTTACTGTTGGTTATTTTAGTGTTATCAACAAACATTTTAGTTAATTGGGATTTATTTGAAAGCAAGGGTAATTAAGTTATACTTAGTAACGGGTTTGAAGTGTGTGGAGTACACGTCCGTAACAGTTAACTTAATACTAATATGGAAATTATCCACCATTTTCCATTAGGTGTGAACGAAAAGTTGCGTCTTATCGTTGAAAGATTACATCTTTTGGTTTAAAGGTCGCGTCCTTTCACTAGCACCTTTTCACTTTCTATAAATATAGGAATATGATTTTGTTTTCATAATGAACATACAGAAATATTCACATTCTCACTAATACTATAATTTGATCTCTTCTTACCTAGAGACAAATTGCGTTCTTGTCTTAAAAAAATATGGCCTGGTCAGTTTCTGGTTTAAGTTTGAAAAGGAGACATATCTCTTGAAAAAGACGAATATGTTCGTTTGCATCTTCATTCGGACCACCACCAAATTGACACCTGTTATTAATCATTTGGAGAATAGGTCCTTTTATTTCAAAATTTACCTCACCAGTGGGCGGAGTAATGGCACTACCTTGCCCGGTTCGGGTTGTCTTCATCTTGGCCGCCATTGATTGTCTTGGTACCACCGGTCTTGCTTCTCCTTCCATTTCAAATTTTGGAGGAGGAACGGGCTCACCAAATTCAGAATATCTCGGCTTGGTTGTACTTGATTCTGTATCAAAAGTTTCCTGTTTTGATGAAGATTCAAAAAGTTCAAGTACTTCTTTCGGGATCCTACCAAGCTTTCTATCAGGTTCTGTAAGCGGTGTAAGTAATGGAGAATCTGAACTTCGGGTATGTGGCATATGCAACCTAAAATCTGTCAATCACACAACTAACAAAACTATTAATTGCACCGATTCTATAAGTCTAAAATTCAAAGACTATTAATAATTTAAAATAATTAAGAAACTACTTAATCACAAATTAGTCAATAATTCTATTTTGACACAAAACTGTCCCCGGCAGCGGCGCCAAAAACTTGATGTGCAAAATCAGGTATATAAATTATTGTATGGAAAAATACCGGTTAAAAAGACTGTTACACACTAACGGGCAGTGTACCCGATCGTGTAGTAGTATAAATAATGGTTTAGTTCCGTGTATCGTTCCAAGGACAGTTGTATTAGTCAAACTAGAATTAGAAACTATATTCTGATTAACTAAGTAAATGAAACTTAAAAGTACAAGATATTATGTTTTTGTGGCTATTTAACGATTTAGCCAAATCAGAGAAGGTTAAAAGTAAAAACAATATTTTTGGTCTTTTAAGTTTATAATGAAAACAGATGCAAAGAAAACAATTAAGATAGTTTGATTTAGATCAAAGAGATGAAATGTTCATCTAGATATTTTACCCTCGGTATTGGATGTAAGTTTTGCTATTAAGGCCTGATTGAATGATTATGTGTGTAAGTTATCTAATAGGTTCACTAAGAGTTCTCTTAAATAAACACGCAAACATAATTACAAGATCAAGGGTTCCCTTTTCTCTATAGTTCTTGTGTTTGTAATCAAATAACTATGAAATATACTAATCACCTAAATTGACCCGCCAAGAGTTCTCTTTAGCGAGTACTCAAACTAGAAGTACTAAGTGAGGGTTCCCTATTACCTAGACCTTTTCGTTTGTGACTAGTTGATTACCAAGATCAAAGACTTAAATAACAATTGTCTTTGCGTTCGCTCTACACAATTCATTCCTATATCGTTTAATCGTATTGATCTAATTTACCCCTTTGGTCCGGTTTAGTAAACAATCAATCTAAGACAAGTTGATTGTAAATCAATATGATACATCAACAAGAGTTCTCTTTATCAATAACATATCAATTAACTAGATACAAATGATTAAACATCAATAAGCATGGTTCTTTAATTCAAGCTTCAATCTTTCACACATAGTACATACAATCAATAGAATTACATCCAAAACCTCGGTTATTAATCTAGACAAACATTATAGAAACTAGCCAACAATCACGGTAACAGATAACATAACAATCAGATTATCAATGGAAATCATTGCTTTAGAACAAGGAATAACCTACAAGAACAATGAGTTCTTGGATGAAGAAGGTTTTGATCTTTGATGCCTTGATGTTGAGCCTCTTCCAAGAGCTTGGAGTTCTCCAATATTGCTCCCAAAATTCGTCTCTGAACTCTCTGGTTCGTCTATTGTCAACTGGTCTTCAATCAATGAGGTTATAAAGTGGAGAAAGTAGGTCAGAAAGTCAAAAGTAGGCTGAAACCTACTTCTGGACGGCGTCCTGGATTTTGGACGGCGTCCCATTGTTAAGGCTTGGACGGCGTCCCAAATGTTTGGACGGCGTCCAAGTATGAAAATCTGGACGGCGTCCCACAATCTTGGACGGCGTCCAGATGTACTGGATTTTACTGTCTCGTTTTCTTTTCAATCTTCTTTTATTTAGCCGAACTCCCAATCATTTGAAGCCTTGTTTTACCATTTTATAACACTAATTAGACCTTAACTTGTATCGGGATCAACCACGGTCATAAATCATCAAAACTCTTTATAAATCACTCTCCGATACAAATTTGCATATCTTGGCCTATCACTTGTAGAAACGCTTTCAGTACCATTGATTCTAGAGCATTTTACACGATATTGCGATTGATATATATAATGTTATTGAGCAATATCAAAACACCCCACACTTAAACCTTGCTTGTCCTCAAGCAATTCTTTCTTTACAAAGTAGAACAATATCAAACATACTTACACAATATAGATTACAAACATTACACGAATCACTCGAAGCACACGAAACACACGCGTTCTTTTGAAACGCAACTCACGCTATATTAACACACGCTTTAAGTATAACACACACATATATTGTAATCACACTCACGCTATTAACACAATGAAAACACACACACACATTTCTGGGAGATTAGAGCCAAGTATCTGAAAAATTTGATCCTAGGGAAATCAGGACCTTATGAAAAACGTTGTATGGTTTTGAAAATATCATGCTAGTTTTAAAACTAAGCACGTTTTCTGATTTTGTCGGATTTTCGGAATTTTTTGAAAAATGAGTGCGGGTTTCCCGCTACTGGTCAAGCCAATCCCTCCTACGGTACCTAACATCATGAGATGTCGGTAAGAAAATAATGTGCTTAGGAGGATACACATTACGTCCGGATATCATTGACAATTATGAGGTAATCATCTAATCCGTTAAATCAACCATAAAGATTGAGGTTCATCAGGCTTAAAAGCTGATATCTTACCTTTCCGGAGGTTATCCACTGGGAATCTGATCAATTCACTGACATTTTGTGTATCATGGTGCGCTTCCCATTTGACCAGCAATTCTCCCTCATTGAGAAAAGCTTTGACTACCAGTTTCCTTGTTTGATGTTGAGGCCTGGTAGATTTCCAGTCGATTTTAGCAATGACTTTTCAAGATTTTTCGTCACCCTACAACTGGTCCAGACTACAACTTCTGAAACAAATCAGCAAGTGTGTCGTTCGGAAGACTTTAATTCCTTGATGATGGAATAGATACATCCTATTGGTCATAAGAAGTGGTCGGACGCAACATTGTCCTTGTTAGGAGAAACAATGAGGATCGTCCTTAGGGTTTTCGATCTGGCGCGAGATCCGGTTTCCGACCACGCTATACAATCACCGCTCTCTCACGGTTTACACTCGTTTTGGTACAAGTGACCTACCAGTTAGCTTTACTAAACTAGTAGGATTTTCATTCAAATAATTGAATGATATTACAACTTCAAAGACTATTAATAATTTAAAACATAACTCAACATTTCTTTTCCAGTTTTAGAACACAATGTATGTAAAAATGGTTTTGGACAATTTTCGTTTCTAAGGCTACTTGAAAAAAAAATTTAAAATTTTGATCATAAATGCCTTAATTTTTGTAAAACGAATTCCCGATAAATTTCTATCTCCCACCCCACACTTAAGATCATGCAAAGCCCTCATTGCATGAAATCAGAAAAATGATTAAATTTAGAGGGCAAAGTGATAGGGTGTTTTTAGAAATTTTCAAATTTTTGACCTGTCAATCGTGGAACATGTAGACGAATGCCGCTGAACTTACTGCCAGCATAAGAGCATCGTCCATTCCTCGATTATCAACATACATACATCATAATATCAAATGTTGTTGAACTTAATGCCAGTCTTTGAAGTTCAACCACGCTGCACAAAATAACAAACTACACAAATAATAATAAAAATAACGGTGTTTTTACAACCACGACCGTTTATCAAACCACACGATTAGTTAATATTACAAACCAAACATTGTTTAAAAACACACCATAACAAATAAATTGTTCGAAAATGTTTCAACAAAATGATCATGGGCTCGCAGGCCTTCAGTTGTTGTAAGGCCAAAAGTAATTCCCGGAGCCATCTCAGCTGGGGTGTCCGTGCGGGTATTCTTGCTCAAATCTATCCCTTGCATCCTGCATTGAAGCGTTAGTATCATAAATTGGGTAAGGCGGAGGTGGGTGTTCTGGATCAGTGTAGTATTGGGGTGTCAGACGTGTTGTGCCATAGTACTGATCGGGGTTGGAATAATATAACTCGGTGTTATGGTTATTCCAATCAATACCATAACTGTTCCATCCCTGGTTATGTACTTGAGCAATCTGGCGTTGCTCCATTTCTTGCTGACCCAACCTAATACTGTTCATACTGTTTACCAAATCATCCCAACCAGATTGAGACGGATACCAAGGACCTTGACCTTGAACATTTGTCTGGGCTTCCATTTCTGCTTCTTCTTCCTCCTGCTGTTCCTGCTGCACGTTTGCTCCACTACTACTCGCACCACCTGCCACAAAAGGCACTAAATGCCCATTTCCATCCTTCATAAGAATTTCAGCATTGATATAAGAAATTTTCTTTAATGGTTTCATGACGTTAGTACACTCCATCAATCGGCTGAAATCTATGTTGAAGTGACGAGCAATCCTCGTGATATAGTGGCCTCCAAGAAGCGGCTTTTCTCTCCATGTCTCGGTGGCGATGGCTAGAAAATAGTTTCCTATCAATCCAGGAATATCACTATAGCAACCCCGTTTTATTTGATCCAATATCCATAGATCCAACGTTTTAACCTTTTCGTTACCTTCGACTCTCGCATTGAAAGTGCATGCGATAAGTCGATGAAGTAGTCTATCATCCAGGGATGCAATCTCATTATACCTGTGTCTGCTCGATTTGAATGGTGTAGATGCATTTGGCCCACAAATTCTTCGCCAATAAGCAATCTCATTAAAGGGAAGTCGACCAACGTAATCGGAACCCCGCAAGCAATCACTCAATTGGTTGTCGGTAAGTTCCTCAAAAATCCCCAACACTCTGCACAACTCAAATCTGCTTATCCCTCTATATTCGCCCCCTAACCGAAACCGAAGAAAATCATTCGACAAATAATCCCGAACATTATTAAAGCGTACAGTTGAGTAAAATTCTTTTAGCAACACCGGAAAAATTGGTTCGCGGAAGCTAAAAATGTGCTCCCATGTGTAGGTAACGATCCTATCGTAGGGGATGGCTAGCAAACGGGAAACATGTTGGTGCATATTCGCCTCATCCAGTGGGCCCCAAATAAAGTACCACATGGCATTTATAGGCCTACTGTTTATCCTATCAAATGTTTCTGCGTAATCGTTGTCGTTTTGAACTTGTCTCAACCAAACTTGAGGATCATTTAGATCCTCCTCTTCTTCTTCGCCAGATGATGATGATGAATGTAGTTGTGGTGGTGGTGGTGGTGGAACCAAACCTGAGGTCCTACCTCTCTTGGGTTGACCTCTTCGGCTAAATTGTCCCTGCAAAACATAATAACACCAAACCAAAAGAACATAGAAACCGTTGTGTTAATGTTAGCTAAAAACATAACCGGATAGCAAGAGCACTTAGTCATTCCATTCATAGTTCATAAGCATTATGATTCATTTAAGCAAAAGCGTATGTTCAAAATTTTTAACCAAAGTCAACACAAACTCGCTAATACACTTTCAAAAATGAAAATCACATATTCACAATTTAGCATCAACTTAGGACTCAAGCATGTTGCGTTTATAGGTCATAGCATTTAAACTTGCATTCTAATGATATTCATCACAAATCATAACACAAATTTTCACAATTTTAGCTCAAAAGGACCATTATAACGCCACTACATTATAGCATTCCATACCATCAATCTACTTCAACAGGCCTAAACAAGTGAAAGTCAAGCATACACATTTCATAAGATCATTACAATTCAAAAATATGCTAAAAATTCAAGAACATTCAAATTATGACCCGGCCAAATTGACATTTATATCACCAACAACAATTAAACACTTTACAAGTTTCATTAACATCATACACAAACTCAATATCTTGACTTAATTACCCTAAATTCGGATTCAATTACAACAAACCCTGAAATCATGAGCATACCCCTAAAAACATGTAATTTTTGCAAAATCAAGACAATATGGGTAATTAAACAACTAAGGTGTGTTAATCTTAACAAGAATCATGAAAATCAAACACCCCACACTTATCTTTCACCAATGTATACATATAAACATACAATTCAAGTAATTGAGAAAGAAAAGTGTGAAAATGAAGTAACCATACCCTAGAAAACATGATTGGAGCTTGGAATTGATAGAAGAAATCACGAATTTGAAGTAAGAAATTAGGATTTTTGGGAGTGGGTTCGTGATTGGCAGAGAAAATATGATAGAAGTGTGTTTTGTGGATGAAAAATGGGTTAGATAACTCTTAAAACGCGTATTTTTTCTGAGTCAGACATGTTGGACGGCGTCCAGATTGCTGGACGACGTCCAACTTTAAAGAGTGGGACGGCGTCCAGGTTTTTGGGACGGCGTCCAGGTTTAAAATATGGGACGGCGTCCAGACCAGTGGGACGGCGTCCAGATTAACTACAAGATTCTGACCAAATTTTTCGACACTCGCCAGTTTATAATCCAAACGTAAATCATTTTGCACAAAACTAAAAACAATTGTACACACAATTCAAAATATTTACACTTGTAAACCATTTTTTTAACGAGTCGTTCACCCAACTCGTCCCCATATCGATTTATGCTTTGTTGTCGAAGTTGAGGTTAACCTCATCTTCGATTTTCAGGGGACCATCAACATAGTGCTTGACCCGGTGGCCATTCACTTTAAAAGTATCACCCTTCCAGTTCACCATTTCAATTGTACCATAAGGGTACACCTTTCTTACAACAAATGGTCCCGTCCATCGGGACTTAAGCTTTTCTGGTGATAACTTGAAACTAGAATTGTAAACAAGGACACGATCTCCTTCCATGAATTCCTTTGGATTTTTCAATCTCTTATCGTGCCATTGTTTGGTTTTTTCTTTGTAAATTAGAGAGTTGTCATAGGCTTCAAGCCTCAACTCGTCTAATTCATTTAACTGGGTCAAACGTAACCGACCCGCCTCTTGGTAATCCAAATTACATGCCCTTAGCGCCCAATGCGCTTTGTGTTCAATCTCCAAAGGAAGATGGCATGCTTTTCCGTATACCATACGGAAAGGAGTGGTTCCAATTGGTGTTTTGTAGGCCGTGCGAAAGGCCCACAATGCATCATTTAACTTAACAGACCACTCTTTTGGATTTGCACCAACGGTCTTTTCAAGTATGCGTTTTAACGACCTGTTGGTATTCTCCACATGCCCACTTGTTTGGGGATGATAGGATGTTGAAATTTTATGGATCACTCCATATCTTTTCAACACCTTTTCCAATTGCTTGTTGCAAAAGTGGGTGCCCCGGTCACTGATAAGAGCTTTTGGTGTGCCAAACCTAGAGAAAAGTTCCATAAAAAAGTTTACTACAACTCGGCCATCATTTGTGGGGAGAGGTTTTGCCTCCGCCCATTTGGAAACATAATCAATGGCTACGAGTATGTAGAGATAAGAATGAGATTTTGGAAAGGGCCCCATAAAGTCAATTCCCCAAACATCGAACACCTCGCATACTTGGATGCTTTGTTGAGGCATTTCATCCCGTTTAGTGATTTGACCGGCCCGTTGGCACGCTCACAAGCCTTACAAACGGCGTAGGCATCTTTGAATATTGTAGGCCAATAAAAACCGGCCTCGTAGACTTTTCTCCCCGTAATTTGGGGACCAAAGTGCCCACCCGTTGGACCACGGTGACAATCAAGAATAATTAGAGTGCATTGCTTTCTCGAAACGCACCTTCGAATCATACCATCCGTGCAACGCCTAAAAAGATAAGTGTCTTCCCAGAAGTAGTATTTCAGGTCACTAAAGAATTTTTTTCTTTTCTGATGTGACCAACCGGTTTCTAAGTACCCTCCAACAAGATAGTTGGCTATGTCAACAAACCAGGGATCATAAATTTTCTCAATTTTCATGAGATTTTCGTCCGGAAAGTTATCTTGGATAACAGTCTCATGGAGAACCTCAAGATTCGGGTTCTCAAGTCGAGAAAGGTGATCGGCAGCTAGGTTTTCGGCCCCCTTTTTGTCTTTAATATCAATGTCGAATTCTTGCAAAAGCAAGACCCAACGTATAAATCGGGGTTTAGCATCTTGCTTAGCAAGCAAGTACTTTAATGCTGAATGGTCTGTATAGACAACCGTCTTTGCTAGTACCAAATAAGATCGGAATTTATCAAACGAAAAGACAATTGCCATGAGTTCCTTCTCGGTAGTAGTGTAATTAAGTTGGGCTCCTTGCAATGTCTTACTAGCATAATAAATGGGCTGAAAATATTTTTCAATTCTTTGCCCCAAGACGGCACCAATAGCAAAGTCACTAGCGTCACACATAAGTTCGAATGGAATTGACCAATTCGGCGAAATGAGAATGGGTGATTGCGTGAGTTTTGCTTTAAGGAGGTTAAAGGCGTTAAGACATTCGTCCGTAAAGATAAATAGAGCGTCTTTTTCAAGAAGTTTGTTCATTAGGGTTGCAATTTTAGAAAAATCTTTAATGAACCGACGGTAGAAACCGGCATGCCCCAGAAAACTTCTTACACCTTTCACGTTCGACGGTGGTGGTAATTTAGCTATGACTTCCACTTTAGCTCTGTCCACCTCCAGTCCCGCAGAGGAAATTTTATGACCTAAAACAATGCCCTCTCTTACCATAAAATGGCATTTTTTCCAGTTAAGTACAAGATTAGATTCTTCACACCTAATCAACATACGCTCAAGATTATGAAGACATAAATCAAAAGAATCACCGAAGACTGAAAAGTCATCCATGAATACTTCCATAAAGTCTTCAATCATATCATGAAAAATAGCTACCATACACCTTTGGAAGGTGGCAGGAGCATTGCATAAGCCAAAGGGCATACGTCGATAGGAGAAAGTACCATAAGGGCATGTGAAGGTGGTTTTCTCTTGATCCTCGGGTGCTATAGGGATTTGGAAATATCTCGAGAAACCGTCAAGAAAACAATAAAAATTCTTTCCTGCCAACCTTTCCAACATTTGATCAATGTAAGGAAGGGGAAAATGGTCTTTTCGGGTAGCATCATTTAATTTTCTGTAATCAATACATACCCTCCAACCCGTGACAGTCCTAGTGGAAATTAATTGATCGTTTTCGTTGGTGATAACGGTCATGCCACCCTTTTTGGGTACACATTGGACTGGACTCACCCAAGGACTATCTGAAATTGGGTAAATAAGACCTGCATCAAGGAGTTTGACAATCTCCTTTTTAACGACTTCTTGCATATTAGGGTTCAGTCGCCTTTGTCTTTGTACACATGGCTTATAGTTATCTTCCATTAAAATCTTATGCGTACAATAAGAGGGACTTATACCCTTGATGTCATGAATTTTCCACGCTAGAGCCTGTTTATGGGCTTTTAACATGGAAACAAGTTTAGACTTCTCACTTACAGAGAGTTCGGATGAAATGATAACCGGGAGAGTAGAATCCTCTTGAAGGTAAGCATATTCCAAGTGACTTGGAAGTGGCTTCAGTTCCAAAACAGGAGGTTCTTCAATCGATGTTTTACATCGGTACTCATTTTTTAAATCCAACTTTATGTATTCTTCATTATTTGGCTCATAACCGTTAGCCATCAAAGCGGTCAACATCTCCACTTCTTCCACCATGTTCTCTTCATCACCTTTCGCAAAAATGCATTCTCCCGAACCTTGCAATTCTGGAAATTCCTGCAACAACTCTGAATATGTGTCTACGGTTTGCAAATAATAACATTGATCATCAGTAGACTCGGGGTATTGCAAGGCATGGTCAACGGAAAAGGTGACCTTAATATCCTCAATGCTAAGGGTCAATTTCTGCCCATGAACATCTATCATAGCTCTAGCGGTATTAAGGAAAGGTCGACCCAATATAAGAGGCACACGTGTGTCCTCCTCCATGTCCAAAATTACAAAATCGTTCGGAAATACTAGGGTACCCACTTTTACTAACATATTCTCTAAAATTCCACGAGGGAATTTAACAGAGCGGTCTGCTAGTTGAATTGCCATTCGGGTTGGTTTTAGTACCCCGGGGTTTAGCTTAACATATAATGAATAAGGCATCAAATTAATGCTAGCCCCTAAATCCGCTAATGCTTTAATGCATTCCAAATCTCCTAGGAGACATGGTATGGTAAAACTTCCAGGATCTGCTAATTTCTTTGGTATTTTGTTCATCAAAATTGCGGAACAATTAGCATTCATGGTGACGGATGAAAGTTCCTCCATTTTCTTCTGATTAGTAAGTAAGTCTTTTAAGAACTTAGCATACTTGGGCATACCTGAGATTACATCAATGAAAGGAATATTTATGTTAATTTTTTTAAACATATCTAGGAATTTTGACCTTTCGGCCTCTAGCCTTTCTTGTTGTTGCTTTCTTGGGTATGGGAACGGTGGTTGATATGGTTTCACTACGGGTTTCTCCCGTTCTTCCTTTTCAACCACTTGTTCCGGCTCCTTAACCGGTTCATCATTTCGGTTCAACGGAACACTGAAATCAGAATTTTTGGGCATTCTTGGAGCGTCGTATGCTAAACCACTCTGTGTGGTAATAACATTGGCGTGCTCATTTCGGGTGTTCTTATTGGTATCGCCCAGTAAACTTCCTGGTTTTCTCTCACTAAGTAAACTAGCTAAACCACTCATTTGCTTCTCCAAATTTTGAATTGAGGCTTGTTGGTTCCTAAATTGGTGTTCATTTTTCTCATTCGTTTGATTTATGTTTGTAACAAGCTGGGTTTGTGATGCAATCAACTTTTCCAACATACTCTCCAAATTTGACTTTTTTTCTTCCTGTTGGGGTTTTTGATAAAAACCCGGAGTTTGTTGTTGGTACCCACTACTTGTCCCTTGTTGGTAATTGGAATTTTGACCTTGAGGGTTGTAGGGGTTGTTGAAGTTTCGGTTAAACTGGGCTCTTCTTTGAAATTGATTATTATTTCTTTGGCTTGTGAAAGCCACTTCTTCTTTTTGAGCCATTGTTAGATCGGCATCACAATCTTTTCCTAAATGGAGTCCACCACAGTATTCACAACCTACTTTCATACTATGAATTTCCTTGGTGATTTTGTCCATGTTTTGAGCAACACCGTCTATTTTTACACTTAGGGAACTAAGGTCATCATAAGCACCGGCGCTTTGGACTTGAGCATTACGAGTAATTGGTCATTCTTGATGCCACTCATGAGAATAATTGGCTAGCTTCTCGATTATCTCACAAGCCTCTTGCTCGGTTTTGTCCATGAGTGAACCTCCGGACGCTTGATCAATGGAAATTCGGGTTGCAACATCACAACCCTTGTAAAAGATTTGGACTTTTTGGAAAGTATCCAAACCATGGTTTGGACAACCTCTTAGCATTTTGGAAAATCGATTCCATGCTTAGTACAAGGTTTCCATCGGCTTTTGACAGAATTGGGTAATTTCGTGTTGGAGTCTCGCGGACTTAGAAGCTGGAAAATATTTCTTAAGAAATTTTTCCAACATACCATCCTAAGTTTCTATCGTAGCCTCGGCCAATGAATCCAACCAACTTCGTGCTTCCCTGTGGAGTGTCCATGGGAAAAGTCTTAAAAATATGGCCTGGTCAGTTTCTGGTTTAAGTTTGAAAAGAAGACATATCTCTTGAAAAAGACGAATATGTTCGTTTGCATCTTCATTCGGACCACCACCAAATTGACACATGTTATTAATCATTTAGAGAATAGGTCCTTTTATTTCAAAATTTACCTCACTAGTGGGCGGAGTAATGGCACTACCTTGCCCGGTTCGGGTTGTCTTCATCTTGGCCGCCATTGATTGTCTTGGTACCACCGGTCTTGCTTCTCCTTCCATTTCAAATTTTGGAGGAGGAACGGGCTCACCAAATTCAGAATATCTCGGCTTGGTTGTACTTGATTCTGTATCAAAAGTTTCCTGTTTTGATGAAGATTCAAAAAGTTCAAGTACATCTTTCGGGATCCTACCAAGCTTTCTATAAGGTTCTGTAAGCGGTGTAAGTAATGGAGAATCTGAACTTCGGGTATGTGGCATATGCAACCTAAAATCTGTCAATCACACAACTAACAAAACTATTAATTGCACCGATTCTATAAGTCTAAAATTCTAATAACTATTAATAATTTAAAATAATTAAGAAACTACTTAATCACAAATTAGTCAATAATTCTATTTTGACACAAAACTGTCCCCGGCAGCGGCGCCAAAAACTTGATGTGCAAAATCAGGTATATAAATTATTGTATGGAAAAATACCGGTTAAAAAGACTGTTACACACTAACGGGCAGTGTACCCGATCGTGTAGTAGTATAAATAATGGTTTAGTTCCGTGTATCGTTCCAAGGACAGTTGTATTAGTCAAACTAGAATTAGAAACTATATTCTGATTAACTAAGTAAATGAAACTTAAAAGTATAAGATATTATGTTTTTGTGGCTATTTAACGATTTAGCCAAATCAGAGAAGGTTAAAAGTAAAAACAATATTTTTGGTCTTTTAAGTTTATAATGAAAACAGATGCAAAGAAAACAATTAAGATAGTTTGATTTAGATCAAAGAGATGAAATGTTCATCTAGATATTTTACCCTCGGTATTGGATGTAAGTTTTGCTATTAAGGCCTGATTGAATGATTATGTGTGTAAGTTATCTAATAGGTTCACTAAGAGTTCTCTTAAATAAACACGCAAACACAATTACAAGATCAAGGGTTCCCTTTTCTCTATAGTTCTTGTGTTTGTAATCAAATAACTATGAAATATGCTAATCACCTAAATCGACCCGCCAAGAGTTCTCTTTAGCGAGTACTCAAACTAGAATTATTAAGTGAGGGTTCCCTATTACCTAGACCTTTTCGTTTGTGACTAGTTGATTACCAAGATCAAAGACTTAAATAACAATTGTCTTTGCGTTCGCTCTACACAATTCATTCCTATATCGTTTAATCGTATTGATCTAATTTACCCCCTTGGTCCGGTTTAGTAAACAATCAATCTAAGACAAGTTGATTGTAAATCAATATGATACATCAATAAGAGTTCTCTTTATCAACAACATATCAATTAACTAGATACAAATGATTAAACATCAATAAGCATGGTTCTTTAATTCAAGCTTCAATCTTTCACACATAGTACATACAATCAATAGAATTACATCCAATACCTCGGTTATTAATCTAGACAAACATTATAGAAACTAGCCAACAATCATGGTAACAGACAACATAACAATCGGATTATCAATGAAAATCATTGCTTTAGAACAAGGAATAACCTACAAGAACAATGAGTTCTTGGATGAAGAAGGTTTTGATCTTTGATGCCTTGATGTTGAGCCTC
Organism: Rutidosis leptorrhynchoides; assembly: GCF_046630445.1. Taxonomy (NCBI): domain Eukaryota; kingdom Viridiplantae; phylum Streptophyta; class Magnoliopsida; order Asterales; family Asteraceae; genus Rutidosis; species Rutidosis leptorrhynchoides. The sequence goes on along the minus strand of NC_092337.1, from coordinate 412,800,401 downwards.
TTCCAAGAGCTTGGAGTTCTCCAATATTGCTCCCAAAATTCGTCTCTGTACTCTCTGGTTCGTCTATTGTCAACTGGTCTTCAATCAATGAGGTTATAAAGTGGAGAAAGTAGGTCAGAAAGTCAAAAGTAGGCTGAAACCTACTTCTGGACGGCGTCCTGGATTTTGGACGGCGTCCCATTGTTAAGGCTTGGACGGCGTCCCAAATGTTTGGACGGCGTCCAAGTATGAAAATCTGGACGGCGTCCCACAATCTTGGACGGCGTCCAGATGTACTGGATTTTACTGTCTCGTTTTCTTTTCAATCTTCTTTTATTTAGCCGAACTCCCAATCATTTGAAGCCTTGTTTTACCATTTTATAGCACTAATTAGACCTTAACTTGTATCGGGATCAACCACGGTCATAAATCATCAAAACTCTTTACAAATCACTCTCCGATACAAATTTGCATATCTTGGCCTATCACTTGTAGAAACGCTTTCAGTACCCTTGATTCTAGAGCATTTTACACGATATTGCGATAGATATATATAATGTTATTGAGCAATATCACTCAACGAATAGGTTTTCTTCATCTCATCATTTCTAGGGGTTTTCATGTTCTTTAATGATTAGTCACTGTATTGTTGTAGGAACAACAACCTAGATAACTCGGGAGCAACATGATATGGAAGTACTTTATCCAAGTCAACAAAAAACTAACAACCATGTGTGATTTTCTTACTGATCGTTCTGATTTCTTTGAAGTTTGGTAAAGTTTTTAGTTAACGGTTTGATTAGTTATCTTACATATTTTTAATTCAATGAAAATTATTTTGATTTTGTTGATTCTGTAGGATTAACTTAGTTTTGGCATCTAAGTTTGATTTATTGGTCTATGTTGTTGGTGAAAGCTGTAAGATAAAGAAAGATTCTATGTTCCTCATATGTATTCTTAGAATCTTGAAACTTTGTTGAATGAACACAATGTGTTCGATGAAATGTCAAACAAGAATTTGGTGTTTGGAGTTTGTATTTGCATTTCTTCATGAACTAAGTCATATGCAGAGTAGTTTTTGTTGTTGGTGTTTTGCTCCTGATGCATATCCGTATGATCCAGGCGGGTTGAACATGTTGAAGACAATCTGGAACGTGGCAGTAAGCACCAAGCAAAATAATAGACTTCCAAATTAAATATGAGTCTAAGTTAAAATAATAAAGATAATAACTAATAGATAAATAAGTAGATAACTACTAGATTTTTAGTTAGATGTTTACTCCGTACTATTGTCACGTGAAAGATAGCATATTTATTTACGGAGTATTAGTTAGGATTATTATTTATCTAGCTATATATATAGGAACGTAAGTTTTAGTTTTGATTCAGTTTATTGATATTTTGTTTTATTGAAATAATATTAGGTGAAGTAATATAAAAGCCGTGAAGGTTTTTGGTTATCTGAACCGAGAAGGTTCTCCACCATTGATCCGAGAAGGATTAACTACTATCCATTCTTTATTTAGCCATCGATCCTTAAACTACGTTAAGTTCCTTAGTTAAACCCGTAAATTCACGGGTCAATAAACTAGTATTAAATTTAGATTACAAATTAAACAACACTTATCCATTCGACCATTCCAAAGTTTCATATGGTATCTCAATCTCAATGCTGAATTGCTGATTCACCTAAGAATGTGGGATCCACAATATTTTACTGTCTATGCAATGATTATTTTATTTTTGTAATTATTTGATCAACGTTTACTTCTATGCCACGTGGCACCAATCCACACCAACCTCGTTGGCCCTTTTCGAGTACAAATTTGTGCAAAAATGAATGAGTGAACAGAAACCTGCCTTCTGTAATTCGTTGTGACTTCCGAATTTTTGAGATGACATAATTTGAAAATAATGAGAAATTTGTGGAAAAAAACTTTTTCATCCTCCAACAAACCAACCAAACTCTAATCAATTTCTATAAAGAAAATATTTTTTTTATTTGGGTATACAAAATCTTGAAATAAATTGAAACCCCATAAAAGTTTCTTGAAGAAATTAGGGCCTTCTTCTTGTTCTTGATTTAAACAAAGAAGAAGGCTCTGTTTCTGGAAGAAATATGTTTAGGTTTTCTGTAGCAGCTCTTCAATTAATTGAGGTTTTTGTGAGTTCTGTTGTTCATTTATTATATGGGTTTTACATATTTAGCTCTGCTGTTGCTGGTGATCTTTCATTAGCTCTAAATGATTTGTTTTTTAAGTCAAATATTGAAGCATCAATTAGAGATGAACAGTTGATTGGGTCTGATAATGATCTTCCTCCCATTGTTCTGGTTCATGGTATTTTTGGATTTGGAAAAGGGGTAATGTTTTTCATCATAAAGTTTATGCCTTTTTGGTTTAATTTGACCCAACACAACACAATATAATATAATATAATCTAATCTAATTTTATTATTTGTATGATACAGAGATTAGGTGGGTTATCATATTTTGCTGGGGCAGAGAAGAAAGATGAGAAGGTTTTGGTGCCTGATTTGGGTTCATTAACAAGTATTTATGACAGGTTTGCATCTTCTTCTGTTAAATTGTACCAAGTTTGTTGCTTTCTTGATGTTTCTTATGTTATGTTGATCAAGATTTTTTGGGTTTTGATTAAAGATTATTGGGTTTATTGTATTAGGGCTAGGGAATTATTTTATTACTTAAAAGGTGGGCAAGTTGATTATGGTGAAGAACATAGCAAGGCTTGTGGGCATTCTCAACTTGGAAGGATGTATGAACAAGGTTAGCTATAAATGTATCATCTTTTTTATATTTTATTGAATGAATATATGTAATAATAGAAATTGAAATTGTTATTGGTAATCTTACATTGAAAATAAAGATGAAACCAGTGAAGACTTGAATACATATGTAATTGTAGGCTCTAAAATTTGTTGTAGATTTAAGGTTTGGGTTATGATTTGTAGAGATTTTTGCTAAATTCCGTTAATTGGTTTTATGGTGTTTTAGGACATTATCCTCAATGGGATGAAGATCATCCGATTCATTTTGTTGGGCATTCGGCTGGAGCGCAGGTGATACGGGTTTTGCAGCAAATGTTGGCCGATAAGGTTAGTTTTTGTTACGTGTTGAATTCAACATCTTCATTTTATAGATCTTTTACTTTTCATGAAAACACACATGGTATTATGGTCACAACTCACTAGGGTCACGTGATTATGGTCTTAAACGCATATTAAAAATGTGAGTGTTTGTAAAATATCCAGGCATTCAAGGGATATGAAAACACATCCGAAAACTGGGTACTAAGTGTAACATCGTTATCTGGTGCGATCAATGGGACTACTCGAGCTTACTTAGATGGATTACAGTAAGTTTAATTTCTTAAATTTCTAATCAAAATTTGTTGCTTTATTGAAAATAATATCAAAATTTGTTTTCTTTTTAGGCCAGAAGATGGGAAATCAATGAAATCTATATGCCTTCTTCAATTACTACGAATCGGAGTTATTGTTTACGATTGGATCGATATTCCATTCTTGAAATATTATTACAATTTCGGGTTTGATCATTACAACATGTCATGGAAGAAATCGGGTGTTTGGGGACTTGTTGATAATCTTGTTGGAAATTCAGGCCCGTTTGCAGCCGGTGATTGGATTCTTCCTGATCTAACGATCCAAGGGTCGTTACGTCTCAATAGCCATCTAAATACATTTCCTAGTACATACTACTTTAGTTATGCAACTAAACGTACCAAAAAGTTCATGGGTCATATTGTCCCTTCGAACATATTCGGAATCCACCCGTTGCTTTTCGTTAGAGTCTTGCAAATGTGTCAATGGAGGCACCCGCCCGATGTCCCGCCACCTTTTAAAGGCTACAGGTTGATCTACATTTGACAAAATCTGTAATATTTGACAATTTTGTGCTTTTTTTAAACTGTTTAGGATTTTTCTAACGACAGCCCTTAGGTTTGTCGTTAAGTTGCATAAAAAGCTTGTCAAATTTAATAACCGCCACTTTAAAGTTAAAGATAACTGCTATGTACAAGTCTTTTTATGTACCTTAATGACAGCCACAAGGGCTGTTGTTAGAAAAGTCCTTTTTTTAATAAGACAATATTGGACATTTTTAGGTAACTTTTGACCCGTCTTACTCTAAGCCTATCTATTATAACCCATTTGACTTGTTTCCAATAAAATACAACATGAATGAACCGATTTCTAACATAGTATGTTCGTATTATAAATTTGATTTTTAGGGACGAAGAATGGTGGGATAACGATGGTGCGTTAAATACCATATCGATGACGCATCCTCGACTACCAACCGAACACCCTAGTCGATTTGTGGTTCAAGATTCTGAATGCCAACCATTGCAACCAGGCATATGGTACACCCATTCAAAACCCATACGAAATAGTTACTATTTATTTTATTATTATTATTATTTTTTTTTTTTATCTTGCCAACGACAACCTTTAAGGCTGTAGTTAACGCCCATAAATTCATTGTACATTTTCATAACCACCATCAAGTTAATCTCAACCACTATGTACAATACAATTATGCACGTTAACGACAACCCAAAGATCCGTCGTTAACAAAATCCTCGTTTTTTATGTATAATAATTATAAGTTATATTAGGTAAAAAATATATCCCATATTAATATATGTTTTCACTCGTGTAGGTATTACAAGATAGTGGAGGGGGATCACATTCTTTTTATAGTGAATAGAGAAAGGGCAGGGGTACAGTTTGATCTGATATATGACAGTATTTTTGAGCGTTGTAGGAAACACGCGTTTAGAAAAATTCCAACAATGCCTGACCATGTTCAATCAGGAGATTAATCTTCTAGCTACTATTATACGCATTTGACATTTAGAAGTAACGAGCGTGTCTTTTTCATCACGTGTGTGTCGATGTTGTGCTGATTGAATGATGCATGCAGATACACATTGCTGTTGTATAGCTCTTAAACTGTCAAGATTTGTATGCAAATTCAATGTATTCGCCCTCTTCTGTTATAATATTACAACCCATATATTCTTTCGCATTCTTTTGTCTGTTTTGTCAAGGTTGTGAAAGTATAGTTTTTGTGATCTGTTTATTGTCTTTAAACATTGACTTTGGTAGTCTTTTGGTGATCAGGATTAATTAATTTGTCGATAGATTCTATATTAGTGCCTAAACAGAAAGAAACGGAAGTTAATAGTTGGAAGCTTGTAAAAACAGTTTAGATGTGCTTTCCGGTCTGTTTTTCTTTACCATGTTTCTATAATTGAGCAAATGTACTTGTAGACCTGCTCTCTGATTCGTTTTAGAATGCAAAGTTAACCAATTCTTATAATCTGAAACGAAAAAAGCAGTGATGTATGAATCGTCTCGCTTGTTTAAAACATTCGCTTGACCGTGTTAACGCTAGTTATACTATATCTCGAGTGAAATTGCGAGAACATGTTTTAGCTCAAAGGTACTATTCGATACATTACTATAAATCTGTCAGCATGTAGCACGGTTGATTAGAGTTGAATGGGACGGTTTAGCATTGAATGTTGTTTAGCATTCAGCTCGTCTGTTTGTTCTGATTGACAAATGATGTCGCCCGACAAAAAATTGTGTTAAAACTATCAGAGTTGAAATAGTTCTTAATCATTCAGCATATACATTTACCTTTAAACTTTTTTATTGAGTATATTTAGAATATTTATCAACAACTTTATACTTTTTATTATTCATGTAATAGTTAATACGGAAATTTTACGTTATTCAGGGTGTACATTCAGAATGATTATCAAACGGTATTTTCAATTAGAATAAATTCATTCACAATATGGATAGCAATTACAATCAGTAGGACACTTGAACTTATTACGTGGAGAACATTTCCATTTGAATGGAAAACCCACATGGACACTAGTCTCTCCAACCAAAATGTCCACTAATATAAATAGTTTGCAACATGAGATTATTTAAGTACTATGTGTTATAATTCAGTAGGCTTATAACTACCTTTAGTGATTTGATTCTTGATGTTATAATTCAGTAGGCTTATAACTACCTTTAGTGATTTGATTCTTGATTAAGAATACTAATAATGAAGTGTAAAAACAAAGATGATAATGGAGAGAAAGAAAGAAACACTTTGTAAGTGTGAGAAATGGTGCAAGTTTAATGCTTGCATTCATGGCTATTTATAGCAAAAATATCACAAGTTTAGGTAATACAATAATATTACTTTTGTGTATCAATAATTGACTATCCATTTATATATATATATTTATATATTATAACACTCCCCCTTGGATAGCAATTTTGTTTGTTGAAGATCAACTGTAAGTTACTGCCTCGTTAAAAACCTTGCTAAAGAAAACCCAGTGGGAAAAACTTTAGCTAAGGGAAAAAGAGTGCAGCATGGAGTTGAATCCCCCTCAAGTAGACATCGCTTCGGTTGTTACATCTTTTGAACATGTCTCATGCCAATGTTATGAACGTGTGTTCTGAAAATAGCAGTTGGAAGTGCTTTCGTGAAAAGATCAGCAGAGTTTTTGCTGGATTGAACATATCTCATTTCAATCTCGTTGTCCTTAATGAGATTTTGAGTGTATGAGAAGAATCTAGGAGGTATGTGTTTGGTTCGGTCACTTTTGATATACCCTTCTTTCATCTGTGCTATGCAAGCTGCATTATCTTCATAGATAATTGTTGGACTTTTATCGCGTTCTAGTCCACAAGAATCAGTAATGATTTGTGTCATTGATCTCAACCAAAAACATTCCCGAGTAGCTTCATGTAATGCAATCACTTCGGCATGATTTGATGATGTAGCAACAAGTGTTTGTTTTTGAGAACGCCATGATATTGCAGTACCTCCATTTAGGAATACATATCCAGTTTGAGATTTAGCTTTATGTGGATCAGATAAATAACCTGCATCAGCATAACCAACCAAATCTTGTTTTGATTCGTTAGAATAAAATAATCCTAAATCAGTAGTTCCTCGAAGGTATCGAAATATGTGTTTGATCCCATTCCAGTGTCTTTTGGTAGGAGCAGAGCTGAATCTTGCCAACAAATTAACTGCAAAAGAAATGTCAGGTCTTGTACAATTTGTAAGATACATAAGAGCTCCAATTGCACTAAGATATGGTACTTCTGGTCCAAGAATATCTTCATGATCTTCACATGGACGAAATGGATCAGTTTCAACATTGAGTGATCTAACAACCATAGGAGTACTTAATGGTTTTGCCTTGTCCATATTGAAACGTTTCAAAATCTTTTCAGTATATGTTGTTTGATGTACAAGTAAACCATTAGGCATATGCTCAATTTGTAAACCAAGGCAATACTTGGTTTTTCCGAGATCTTTCATTTCAAATTCTTTCTTTAGAAGTTGAATGGCTTCATAGATCTCTTTATTTGTACCTATGATGTTAAGATCATCAACATAAACAGCTATGATCACATATCCGGATGTTGTTTTCTTAATGAAAACACAAGGGCAAGTAAGGTTATTTGTATACCCTTTGCTTATCAAGTAATCACTTAATCGGTTATACCACATACGTCCAGATTGTTTTAACCCATATAAAGATCTTTGTAATTTAATCGAATACATTTCTTTGGGTTTTGCATTTGATGCTTCTGGTACCTTAAATCCTTCAGGTATCTTCATATATATATCACTATCAAGTGATCCATATAGGTAAGCAGTCACAACATCCATGAGATGCATTTCTAAATTTTTAGAAACTGCCAGGCTGATTAAGTACCTAAAAGTAATTGCATCCATAACAGGGGAATAAGTTTCTTCATAATCAATTCCCGGTCTTTGAGAAAAACCTTGAGCTACAAGTCTAGCTTTATACCTTGTAACTTCATTTTTCTCATTTCTTTTTCGGACAAAAATCCATCTGTATCCTACAGGTTTCACATCTTTAGGAGTGAGAATGATGGATCCGAAAACTTTTCTTTTATTGAGTGATTCTAATTCAGCTCGTATTGCTTCTTTCCATTGAGCCCAATCATGTCTATTTTGACATTCAACCATAGATGTTGGTTCTGGATCATCATCATTATTCATGATGTCATATGCAACATTAAATGAAAATTTCTCATCAAGATTTTTCATTTCATTTCGGTTCCATAATATTTTTGAATATGCATAATTGATTGCAATTTCTGTATTGACATCATCAATCTCCTCTGCAGTAGGAGTACTGATTTGTGGTTCTTCTTGAACACTTTCTTTTACTTCATTATCAGCTGATTTTCTTTTTCGAGGATTTTTATCCTTTGAACCAATTGGTCTTCCACGTTTCTGACGTGGCAAAGATTCATGAGTGACGTTATTGCCAGCTTTTGGAATTTCAATTCGAGCTGGAGTATTTACTGCTGGTATATATGATTTTATCACCGTTTTTGTATCTGTAAATGCATCAGGCAATTGATTTGCAAGTTCTTGTATATGCATTATCTTTTGAACTTCTGTCTCGCATTCTTTTGTGCGAGGATCAAGATACTTTAATTGAGGTTCACACCATGAAACATCATTTTCTTTATTTTTCATTTCTCCCCCTAATCTAGGGAACAATGTTTCATTAAAATGACAATCAACAAAACGTGCTGTAAAAACGTCACCTGTCATAGGTTCAATATACCTTAATATTGAAGATGTTTCATATCCAACATATATTCCCAACCTCCTTTGAGGACCCATTTTTGTACGTTGTGGTGTCGCAATTGGAACATACACTGCACAATCAAATGTTCTAAGATGGGAAATATTTGGCTCTTGACCAAAAGCAAGTTGTAGGGGGGAATATTTATGACTTGCACTTGGTCTGATGCGAATCAATGCAGCAGCATGTAAAATTGCATGACCCCATATAGATACAGGGAGTTTTGTTCTCATTATCAATGGTCTAGCGATTAACTGTAAACGTTTAATCAATGACTCGGCTAAACCATTTTGTGTATGCACATGAGAAACAGAATGTTCAACAACAATTCCTATAGACATGCAATAGTCATTAAATGCTTGAGATGTAAATTCACCAGCATTATCAAGTCTCACCCTTTTAATGGTGTAATCAGGAAAATGAGCTCTCAATTTAATAATTTGGGCAAGAAATTTTGCAAATGCCACATTACGGCTTGATAACAGACAAACATGAGACCATCTGCTAGATGCGTCTATTAGAACCATGAAATATCTAAATGGTCCACATGGTGGATGAATTGGTCCACATATATCACCTTGAATTCTTTCAAGAAACATTGGTGATTCTTTCTCAACCTTAAGTGGTGAGGGTCTAGTTATCAATTTTCCAAGAGAGCAAGATGTACATGGAACCATTGTATCATGATGGATTTTTCTATCCTTTAGTGGATGTCCATGAGTACATTCAATAATCCTTTTCATCATTGTTGATCCTGGATGGCCTAATCTGTTATGCCATAAACTGAATACACCAGGATCAATATATTTTTCGTTAACTACCATATGTATTTCTGGTACATTTATATGTGTATAATGTAATCCAGAACTAAGTCTTGGCAGTTTTTCAACCACATGACTCTTGTTAGTGATACTTAAATATTTCTCATTTTCTGTTGTCACTGACTGATAATCATACCCGTTAAGGTATATGTCGGAGAAACTCAATAAATTTCTGCTTGACTTGGGAGAAAATAAGGCATCATTTATTAAAAATTTTGTACCATTTGGTAGTATGAAATTTGCCTTTCCTATCCCTTTTATCAAGTTAGCAGGTCCTGATATTGTATGTATAGTTCCTTCCGTTGGTTTTAGATCAATAAAATATTTCTCGGATTTAAGTATAGTGTGTGTAGTTCCACTATCTGCTATACAGAGATCTCCACCACTTGATTGATGTTGTATTCCAGCAAAATTCATATTGAACTTCATATATAAGAAATAAATAGTGAGTACATTAATATTACACAATATTTTAAACGCAAATAGATAGTACTGAAACATTTAGCAAACATAATGACAAAGACAGACGATATTAAATCGTTTATTTTTCGAAAGACACAACTTAAACATTCAAGAAATCTTCATATAAATCAGATGGTTTCTCAGTGACTGTTGGATCGACGTTATCCACAAAGTTTACTTCCTTTTCTTTATCTTTCAGCGAATCCTGATACATCTTAACAAGATGTTTAGATGTTCGGCAAGTATTAGCCCAGTGGCCCATTCTACCACATCTGTAGCAAGATTCTTCAGAATTTTTAGAAGAATTTTCTTCAACATCTTGTTTAGTGGGCTTGTTTTGTGGTTGATATTTATATTTTCGTGGATTATTGTTTCTTTGACCACCACGGCCACGACCACGTCCTCGCCCATTACCATTACCATAAGGATGGTTTCTACCATAGTTATGGCTTTTGGCATGATGATGGTGATGGTTATTATAACCACGACCTTGCCCGCGTCCTTGTCCCTGTTTATAATTATTTGCAGTATTTGCTTCAGGGATTGCAAGTGTACCAGTAGGACGGGATTGCTGATTTTTCATTAATAGCTCATCATTTTGCTCTGCAACTAAGAGATATGAATTAAGTTCAGGATATGTTTTGAACTTTAGCATTCTCAAATTTCTTTGCACTGTGATGTTTGCAGCATTCATTGTGGAGAAAGTTTTCTCCATCATGTCTGCATCACTTATTTCATGTCCACAGAATTTAAGTTGTGAACATGTATTATACAGAGCTGAGCTATATTCATTTACTTTCTTAAAGTCTTGGAACCTTAATGTTCTCCATTGTTCCATAGCAGCTGGAAGTAAAATTTCTCTTTGATTATTGAATCTGCTTTTGAGACCTTCCCATAAAACATGGGGATCTTCTACAGTCACATAATTATTTTGTAAGCATTCATCAATATGTTGATGAATAAAGCAACATGCCGTTGCTTGTTCTTTTTCAGAACAAGTGTTGTTTTCATTTATGGCTTCAACAATGCCCATTGATTTAAGATGCATTTTTACTTTTATAACCCATGGCATGTAGTTGTTTCCAGTTGATTCTAAAGGAGTAAATTTAAGCTTTTCCAGATTCGACATTTTCTATTAAAACAAACAACATGATAAATTATAGTCACTTTATATTCATAAGTATATAAACATTAAACATAAATTTAATATAACATAAATGATAAGTAGGTGACAGTGTCGACCATATGTAAGCAATCATTAATAAATGTTATATAACATAAATATAAATATTAGTAAACATAAATGATAATTAGGCGACAGTGTCGGCCATATAAATGTTAGATAATAGAAATATAAATGTTAGTAACATAAATGATAATTAGGCGACAGTGTCGGCCATATAAATGTTAGATAATTGAAATATAAATGTTAGTAACATAAATGATAATTAGACGACAGTGTCGACCATATATTATTCAGGTGGTATAACCGACCATATATCATTTAGGTGGCAGAGCCAACCATAATTAGTATTAAGATTATCGTGCTGATAACGTGTTATAATTCAGTAGGCTTATAACTACCTTTAGTGGTTTGATTCTTGATGTTATAATTCAGTAGGCTTATAACTACCTTTAGTGATTTGATTCTTGATTAAGAATACTAATAATGAAGTGTAAGAACAAAGATGATAATGGAGAGAAAGAAAGAAACACTTTGTAAGTGTGAGAAATGGTGCAAGTTTAATGCTTGCATTCATGGCTATTTATAGCAAAAATATCACAAGTTTAGGTAATACAATAATATTACTTTTGTGTATCAATAATTGACTATCCATTTATATATATATATTTATATATTATAACACTATGCTAATAATCAGATGCCAAAAAAGTTGTATTTTTGGAACGAAAGTATATAGTACAATATAGGAATTGATATTTATAATGTGAATATCTACAATGATTATACTTGAATTTAACAAGAAAAGGTACTCAATTAATATACTAAACTTGATGAATATTACAAGAAATTAACTAATTGCAAGTGAAAACTGTGTTGTTGAAAAAAGTAACAGTATAATAAGCACAAGATACACCAAAATGAGAATTGTTCCAATTTCCATTGCACCATATGAGCTAAAAAATGGCTTACACATCATGCACATGAAAGAAAAATCATTGACAATAATATCAGTTTTTATAACAACAATCAACTGGTATCCAAATATTTTTAGCGGCCATCGAATACACCACTAAAAACCTGGCTACTCCCTCCCAACGATGCTTCCCATTCAACTGATGACATCACAATTCGCGCTAACGATTCCACCACCTCTCGTATTTCTGGTCTGTTATTAGGATCTTCACTTAGACACCAGTACGAAATTTCAGCCATCTGCAAATTAGGCGCGTTGACCAGATGTAATTCAAGGAATTAGCATATACTTAAACTGTGTTTGATAAAACATAATGATTAAGCATTGAATGGATCTAATTGGTTCAAAGAATCTGAATGAACTTGATTTTGAATGACGATAACCTGTTTGATAATTATTCTGAATGATCAATATGAATAATGTACAATTACATTATTAACCTTTTACATGAATAAAAAATTCAATATAGTTGTTTGATAAGTGTTATTGATACACCGTGTAATTTGAGGAGGATATTACTGATAATTTAGATTCTTAATGGTTAAGAGAGTGTTTCAACTCTGAATGGATTGGTGCTAAACCATTCAGCATCATATGTCATTCAGAGGTCAGAAACAAACGCGTTAAATGCAACATTCAGTGTTGAACTATTCAATTAAAAGATAAACAAAAACACCCTCAAACTGATATACAAGCTAAATTTAGTTGGTTCTTATTGTTCCATAAAGACAAAATGTACTAGGAGTAATTTACGAGACTAACCTTGTATAAATCGTCCATAGGATAACTATCTCTCATGCTACCGTCTCTAATAGATACTAGTGCAGCTTCTGGATCGTCTTCTTCTTCAAATACTTTAGTTATCTGAGCACGCGACAACATAAAACTTTAGTTACATCCCTAAAAATGTGCTAATATGCGTACCATCAGCATGTTCCTTATATTATATTTGCAAGTTTATGTGAGTAGTGATTTCTGTATAGACTTACAATTGTGATGAGTGATTTCATTTTATTGGATTCTCGATTGTCACGCATAAGTGCACGCTTTCCAGTTATAAGCTCTGCTAGAACCACTCCAAATGCAAACACATCTGTTTTTGTTGTTACATGTAATTCCTTAACAGACCTGTTTCATGAGGTGGGAATTGTAGGTTTTTTAGAGAGTTAATCGAGTTTTGGTGACGTAAAAACGTGAACGTTTATCTGGAAAACTTACTCTGGAGGAAGATATCCTGGTGTCCCAACAAGGCGAGTTGCTATAAAATCGTCGTCGTTTGTTCTTCCAACAAGTTTGGCCAAACCAAAATCTGCAACCTTGTGAACATTTATTATAAGGTCAGTCTAACTTTAATCCTTATTGCATTTAGATTTACCTAAATTTGTTAGTAGGTACCTTTGCTCGGATGCTTCCATCAAGTAGTATGTTACTTGTTTTTATATCACGGTGTACATATCGCTCCTTTGTGTGATCATGAATATACTCTATACCTTTTGCAGCATCTAATGCTATCTGTGCTCTTGCGGTCCAAGATAATGGCTGGTGACCTGAATTAACTTCAGATCAGCAATGATTTTTCTTAAACTAACACATCATGTGTTTATTTTTTCTTTTGACGAGACGTGGCAAAATGGGCAGGTTGGTTGATAAATCAAAATGATAAATTTTAAGTGTTGACCAAACATGCCATGTCAAATTGGGCCGACACACTAAAACTTTTTGTCCTTTTTTTTTTGTTAAAGTAGACTGCAATGTATTAAATATTTGAATACATAACAAAAACGGTACTTTTAAAATAACAAGATAATTGTTTGTAAAAAAAATGATTTAGGACATTGATAAGAATTTCAAGTTTTCAACAGCATTAGGAGGCCGTTGACCCATATAGCCCATTCAACCCATTTTCTTTTCTGATAATTATACACTTTTGAAAGGAAATCAATTGAAAATAACCCAGATTTGACCTGTAATTTGATTGGGTTGATTTTACCACCTTTAGTATCGGCGTTAGTTCATTAATTTCTAGTTATCCTACAGAACTTCAAAATCTTAACTGGTATGATTGAAAGTTAATACCTTTGAGTAAAGGGTCATGCAGATGCTCACTTAAAGATCCATTTGAAACAAACTCATAAACCAAGTATAAATGGTCATCACCACTTGCAAATCCTAATAGCTCCACCTATTATTCACTTATTTAATTATGATCATCAAATTAGTTTCATTAAACTATAAAATTTTGAGACACTGAAAATATATCTTACCACATTGATATGATGAATCTTACATAACACTTTAAGTTCTGCTAGAAATTCTTTCGACTTGTTGGATCTCATTTTCTTTACAGCAACCTCCTAAAAGCATGTCATTCAGATCACGAATTTGAACATCGAATGTTTGTCAAAATTGAGAAAAAAATAAAATTTTTGTACCTTTCCTCCTAATATACCGAAATATACACTCCCATATCCACCTTCTCCTATTTTCCTACTATCATCGAAATTGTTTGTAGCTTCAGATATCTCATCAAGATCGTATACTAACGGTCTTTCAGTGTCAAAACCTGTGATACCTATTTATATGTTTGCATAACGCTTTAGTAAATAGTTACTGTCATTTATGGTTAGAAAATGTATACTGTTTCTTCGGCAACTTAATACTGAATAAAATGATTTGAGAGGTTGTAAGCACTAAAATGGATCAGTTCTTGCCACGTGCCACTCGTTAACTTTTAAGATACTTTTATTTCCTAATTTTCCATGTTAAAGATAATACATAGCCTGAATTAGCCCATTAATATATATGGGTCGCAATTGCTACCTGTAGGAAAAAAAAAATGAACTCACCATCCATATTTTCTTTACTCAGGTATCGAGTGTGCTGAGGACCTGATTTACGATAACTCATTGCTTTAGATACAACTTTTGAATTTTCCGTATCAGATTCTCGGGATCTTTTTCTCTTCACGATTAATACGAGTGACATGCATAATAAAAGTGCAATAACTGCTAGTAGTACACCAAGTACAATCTCCCACTTATGATTCTTTCTCGGTGAACCTAAAATAAGACGAGTAACATTAGCTATCGAATTTGAAACAAAGAATACATACACATAATAAAAAGAATACAAAAAAATTTACCTTTCTTCGCTGTTAATGATGGAACACCGTTTTTATACATAGGAACATAAAGGACCCAACCAGCCTCTATGAACCCAGGTTTCTGAATCAGATCTTTATTAACGTTCTCAATCTCAGCCACGTCAGCAGAGAGCCGACTAGCAATATCAGAAAGTGTATCATGTTGTTCAACCGTATAAGTGATCATAACTTGAGAATCTGTTACCGTACACCCACACAATAAATGCATCGTGACATTCGTTCCATTAATAAATTGTGTCCCAACCTCCCAAGCTTGCCCACTGTAAAACTGATCAGAAACATTCAAGAATGTATCATCTGGTTTAACCGAATAAACTGTATCATAAAAGTATGCAAATTGGTGGTCCACATTTTGGCAAGAACATGGGACTGTTACAAGGTGGTCTCCTTGACCAAATGTTTGAATTTGTGATTTATTAACTGAGTAAAGTGAAGAGATATTGTTTTCGGTAAGATCATTGTTTTGATATAGTATGGAATTACATGGCTTAGATTGTTTAGAGCAAGTGAAAGGGATCTGGTTTATCTCATTTGTCGTAGGAAGAGCAAGAATCGTTTGGATTAAGAACGAAGTGAAGATAATAAGGAGAGAAACTTGTTTGTGAGAAGCCATAAATTGTTTGCATAAGAAAAGGCAATTGAAGGAATATGAAGGTTGGTTTAATTTGTTTGTCATTATCTTTTTGTTTGTTAATGCAGTGACAGATCTTTTTGTGTTCTTATTCTCTCCATTTGTGTAGTATACAAAAATTTGGTTTAATTTCGCTTTGTCGATATAAACAATTCATGGCTAGCAGCTTGGTGAATCAGACAATTTTTCGGCATGAATTTCTTGTCACTGTCTTCAGTTTATCCTAAGACATTTGCACGCAAGAAGCTGTGCTTTGTTTTTATCTTTGATGGTGGGTGGAGACTTCAACACCATCCTAACGAGCTGTTTCCAGTCTGTTTACCATTTACCAAAACACGTTTAAACCGATTTAAGTATCGTTATTTTTCCATAGTGTGCAAGTCATATAAAGTAGTAACATTTCATTTCAGCTTTCAAGTTACATATAAATAACCAATCGAGTCATTAAGATTAACATTATGGTCTTCCTGTTGTTTCTTGTGTTTTTGGATGTACGCTTTTTGTGTGTCTGACATTGTTTGTTAAACATATACAATTGTGATAATGTTTGGTTAGTTGATAGTTAAATAAAGTCAAGTTTATAAGTCTAAAGAAGGGAAGATGCCAAAGATTCAGGCCGGCAAGGATGATGAATACATCATCACTATCACATAACAGATGTAAATGTAACAATGAATTTTTATTTATTATTATAATGATAACGAAAACTTTACATGTGACAGTATAATAAAACTGTGATCAAGAGTGACTTCAAGTGATATACTCTTGGTCAAATCGGCCGGCCACCCAGTTTTTTTATTTTGAGTGGGATGGGATCAGCCATCGGTGGGCCATACCAATACTCTTGGGCTCTTGGCTATTATACTTTATATATTGAAGCCTGGTAGGGCATTGGGCATGATTCACTGAAAATAGGAGCCTAATATTTGTTGGTTTGTTAACTGATCTAACCTCTACAACTGGTAGTTACTCCTAAATTTGTAAAGGTCAATTAGATATCTGACTTTTTAAAGTGTAATTAATATACATTTCAAAAACTAAACACTTTTTGTCTAGTAGACACTCGTAAGATGAAGCGACTATATTTCAAGTATGTTGGGTATATATCAATCAAGATTAATCTTAATAACAAGGCTAATCAGATCCTAACCACATTATGATAGGCATATATGACCCAACTTCACCGCTCATCCGCAGCATTCTACTTCTCATTACTGATACATAAAGAGGCTCATATTGCCCAAGTATAACGTACAAGTACTAATGCATGTATGTATAGAAGACAAACAGTAAAACATGATTAGTTATTCAAAGTCTAACCATAGTAGCAGGTTTATATACGAAACTTCTGCCATCAACCCAAATCAAATTAGTAACAATGCCTAAGTTTGCGTTTCCATAACTATGGACCTATAGGTCTAGGTCACCCTTACGAAGTCCAAACCACTTACGTAAGCCAACAAAACTTCGCTTACTTATTATTCTTCTTTTAACCTTCTAATGGTTTATGCATAATGATGTGACATACTTGCAATACTTTTCATCTATATAATAGATTAGTACTCAGTACCATGTAGCTGATGACAATACTAAAAAGAAAAGGGAATACAGTTGAATGTACTTGTGTACTTTTCAATGCGGCCACGGTTGAATATTGATTGGCCCCATACCATCGGGATGGTTACATTAGAAGATCGTCTTCAAATTCACTCATGACCTCCTGTACCTTGCTTAATATATCTGTCAGCGCATAAAAGTCACACCTTAGCTTTTCAACAATAAAAATATATGAAACAATAGTAACCTTTCGAGCAGCTATTTTAAGATATATACTCCATCAGTTCTAACAGAATCATGGCAATCCCCAGAATATTTCATATTATGTATTATATTTTCATTTTTGTCTTTCGTCATATTTCCACAAGTAACTAATGATGGTATCTTTATAATTTATATTTGGTCACAAGGCTCCACCTATTTAAACTAATATATAGTAACAATTTGCAGTTTACACTGTATTATGAGCTTAAGGGATATTGATTCGAATTGTTTGTAGCACTAGCATGGGCTTATGAACAGTATCAAGAGCAACAAATACCTTGAAAGGAAGAGTCTTCTAAATATTTCTGTGAAATACAATTAAGTTTGTCATTGCAAAAATGAAGAAACCGTATAGATGAAGTAGGGAAATGTGAAAAGATTAAGCGATCGATATTACCAGGATTTCCTTTTTGAGATTGACTTCATCGGTAACAGTTTTTTGCGTTGCTGTCATGATAAATTACAAGTCCAATATCATCAATTGTAGCAAATTCACTACACTTTATTCTTTTTCTCTTTTGCCTTATGCCCTCATGCATCCAACTCAAAGAATAACAAGTAGCATAGGCAGAGAAACAGATGGTCAGCGGGTAGAGTAACGGGTTGAAGTAGATTGGGTCGGAACCAGTAAATATTAATACATATCAAAGGGACGGGTTGGATTGTCTGCTCAAATTTAATGTTTCTATTTCCTTGAAGGATATGAGAAAACTATCAGAATACTAATTTATTCTCTTTCTTTTACCAAAGAGTTTTAAATAGCTTTAAGCACTGAAATGTACCATTGATTACGCCCAAGGGCCCAACCAGTGTAACACATTTCATTTTCAACCAAGTTAATGAAGTTGACCCGTTAGAAATAATTTATAATCCATATCTACTTTTAAATAAATGGAATCAGAGAAGAATTAGAGAGTAAGAAAGAGAAAAAAACACGCACCTTGTTCATTAACAGGGTAGCAGCCCGTGAGTAATGATGTAAAACTAGGAGGAAAGGCTGAGAGCTTTTGAAAATCCTGAGTAAGCGTAGTTTCCTGGGAAGTTGAGTTTTCGCCAGAATCATGGTTCTCACTTGGGTCCACTGGTTGATTATAAGTGTCAGCAGGAGATGTTTGTGGACTCCACTCCGGTATTAATGGTCTGCACAAACAAGTTAAAACTCGGCTAATCAGCCTACATTTTCGCTGTGGACTTTAAAATGTTGAAAACATGCAGATAAGTTATTATATTCTCTCCCACCTATACACATCTTGAGAATAATCTGCAGTTGACGTTATTTGGTCCAAGTCCTCTAGTGAACTGCAAGAAGACATCAGAGCTTAACTTCTATAATAGAACTAGTCATTGAATTTTCGATAATTTCTATTCGTTTTTCAGAGAAGATTAAACCACCATTCTTGTTATATAACAAAAGCATATCAATTTTTGTAAACATGAGCTACAAAAAATTAGTATTTGTTATTGCAAATTTACTTTTTTAATCATCTCAACTACCTCCCAAAAGGTCTCGGGTTCAGACCTCACTGGAAGCATATCTTGGTTGGTCAGGGAAAAGGGTTGAAAACGGGCTCGTGATACCCAGTAACCCAGATAAGCCACGTACATCTGAGTAAAAATACTTCCCTGACCAGTGAAAACCTCATCTGTTTGCAAAATTACTTTTTGCTGGTAGTTTCACACAAAAAAAAGGTGCTCAGCTTCTTAGATAACTTCTGTAAATTTAGGTTCAGTTGGGCATGATAATCTCACCCACGCAAGATCTCAGATTGATAGGGCGTTTTGGATTTAGAGATTGCAGACATAGACGAATCACTTTTTTCATATCCAAAGACCTCCTGGAGATGAGATAATGATGTTAGATTTGTCAGCGTCACACATAAATGAGCAGTGGAGAGGGGGAAAAGGGAAAGGTTCAAACCTTTATACAATTTACAAAGCTTTCAGTCTCCTCAACTGAGTGAAATCGCACAGCGAACTTTTGGATCTGCAAACAACAAAATGCCTTATCTGAGATCGTAGATTGTAGACTAGTAGTATGAGAGTAATCATTGGTGAATAGTGATGAAGTAAGTGACGATGGATGGGTTCAATTAGAACAGTAATGATCTCGATTAAGGGGTAACATTCTGATTGTAATACACATGCACTACTTCGCTAAATCGGAAGGGGATTAAATGAAAGCTCGTGGTCAGTAGACAAAAAAAAAAAACTTTCTCAAGCTCACTATCGAAGCCAAAGACACAAAGTTCGCACAAATTTATTATGCTTAGTGGAGGGAAGCAATCATGTATCCAACCTGGTTATCAGACAAAGTAGACATGTGGAGTCAGTCAGATGAGCAACAGCTATTTCAAAATCCGGCCAGATATAGTTATTATAATTGTCCCGTCTCAACATTAGAGTTCGCATGTTTGATCTTTAAAATCACATAATGAAAAACGACATATGTATACACACGCACACACACTCACGGCCAATGCATTTGCCATAAAAATCATGGCTCACTAACTAAGTAAATGTAAACAGCAATAGGTTATAGTTGGACATGACAAGATCTACAAAAACAAAGGGTATAAGTAGGTAAATATATACAGAACATGCAGGTTCGAGGGCCTTTCCTGGCCCACTTGATCTCTGTAGCTGATGAATACAGATTTGCTGCCTCTAGGAGGGTATCCAGACATACATGTGATCTGCGGCCAGGTGAAATGTAGATTTGAAATGTAATGTTCTTCCTGGAATGATTCAGATGCAAAGTCTTGTTAGCTTCAAACAGTATTATATGAAATGCATTCCTAAACAGATTAGACAAGCACAAAGGCTACCAACATAAGTATACAAGATAAATGAACAATTATACTTTCTAATAAGATATACATTAATACATATACGAAATTAAGACATCAGAACTACAATTGACAGCTAAGGTTTCAGGCAGCTACTTAGCAACTGTACATAGTACTACCTACCTACCAATAACAGATATATCAACAAGGAATCTGCAGGCCTTTAGGACTCGAATTGTTGCAGAGCAACATACATAACAAACATTTTAAAACTTCGATACGAATATGATAAATACCGATCGCATTTACTTATCAACATCACACACTCGAATCCTGCAATTGTAGACCTGAGACTATTTATCTGCTACTTGCAAACAATACCTATTATTGAGCTAGTGAAGCCAGCCAACAGAAACATACCAAATCATATCTAATTCATTACATCTAATATCACTACCAGGCAGTATAAAAAAATTAACTCGTTCGATATTCGAATGTAATCAACTAACATCAAATAAGTCATTTGAACACGATTTAGGTCTCAACGGCGTTGATAACTGCTTCAATTTGTGATCTGATAACACATAAGGCGTATAAATGAATAATAATACTAAATCAATTTATTACAGTAATATAAAATATAAAATAAAATTACATAAACTAAACAATAATATAACTTACGATGACGTTGCCGAGGAGATTAACAGTAAGGATGATTGATGGAAGAGTATGAGAGTGATCGGTCGTAGCAGTTAGCAATTTGAGATCGGCGAGTGCAGTGACGGATGAAAGCCACGTGCCTTTGAATTTTTTAACCGGATGAGTGAGCGACGGATGAAGACCGGCGGAAGAGGAACGTGACGGAAAGTTGAAGTGACGAGCGTATTGAACCTCCCAATGTTCTTCGATTGAAGCGGCGGCGGCGGCGGTTGTTATAATTGATAAGTCTAATAATCCTTGATTATTGATATTCATTTCTTCGTTTTCGTTTGATAGATGTGATTCCTTCACGTTTGAGCTCTCGAGCTATGCAGTTTGTTACGATTCGAAATTTTTTATGATTCCTTATCCCGCCATGTTTAGCGGTTTATGCGCACACGTTTGAAGGAAAATAAGGTTTTTATATAACGTCAGAGCTTCAAAAGCTTGAAATTAGCTTGATATATTGATAGTCCGTAAATTGGGAAATTGGGTAAAATGCCCTCATCTCCAAAAGATTTTAACAATATGACCTTAAAAACCGAAATTGCGAAAAATATTTTCTAACCACGCATCACACACAACGCATGATGCGTGTAAATCTGTTCATGATACGTGTTTTCGAGATATTCAGTGAGACAACCTTTTTTGCTCGTAAACACGCACAAAAAATCGCGCAACACGCACCGTACGTAGTGCTTGGTGCTACGAGTCAATACGTCCATTCAAAGTTCTGCTATTTTAGCACCAAACACCAAGTATCACGCACCGTCGGTGGCGCTTGGTGCGAGTTTGCGAGGGAAAATAGTTGTCTCGCTAAATATCTCGTACACACGGGCTTGCGCGCATCATGCGTGGTGCGTGATGCGTGTACAGAGGGCATTTCTTTCAATTTCGAATTTTTGAGGACATATTGTTAAATAGGGGTGTTCATCGGTTTGGTTTTTATTTTTCGGTTTATTCGGTTCGGTTTATTCGGTTTTGAAACTTATAACATCAAAACCTAAAACCAAACCGAAACCAAATTTAAATATCAAAATCATAACCAAAACCGAACCGAAAACCGAATTTGATTTCGGTTTGGTTTCGGTTAAAATCGAAAATCACTAAAGATAAAAATCCTAACTAGCATAAACTTACATATAAATTAGGACTAACGGTTGTGAAATTAATTTAAGTTTACAGGGTATATAACATGTTTATTGTTTAATAAATATGTAATAATACATCAAATATAATATAAATATATAAATATTATAATCATAAATATGTTTTAATGTATTATTAATTTGAATTCGGTTTTTAGTTCAGTTTTCAGGTTAACCGAATTTAAAATTTTCAAAACCGAAAATCAAACCAAAAACAGAATTACGAATTCGTTTTCGGTTTCGATCGATCCGAAAACCGTTTAAAAAAATTCTATTTGATTTTTTTGTTTGGATTTGATATTCGGTTTATTCGGTTTGAAACCAAATGGTTCGGTTTGAAACCAAATGGTGCACACCCCTATTGTTAAACACTTCAAAAACCGGGGGGCATTTTGACCATTTTCCCTCATGATAATTCGTTTCGCTTTAAAAATCCATTCTTCTAATGTTGTTTAATAAACTAAATGATTTAGTGGTAAATGTTTTATAATCTGAATAATTTAAAGTTTCTGAATAAACTTGATTCTAAATTGAAATAAATTGTTTGATAATCATTTTCAACAAATGATATGAACTGGCTAAATTTACTTTTTTTATCGTGTTACATGCAAAAAAAAATAAAAAAATGTAGGTGTTTAATAGTTAAGTAAAATGTTTAAACTTTGAATATTTTAGCACTGAATTGTGAACCATTATGATGTCATTAGCGCTGAACCAATCAATTAAGAAGTAAACCTAAGCTCATAAAAGTGGCACGGCCTTTGTTTCCTTTATTGGATTCAAATCCATTTGAACTAAGATATGTTGTTGATATCTGAAGTGTTTATCAATTATAACTTTTATGTTTTTTCAATTTATTATGTTCGAATTAAATTATTTGAAATAATAGCAAAATACCTAAATTAAAACTAGATTAAGATTCAAAATCTAAACCGGAGTTAAATTCATAAACTAAACTGAAAATCGAATTCCGTTCGGTTTCGATTATAAACCATAAAGGTTTGTAATTTTAATCAAAATAAGTATAAAAGTTGATTTTGAATTGTTTGTAATTGGTTAGTGGCATGTGTGTGTATATTATCATATCGGTTTATTAGTTTGAGACAAACAAAAATATCTATATTCATATGTGGTTGGTTCAAAATGTATGTAGTTATATATCATACGTCTATGAGTAAAAACTTGTGGACATGACTATCTCCGGTTGCCAAGTTTTCGGAATTAGCTAACTCCATGTATTTATATTATATTATTAAACTAGTTCGGGTCTGGCCCGCGCGATGCGGTAGGGGCTTTCGGCCTGCGTATTCATATTTAACGTAGCTTTATATATTTACAGAAGGGAAAACGACCCATATGGTAAGCGCCGTTGTTGGTGTTGTCGTCTTTACTGTTTTTTTAAAATATGTCTGGTTCGAGCGTAGTTAATTTCGTTTTGTTGATAAAATTATTTCGAGCCTGACGGTGCTGGGGAAAAATATAACTCGCGGCGAGCAGGAAGATACGGATTGTCGTTGTTTTTAGCGTTTTTTAAAAAGTGTCCGTTTCAAACGTACCTTTTATCGTTTTGTTCATAAAATATTTCGAGTATGACACTCATGTCGAAAAAATTTAACTCGCGGCAAGCGGGAAGATACGGGTTGTCGTTATGTTTAGCGTTTTTTGAGAAGTGTCCGTTTTGCGTATAGTTAGTCCCGTTTGGTTCGCAAGATTTTTTCGAGTTGAACAGTGGTCTCGGAAAAATTTAACTCGTACCGAACGAGAAGATAGAGCCCGTTATAAATTCGGGTGAAGTTAGTTTCTTTTATTTTAATAAAATTATATATTTACATTTTTACTCTTGAAAAAGTGTAAACTTGAGGGGCCGTTATGTAAATATAGTCGAAGTTGAGTGACTGTTTGTAATGTGAAAGCAAACTCAAAACACAATTCGATATAACTGAAACGACGCAAACGGCCACCACTTTTAGTATATAAAGTATTTATATTAATATTAATATTAATACTAGTATTAATATTAATATATAAGTATTAATAATATTAATAATTAATAATATTAATAATTATGTAGAATAGATAGAAGATAGATAGAGAATAGAAAAGAAAAGAAATACGTAGAATATAGAATAGAATTAGAATTATAGATTAAATTATTATTATTATTGTTATAGAATAATAATAAAAGGAAAAGGGATTGGAATCGTTAACAAAACATTGACATTGACATTGACTTATGTCTAATACTACATTCGTTCTAAATCTATTACTAATGTATTAATTTAAGAAAAAATGATTGACACGTATATTTTTTAACTTTTTAGTTGTATCATTTATTTTTCATCGATATTTTCATTCTACATGTTAAATTAAGAGAATAAAGAACGTTGTTACAATATTTTTATCTATTTATGAAAAGTGAACAACTAATTTCTAACATTGAAATATGAAATAGTAAACAATAAATTCAATAAATTGGATGAAGAGATTAAGGGGTTAATGGAAAAGGCAAATGACATAGAGAAAATTGCAGAGTCTCGAAGTTTGGTAGACAGTGAGTTGCTAGTATGGAAAGAAAGTAGGAAGAGTTGGATTGAGAAGGAGAAACTAAAAAGTGACATGCTCAAACAAAAGTCGAGAATTAAATGGTTTGTAGAGGGAGATGAGAATTCCAAATTTTTTCACTCGTTTATTCGAAGGAACTATAACAAATGTAATATTAGAGGATTGAACGTTAATGGAATTTGGATTGATACGCCTTCCTTAATCAAAGACGAAGTATGCAAGCACTTCGAACTCAGGTTCCAAGAGACAGATTCCGACAGGCCCTCTATGGAAGACCTGATCTACCCGTCGATATCACAACAGCATGCTGAAGAAATTGAGGCTGCTTTCGGTGAAGAAGAAATCAGGTATGCGGTTTTTGAGTGTGGAAGTTCGAAGGCCCCCGGACCTGACGGGTTTAATCTTCGTTTTTTCAAAGAATTTTGGGAACTTATTAAAGGGGAGCTAATTGAGGCTGTAACATGGTTCTGGAATCGGGGCGAATTCTCACGTGGTTGTAATGCTTCATTCGTTACCCTTATCCCAAAAGTTTCGAATCCATCGGGGCTTAACGACTTCCGACCTATTAGCCTTATTGGGAGCTATTATAAAATAATTGCAAAGATCCTTTCCAACCGGTTGAAGAAGTGTATCCCGAAGCTTGTAGGTAGTGAGCAAAGCGCGTTCATAAAAGGTAGATTTATACTCGATGGCGCTTTAATTGTGAATGAAACGATCAACTTTCTTAAAAATTCCAAACAAAAAGGACTCCTATTTAAAGTTGACTTCGAAAAGGCGTTTGATTGTATTAATTGGA
This sequence comes from Rutidosis leptorrhynchoides, assembly GCF_046630445.1. Classification (NCBI taxonomy): domain Eukaryota; kingdom Viridiplantae; phylum Streptophyta; class Magnoliopsida; order Asterales; family Asteraceae; genus Rutidosis; species Rutidosis leptorrhynchoides. The sequence goes on along the minus strand of NC_092337.1, from coordinate 412,774,677 downwards.
ATTTCTTGATGGACGTTATGAAATGTATGGGATTCGGTGATAGGTGGAGGAAATGGATATTTGCGTGTCTGAACTCGGCTTCTATCTCGGTACTTGTTAACGGGTCGCCTACTAAAGAATTTGCCTTAGGACGTGGGATTCGACAAGGTGATCCGTTATCGCCATTTCTTTTTATCCTTGCAGCGGAAGGTTTGAACATACTTGTAAAATCGGCTCTAGATAGAGGACTTTACGAAGGTATCAAAGTGGGGCGTGATAATGTGACAGTCTCTCATCTTCAATACGCCGATGACACGATTTTTGTAGGAGCTTGGAATCGTGAAAACGCTCATAGTCTTCAAAACCTACTTAAATGTTTTGAACTAGTTTCGGGCTTGAAAGTCAATTTTCATAAAAGTTTTTTGTATGGTATTGGTGTTGGAGAGAATTCCATACGGAACATGGCTCAAGGTCTAAATTGTCAAGTTGGTGCATTACCTTTCACATACCTCGGGCTTCCAATTGGTGCAAATATGCGAAAATCACATAGTTGGAACCCGGTTATTGATAAAATTAAGGCTCGGTTGTCAAGTTGGAAAATGCGTAAGTTGTCGTTTGGTGGTCGGCTAGTCCTAATCAAATCGATCCTCTCGAGTTTACCATTGTACTTCTTCTCACTCTTTCGCGCTCCGGCGAGTGTTTTGAAATTACTTGAGAGTGTGAGGCGTGTGTTCTTTTGGGGTGGGTCCGATTCGGGGCCCAAACTTTCGTGGGTTAAATGGGTAAATGTGGTTTGTTCTTACGAACTTGGGGGGCTAAATATTGGGTTACTAAAACACAAAAATCTAGCCTTACTAGGGAAGTGGTGGTGGAGATTTTTCTCCGAACCTAATTCCCTTTGGGTTAGAATTATTCGAAGCATCTATGGCTTATATGGGGGTTTGGAGTTAGGGCGTGAAGAAATTCGCGCCTTAAAACCAAGCACTTGGCGTTCTATTATTCTGACAGGTCATGATATTGAAGATACAGGTGTCTCCTTCGTGAACTCTTTTGTACAACAAGTTGGATCAGATTCGGCAGTCTCTTTTTGGGACGGGTTATGGTTAAATGGGAACAAACTTAGGTGTGCCTTTCCAAGACTTTATCAACTCGAAGACAACAAAGAGGCGAGGATCAAAGATCGGGTGGAGGTTCGAGACAAACAGGTGCTGTTCAGCTGGAGTTGGCTGCGTGATCCTCAAGGCAGAACAAAGGATGAGCTCGACACGTTATGCAGTCTGATTTCGGCGTACAGCTTCGTGGATCAGGGGTGTTCGGTTGTAAAATGGATGCATGCTGACGGGTTTTTCAAGGTAAAAGATTTATGTGGTCTGATCGAAACTCAGGCTATGGATATCTCGGTAAACAACTTAGAAACGATGCGGAATAATTTGGTACCCAAAAAGATTGAGTTATTTGTATGGCGAGCGGTTCAGAGGCGCCTTCCTACCTTGGTCGAACTTGATAAACGGGGAGTAGATCTACATAGTTTAAGGTGTCCACTTTGTGACGATTGCTTGGAATCAATCGAACATACATTGGTTTTTTGCAATCACGCCTTGGATCTTTGGAAGCGTGTGTATTCATGGTGGGGTTTAGGTCATGTTTCCAACCTTAGCATGGCCGAGATCCTACGTGGAAACACCACGACTCCATGTTCGAGAATAGGGAAAAGAATTTGGCAAGCGGTTGAGTGGGTCTGTGCTTACTTAATTTGGAAAAATAGGAACAATAAAGTGTTTCGGGGGAAATGTTGGAACACATTAGCTGCGTTTAACGAATTGCAAATCATGTCGTTCGAGTGGATCGCGAATAGGATATCAAAGAAGAGAAAAATCGAGTGGCTTTCTTGGGTCAATGATCCTAGTGTGTATTTAAAGTTGGCATAAGATTTTGTATATAGGTGGTGGTGTGCTTTCTCCGCAACCACCATTCGTGTTTTTGTTCTTGTAATTGTTTCGTGTTTCGCCCCGTCTTAATTGGGGTGGCTTGTAATCACATTTTAAGTGAATAAAATTATCTTGCCTTTCAAAAAAAAAAAAAAAAAAAAAAAAATAGTAAACAATAAAATTAGAATGAGTTAGTATATTGCTAGAATATTTAGAAGATTATTGTACAAGATTATTACTTTTAGGTCCTCAATTCCTCATCTTTTGGAAAATATACATATATTGTCTTCACTTTTTCACTTAATATATGGAGAGTGGTACAAGTGTTGATAACATAAAAAGAAGAAACATAACATGTGAAAAGCTAAATGAAAGCATAACTGAAAATCTGAAAGAAAACAAAAAACTTTTGAATGGTCGAATGTTAGCAACAGAAAATGGGTGGTTAACATTTCAAGTCTTCATGAATGTAGAAACACCGAGAAATTGCAATGTAAAGAGGACACGTGTGATGTGAATCACGACAAAAGGGGTGACACCTAGACAGCCTACATTTACAAGTGTCATTCTGTATTGTATAGGTCGATCTCTCTGATGAATAAAACGTTAAGATACAGTATGAATATAGGGTTTTTGTGATTTTAGCAATCGGTATCCACTTCTATTTCAGCGTTAGCGGTGATTGATGATCGGCCGACACCGTATTGACGTCAGTTCGGCATTTTCGATCACAAGGGTCGCCCAAGCAGCGGTGGTTTTGAATGAAATGGGAGGTTCAATTTCGAATTTTACAATCATTGAAGCCAACATATTTGTTATTATTTTTTATATTATTATAAATACTACTAACCATTTAACATTTTACACACCATTTCAAAAAGTTATACACTATTTCTCTCATAAACCGATTTCAAATTTCAATAATTTCCTTTGATTATCAAATAAACATTGTCTCAATCCAACAACGATATCATAGCAATCGACGTTTATGTTAGTGGTGAATTTGACTCAAAGAAAAAGGTGTACGCGAATGGCTCGAAAACAATCGTTTGATGATATAAATGTCCGTGACGTTGAGTTATCGACATTGTATGTGTTACTTGAAAACGAAGTACCTTCTCTCTACACGGAAGTTTTGTATTTCAGCGACAACACGGAAGTTTTGTATTTCAGCGACAACACGCAAAGATTTGAATATCTTGACTATCCGAAAAGAGGTATGAAATCGTAGGGAAAGTCAAGATAAAAGAGACCAAAATTAATATGTATCTTGAATTCAATCTTGTCAATTATTATCTTTTCTATAAGCATACGAATAGTTCCGATGACAGATACTATACTGACTAGTAATTTCATGGAACATTTAGTATTTTAGGAGTTTATTTTATTGTGTACTCGTAATTTTAATTATGTAATCGAATTTAAGAAATTATGTAATCGTATTTTAGCAACTTATGTACTCGCAGTTTAAATTTATATTATTTTAAGTGTGTTATTTTTAATATAAATTAACAATAAAATGAATAAATTAACTAAAATAAATTAACTAAAAAAATATATAAATAAATAAGTATAAATAATAAATATTTTCTCTCTCTGTAAAATACTTAAAACTGACACGGAACGACTTCATCACTTTATCACCAATGTTTGTTTTTAACAGTCAGTCACCATTCAGTAATCAGCAAGATACTGAAAAACACTTGGTGCTCTTATGGTGTGATGATGTAAAATGATACGAGTATCAATGAGACTTGGACACTAAGTGTTCTCGGATGGCGTTTTCACTAATCAAAGCGGTATTTTTTGAATAAATTCATACCAATTTATTTTATTTATGAACATCACAAAATAATTGATATTAAAAATTGCATTTATATGTCGTGTAGTAGCATTAAACATGAGTTTTAATTTTACTCATATCCCAAAATACTAAAAGAAATTAAAGGGCCTTTGACATAGCATTATCGACAAATTTCTCTGACTTTAAGTTCGTGAATTCGAGTCATGTTTATGACATTATTTATGAAATATTATAGGGTGCATGAGTTGCCGTTGTAAAAGAAATACCAAAAAAATAATATAGCTACAGATACAGATACAAAGTTATACTCCGTAGTAAAAGAGTCGGTCTATATGAACGCAAGGTGTTAATATTCATTTTTATACGAATTCGATCAAATCAAATTGAGAATATCTTCATTCTTTCTTTTTCATTTCTTTTCACTTTAGTTTATTTTCTTTCGTTAAAGAAACTCGGAAACAGTCGCGAACCTTAAATCATAGTCAGTCATTGGCCGACATGATACTCAAACATAGGAGTAATAATATCTTTTCAATTGTCCCTCACAAAATGCACACGAAAGCAAGAATCCGAAGACCCATACCCGATTACCCGGAACAACAACAAACAGACTATGCCCCACCTCACCTCACCTAAACAGCATCTATCATGGAACCTTTAACAAGGTCGACATCTATACTTCTGTTCTATAAATAATGTGGCACCAATAGCTCCCTCTTTAACCTTCAAGAAGCAACCAAAAAAAAAAAAAAAAAAATCCTATTTTTTCAACTTTTAAAAATGGCAAGACCTTCTATTAGCAACCCTAAAACCAAAACCAACACAACTATCAAATTTGTTTGTAGTTATGGTGGTAAAATTCTCCCTCGTTTTCACGATGGCAAACTCCGTTACTACGGTGGCGAAACTCGAGTTCTCTCCTTTAACTGCTCCCTCTCTTTCTCCGGTTAGTACTCCTAAATCGATTTTACCTTTTAATTACCTTTTAGATAAACGAGTCTCTTTCGCGTAATAAAACAGTGATTGTTTGTTTACATTTTACCTTCTCGTATAACAAAGGATAATGATATGTACACAACATTTTTTCCTTCATACACAACCAAATCTAATTTTTTAACTATAATACCCTTCCATGTTTAAAAGAGTCAGTTTGTTATAGGTGGTGGTAACATGTACATAACCTTTTTTTTCTTCATTAACAACCAAATTAAATATTTGGACTATACTATCCTTTCCTCATCTTAAATTTAATCACACCTCTTAAACATGGAAGGGTATTATAGTTAAAAAATTAGATTCGATTGTGTACGAAGAAAAAAAGATTGTGTACATATCACCACCCACCTATAACAAACTCATTAACTCAAAATTTAAGTATTACTTTCTCCGTCTCAAAATTAGTTTTTAGTTTGACTTTTCAAGATACTTATTTTGATATTATTTTGATATTTTGACTTTAGATATTTTTATTTATATTATATAATATTTGATAAAATTTATATAAATAGTTTCGATTTGATATGTTATCGTTGATATAATTTTTATTAAATATTATATAGATATCTGAAATCTAAGTTTTAACGAAAGATCATGAAATGTTAACAATTTATTTTGGGACGGAGTATTAATTTTGTTGTATCACTTTTTTTTTTTAAGAAAATGTAAAATTAATACTTCCTCTAATCACAAATAATATCATTTATATTACAGAATTACTTGTGAAGCTTGAAGAACTTTGTGGTACTCCAGTAACTCTAAGGTGTCAATTGCCAACAGAAGACTTGGACACGCTAGTTTCAATCACCTCCAATGAAGATCTCGCTAATCTCATTCAGGAATATGATCGAACGGTTAGCGTGCAATCTTCACCAATTCTCAAAATTAAAGCGTTTCTTTCTAAGAAATCATCCCCAATTTCGTCACCAAAATCTCCTCTCCCGAGATCTCGGATGGCTGCTACGAATCATTGTATCCAACAGATGATAAAGCCACCAGTAAAACAAAAAGTTACTGCCGGGAATTTGTTACGTTATGCATGTCAAAATTCGAGCCAGTGTTACCTCGTTCAATATGGTAACCATTGGCAATACCAATAATAATTTTAATTAGTTGTCTAATAATATTTAGAACAGTTATGGAATTAAAGAGATTATATTAATTAGATTATGTACATATATATAGATGATGATGATGATGATGGTATATGAATTGTTATTGGAATCTATATGAATTTATGACACGAGGATCGGTGGTTTTTACGATCCATTAGTCATATAGATACGGAGTATTTATATTATTTATTATATAAAAATATACACAAGCTTTAATCTTATCGTGTATCGTATATGTTGTAATTTGAAAAATGGGTACAATTTGATGAGATCAGCGTCCGTTGTGAGTTAACAGAAAATGCAGAGTTTGTCTTTTTGTGATAGGTGTTTGTTATCTGTGTACTTACGTGTCACACTATCTTGGTAAGTTTTCAACTTTACGTAATGAAAGGTGTCGTTTACTGTCCCATTTCCGTCCCATTTCCAGTGATCATTTTAAACATTGAAATTGATTGATTGTGCTAAAAAATTGAAGACGTCCTTCCGCGTTCAACGTCTAATGTTCTTCTGTGTCTATTTTCAGTCTTCAATTTTACTGTATTTATTTACTTTAATTATCTATCTTTATTTAATTCATTTTAGTTTAAAAATAATATTTAAAATGAACAATTTAAACTTCAAAAAACACTCATAATACAAAAAATACAGTTCATAATAAATAAATTAAATTTCATAAAAAATATTTATTCTCGAAAACACCACAAATGCTCAACCAAATAAAACCGTAATGTTTCGTGTGCTTCTCGACCACGTAGTTCCTTATTTCTTCGATCGTGAGATGAACACCTATCGATCCAAGTGCGCTACATATTTTGAACTGGTTCATATATGTTATGACTTGTTTTTAACAATCATGTTGTGTAATATGATGCAACAATACTCGAGTCTTCTCATAATATTCACCTCGTAAACCCTTACAGGTTGTTGAAGAATATGCCACAGACCTGGTAGAATTTGGAAAGTCCTCTCGGTGTCCTTACAAGCACTAGCTTGTTTCTTTGAAAAATAAGCACGCTTTGGATCAACTACACTTGAATACGATTCACGAATGACGACCACGTTGGGTAATACCGTCAGCTAAATAGTACTCTCTTATGTACTCTACGCCGTTACAATACAAGGAATGTATGGAATCTCCTTGTTAAGCATTGAGATGAACAAATTACTATTGTTTAAAACTTTTATGTCGTCGTTTGAGCCCGCTACACCAAAGTAAACATGTCATATCCAATTATTATACGAGAACGGCTTCAAGCATTATAGTTGGGTAGCCATGATCACCTCGGGTATATTCGCCTCTCCACGCCTTTGGACATTTTGCCCATGCCCAATGCATACAATCAATGCTCTCCAATATTCCCGGAAATCCACGAAGTCTTTCATGAGCGTCGTACAAACGTACAATGTCATGATGTGCATGCTCTCTCATGTACACAATTGCATACAAATCAATTATGCACTTTGCGAAATTTTGTCGAGTTTCTCGTGAAACTCGTTCCGAAATTTGCAAATACTTATCCAGCGCATCTGGTGTACTACCGTATGCCAGTTGACCTAAACCCGATGTGATTTTTAATTCGGTACTAATACTCAAATCGCCTTTTGCGTCGCGTCTTTGATGAAACCATCCATAATTCTGAGAAAAACGCGTCGTTTCATCTAAAATCTTCGCTTGAAATTGTCAGAAGTATACTTACAATTTTCTACAAAATAATCACTATAAATCGGTCATGAGCCGCATAATGTTCACGACTTATGTAACAAAGAGAATATAATGTAGCAATTGAACTTAGATTGTCATCTTCAGAATCATCGTCTAACGCCATTAATTCATATTCATCTTTGGAAGAAAATGATGATGACATTATTTAATAAAATTACGAACGTATACAATATAATATATTGAGAGGGCTTGCTTTTGTTTAAAATAAATGGGATACATTGCATATATAGCTAGTAAATATTTTTTCAAAAAAAAAAAAAAAAAAAAAAAATTGTTTAAAACCTTCAAAGCCAACGTTGATTTGCCGAGGGTGAGAAATCGACGTCGGCCAGGGACGCTTGGTGTCGATTTCTCAACTGTCCTCGACGTCGATTTAGTATAAAGGCGAAAAATTGCAACGACACTCGGTGGTCTAACAACTTATATAAATGTTAATGATTTTAGATTATTATATAATATGTTGAACCGGGTTAATTTCTGTCATCGGCATCTCGCCAGCGCCAGGAGGGTTTTTCTGTCCTTTTTTTCTCCCCTCACTCTCTGACGGTAGTTGTACTATCTCCGATGGTGGTTGTTAGTTCTGGTGGTGTTTATCTTTTCGTTCATCGGTCTTCCTCCTCTCGGCGTTAGGTTATTTCACTTTCTCTGTCTTTTAGCTGGAGTTTCGTAATTTCGTTCGGCTTCCTTTTTCTTGTTTTCGCGAGGCAGACGACGAGTGCATCTAGTTCTTTAAGTGCATTCCACTCTCTGGCGGTGGCTATGTCACCGGGGTTCTTTTTCCGGTAACTTTACCTCTAATGTGCGCAGGAGTCGAATTACTTTTGGAGTTCTGCGTCCATTTCAGGTTAGTGGTCAGTTAGTGGTCGGTTTATTGTTGGGTTGTCGTTCATTTCCGGCTGCGGGACTGAGCGGCAGAGTTTTTTCAGTAGTGTTATTTTTCCTGGATCTATGTACCGGTGATCTTTTTTTTATTTCAAAATGGTATTTTTTTCATATCTGGAAGGATTTCGTTGTTTCAGCATTTTCTACCTATTTTCTTTTCTTTTGTTTCCTCCTAATCACCATGCTTTCCGTTTCCTATTTGTTCTCGGTTTTCAGCAAGAATTGGTGTTGATGCCGCTGTTTTGGCTGAAATTTACCGGTGCGCTTTTTCTATTATGTCGTCGTGTCTTTCGCTTCCTAGTTCGGTTCATTCGGTTTTAGTCTCGCTCATTCCACCCTTTGTGATGACCCGGGAATTTTTGACCAAATTTAAACTTGATCTTCATCTGAAACCGACACGATAAGCAAAGTCTGTAATAATGAAGTCTCAAAAACTTTGAACTGTATTCATGTATACATTTGACCTCTGACTATTCCCGACGATTCACGAATCAATATTATATAATAAATAAAATGTATACATTCATCAATTAGAATTAAAAATGTAAGATAACAAACAAAATAATTAAGTTGTTATAAAAATAAATATATATAAATAGATATATGATATTATTATAAATCTATATAGTTATAAGATATAAAGGATTTCTATATTGAAGTATTTATAAAATATATAAATAATAAATATTCAATAGATGTAGTCATATAGTATATAATATAAATTGTAATATAACTATATTTAAAAGTAATTACAAGTTTAATTATAAGTTAAATTATAATTTAGTAATATTATTACTTCATTATTATGACTACTAATATTAATAACTAATATCAGTATTCGATATATTATAGACATTATGTAGATATGAAATTTGATATGTATAACCTGTTTTATCCTAAATATTATTTGTATTATCATTAGATATTATTATTACCTTTATCATTAATAATCATTATTTATATCAGTATTAATAATATTATTGTTATCATTATTAATATTATAAATAGTAGTAAAATTATAATTTTAGTTACTACCGTAATTATTATTATTATGAATAATTATCTTTTATTTAAAATTATTTATAATTATTGATATTATTATTATTACTTTTATTATAATAAGTATCATCTTGATATTATTGTTATTAACATCATTATTAACATTATTATCAATAATTATCATTATATTTAATAATGATATTATTATTATTATTTTTGGAATAAAAAATATATTATTATTATTAATAAATATATATATATTTAATAATTATAAATATCAACTATATATATATGTAGAATCATAAAGGAATCAAATACTGCTTGCATCCCTATATATCCGCTTAATTTGTCTAATAAATTATGTAAATGTTGATTTCAGTCCACAGAGCAATCCAAAATCAGTTATCGATCTGTTTCACTTTTCAATTTATTTTAATTTTTTACTGATTAATTCATATTGAGAGAGATTTGTGTACCTTCTGTCTGATATTGTTACATGTCCACATCAATTAATCCATTTAGATTTCTATAACCTTTGTACACTTACATTCTATCTAACATTCATCTGCAACTCGAATTCTTAAAAACAAAAACCAAGAAAAATAGTCCCGTATCATTGTTCTTGAAGATTTTAGTCAAAATTCGAATTCGAGCTTTATTTAAAAATCTATAAATGTGGAACTGTTAGGAATCATTTAAGTAAACTACCTGCAAAAGATTATCTTCCAATTCTTCTTATTGAATCTGAATTTCAAGGTCAAAGTTTTGATTTTTAAAAGTCAACCGATCGTTCTTTGATCAAATTAGAGATTGTGTTTATGTTTCTGGCTCTATTGAAGGTATAGAAAGTTTCAGGGAACAATTTAGAAACCAATTCATGTAAGAATCTTTGTCTAAAACGTCCAAAAATTTGAAATTGGTCATGAGAGTCATTGTGTTCTTCGATGGGCTGTTACAGCCTTTAATTATTATTATTTTCTTTATCTGTTTTAAATAAACTCAATTACTCAATCAGCTGTTTTCGGTTTAATCATAAAGCCTAAATTAAGATTAGTAATTCATTGGTGGATTTGAATTTATCCCTGGTCGAATTCAAGTTTGAGAGGAAGGGATGAAAAGGGAACACAAAGATATACGACTTTTTTTTAATAAAAAGATAGATTAGAACAGATAAACACAAACGGAGCATTGGTTAAGGGCGTTAGCGGGCGAACGAGAGGTCGGGGGTTCGAGCCCGGGCTATGGCAACATTTTTTTTAAAGCCTTTACTTTGAGGTAGTAATCTTATTATTATTATTATTTTTATTTCATTAATATTATTATTATTATAATTATAATTATTAATATTCTGATTATTATTATTTTTATTATTATTGTTGGTATTAAAATTAGTATAAGTGTTATACTCATTACCAATACAAGTAGTAATTATTATTATTATGATTATAATTGCAAAAATATATATTATTATTAAGTTAGGTATTATTATAACTATCATGTTACAATTTATTATGATTATCATTAAATATTAGTATTATCATCATATTTAAAATTATTATTATAGAAATGATTATCATTATCAATATGGTTATTATTATTATTAGGGTTAAGTTAATTATTTGTATTACTATAATATTTCAATTACATATTATTATCATTAAAATGAGTATTATCATCATAATTATAATTATTTTTGATTTTTTATTGTGAAAATAATACAAATTATTATTATTTTTGTAAATATTAGTATTAGTACCTTTTTATAAATAATAGAATTGTTAATATTAACATAAGTATTATTATTTGCATTATCACGAGTATTATTATGTAAATTACTAAAATAGGTAACATAACTATTATTAACAGAAAAATTAATATTTTACAAATATAATTACTAATATCATTATTATTAACATTAATAATATTTTACAAATATAATTACTAATATCATTATTATTAACATTAATAGAATTATTAATATTATTATCTCATTAGTAATATTAAGTATCATAATTACTACCATTTCTACCACTATTAATATTATTTTGGTTTTATTATAAATACAATTATTAAAATACAAATGATATGTATATATATGTGTTAAAAATATTTAATACATATAACATAACGAAAATTAATATCTTATATAACAAAATGAATATATGAAACATATATATTATTAATATAAAAAGTATACAACTAATAAATTTATATATATATATATATATATATATATATATATATATATATATATATATATATATATATATATATATATATATATTGTTCTATTTCAATTATGTTTATTAATAAATATACAAATGATATAGGTTCGTGAATTCAAAGGCCAACCCTGCATTGTTCAATATAGTCATATGTATTTTTACTACAAAATACATTAGGTGAGTTTCATTTGCCTTTTTATCCTTTATATTTTTGGGCTGAGAATACATGCGCTGTTTTTATAAATGTTTTACGAAATAGACACAAGTAATCGAAACTACATTATATGGTTGAATGATCGAAGCCGAATATGCCCTTTTTGCTTGGTAACCTAAGAATTAGTAAACCGATCTACTAATTGACGCGAATTCTAAAGATAGATCTATTGGGCCTAACGAACCCCATCCAAAGTACCGGATGCTTTAGTACTTCGATGTTGTTTTTATCATATCCGAAGGATTTCCCGGAATGATAGGGGATATTCTTATATGCATCTTGTTAATGTCGGTTACCAGGTGTTCAATCCATATGAATGATATTTTTGTCTCTATGCACGGGACGTATATTTATGTGAAATGAAAATCTTGTGGTCTATTAAAATGATGGAAATAATTATTTATGTTAAACTAATGAACTCACCAGCCTTTTGGTTGACACTTTAAAACATGTTTATTCTCAGGTATGAAAGAAACCTTCCGCTGTGCATTTGCTCATTTTAGGGATATTACTTGGAGTCATTCATGACATATTTCAAAAGACGTTGCATTCGAGTTGTTGAGTAAATCAAGATTATTGCTAAGTCAATTATAGTTGGATACATTAGGAAATGGTATGCATGCCGTCAACTTTCGATGTAAAGAAAGTGTGTCTTTTAAAAACGAATGCAATGTTTGTAAAATGTATCATATAGAGGTCAAGTACCTCGCGATGCAACTAAATGTAATGTATTCGTCCAGATGAATTAGGACGGGTCATTAAAGTTGGTATCAGAGCGGTGGTCTTAGCGAACCAGGTCTTGCATTAGTGTGTCTAACTGATAGTTGCTTAGATGCATTAATGAGTCTGGACTTCGACCATGTCTGCATGTCAAAAGTTTTACTTATCATTTCGCGTCAAAAATCATCTACTTATCATCCTTAGGAAATTACCTGCTTATCATTCCTAGTCTAGACACATCTTACTGCATTGATTGCATGAATAGTGTATGGACAAATCCATATCTTAGCGTATCTATTACTGTAGACTTTATCTGTCACATTTCCTTAATTTCCTCCGTAATCTATGGGATCTTCTGTACTATATTAGATATTCTGTATAATTAGAATATTATCCGATAACCGAAAATCATTTTATATCGAAAATCCTCTAACTGATCATAAGAGATGGATCCTACACCTAGCTTGGATTCCATTAGTTCCGGAAGCAATTTCGAGATGCGTATTGAAGTAGACTCCGAAGTCAATGAACCCAAAGTGTCTCCACCGTTTAGCTATTTTTTTTTCTGGAGGAGATGGGGGTGGGTCCGAGATTTACTCACTCGATGGAGAAATGAAGAAGGCGAACCCTACCACGAACCAAACTTACCTCCTAACATCGGAGAAAATGATGTACTCACCGGTGAACCTATGCGCAACACTGTATTCACCCTTCTTGCTAAAGTTTTCCACCTCGAAGGTCGCATTACTGCAATCTCAGAAAATATCCAACCTCTACTTCCGAATACCAATCGAAGGGGAATATTAGAAGAAGTTAGGGAACTTTGAATTGATAATCAAGATCTATCGAATCAGATGAGTGGATGGATAGAAATGATAGAGGGTAGGATAGAAACCCTGACAAGAATGGTGCGTGATCTACAAGCTATACTTACTACACCAACATCATCACCAACCTCAGCACCAACAACACTTGTAGCATCGACAGCAACAGTACCACCATCAGCAGCACCAGCAGCATAACCAGTACTAACAACAACAACATCATCACACGTCTCAACCTCGCAATCTATACCTCAAGCGTAATCATCGTTCTACGAATCGTTCTACGAATCGTTCTACATAAACTATCTTCGTCCTTCATAGCGATTATGTAATCTCTAATGTTTTAGAGATTATGTACTCTAATTCTAGCCGTAAATATGATGAGCTTAATATCAAATTGACTCATTAAATCCATAATTACGTCTGAAGAAAATATATGTATATGTATGTTTTCATAAAGATTGTAATTAAAAGTTTTATTGACAAACTGTTAATGGTGAAAATATTTTAACGGGTACGTAATACCCGAGGAATATTTAGATTTCACATTAATAAATTACAGTGTACATTCTTCGAATCTGATTCAATATTCATTTACTCTCCTACTTACATCAACAGAGATACGAATCCGTTCATCGCAGAATAACCATTTTCATTCAATTTCATATTTGGATTTTGACCTATCAGAATCCAACAAGTGGCACAATGAAGAAAACATTTGACAAAATAAAATTTGTTAGAAACAAACAATTTAACTATGAGAAGAATTTTTTTAAGAATCCACGCTAACTGTTCCTAGCTAACTGATTACATTTTATTTATCGCAATTTAATTATCGCAATTTATATTCTCGCAATTTATTTATCGTTATTTAATTTCTGTTATTTATTTTACGCACTTTAATTATCGGGACACGTATACAAGATTTTGACATATCATATCGACGCATATATATATATATTATTTTGAATAACCATAGACACTCTATATGCTGTAATGATCGAGTTCGCTATACAGGGTTGAGGTTGATTCTACAATAATATATATACTTTGAGTTGTGATCGAGTCTGAGACATGTACACGGGTCACGATACGTATTAATTAAATTCGAATATTATATATTAAACTATATATGAATTATTGGACTGTTACTGTGGACTATCAACTATGGACTGTCGACATTGGACAATTAAAATGAATTAAAATATTGATTATAACATATGAAACTAAACAATTCTTCAAGTTTGCCACTTGATTTCATCTTAAACCTCATTTGTATCTTGACAATTACAATCCGCGTTTAAACCTTTCATAATTCTTGAAAACACCTCAATCGAGAGGATGAATCAACCGCACTTCATCTACGGAAGAAAAGATTGATGCATATAGTTATGCACCTGAAAATACTTGGAACCTGAGTAAATGTTTAACACGTATCTCTGCTAGCTCCTTTGGCATTGCTATTACCGAAAATCACTTTGAAATTCCCTTCCAGATTAGCCAATTTTGTCACAGCTCCAACAAGTCAACTTCGATTTTCATTTGGATTAGCCTTATTATAATCTTGATATATATGCGTGCTCTTTTGTTGTTACCGGAGAACCTTTTATATCCCACCATATTGTCAGCAGACGTACCAGCAAACCCGTTGCTCCTTGGCTTAAATCTCTCCGACAAATCACTATATTTATCTATTGAAGTCTCATCATGTACTCATCCACATCTTGTAACAAGGATTACCATACCATTTACCGGGAATCAGCAAATCTGTATTGTGAGTCTCGCAACGTTTCCACATCAACAGTTATATGTATCCATATAACATTTATCTCTTAAAAACTATGATCTTCCATTCTGAAATTCTGAAAAGCACCCAGTCTGTGAATTAATGCTCTGAGTTTTAAAAAGTTGAATGAAGCAACAAAAACTGTAAACGACCTCAACAGCCAAAAGTTGATGATAAAGAATTGTATGTTGGCAAAGCTCAGAAAAAGTTTGAAACTGAAAAACTGATTGAGCAAACTACGAAGGAGTCTCTGAACAAATCACAAGGACTAAACTTGTACATTAAGAATCCTGATGATTCTGTTTCTGATAAAATCTTTAGCGAATACCTTGCTTCTGACTCCAAACTCTTGCGAAAATATTTTCTTCACCATCCTTCGATATTAGAAATTCCAAGATATCATCGTATCTTTCATTATAAATATCCTCCATAATTTTGAAGATATTTTCATAACTATTCTTATCTGAAATCATTAATCTCTTCGTGCTATCAGTGTTACATCATATAGAAACTGTTAGTTTCTATATTCTGTAAACTTTCGAGCTTAAAATATGAATGTTATTGAAGTAATGTTGGGAACTGATGCATGAGTTAGTATAATATAATGACACTTGATCAACGTGATTATATTACAGTAATTCATGCTGAGTTTCTAATGGGACATGATGATTCACAGATCATAACGTCATCATGTGCCATGTTACATGACTCTTTCATTCCGCTTAACTTCTGAACATATCAAGAAAGTATATTCTTGATAGTTCTATTCTCAATGATTCTAATAATTTGACAAATCAAATCGTACGATTTCGTTCTTTCTTGGTAAGAACATTAAGTTCATTCGAAACTCCGTACTTACGAATTCTGGACCGTTGCTCGCTTTAATAGAGGTCGAGAGGATAATAAAAAGGCAAAGAGATATAAAATATAAGAGAAAATATAAAGCCCAATAACAACACGGAGGTTACAAATCATGGATATTAATACGAATAGCAATATAAAGATACGGTATAATTAAGAATAGTATCACCCTAAGGTAATAGTAGAAGTAAACAGATTTTTCTGGTGAAAGATTGAAAAGAAGGATGACAGAAATGATAATTAGAAAAATATCAAGGATTAGAACTGGATTAAGCATTTTCAAAATCTTTTGGATGTATGAACTAAGAAAGAAAGTATAGGAATGGTGAAAATAATGGAGCGGAAGAGCTTAATTTTTAATGGAAATATCAGACAGAGTAATCGAGGCAGATCACCGTATTTATTTATAGAGATCTTCATTTCCTTTTTCGCCGAAGAATCAAATCTTTTAAATTTCGAAGATTTTCTTTAAATTCCTTGAATTCCGGAAATCAACCATGATTAGTCAAAAGTTGTGATGAAACATGTCTTTCTCATTTCACTATTTGGTAATAGCTTCACTTGTACTCTTCGAGTAATCGAATTATCTTATCCATATTACTCAACAGTAATAAAATTCAATTTATCAGCTCAAATTCGTCATGAAAATATTTTTAATGTTAGCTTTGACGACCTCACTCAAATTTCGGGACGAAATTTCTTTAACGGGTAGGTACTGTGATGACCCGGGAATTTCTGACCAAATTTAAACTTGATCTTCAGCTGAAACCGACACGATAAGCAAAGTCTGTAATAATGAAGTCTCAAAAACTTTGAACTGTATTCATGTATACATTTGACCTCTGACTATTCCCGACGATTCACGAATCAATATTATATAATAAATAAAATGTATACATTCATCAATTAGAATTAAAAATGTAAGATAACAAACAAAATAATTAAGTTGTTATAAAAATAAATATATATAAATAGATATATGATATTATTATAAATCTATATAGTTATAAGATATAAAGGATTTCTATATTGAAGTATTTATAAAATATATAAATAATAAATATTCAATAGATGTAGTCATATAGTATATAATATAAATTGTAATATAAATATATTTAAAAGTAATTACAAGTTTAATTATAAGTTAAATTATAATTTAGTAATATTATTACTTCATTATTATGACTACTAATATTAATAACTAATATCAGTATTCGATATATTATAGACATTATGTAGATATGAAATTTGATATGTATAACCTGTTTTATCCTAAATATTATTTGCATTATCATTAGATATTATTATTACCTTTATCATTAATAATCATTATTTATATCAGTATTAATAATATTATTGTTATCATTATTAATATTATAAATAGTAGTAAAATTATAATTTTAGTTACTACCGTAATTATTATTATTATGAATAACTATCTTTTATTTAAAATTATTTAAAATTATTGATATTATTATTATTATTACTTTTATTATAATAAGTATCATCTTGATATTATTGTTATTAACATCATTATTAACATTATTATCAATAATTATCATTATATTTAATAATGATATTATTATTAGTATTTTCGGAATAAAAAAATATTATTATTATTAATAAATATATATATATTTAATAATTATAAATATCAACTATATATATATGTAGAATCATAAAGGAATCAAATACTGCTTGCATCCCTATATATCCGCTTAATTTGTCTAATAAATTATGTAAATGTCGATTTCAGTCCACAGAGTAATCCAAAATCAGTTATCGATCTGTTTCACTTTTCAATTTCTTTTAATTTTTTTCTGATTAATTCATATTGAGAGGGATTTGTGTACCTTCTGTCTGATATTGTTACATGTCCACATCAATTAATCCATTTAGATTTCTATAACCTTTGTACACTTACATTCTATCTAACATTCATCTTCAACTCGAATTCTTAAAAACAAAAACTAAGAAAAACAGTCCTGTATCATTGTTCTTGAAGATTTTAGTCAAAATTCAAATTCGAGCTTTATTTAAAAATCTATAAATGTGGAACTGTTAGGAATCATTTAAGTAAACTACCTGCAAAAGATTATCTTCCAATTCTTCTTATTGAATCTGAATTTCAAGGTCAAAGTTTTGATTTTTAAAAGTCAACCGGTCGTTCTTTGATCAAATTAGAGATTGTGTTTATGTTTCTGGCTCTATTGAAGGTATAGAAAGTTTCAGGGAACAATTTAGAAACCAATTCATGTAAGAATCTTTGTCTAAAACGTCCAAAAATTTGAAATTGGTCATGAGAGTCATTGTGTTCTTCAAAGGGCTGTTACAGCCTTTAATTATTATTTTTTTCTTTATCTGTTTTTAATAAACTCAGTTACTCAATCAGCTATTTTCGGTTTAATCATAAAGCCTAAATTAAGATTAGTAATTCATTGGTGGACTTGGATTTATCCTTGGTCGAATTCAAGTTTGAGAGGAAGAGATGAAAAGGGAACAGAAAGATATACGACTTTTTTTAATAAAAAGATAGATTAGAATAGATAAACACAAATGGAGCATTGGTTAAGGGCGTTAGCGGGAGAACGAGAGGTCGGGGGTTCGAGCCCGGGCTATGGCAACATTTTTTTTAAAGCCTTTACTTTGAGGTAGTAATCTTATTATTATTATTATTATTATTATTTTATTTCATTAATATTATTATTATTATAATTATAATTATTAATATTCTGATTATTATTATTTTTATTATTATTGTTGGTATTAAAATTAGTATAAGTGTTATACTCATTACCAATACAAGTAGTAATTATTATTATTATGATTATAATTGCAAAAATATATATTATTATTAAGTTAGGTATTATTATAACTATCATGTTACAATTTATTATGATTATCATTAAATATTAGTATTATCATCATATTTAAAATTATTATTATAAAATAATTATCATTATAAATATGGTTATTATTATTATTAGGGTAAAGTTAATTATTTGTATTACTATAATATTTTAATTACATATTATTATCATTAAAATGAGTATTATCATCATAATTATAATTATTTTTGATTTTTTATTGTGAAAATAATACAAATTATTATTATTTTTGTAAATATTAGTATTAGTACCTTTTTATAAATAATAGAATTGTTAATATTAACATAAGTATTATTATTTGCATTATCACGAGTATTATTATGTAAATTACTAAAATCGGTAACATAACTATTATTAACAGAAAAATTAATATTTTACAAATATAATTACTAATATCATTATTATTAACATTAATAGAATTATTAATATTATTATCTCATTAGTAATATTAAGTATCATAATTACTACCATTTCTACCACTATTAATATTATTTTGGTTTTATTATAAATACAATTATTAAAATACAAATGATATGTATATATATGTGTTAAAAATATTTAATACATATAACATAACGAAAATTAATATCTTATATAACAAAATGAATATATGAAACATATATATTATTAATATAAAAAGTATACAACTAATAAATTTATATATATATATATATATATATATATATATATATATATATATATATATATATATTGTTCGATTACAATTATGTTTATTAATAAATATACAAATGATATAGGTTCGTGAATCCAAAGGCCAACCCTGCATTGTTCAATATAGTCATATGTATTTTTACTACAAAATACATTAGGTGAGTTTTATTTGCCTTTTTACCCTTTATATTTTTGGGCTGAGAATACATGCGCTGTTTTTATAAATGTTTTACGAAATAGATACAAGTAATCGAAACTACATTATATGGTTGAATGATTGAAGCCGAATATGCCCCTTTTGCTTGGTAACCTAAGAATTTGTAAACCGATCTACTAATTGACGCGAATCCTAAAGATAGATCTATTGGCCTAACGAACCCCATCCAAAGTACCGGATGCTTTAGTACTTCGATGTTGTTTTTATCATGTCTGAAGGATTTCCTAAAATGATAGGGGATATTCTTATATGCATCTTGTTAATGTCGGTTACCATGTGTTCAATTCATATGAATGATATTTTTGTCTCTATGCACGGGACGTATATTTATGTGAAATGAAAATCTTGTGGTCTATTAAAATGATGGAAATGATTATTTATGTTAAACTAATGAACTCACCAGCCTTTTGGTTGACACTTTAAAGCATGTTTATTCTCAGGTATGAAAGAAACCTTCCGCTGTGCATTTGCTCATTTTAGGGATATTACTTGGAGTCATTCATGACATATTTCAAAAGACGTTGCATTCGAGTTATTGAGTTCATCAAGATTATTGCTAAGTCAATTATAGTTGGATACATTAGGAAATGGTATGCATGCCGTCAACTTTCGATGTAAAGAAAGTGTGTCTTTTAAAAACGAATGCAATGTTTGTAAAATGTATCATATAGAGGTCAAGTACCTCGCGATGTAACCAAATGTAATGTATTCGTCCGGAAGAATTAGGATGGGTCATTAAACCCTTCCCGTCATAGGTTCTTTTTTCAAGGAGATCCGACGTTGTTTCCAATTTAGCCGATAGGGTTTGTATCATACCCCGTCCTAATCCATCTGGACGAAGTCACCAACATCTGGTCCCATTGCGATGATCGACTCCAAATAATGTCTTTAAAATAAGCAAATGCACAGCGAAAAATTTCTTTCATACATGAGAATAAACATGCTTTCAAGTGTCAATCAAAAAGTTGGTGAGTTCATAGGTTTATCATAAAACAATAAATTTCATCATTTTGATAGACCACAAGATTTAAATGCTGCATGGTACAAATGGACCCGAATCCTACACCCACCTCTAATGTACATGCAATATCTTTTAAATACAGTACACCTTTCTCGTGTACGAAATCCATTTTTCATAAATCTTAGTAACCGTACACATATCTCGTGTATAAAAATATCATACACATGACCTGTGTATAAAATCATTCTCTCGATATATAACATTCACTTTTCATTCATTTCATGGCTTGGTAACTGTAACGACCCGTCAAAATCGCTATTGACGCGGCACGTTAATCATTGATTCCACAGTGAGGTTTTGACCTCTATATGATACGTTTTGATAAAATATTGCATTCATTAAAATAAGTGACTTTCTAAACATAGAAAGTTATAAACATGTGGGCGAGTGCTTAGGTATAAGCAAAATCCCAAAATACATAAGTCTTTAATTTACAGGTTGACATCACAGTCCAATTATTTATTACACAACGCAGTTTTATTTTGAATGCAATAAACTTTGTACAAAGCATGAGAGACTCCATGCAGGCAACAAGCACATCACAGCGGAAGCATTCTAAGGACCTGAGAATAAAACATGCTAAAAAGTCAACACGGATGTTGGTGAGTTATAGGTTTAATTGCTCGAGTCATAAACATATATAAAGATAGACCACAAGATTTCATCAAAAGTTTATCAATAGATTCTACGTAACAGAGCACCCTGGTAACTAAACTTAACGCTATAGTGATAATTACCCCATTCGTTTTAATACGTGCAAACCAACGTGTCTTAAACTCAAATAACATACGTCCGTTAAAAGGCTAGCGCTCTAGCTCGGACGGGGATGTCAAGCCCTATGGATCCATATACAATTATTCGCGCCCACCAGTCCATATCCTATGTACTGGCAGCTACTAGTTACCAAAGCTAAGGGATTTTCGGTTTAACTCAGTGTAGAATTTTGTATGTACTTGTGTCTTATTGCGTTTAAAATAAATTGCATGTATTCTCAGCCCAAAAATATTTAAAGTATTTAAAAAGGGAGACTATAACTCACAGTTCAATATTGCGATTCAATATTGTAGGCAAATTGTGTAGACGTAATGATGGTAGACGACTGTATGGTTGGTCTTGGATTCAAGAACAATACCCCGAACAATACCCAATATTTCCTTATTTTAAAACGGTTTGAAACCCGAATTAAAAATACCCTCGAATATACTTTATTATTATTAAACTTAAAATTAAAATTATAATTATAATTATAAATATAAAATTTACGTACATAAATATTTATGAAAAACTTCGTCGAGCAAAACTGACATTTTATAGTACTTTTCGATTTACTGTAGCTCATGCGATCGCATGAGTTTTCAGTGTTTTTGCCATGCGATCGCATGGCCGCCTTTTCTGTTTTTGTTTGCTAGTTCGCCGACATCAAATAGTGTTTACTGTAGCAAATAGTGTTTTACTGTAGCAAATAGTGTTTTACTGTTGCAAATTACTGTAGCAAACTCGTTTTCACTGTAGCACTGTAGCAAAATACGGTTTCGCTGTAGCAAATAGTGTTTTACTGTAGCAAAGTAATTTTTACTGTAGAAAAGTCGTTTTTACTTGTACATATATATACATACATATAATTGTTCATGAATCGTCGAGAGTAGTCAAAGGTAATTGTATATATGTAACAGTTCTAAAATTTTGAGACTCAATCTAACAGACTTTGTTTAACGTGTTAAAATAATAAATCGTATAGAGAATAGGTTTAAATAAGTCAAAAATTTTCGGGTCATCACAGTAACCGACCTTAACATATAATGCGCATCAATAATATCCCCAAAACAGAACATCTCGTCTGTATAATATATAAACTTCGAAGTACTAAACACCACGCCCACTAGCCCTTCCGTCTAGTGAACATTCTGGGTGGGGGTGTTAAACCCTGTAGCTACCTTTAGGATTCGCGTGAATTAGGGCCATACCCGATTCTAATTCTTAGGTTACCAAGCAATAATAATCAGGGGAAAATATTCACAATAATTAGTGGCAATTATCACGTCCAACTAATTCAATAATAATCCACAGAACTTCTGTCTGCATAATAATTCATTTGAGGAATGTTTTGCTTGTGTCTATCTCATCAAACATTTATAAAAGCATTTCATGTATTCGCAGTTCAAAACATATTCCAAAAGTATTTAATAAAGTAGTTGTAAAAATAGCGCATGTATTCTCAGTCCCAAAAATGTAAAGAGTAAAAGGGAATCAAATGAACTCACATAATGTATTTTGTAGTAAAAATACATATGACTATATTGAACAATGTAGGGTTGGCCTCAGATTCACGAACCTACATAATTTGTATATTTATTAATACACATGATCATAATCGAGATATTATCTATGTATATATATATATATATATATATATATATATATATATATATATATATATATATATATATATTGTTAATAATATACTCGTTATACTATATATTGTTTTGATGAATTTAATATATTTAGTTCATATGTTTTGTATAACTAATATTTATCATAAATGATCAAACTGTATATTAACGTTTAATATATATTTATATATTAATTGATATATTTTACATATAGTTTAATTAATATCTTTTAATAATAAAATATGGTGTAATGCATTTTTATATAAAAATATCTATTTGTAACAATGTTACTAGTTTTAGGGATAACAGTATAATAAATTTTAGTAAAAATGATAATCATGATAATAAGTTTAATAATAACAATACTAATATTCATATTATTAATAATAATGATAAGATTAATAATAACACTTATAATGATAATAATAATAATAATAATGGTTATGATATTTATAACTATGGTAATAATAATAATTCTATTATTTATGGAATAATACAAATACTAGTATTTATATTAATAAGTTGTATTATTTTCATAGTAATAATAATGGTACTAACACTGTTAATACTTATATTAGTAATAATAAGATTAGTTATAATACTTATAATAATGATAATAATAATAATAATAGCTGCATTACTAACAATATTAATCATAATAACTTTAATAATAATCATAATAATAATAATAATAATAATAATACTTGTAATAATAACAATTATTAATAATAATAGTAACATAACAATAGTAATCATAATAATAATAAAAATGATAATAATAAAAAAATAAAAGGTTTATACCCTTTTAAAGCTGCTGTAAAAAGATTTGCACGAGATGGGGCTCGAACCCGCGACCTCTCGCTCACCCAACCACACTCTAAACCAATACTCCAAGTCTGTCTTTCTATTTATAATTATACCCCGATTATACTTAACCTGGTAAATTCAGTTTCATCTCCTTCATGTATAACGAACCAGAATCAAGCAACCATAATATCAAATAATTCGTTCAGTGACCAAATCCATTGTAACAGAGGGTTGAATGTTTAATTTAAAACTTGTAATTTTATCATAACCGACCCAGAATCTAATTGAATTGAATTACTAAAAAAATAAATTGAATCTGCTATTTGACGAGAGAAAAAAATAAGAATAAACTCCAACATCAAATCCGATTTCTAGGCCATTTTGGATTCAAACTTCTACATAAATTAGGTTAGAAATCCTTCCTAGAAACTTTCTATATCCTCAATTTCACTTGAATCATAATAAAAATCTTGAATTTGATTGAAGAACATTTATTGACTTTTTCAATTCAATACTTTGACTCGAAAATTTGTATTTGTTAGGAAGAATTGAATATTGAGATTTTGAAGATAGTTTAAAAATGGAATTCCTAGCAGAATTACATTTTTACAATTTGAAAACTGATTTAATTTCGAGATTTTGGTTTATAGATGACGATACAGAGTTGTTCGAGCTGTAGAGAAAAAAAAATAAAAAAATTTGATTAATCTTTATAAAAAAAATGGAATAATTGTGTAATTGATACTCACATTAGGAATCGATTGTATTACTTATATATTGAATCCTTGATTGATTGATTTTTATGACCAATAATGGATTGATAATAATGAAGCAGACAAGGAGGTACATCAATTTTCAATCAGACATTTAAATAAGAAAAGAAAGAAAAATAATAATAAAAAGGACGATCCTTTCTTAACAGATTTGTATTGTATTGAGATTCTGATATTGACTGGTAACAAGAGGAGACAGAAAGCAAATTACAAAAGGAAATCGATAGAGGTAGTTAGCTGAATGATTCTTCACCAGATTTTATAATTAATAATTATTAATTATGTTAATAATTAATAATAATTAATAATAATAATAATAATAATAATAATAATAATAATAATAATAATAATAATACATAGCATTGATAATAATAATAGTAAACTGATATTAATAATATTATTGCTGTAATTTATATATGTATATGTAATGTATTTATATATATCTTTATTTGTATAACTATATATATATATTTTGTATATCAAATATATAAAGAAATCTAATAATAATAATATTAATTATACAAATATTAATATTAACTAATAGTTTTAATAATAATAATGAAATTAAAAGTGACAAAAATCATAATTTATCACCAAGTATAATAATAATTATATTAATAATAGTAACACTAATATTAGTAATAATTATAATAATTTTAATGTATCGAATTTATAATAATACTATTAATTCTGATTTTTATTATAAATCTTTATTTTAATGAAAGTACTAATATTATAAATGTGGTAATTATATTTTATCTTTTAGTAATTTAACATATTGATATTACATATATTTAAGTATGTAGTATTTAGTAACATCTAATATACATAATAACACATATTGATTATTTAATACTTATATATTTCATATATATATAGTAATATACATATAATATTAATTAGGTATAGAAACCATGTATCTATATATATATATATATATATATATATATATATATATATATATATATATATAATCATTTTAATAGCAACTTAATTATTTTGTATGTTCTTTTGTATTACATTTTACGTATTCAATTCTAATGTTTAAATTATATTTTATACTTTCAAACTATTATAAATACTTGCATATATATATATATATATATATATATATATATATATATATATATATATATATATATATACACATGTTTATTTACAAACATTTGTTCGTGAATCTTCTGGAATAGTCGAAGTGTAATTAAATATATGAACATAGTTTAAAACTTTTGAGACTCAATCATTACAGTCTTTGCTTATCGTGTCGAAACCATATAAACATTAAGTTTAAATTTGGTCGGAAATTTTCGGGTCGTCACAGTACCTACCCGTTAAAGAAATTTCGTCCCGAAATTTGAATGTGGTTGTCATGGCTAACAATAAAAATATTTTCATGACGAATATGAGTTGATAAATAGAGTTTCATCATCACTGAGTAATATGGATAATATTCTATCACTTGAAGCGTGCGAGTGAAGCTATCACAAAAGAGTGAAATGAGATAATAAAGGTTCGTCTTAACTTCTGACATAGTCACGATTGATTTCCGACATTCAAGGGATTTAAAGAAAATCTTTGAAATCTATATAAGATTTGATTCTTCGGGATTTAAGGAAATTAGGATTCGCTTTAAATGAGATCATCCGTTTTGATTGCTCTCTCGGATATTTTACTATAAATCCACCCCTTTCGTTTACTCACAACTCACACCTTCTATTCTTTCTTCCTTAATTCAAACTTTTGTTTTTCTCTTCCCGACTTTAAGTCGAACGAATAATGATCCAGAATTTGTAGATATGAAATTCGGAATGAAAATGGTTAATGTTTTAAGAAGGAAATTGTAATGGCGCGATCTTGATTGGTTAACTTACCAGAATTCAAGAGAAAAGATAGAAATATCAAGAAAATAGGTTCTTGATATGTTTATATATTTGATAGAATGTAAGAGTGGTGTAACATGGCACATGATGACGTTATAATTTGTGAATTCATCAAGTTTCATTAGAAACTCAGCATGACTTACTGTAATATAATCACGTTGATCAAGTGCCATTATATTATACTAACTCATGCATCAATTTCCAACACTACTTCAAAACATTCATATTTTAAATTCGAAGATTTACAGAATATAGAAACTAAAACAGTTTCCTTTTATGAAATAACACAGACAGTGCGGAGAGATGATTAATATCGGACGAGAATATTTATGAAGATATCTTCAGAAATATTTGGGGTATTAATAATGAAAGATACGATAATATCTTAGAATTTTAGAATCAAATTATGATGAAGAAATTCATTCACGATGATTTAGAGCGATTAAGGAGCAAGGTATTCGTTAAAGAATTTATCAGAAATAGAATCATTTGAATCCTTTATGTACAAGTTTAGTCCTTGTAATTTGTTCAGAGTCTCCTTCATGATTTGCTCAATTCATTTTTCATTATCAAAATCTTTGAGCTTTTTCAACATTCCGAGTATTGATTCGTAGACTGGTTGCTTTTCAGAATTTCAAAATAAAAGATCATAATTCTAAGAGGTAAATATTATATGTATACATATAACTGTTGATGTAGAAATGCTGCGAGATTCGAAATACTGATTGCTGATTCTCAGTAATTGGTATGGCAATTCTCGTTACCAGATGCTGATGAGAATATGATGAGACTTCAATAAATAAATATAGTGATTTGTCGGAGGGATTTAAGGCAAGGAGCAACGAGGTTGCTGGTACGTCTGCTGGTAATATGGTGGTATATAAAAGGTTCCCCGGTAACAATAAAAGAGCACACATATATCAAGGTTATAATAAGGTTGTTTCGAACGAAAAATCGAAGTTGACTTGTTGGAGCTGTGACAAAATTGGCTAATTTGGAAAGAGATTGCAAAGTTATTTTCGGTAATAATAACGCTAAAGGAATTAGCACAGCTACGCGTTAAACGTTTACTCAATTTTTCGAGAGTTTTCAGGTGCATAACTATATGCATCGATCTTTTCTTCCATAGATGAAGTGCGGTTAGTTCATCCTCTCGATTGAGGTGTTTTCAAGAATTATGAAAGGTTTGAACGCAGATTGTAACCGTCAAAATACCAATGAGGTTTAAGATGAAATCCAGTGGCAAACTTGAAGAAATGTTTAGTTTCATATGTTATAATCAATATTTTAATTCATTTTAATTGTCCAATGTTATTAGTCCACAGTCGATAGTCCACAGTTAACAGTCCAATAATTCATATGTAGTTTAATTTATAATATTCGAATTAATTAATACGTATCGTGACCCGTGTACATGTCTCAGACTCGATCACAACTCAAAGTATATATATTATTGTAGAATCAACCTCAACCCTGTATAGCTAACTCCAGCATTACTGCATATAGAGTGTCTATGGTTATTCCAAATAATATATATAGATGCGTCAATATGATATGTCAAAACCTTGTATACGTGTCCCGATATTTAAAGTGCGTAAAATAAATAACAGAAATTAAATGACGATAAATAAAATTGCGAGAATATAAACTGCGATAATTAAATTGCGATAAATAAAATGTAATCAGTTAGCTAGGAATAGTTAGCGTGGATTCTTAACAAAATTTTTCATAGTTAATTTGTCTGTTTCTAACAAATTTTATTTTGTCATATGTTTTCTTCATTATGCCACTTGTTGAATTCTGATAGGTCAAAATCTAAATATGAAATTTAATGAAAATGGTTATTCTGCGGTGAACGGATACGTATATCGGTGGTTGTAAGTAGGATAGTAAATGACTGTTGAATCAACTTTGACGAATGTACAGTGTAACTTATTAAGGTGAAATCTAAATATTCCTCGGGTATTACCTACCCGTTAAAATATTTTCACCATTAACAGTTTGTACAAAAGAATTTTTAATTACAATATTTATGAAAACATATATACGTATATATTTTCTTCAGATGTAATCATGGATTTAATGAGTTAATATGATATTAAACTCATTTGGTTTACGTTTAGAACTAGAGTACATAATCTTTAAAACATTAGAGGTTACATAACCATCATGTCAAACGAAGATAAATGATGTAGAACATCATGTAGAACGATGATTATTCTCGAGGTACTGATAATGCTAAAAACGAACATATATTTCATAGCATTATCCCTCAAGAAAGACAAGCTTTTAGTTGCAATTGTTCTATTTACAAGTGATATTCGTTTAAATAATAAAAGGTGAAGACAAAAGACAGATTCGACGAATTGAAGACGCAAACGACCAAAAAGCTCAAAAGTACAAAGTACAATCAAAGTGGTTCAAATTATTGATGAGAAACGTCTAAAAATTACAAGAGTACGAGTCGCAAAACGCAAAGTACAAGATATTAAATAGTACGAAAGGACGTTCGAAAATCCGGAACCGGGACATGAACCAACTTTCAACGCGCAACGCAACGGAGCTAAAATTACAAGTCAACGGAGTACAAGAATATAATATAATATATAATTAATTATATATAATTAATTATATTATAAAAATCCAGCAGCCCACGTTTTGGAAGCTTTGTGACCAAGAAAAAGTGGCCATGCGATCGCATGGCCAGGCAGTGTAAATGTCATGCGGTCGCATGGTGCACAGTATCAGCTCAGGTCCTATAAATTGCAAAGTTTGGTACGAATTTTACATCTTTCTCTACTCTCTATCTCTCACGATATATATATATATATATATATATTAAAATTTTAATTTTAATTTTAATTTTAATTTAATAATAATAAGGGTATGTTAGCGAATGTTGTAAGTGTGTAAGTCGAAATTCTGTCCGTGTAACGCTACGTTATTATTAATCATTGTAAGTTATGTTCAACCTTTTTAAATTAAAGTCTCGTAGCTAAGTTATTATTATACTTATTTAAATCAAAGTAATCATGATGTTGGGCTAAATATTAAAGACGGGGTAATTGGGCTTTGTACGATAATTGGGGTTTGGACAAAAGAACGACACTTGTGAAAATTAGACTATGGGCTATTAATGGGCTTTATATTTGTTTAATTGAATGATAGTTCGTTAATTTAATATAAAGATTTACAATTGGACGTACCTATAAATAACCATATACACTTGATCAGACACGATGGGCGGGATATTTATAAGTACTAATAATCGTTCATTTAACCGGACACGGGAATTGATTAATAGTTAATGGACTTATTAAAACAGGGGTGAATTACATACAAGGAAAATTGGTGTAATTATAGTTTAAGTTCCCAATTAGTTGGAATATTTGACTTCGGATATAAGGATAATTTGACGAGGACACTCGCACTTTATATTTATGACTGATGGACTGTTATGGACAAAAACCAGATGGACATATCGAATAATCCAGGACAAAAGACAATTAACCCATGGTAACAAATTAAAATCAACACGTCAAACATCATGATTACGGAAGTTTAAATAAGCATGATTCCTTTATTTCTTATTTCATCGCACTTTTATTTACTGTCATTTTATTTAATTGCACTTTTAATTATCGTACTTTTTAATTATCGCAATTTTATTTATTGTCATCTTATTTATCGCACTTTAATTATTGTCATTTACTTTACGCTTTAAAATAAGTTATATTTATTTTTAATATTTTACATTAGGTTTTAACTGCGACTAAAGTTTTAAAATCGACAAACCGGTCATTAAACGGTAAAAACCCCCTTTTAAAATAATAATAATACTTATATATATATTTATATATTTACAACTATAGTTTTAAAAATATAGCGTTAAACTTGGCTAGATCCATGTGGAACGAACCGGACTTACTAAAAACTACACTACTGTACGATTAGGTACACTGTCTATAAGTGTTGTAGTAAGGTTTAAGTATATCCACTCTATAAATAAATAAATAACTTGTGTAAAATTGTATCGTATTTAATAGTATTTCCTATTAAAATATAAGCTATTTCGTATACACCCCTACGCACATCAAGTATTTTTGGCGCCGCTGCCGGGGACAAACGACGCCGAAAGCGAAATGCTATAAAAAAAAGATTTTTATTAAGCTTTAATTCATTTTTATAAAAAATACGTTTTATATAATATAATCAAAAATATAAAAATAAAAATATATATATATATATATATATATATATATATATATATATATATATATTTTAAGAGTTGTTCAAAATATAAAAAATTTAAAAGTTTGTATTTTCTTTTAGTTACAAAAACTAATAGGTAGTTTTTTTTTAAAATTAAGTTTTTATTTATTTTATATAAATACTTTATATAAATATAAAACAAAAAATAAAAATAAATAATAAACTGTAAACGGGCTCGACACTGTAGCAGCCCATAATATGGCCTGGAACCCTAACCCATGCGACCGCATGGAATTATAACTCCAAGCTCATGCGATCGCATGACTGGATTTGACAGCCCAGGTACCTGGTACGACCAGAATTAGGGTTAGTTTAATAATAATAATTATTAATTAATTAGTTTAGGGTTTACTTAAATATTAATTAGTTAAGTTTTAATTAAATTTTGTTTTTTAGTTATAATTAGTTTTATTAATTATAAACCTAATACTTTTTATAAAAATAATATTTTTATAAAAATTATATTTTTATAACTTTATTTTTATTTTTATATTTTCGTATCTTTTTAGTCGTTTAATCATAATTTGTATATTTATCGTTCGTAACTAGTTTTAAGACTTAGTATTTTGCCGTAGTTATTTTTTTATTTCTAGATTTTTTTAGACTTTGCCGTAAAATCCCTTAAGTACTTTTTCTTTAGACTAAGATTTAGATGCTTTAGAATTTTTCGATGCCGTTTTAAGATTTTAGTACTTTTTAAGTTATTGCCGATTTGGATATAGAATTCCTTTAAGCTTTAATATCTTTAGACGCAACTTTTAATATTTAGTTTTTAGACTTATAAGTTTCGACGCGCTACGTTCTTTTTATTATTTTTCGACCTTTTATTTTTCGACGTTTTTTGACGCGCTCTTTTTCTTTCTTATTTCTCGACGCTCTAGTTTTAGGACATAAAATTTTCTATTTCTTCTCTAAAATTTCTTTAAACTTCGATGAAAAATTATTTTAAGCGGTTAAATTGATAGACATCCTAAATTTTCTGATTCGTAGTAATAGTTGGATTTGTTAGTGGCGAGTTGTGGGCTTCCGATTTAAAGGGTCCTGACTACCTGCTGCATCTTTTGGCTATTCGAAACGTGGGCAAAATCAGAAAAGTCTATTAATTTGATAACTTATATAATTTTTATTTTTATAACTAATAGGATATTCAGTGAATGCACCGAGCAAAACATTCACCACCTTTCATACATTCACCACCTGTAACTCGATCAAGAAATCTAGCCAATATTGTCGCCTTTGATTTTTCTTTAGAATCGTCATCCAGTCGACCAAGTATTCCAATTCAAATTTCTGATAATCCATTTTTTGAACCCGACCTCACAATTGAGAATCTGGAGGATATTCAGGGACAATTCAGAGATCCTGAACCACTAATCATTCCTCCGGAACCACAAATCATTCAAACAGAGATTGTCGAGGAACAAACCATTAAATCAGAATCCTCTAGTGATTCAGATTCAACAAATTCAATCATGGAAAATCTAGAACCTCTGAGTATGGAAGACCGAATGAGAGCTAAATGCAGTGGCCAAGGTCACGCAATTACTCAATCAGACATTAATGCGCCAGATTATGAAATTAAAGGACAAATCCTACACATGGTAACTAATCAATGCCAATTTAGTGGTGCGCCGAAGGAAGATCCAAATGAACATCTTCGTACCTTTAATAGGATCTACACTCTATTTAAAATAAGAGAAGTTGAGGATGAACAGATATATCTCATGTTATTTTCCTGGACTTTAAAGGGAGAAGCCAAAGATTGGTTAGAATCGTTACCTGAAGGGGCGATTGATACATGGGATGTTTTAGTTGAAAAATTTCTTAAACAATTCTTTCCGACATCTAAAGCCGTAAGACTTCAAGGAGAAATTGTTACGTTCACACAAAAGCCAAATGAAACTCTATATGAAGCATGGACAAGATTTGGAAAGTTGTTAAGAGGATGTCCGCAACATGGTTTAGACACTTATCAAATAGTACAAATATTTTACCAAGGATGCGACATCACTACAAGAAAAGACATAGATATAGCAGCTGGTGGTTCCATTATGAAGAAAACCGCAACTGAAGCTTACAAAATTATTGATAACACTGCTTCCCACTCACATGAGTGGCATCAAGAAAAAGATATCGTTAGATCATCTAAAGCGGCTAGAGCCGATTCTAGCCATGACTTTGATTCCATTTATGCAAAGATAGATGCTGTCGAGAGACGAATAGAAAAGATGACTAAAGATATTCAATCAATACGAATTAGTTGTGAGCAGTGTGGAGGACCACATTTGACAAAAGATTGTCTCAGTATTGAACAAACAATGAAACAAAGAGAGAATGTTTCATACATTAACCAAAGGCCTGGAAATAATTATCAGAATAATTATCAACCACCAAGACCAATTTACAATCAAAACTAGAATTATAACCAAAATGTTCCATACAACAATCAACAAGGTCCTAGCAATCAACAAGTATCCAATAATACTTACAACCAGCAAAGACCTATTTTTCAAAACAAACCACCACAAACCGATGATAAAAAGCCAAATTTAGAAGATATGATGTCAAAGCTAGTTGAATCTCAAACGCAGTTTTTCACATCTCAGAAACAAACCAATGAACAAAATGCTCAAGCATTTAGAAATCAACAAGCTTCTATTCAAAATTTGGAACAAGAAGTAAGTAACCTAGCAAGGTTGATAGGTGAAAGAAAACCGGGAAGTTTACCTAGCGATACAAATGCTAACCCCCAGAATGAAACAGCTAAAGCTATTACCACAAGAAGTGGTATCACACTTAAACCACCTGAAATACCTGTAATTTCTGATGACTCTATTCCTACTCCACAGGCACCACAGCCTGAACAAGATAAGGAAACAGAACCGGTAGTTGAAAAGGTTAATAAAGATAACACAGTTAAGGCTAAACCTTATGTTAAACCATACCAACCACCACTTCCTTACCCGAGTAAAATGAGAAAAGAAAGACTTGAAGCCGAGCAATCCAAATTCTTGGATATGTTTAAACAAATAAATGTAAATCTTCCTTTCATTGATGTGATTTCAGGAATGCCTAGATATGCTAAATTCTTGAAAGATGTAACACCCCGTCAAATTCCTTTAACGAAATGTTAAATCTGGTCCCAGTGCTTGGCTTGACTTCTACGTAACAGCAATATTCTACAGCGGAAGCAATTAATACCTGAGAATAAAACACGCAAAATGGGTCAACAATAATGTTGAGTGCTTCTACAGGTTTTAGGTAAACAATACTGTATGTTTAAGAAATAACATTTCGAAAACGTTTACTAGTGAAAGACCACCAAAGTTTAATGTTAAAGTTTTTTTTAGACAACACCGTTTCTCGTTTCAATAGTTTGTTGACACTACCATGTCAAATTTCAATCATTTGTAGACAACACCCTGTCAAGTTTTATCTCATTTGCTCGTAAACCACAGTTTAAATATCATTGTATAGTATCTGAAAAACAGTTATCAAAAAAATAGTTTAATTTCCTTGACCACGAGATTCTATCGCTGCATACACCGAGCACCTGAATACAAGCATTAACCCGAGTATAGAAGCCACTATACCCGCCTTTACCTCCTAAAATGTTATACACTTGTTCAAATGTATTTAATGTTTAAAATAAAGGCACCACTGCTTTTATAGTGGGTGAGGTTGTCAACCTAACGGATCCGTCCATCTAAATTGTGCTTACACCGATGGTATTAAAAGTATTCAAGCTAGAGGCTTTTTGAACAAAACTCAGTATGCATATGTGTAGTACTCATGTCAATATAAAGTAACTTGAAAATGTAAATATAACAGCGTGTATTCTCATCCCTGAAAACATATATAAAAAGCGGGACTGTAGACTCACCTTTGAATAAAGCTCGGAATGAAAGACAAACGACTCGTACGGTTTAGACCCGAGTAATGTAACCTAAGTATATGTATTTAGGTTGGTCAATATATGTATCTTAAACAAGTGTGGTTTCATAGCATACGTTGTCTTATTGCTCGACTCGACGCGATTTAAAGTAAAAGTCAACTATATCATGCAAGTCAAACAAAGTCAACTGAAGTCAAACCGAAAGTCAAACTTGGTCAATGTGGTCAAATAAAGTCAACATCAGTAGGTTCATGTCAAATATTGGTCAAC
This sequence comes from Rutidosis leptorrhynchoides, assembly GCF_046630445.1. Classification (NCBI taxonomy): domain Eukaryota; kingdom Viridiplantae; phylum Streptophyta; class Magnoliopsida; order Asterales; family Asteraceae; genus Rutidosis; species Rutidosis leptorrhynchoides. The sequence goes on along the minus strand of NC_092337.1, from coordinate 412,739,536 downwards.
ATGTCAACCCTAAGTCATACAATACGTTTTAGGTCATGAATAATCATTTTCACAATTTCAGTTTATCGTTGTGCACCAAATCCATGAACACGTAGCATACTTAGCATATTATCTCATAGTACAAAATTCACATAAACATGGAAAACTCCAGATCATAAATAGACTTAAAATTAATTCCAAAAAGTCCATCCAGGGTCTCATACGATAATTAAAAGTCGGGAATCAGAAGGGGTACATTTGGGGTTTACCAAGTCAGTTTCTGACCGCGCACTGATTTCATTTTGGCTATGACCGGAGTTAGGAACATTCAATTGACAAGACCAGTGGCCATAGTTCAAGGACAAATCAAAGTAACATATATAAAAAATATAGCAACTTTTGTTTGGCCAATTTGTACAGTTTATTCGTGCAAGTTGAACATTCAGTTTTCAGCTCAAATCAGAATTTGCATAAAGTATGGCTCTATTGTGCCTAATGAATAAGGTTTCAGAGATTGACATAAACTAACAATAAGTCACATATCATGTTAAGTTTCATTTCCCAGAAGCATACATGCTCAAACAATTCACATAATCCACAGAGTACAAAACCGTGATCAATTTACAGATTCGATTCTCATTTAGTTAGTCACATTCGCATACGATTATCCGAAGATCTAGATACAATTAGCCTATGATATCCATATGAAAGATGAAGTAATTTTTATCTACTTTTCAAATATGCAAAGCTTTAATAACAAAAGTTAACACATTTTATCATACAAGGTTATTTTCATGCAAGTGCTGTATAAAACTACTTTTACACTAATTCTAGCATATCTCGGGCTATACATAAGCAAACAACATGATATCCTAGTCTAACTTGAGTGTTTTTAAATTATATTTCCATTGGTATAAGTCTCACATGCCAATTCGTTTTCTATCAATACCATATTTCTGATCAAGCAACAAAAACACAACGATAATTCAAATCGACATAACTTAATCATACGAAAACGAAATCAAGTGAATCCAAAGTCTAAACTCAATAGTTTTTCGCAAAGAATCTGATTATAACATAATAATTAACATTTGAAAAACTTAATTTTTCTGATCAAGTAAATACAAATTCGTTTTTAAACCCTAGCGCATCAAACAATCAAAATAACGATTACAATTAACACGTACGCGTATAGACTTGAGCAATTGACAACATAACTATGAAACTTTATAAAAATCAGATTTTTAAGAATTAGGATTCATGCAAATATACCTTAGATCGCTAAATTGTTTATACCAATGGATAGAGAACGAGGAGATGAACGCAATTCGTGTATAACACTTTTGCTAATTTTGAAAGATGAAGGTATGGTGGTGATGGTGTTGGTCAACGATGGGAGGGAGCCAGGGAGAAGTCGACTGCCTTTTTTTTTTCTAGTGAGGGTTTATACCTAATTTGTGTTAATACTTGTTTTTATATTAACCCTAGGTTAAAAAATTAACACATAAGTCCCTAAAGTTATCAAAAATTAAACATAAAGGGGGTGGGGAGGGGGGTTCGGCCGAATGGGGCCCTCATGGGGTTCCCGGGCTCTCGTTTTGCAATCCCGTGTAATCGTGGTCCGTTTTAAGTGCCGTTTAGTCGTACCGAAGGCCTGGAACGCTAACCCGATAGTTAAACGCAATCAATTGTCTAATTTATTAAAAACCCAATAAATTAAATATTTTAAAAAGTTAATAATTAATAAAATTAATTATTAAAATAAACCCGAGCGTTTCGTCGCTCAAAAAGCTTTTATCAAAATCGTATCGTTTTTATCGTATTTCATTATCCAAAATATTTATTTGAATTAATATCAACCCATATCAATTATTAAAACCCTCCGAAGATCAAGTACGCATTTAATACAAGTAAACGCATAAAAGTTAAATAATCGCCGTTAAATAAACTAACGGAAGGTTAACGAAAGTAACGGAAAAATCAGGGTTGTTACATTATCCACCTGTTATTGGAAATTTCGTCCCGAAATTTTAGTGATCGTCCGCTAAAGTGGTTTTCTCGGGAAAAAAATGCGGATACTTCAGCCTCATCTGGTCTTCACGCTCCCACGTGAACTATGGTCCTCTTCTCGCGTTCCACCGAACTTTAACGATAGGAATTCTGCTTTGCTTCAACTGTTTGACCTCTCGGCCCAAGATTTCAACAGGTTCCTCAATGAAATGAAGTTTGTCATCGATACGTAGTTCCTCTAGAGGAATAATCAAATTATCATCGGCTAGGCACTTCTTTAGATTGGATACATGGAAAATGTCATGAATACCGCTGAGTGCTTGTGGCAGTTCCAATCTGTAAGCTACTGGTCCAAATCTTTCAGTTATCTCAAATGGTCCAACATATCTAGGACTCAGTTTACCTCATTTTCCAAATCGTACAACACCCTTCCAAGGTGATACCTTAAGCATAACCTTGTCACCAACTTGGAACTCTATGTCCTTCCTTCTAACATCGACGTAACTCTTTTGATGACTTCGAGCCATTCTCAATCGTTCCTGAATCTGTAGAACCTTCTCAGTTGTCTCCTGAATAATCTCAGGACCTGTCAACTGACTATCTCCCAACTCGCTCCAACAAATAGGAGATCTACACTTCCTTCCATACAATGCCTCGAAAGGTGTAACTTTAATACTCGCATGGTAGCTGTTATTGTATGAGAACTCAGCTAGTGGTAAATACTTATCCCATTCGTTTCCGAAATCAATGACACACGCTCTTAACATGTCCTCAAAAGTCTGAATAGTTCGTTCACTCTGGCCATCCGTCTGGGGGTGATATGTTGTACTCATATCTAAACGGGTCCCCATTGCTTTCTGTAATGATTGCCAAAACCTGGAAGTAAATCTGCTATCGTGGTCAAATATAATGGATATAGGCACTCCATGCCTAGAGACGACTTCCTTAATGTAGATCTGAGCTAACTTCTCCATTTTATCAGTTTCCCTTATCGGTAAGAAGTGTGCGGACTTAGTGAGACGATCCACAATAACCCAAAGAGTATCGTGACCTCCCGCCATTCTCGGCAGTTTTGTAATGAAATCCATGGAAATACCTTTCCACTTCCACTGGGAAATCTCTGGTTGAATCAATAATCCTGATGGCTTCTGATGCTCAGCCTTGACTTTAGCGCAAGTCAAGCACTTCCCGACATAAGTGGCAATGTCAGCTTTCAAGTTTGGCCACCAATAAAATGCCTTCAAATCTTGGTACATCTTATCTGATTCTGGATGAATTGAGTATCTCGACTTGTGTGCTTCCTCCAACACTAGTTCTCTCAATCCACCAAACTTTCGTACCCAAATTCGGTTAGCAAAGTACCGTGTTCCGTCCTCCTTGATGTCAAACTTCTTATCCATCCCTTTGAGAAATTCAACATCAACATTCTCTTGTTTCATGGCTTCTTGTTGTGCTTTGCGGATTTATGATGTGAGATTCGTACGGACAACTATTTTAAGCGCTTTAACCCTAAGAGGTTTCTCTCGCTCCTTTCTGCTCAAGGCATCTGCCACAACATTCGCCTTGCCCGGATGGTATTGAAGTTCGCAGTTATAATCGTTAAGTAGTTCCATCCAACGTCGTGGTCTCATGTTGAGATGTTTTTGATCAATTATGTGCTGTAGACTCTTATGGTCGGTGAAGACAGTAAATTTGGTTCCAAGCAGGTAGTGTCTCTACATTTTAAGTGCACCTAGAGCTACTTAGAGAACTTTGCATACAACTACTCTTCTCTAAGCACGGTCAATATCGATCGTAGATGCTGCTCGTGCTCTTCCTTGTTATTGGAGTACACCAATATATCATCAATAAACACAATAATGAATTTATCTAGGTATGGCTTACACACACGGTTCATGAGATCCATGAACACTGCTGGTGCGTTCGTCAAGCCAAATGACATCACTGTAAACTCATAATGTCCATAACGTGCTCTAAACGCTGTCTTCGAGACATCAGCTTCTTTGACTCTCAATTGGTGATACCCAGATCTCAAATCAATCTTCGAATAACAACTGGATCCCTGCAGCTGATCAAATAAGTCATCAATTCTCGGTAGCGGATACCGATTCTTGATTGTCAACTTGTTCAATTTTCTGTTGTCGATACACAACCTCATCGACCCATCCTTCTTCTTAACAAACAAGACTGGAGCTCCAACTCAGAAATTCATGGCTATGTGACCCATCTTCTAGTACCGGTCACAAATTAGGGCATTACAACTCTGATGTTCTTCACCACGGGAAGCTCTTGTAGTTCTAAAGGTGCAAGTCCGTATATCGTACGCGTAACGGGTGCAGCTGCTGGCACCAAATTAATCCGAGGGCCTTTGGCCTAGCGGTATCAAGGAGTCCTTCTGACTCTGAGGTAACGGGTTAAATTCTCGTTTAGTAGATTATTCGTGTAAAATTATCGGATGTTCGACTCATTCAACCCTTTATCAACTTCACGGTGGGGTGGACGTGTAACCTCAGGGCAATCTCTAATGGTCGGGAAATACTCGAGTCTCTTAAATGTCGGCTCATCTTTACTCACATGTGCCAGAATTGTAATACATTATCATATCATGTACTTCTGGACCTTCGATTAATTAGCGTAACATGACGGTGTATTGATCTCTTCTCCGTACACTATTATTATTGGTGAAAGAAATTCGAATAGTATTCGAGTCGTAGCTGCCTTGGTTGTATCGTCAGATAACCAGTTTGTTTCAACCACGAGGTTAAAATTTCCTAGTTCAATAGTTTTATAAAGTACATGTTGTCTAAGGGAGGCACGGGGTTATAAAGGTTGTGACCAATTTCTCTAACGTTAAGGCTTCCATCAGCACCGATGTTGACATCATGTATAAGCATTATGATTGGTGAGTGAGAGCAGTTTCGTGAAGAATTTCATGGAAAACGAAATTGAATAAGGTATAATGGCAACCCGAACAAAATCTGATATTTAATCGGAAAGGGTTGGTACAATCTCCCAGACGTGTGTGCCTCACGGGAAACATATGAAGTGTAGTTCGTGTCGATACGTTCAAAGTTGGTTGGTAATGTTTGTGGGTATAACGAAAATGATTGCCGCTAAAGAAAAGTACGTTGGGGCAGAATGAGAAAGGATATAGTGATAAGTAGTATTACTAGTAGTAATGAGTGATGGGGTTAGCGATAAGTAGCGATGGATGGTGATAAGCAGTGATGATAGCGGTGGTGAATAAGTTATTAGATAGCGTGCTTGCATCATGAGTATATATACATGTATACTAATGCACCCAATATGGCATAATAGTTATCAATAGGTAGGCTCGTGTTGGGAAACAAAATCATGATCGGCGGGTGACTGAATGATAGGTAAGTTGAAAATCGAGTGGACAATATCTACTACGTATTGTGCGGGCTGTTACCAGGAATCCTCCTCTAAAGACGTATCAGAATTAAGTTGTGATGCACAGTAGTGAGTAGTAAAGCGTGGATGTGTTAATGGTGATGAGTAGTGCTTGGTAGTGGTAAGTAGTAATGATTAGTATTGAGTAGTAGCAAGTAGCAAGGGGCAATAGTAAGTAGTATTTAGTAATGACAAGCAGTGAGAAGTAGTGATCAGTCGTGACTAGCAGTCAGAGGCATCGTGGAGTAGTAGTTAGCAGCAATAAACAGTACTGAGTAGTGGTATGAGATGACGAGTATGTTTAAGTAGTGTCTTTGTAGTGACGGGTGGTGATCGGTGGTGGCAGGAAGTGTCAAGCGGTGAGGAGTGGTGTCATGCTTACAAGTTACTTATAAGTTATAATAACAATTAGTTTGCACAGTGTAAGTGTCTACTCATATTTAAGGTTATACAGTTTGTGTTCACAACGGTGTTTATCCAAGTAACCTACTTGACTCGCTCCCAATTCCTTATTTTGTGATGTCGGAACTTCTATATGAGTCACCGTAATGAAATCCCGGTCATTACATTACGCTATCTCACATATCCATTCGACATCACTCCATAAGTTCAAGATAGCGTAGTCAACTTAATTTAGTTAAATCTGACTTCGTGTGTACATATGTGTTTAGTGATATAGTATATTTAGTCCAAGTCCATGTTGTATGGTATAAGACATATATGTATGTGGTGTAATGTGTAGCCCTACATGTAGCATTGTGAAGTAAATAGTGCATGTATGGTGTATAAAAGTCATCCAAGACACACATCTATAGACTAGACTTCACTAATGTGCCCTACAGTTAGACACACTAATGTATCCTAGTTCCCTATAACCTGGCTCTGATATCAAATGTAACACCCCGTAAAATCCCTTTAATGGAATGTTAACTCTGGTCCCAGTGCTTGGTTTGACTTCTACGTAACAGCAATATTCTACAGCGGAAGCAATTAATACCTAAGAATAAAACACGCAAAACGGGTCAACAATAATGTTGAGTGAATCAACAGGTTTTAGGTAAACAATACAGTATGTTTAAGAAATAACATTTCGAAAACGTTTACTAGTGAAAGACCACCAAAGTTTAATGTTAAAGTTTTTTTTTAAACAACACCGTTTCTCGTTTCAAAAGTTTGTTGACACTACCATGTCAAATTTCAATCATTTGTAGACAACACCCTGTCAAGTTTTATCTCATTTGCTCGTAAACCACAGTTTAAATATCGTTGTATAGTATCTAAAAAACAGTTATCAGAAAAATAGTTTAATTTCCTTGACCACGAGATTCTATCGCTGCATACACCGAGCACCTGAATACTAGCATTAACCCAAGTATAGAAGCCACTATACCCGCCTTTACCTCCTTAAATGTTATACACTTGTTCAAATGTATTTAATGTTCAAAATAAATGCACCACTGCTTTTATAGTGGGTGAGGTTGCCAACCTAACGGATCCGTCCATCTAAATTGTGCTTACACCGATGGTATTAAAAGTATTTAAGCTAGAGGCTTTTTGAACAAAAATCAGTATGCATATGTGTAGTACTCATGTCAATATAAAGTAACTTGAAAATGTAAATATAACAGCGTGTATTCTCATTCCTGAAAACATATATAAAAAGCGGGACTGTAGACTCACCTTTGAATAAAGCTCGGAATGAAAGACAAACGACTCGTACGGTTTAGACCCGAGTAATGTAACCTAAGTATATGTATTTAGGTTGGTCAATATATGTATCTTAAACAAGTGTGGTTTCATAGCATACGTTGTCTTATTGCTCGAATCGACGCGATTTAAAGTAAAAGTCAACTATATCATGCAAGTCAAACAAAGTCAACTGAAGTCAAACCGAAAGTCAAAATTGGTAAATGTGGTCAACTAAAGTCAACATCAGTAGGTTCATGTCAAATATTGGTCAACATGTCAACCCTAAGTCATACAATACGTTTTAGGTCATGAATAATCATTTTCACAATTTCAGTTTATCGTTGTGCACCAAATCCATGAACACGTAGCATACTTAGCATATTATCTCATAGTACAAAATTCACATAAACATGGAAAACTCCAGATCATAAATAGACTTAAAATTGATTCCAAAAAGTCCATCCAGGGTCTCATACGATAATTAAAAGTCGGGAATCAGAAGGGGTACATTTGGGGTTTACCAAGTCAGTTTCTGACCGCGCACTGATTTCATTTTGGCTATGACCGGAGTTAAGAACATGAAATTGATACAAGACCAGTGGAAATAGTTCAAGGACAAATCAAAGTAACACATGTCAAAAATATAGCAACTTTTGTTTAGCCAATTTGTACAGTTTATTCGTGCAAGTTGAACATTCAGTTTTCAGCTCAAATCAGAATTTGCATAAAGTATGGCTCTATTGTACCCAATGAATAAGGTTTCAGAGATTGACATAAACTAACAATAAGTCACATATCATGTTAAGTTTCATTTCCCAGAAGCATACATGCTCAAACAATTCACATAATCCACAGAGTACAAAACCGTGATCAAATTACAGATTCGATTCTCATTTAGTTAGTCACATTCGCATACGATTATCCGAAGATCTAGATAGAATTAGCCTATGATATCCACATGAAAGATGAATTAATTTTTGTCTAATTTTAAAATATGCAAAGCTTTAATCACATAAGTTAACACATTTTATCATACAAGGTTATTTTCATGCAAGTGCTGTATAAAACTACTTTTACACTAATTCTAGCATATCTCGGGCTATACATAATCGAATGACATTATATCCTAGTCTAACTTGAGTGTTTTTAAATTATATTTCCAGTGGTATAAGTATCATATGCCAATTCGTTTTCTATCAATACCAGATTTCTGATCAAGCAACAAAAACACAACGATAATTCAAATCGACATAACCTAATCATACGGAAACGAAATCAAGTGAATCCAAAGTCTAAACTCAATAGTTTTTCGCAAGGAATCTGATTATAACATAATAATTAACATTTGAAAAACTTAATTTTTCTGATCAAGCAAATACAAATTCGTTTTTAAACCCTAGCGCATCAAACAATCAAAATAACGATTACAATTAACACGTACGCGTATAGACTTGAGCAATTGACAACATAACTATGAAACTTTATAAAAATCAGATTTTTAAGAATTAGGGTTCATGCAAATATACCTTAGATCGCTAAATTGTTTATACCAATGGATAGAGAACGAGGAGATGAACGCGATTCGTGTATAACACTTTTGCTAATTTTGAAAGATGAAGGTATGGTGGTGATGGTGTTGGTTGACGATGGGAGGGAGCCAGGGAGAAGTCGACTGCCTTTTTTTTTCTTTCTAGTGAGGGTTTATACCTAATTTGTGTTAATTCTTGTATTTATATTAACCCTAGTTTAAACAATTAACACATAAGTCCCTAAAGTTATCAAAAATTAAACATAAAGGGGGTGGGGAGGGGGGTTCGGCCGAATGAGGCCCTCATGGGGTTCCCGGGCTCTCGTTTTGCAATCCTGTGTAATCGTGGTCCGTTTTAAGTGCCGTTTAGTCGTACCGAAGGCCCGAAACGCTAACTCGATCGTTAAACGCAACCAATTGTCTAATTTATTAAAAACCTAATAAATTAAATATTTTAAAAAGTTAATAATTAATAAAATTAATTATTAAAATAAACCCGAGCGTTTCGTTGCTCAAAAAGCTTTTATCAAAATCGTATCGTTTTTATCGTATTTCATTATCCGAAATATTTATTTGAATTAATATCAACTCATATCAATTATTAAAACCCTCCGAAGATCAAGTACGCATTTAATACACGTAAACGCATAAAAGTTAAATAATCTCCGTTAAATAAACTAACGGAAGGTTAACGAAAGTAACGGAAAAATCAGGGTTGTTACAAAAGATCTAATCACAAATAGAAAGAAAATGGAAGAACTCTCGGCTGTTACTATGAATGCTAATTATTCTGCAGTACTGTTGAATAAGATACCAGAAAAATTATCAGATCCAGGAAGTTTCACGATTCCATGTTTTCTGGGAAGTCTTAGTTCAATAGAAGCATTGGCAGATTTAGGTGCTAGTATAAATCTAATGCCGTATTCACTATGCGCTAAACTAGACCTTGGAGATTTGAAACCAATACGAATAAGTATACAACTAGCCGATCGATCAGTAAAATATCCTAGAGGGATAATGGAGAACATGCTAGTTAAAGTTGGTACTTTAGTATTTCCAGTAGATTTTGTTATTCTGGACATGGAAGAAGATTCTCGAGTTCCTCTCATATTAGGAAGACCATTCTTAAACACGGCTAAAGCAATAATAGACGTGTTTGGTAAGAAACTAACCCTAAGTATAGAGGACGAGAGTGTTACCTTTTCTGTTGATAGAGCCATGCAACAACCGCAATCTGCAGATGATACATGTTATCATATTCAAACTATAGATTCACATGCAGAATTGTTAGAAGAATTTCCAGAATTACAAGAAACAGGAGAATGTTCTTTAGGAGAAGGAACTGAACCAATTGATGAAACTGAAATGTTAGCCGCACTCATGGCTAATGGATATGAACCAACAACAGAAGAAATTCAAATGCTAAAAGAAGAAGACAAATATCGATATAAATCATCGATAGAAGAACCACCGACATTAGAGTTAAAGCCACTTCCAAACCATTTGGAAGACGTTTATTTACATGGTGAATCTGAATTACCTGTAATAATATCGTCTTCTCTTACGAAAAATGAAAAATTTCAACTCATTTCTGTGCTAAAAGCTCTAAACCAGCTATTGCATGGAAGATTCATGACATTAAAGGCATAAGTCCTTCGTATTGCACACATAAAATCCTTATGGAAGAAGGCCATAAAACGTATGTGCAACGCTAACGAAGACTAAATCCTAATATGCAAGATGTTGTTAAGAAAGAAATTATTAAACTGCTAGATGCAGGTTTAATTTATCCAATCTCTGATAGTCCATGGGTAAGCTCAGTTCAATGCGTACTTAAGAAGGGTGGCATGACTGTCATCACAAATGAAAAAAATGAGCTTATTCCTACTAGGACTATAACAGGATGGCGTGTTTGTATTGATTATAGAAAATTAAATGATGCCACCAGAAAAGATCACTTTCCCTTACCTTTAATTGATCAAATGTTGGAAAGATTAGCCGGAAATAGTTACTATTGTTTTCTTGATGGTTTTTATGGATATTTTCAAATTCCAATAGCACCCGAGGATCAAGAGAAAACCACGTTCACGTGCCCTTATGGTACTTTTGCTTACAAACGCATGCCATTTGGACTTTGCAATGCCCCTGCAACCTTTCAGAGGTGCATGATGGCGATTTTTCACGACATGATAGAAGAATGCATGGAAGTTTTCATGGATGACTTTTCAGTCTTCGGTGATACTTTTGAAACATGTCTAGTTAATCTTGAACGAATGCTAATTAGATGCGAGCAATCAAATCTAGTACTTAATTAGGAGAAATGCCATTTCATGGTTAAAGAAGGCATAGTTCTTGGTCATAAAATTTCAAAGGAATGAATTGAAGTGGATAGAGCTAAAGTAGATGTAATTGCTAAACTTCTACATTCCACCAATGTTAGAGGAGTTAGGAGTTTTCTAGGGCATGCCGGTTTTTACCGACGTTTCATAAAAGATTTTTCTAAAATTGCCACTCCTATGAATAAACTCCTAAAAAGGGATGCTCCATTCATATTTTCGGATGAATGCATCAAATCTTTTAATATTCTTAAAGAAAAACTCACTAATGCGCCGTTCATGATAACTCCAAATTGGAATCTACCGTTTGAACTTATGTGCGATGCAAGTGATTTTGCAATGGGAGCCGTTTTAGGACAAAGGATTGAAAAACGATTTCAACCTATTTATTACGCTAGTAAGACATTACAAGGAGCACAGATGAATTACGCAACTACTGAAAAAGAACTCCTTGCTATTGTCTTTGCTTTTGACAAATTTCGTTCATATCTCGTTCTAGCTAAAACGGTGGTCTATACCAACCATTCTGCTCTTAGATACCTATTTTCAAAACAAGATGCTAAACCACGATTAATCCGTTGGATCTTACTCTTACAAGAGTTCAATATTGAAATTCGAGACAAAAAGGGAGCAGAAAATCTCGCCGCTGATCATCTCTCTCGTCTTGAAAATCCTGAATTAGAAGTTCTAAATGAATTGGCCATACAAGATAACTTTCCTAATGAATATCTATTGAAGATAGATTATAGTGAAATTCCATGGTTTGCAGACTATGCAAACTACTTAGTATGTGGATTCCTTGAAAAAGGGTTGTCGTACCAAAAACGAAAGAAATTCTTTAGTGATATAAAACACTATTTCTGGGAAGATCCACATTTGTTTAAGAGTTGTCCCGATGGAATAATACGCCGATGTGTATTCGGGGATGAAGCTAGTTAAATCTTAAACCATTGTCACACAGGACCAACATGAGGGCATTATGGGCCTCAACTCACAGCAAGAAAAGTTTACGATGCTGGATTCTATTAGCCTACAATTTTCAAAGACGCACACCTTCTTTGCAAATCCTGTGATGCATGTCAAAGGGCCGGAAAAATAAGTCAACGTGATGAAATGCCACAAAATGTCATTCAAGTATGTGAAGTATTTGACGTTTGGGGTATTGACTTTATGGGTCCATTTCCAAAATCTCATAATAATCTCTACATTCTCGTTGCCATTGATTATGTATCTAAATGGGCGGAAGCACAAGCTCTCCCGACTAACGATGCACGAGTTGTAGTTAACTTCTTAAAACGTCTTTTTGCAAGGTTCGGAACACCGAAAGCTTTAATAAGTGATCGGGGTACTCATTTTTGTAATAATCAACTTGAGAAAGTTCTCAAAAGATATGGAGTAACTCATAAAATCTCAACCGCTTATCATCCACAAACAAGTGGACAAGTTGAAAATACCAACCGAGCATTAAAACGTATTCTAGAGAAAACCATAGGATCAAATCCGAAGGAATGGTCCATGAAATTGGAGGATGCACTCTGGGCTTTTAGAACAGCCTACAAAACTCCAATTGGAACCACACCTTTTAGACTCGTTTACGAAAAAACATGTCACCTTCTAGTAGAAATTGAACACAAAGCATTTTGGGCTTTAAAGACATGTAATCTTGATTTACATGAAGCCGGACGTCTACGGTTAAGTCAATTAAACGAATTAGAAGAATTAAGACATGAAGCATATGAAAATTCGTTAATCTATAAAGAAAGAACGAAGAAATGGCATGATAAAAGAATCAGAAGTTCAAAAGAATTTAAAGAAGGAGACAGAGTCCTTTTCAATTCACGATTCAAGCTACTTCATGGAAAATTGAAATCAAGATGGTCTGGACCATTCATAGTCAAAAGAGTTTTCCCATACGGAACAGTAGAATTGATAAATTCAAATGGGGTTGAATTTAAAGTTAATGGTCACAGAGTTAAACATTACATAGATAGTCCAATGGAAGTTGAAGATGAAGTTAATCACAATTTCGACACCACAGCTAACTAAGTGTGGGAAGGTTCGAATCTTTTTAGGATAATATGTATTTATGTTAGAGTTAGATATTCTGTTTTCGTGTAGTTTCCGAGAATGGAATCCGAATGGTCTTTCCCTAGCAGACCCTAAAGAACTAGTCTTCTCCCTCCATTCTGAATTTTTATTTTTATTTTAGGTTTTACGAGATGAAGAATTCCTTTGATCTAAACCATGGTCTAATGCTACACACTATGATTACTACACGTAATAATGACACACTTCCGAGTGAACTGGTATCATTCATAAGAGAAAAAATGGACGGAGTAAGAAAAGAACTCAGGAAAGATCATCATAAGATACATTTTGGTAAAGGCAAATCAAAGTCCGCAACAAAAAGAAGAGCACGACACCTTGAAAGATGTCATAAATGCGAAAAATGGTCACACGAAGGTAAATGTTCAAACAATCAAACATATTCAAATACCGAATTTGTTACTCTATGCAGAGAAGGACCGTTCATATGTTTAGAAGAAAAGATATTGAAGAATTGAGGTTACGCTTACGTAGCTATGGAGAACCAAATCACACGACTGTCCTATGAGTCGGCTAAAGCAGGTCTCCGAGAATTCTATCTCACAGGTAAGTATGTACAGTTTTTATTTTTTTATGTTATTGCTTTTAACCTTTTGATAATAAACGCTGAATCATTCGCTATAAAGTATTAAATTGGTATTCAATAAAATTAGGTATGCGTAACCGAAATTATTGATATCATACAAAAATTTATTACATCACTGCGAAATTTACCGTTTATTCTTAAGGTATAAATATCATTAATTAATCAACCCAAAATATTTCAAAAATTCATCAGGAGTAAAACTAGGTTATGGAACCGAAATTACTTTACCAAAAAGAGGAGCGTATATTTTTGATAATATTTGATTGATTAAAGTGGGATAAAAAGACCAAAAAGATTTTTAATTTTAATTTTTACCTTGTTTTTAATATATAAATATTAAATTAATATTGTAAACTTTTTAAAATCAATATATTTAAGTTTGTACATATTTGAAAAATTAGTATTTTTAATATAAGTTTGTATGTATAAAAACAAAAATATAATATAAATTTGGTGTGAATTTTTAATTTTAGTAATATGAATTTTTAATTTTATGCATTTTGGTGTGAATTTAAAAACAAAAATTTACTTTATTTCATTAAGTTAAAAATGTGATTTCTAAAAATTCGTCGTAAGTTAAAAACTAGGTCGTTGAACCAAAATTGCTTTACCCAAGGAAGGGACGAGAAATTTTATTATCATTATTTTTAATCTTATTGAATTAAAGTATGCCAAAAACATTAAAAAATTCAAAAATCTTTGCTTTTAAAACGACGCTTAAAAAGTAACAAATTTTAAACTTTTGTCGAGGGACGGACTAGGACAACGATCCGAAACGCCCTCATTCTAAAAGAAACAAATTTTTAAAATTTATTAATTTATGTTTTCTTAGTTGAAAGTTTTTATATATAAAAAAAAGGTCAGACCCCATGCGATCGCATGGGGTTTACACTTCATATCCATGCAGTCGCATGGAGGCAAAAAACTGGTCAGATTACAAAAGTCCATCGAGTCTGTTCTGTCTCACACCACCACACACACAAACACACGAGCATGCACACATATAATCACCAAAAATTACCAATTTTCAATCAAATTCAACCAAATTTCTTGCTATAATACGCTTTAATCATGAAATTGTTCAGAAGTTTTTCAAAGAAGGTAAAGTTTTCACCCCTAAACTTCTTTAAATTTGATTTTTAGTGTTCTTGAGCTATAATTTACCTAATTTGATTTTGTTAATTTCTAGTGTAATTATAGTTAAATTGTTAGTATATTATGCATGTATTACCTAGATTGATGCTATTTAACATAATTTGAAGCCAAAAACTTTAAAATTTTTAAAAATCTAGGGTTTGTGTTCTTGAGCAATTTGGGGCTTTTTGATATAAACATGTTATGGCCGATTTTTTTCATGAATTATTGCTAAATTAAGTAGTGTAACATGTTTAGGTAGCTAAATGATCCAAACTTTGATCCTAAACATGATTTTTGAGAATTAAAGTAGACTTTTTAGGTCTAAAATTCATGAACTTGATTAAATTGATGTAAATGCCATTTGAAACTTGTTTAATTGCTAGTAATGGTTATTTTAACATGTTATTTGAGTTGAATGCTTATGAACTTTGTAAATATTTTCATATATGCTTATTTGAAAAAGTGTAGAATTGTAAAAATTGTGAAAATGCGTATAAGTTTAATATAGATTAAACATGTTATTGTAATTGTTTTAATTTGTTATTTTGCTAACACTAATGCATATTTGGATGCACAAATTTTGTGTTTAATGTGTTTTGCAGAGATTTACCGATACTGATGGTGCATCAGCATCATCTAGACAACCTGCTCCAGAGCCTGAACCAGAAATGCAATATGAACCGAAGCAACAACAGGAACAACAACAAAAACCTGCTCAACACGTACCATACTATGATCCGCAACAAGAATATGTTAATGCCTACGTAATTTTTCTAATTCATCCGATAATAGAACACCCAACGATTCATGAAGAACAGTTGCATCCTAATTTGAGATTTGATCGAAGCTGGAGAGATTACCCAACGTACCAAAGTAACAAATTTAAACTGGTAACGAAAAATGTAGAAGTACCCAGGGTAATCGATTGAGAGCCTTTGAAAAGGGTCCAACTAGTTAACTCAGTTAGACAGCATCTGATCCAAAGGTATGGCAGCTCTTCTTTTCCCGATTGAGAATGTTTATTCACCATTCGTAGGCCTGTATATAAGGAATGGTGTGTTGAGCTTATGAGTACTATAGCATTAAATGCGGATGTAGTTAGGTTAGATGATAGAAGTTTTCTTAGATTTTTACTTGGTCGTAGGATGTACAAGATGTCCATGCTGGACATGGCCAGAGATTTACAGATTTACACTCCTGGTGAATTACTACTACCCGATTGTACAAATTTGATTTATCATGGGGAGCGGGTAGATAGGAATTTTGACGCGGACGCTGTCTGGAGGCGTATGTCAAATTATAATATTTTTACGCTGGGAGGAAGACACTCCTATTTAGATATTAACAAAGCATAGCTACGTATTATACATAGATTTTTAGCTAATTCGATTACACAAAGAGGTAAAAACAAGGAGAAGATGACCTTACATGATTTATTTTACCTTAAGTGTATTCGAAACACTAGAAGCTTTGTTAATATCCTCTACTGTGTTGGTTTTTATCTGTCCAAAATGGTGGCAGGAATACAGGACGGGGGAATAATAGGAGGAGGTATTTTTGTTACTCTCATTGGAGAGTATTTGTGTGTAGATAGGGATCAAGGGGGTCCACTGATGGTGTGTAGGGAACAGGTTGACACTTTAGGATTGAAGGTCTATCAGGGTGCTAAGGAATTAAAGAGCAGACGCAATCAGGCAGTACCATATGATGGTCGTCATCCACAGGTAGAGAGAGGTTCAGATGAGGAAATGGAGGAAGCGGATGACATTAGGGATGTCATTAGGGAGGCTATGACTGACGTCTACCAGCGTATAGATGAGGTAGAAATGACAAACGAGGCTAGACATAGTCGGTACGAGCAGTGGCAAGCCGAGAATGTGTATGAGCAGTGGCAAGCTGAGAATGTGTACGAGCATTCCAGGCAACGACAGCATGATAGATGGCACTATCATCAGCATCAGATCATGATCCAGCTATCACCTCAGGTACCAAATAACTACGTACCAACCCGACCTGCTTACTATCCTCCACACCAGCCCGATATGCGACCACCATTTACTCTCTACGACCCTAACCAGGCCTATCAGTACACCTATAACCAACCGTGGAACTCGCCCGATGACATGAACTGGAACCCCTATCCAGATTGATATAGTTCCCGTTGGTGATTTTTATCTTTTATTATCTTTATTTATTTTTATGTTTACAACATATAATATTGTGATACTTTTATGTAAGTTTTAACATTTTTATTATGTTGTACTAATATTTCATTTTTGATTTGAAAGTGGGATGTTAAGTCTCATTTCAAATTACCATGCATGTTATTATTTGTATGTATGTATATTGTCATGTACACAACAGGGTAAAACAACGCATTTTCAAAGACTGGCATTAAGTTCAGCAAAAGCTACTAATTTTGACGACAAAATGAAAAACAAATATGATGAAACAACAGACGGAATGAACAAATGAAGTGCACCATTTATCATTCAACAAACAAACGCCAATATGTTTGGAAACTTTGGTAAAATTTAATCATTTTTCTACGCTAATCACCCTCAATAATTTAAATTGTTACTGATTTCTTGCAAATGAGGGCATTGCAAGATCTTAAGTGTGGGAAGTGGTTAAATTCTTTCGGATTTTTAAAATTTTTGACTTATACACTTGGTTACCATTAAATACTAGTAACGCAGTAGTTGTATTAGAATCTAGTGTTCTCTGATAATAAAGAACAGCCCTAGTCTTATATGCTGACTACCCAATTCTAGTAAAAAAAATTCAAAATTTTCAATTAAATGAACTTAAAATCATGTTTATACAAATTTATGAACAATAAAACTAAGTGTTAACACCGAAATTATTGTTACCTCGGAAAGGACATAAATTGAGAAACAACCCAAAATGTTAGAATTCATTTAAAATGGAATAGAGGAAAATAAAAAGGCAAAGAAAGGAAAATAAAAGCCAAGTGTGGGAAAAATTTACCAAATTATTTAGAACATATATCACATATTTTTGTACAAATAATTGAAGATACTTTTGTTTTGGACAATTTTATCAGTTTTACCCAATTTCTTATAATATATTTGAAAGAAAGATGGATCTACATGATGAATCAATTCCATCATTAAAAGGAAGTAAAATCTTCCGAAAAAGACACGCGCTTCTTGATTTAGGTCAGGAAGTTGTCGTCCAGACCAGTTGTAGAGTCTACAAAAAACCTTGAAAAGTTTTCTCGAAAATCAGCTGAAAATCCACGGACCTCAGCATCAAACAGGGTCGCCAAGTGGTCAGACTTATCCTAACCATGAGAGGATCTGTCTCGTACAATAGGGGGGGGCACCATGCAAATTAGCTTATAAGACTAATGAATCAGATCCCCAGAAAGGATACTCTCCTTAAAGATCAAAAATTAGCTTTTAAGCCTGATATTACTCAATCCTTGAGATCGACCTTAAAGATTGAGAATTACAAACTCATGGAATTCGATGATATCTAAACTCGAGCTTGAGCGAGAAAATATTTTGATCAAATTACAAACCGATTTGTTTTCTGAAAACCCATTTTCAATGCGTTCATTACCATTGAACGTAAAATCCTAGGAATTCACCTGGAATTCATTAGGTCACCTGAACTAAATCGGGTGTCAACCGTGAGAACGGTGGTTGCATAGCATGGTCAATGACAGGACCTTGTGCCAGACCTAAAAACTATAGGGTGATCTTTACTATTGCTCCTACAAAGGATAGTAATTGCATCCGACACGATATAGACCATAATCAAAAGCATGTTACGGGACATTGCCTCAACAGTTGCTTGTTCAATGCTTTCCTTTACAACCGGATGGTAGTTTACCGAAAGGTAATATACGGAGCAAGTATACTGGACGTGTTGCTTTCCCAATACAAGGTTAGCAAGTGGGTGACACAAAACCGCAA
The DNA here is from genome assembly GCF_046630445.1 of Rutidosis leptorrhynchoides. NCBI lineage: Eukaryota > Viridiplantae > Streptophyta > Magnoliopsida > Asterales > Asteraceae > Rutidosis > Rutidosis leptorrhynchoides. The sequence goes on along the minus strand of NC_092337.1, from coordinate 412,720,807 downwards.
GTTTTGAGCTAAAATTTTCAAATCTGAAACCCACCAAACCCACAAAAACAATTTCGCAAACACCGGTGAAGAGTTATTCCGGAAAACTAATCTAGGGTAAAAGCTAGATTGAATTTTCAAAAAGATCAAATGTTTTCATAAAGATCCAATTTCCTAAAGGATCTAAATTTTCATAGTCATGTAAACCACAACGTTACTATCATTTACCGATGTACAAAGTGTGAAGAATAAAGAAGTGATTCTAGTATTTTTATTTCAAGACTATATTGCTTGAGGACAAGCAACGCTCAAGTGTGGGAATATTTGATAATGCTAAAAATGAACATATATTTCATAGCATTATCCCTCGAGAAAGACAAGCTTTTAGTTGCAATTGTTCTATTTACAAGTGATATCCGTTTAAATAATAAAAGGTGAAGATAAAAGACAGATTCGATGAATTGAAGACGCAAATGACTAAAAAGCTCAAAAGTACAAAGTACAATCAAAGTGGTTCAAATTATTGATGAGAAACGTCTAAAAATTACAAGAGTACGAGTCGCAAAACGCAAAGTACAAGATATTAAATAGTACGAAAGGACGTTCGAAAATCCGGAACCGGGACATGAACCAACTTTCAATGCGCGACGCAACGGAGCTAAAATTACAAGTCAACGGAGTACAAGAATATAATATAATATATAATTAATTATATATAATTAATTATATTATATTATAAATATTATAAAAATCCAGCAGCCCACGTTTTGGAAGTTTTGTGACCAGGAAAAAGTGGTCATGTGATCGCATGGCCAGGCAGTGTAAATGTCATGCGGTCGCATGGTGCACAGTATCAACTCAGGTCCTATAAATTGCAAAGTTTGGTCTCACGATATATAAATTGCACAGTATCTCTCACGATATATATATATATATATATATATATATATATATATATATATATATATATATATATATATATATTATAATTTTAATTTTAATTTTAATTTAATAATAATAAGGGTATGTTAGCAAATGTTGTAAGTGTGTAAGTCGAAATTCTGTCCGTGTAACGCTAGCTATTATTAATTATTGAAAGTTATGTTCAACCTTTTTAAATTAATGTCTCGTAGCTAAGTTATTATTATGCTTATTTAAATCAAAGTAATCATGATGTTGGGCTAAATATTAAAGACGGGGTAATTGGGCTTTGTACGATAATTGGGGTTTGGACAAAAGAACGACACTTGTGAAAATTAGACTATGGGCTATTAATGGGCTTTATATTTGTTTAATTGAATGATAGTTCGTTAATTTAATATAAAGATTTACAATTGGACGTACCTATAAATAACCATATACGCTCGATCGGACACGATGGGTGGGATATTTATAAGTACTAATAATCGTTCATTTAACCGGACACGGGAATAGATTAATAGTTAATGGACTTATTAAAGCAGGGGTGAATTACATACAAGGAAAATTGGTGTAATTATAGTTTAAGTCCCCAATTAGTTGGAATATTTGACTTCGGATATAAGGATAATTTGACGAGGACACTCGCACTTTATATTTATGACTGATGGACTGTTATGGACAAAAACCAGATGGACATATCGAATAATCCAGGACAAAGGACAATTAACCCATGGTAATAAATTAAAATCAACACGTCAAACATCATGATTACGGAAGTTTAAATAAGCATAATTCCTTTATTTCTTATTTCATCTCACTTTTATTTACTGTCATTTTATTTAATTGCACTTTTAATTATCGTACTTTTTAATTATCGCAATTTTATTTATTGTCATCTTATTTATCGCATTTAATTCATCGCACTTTAATTATTGTCATTTACTTTACACTTTAAATTAAGTTATATTTATTTTTAATATTTTACATTAGGTTTTAACTGCGACTAAAGTTTTAAAATCGACAAACCGGTCATTAAACGGTAAAAACCCCCTTTTAAAATAATAATACTACTTATATTTATATATTTACAAATATAGTTTTAAAAAATATAGCGTTAAACTTGGCTAGATCCCTGTGGAACGAACCGGACTTACTAAAAACTGCACTACTGTACGATTAGGTACACTGCCTATAAGTGTTGTAGCAAGGTTTAGGTATATCCACTCTATAAGTAAATAAATAACTTGTGTAAAATTGTATCGCATTTAATAGTATTTCCTAGTAAAATATAAGCTATTTCGTATACACCCCTACGCACATCAGGTACAGAATGAGATGTTGAGGCATATGATGTTGAAACTTGGGTTGTTGGTGGTACTGTTGGTGCCGGTGATGTTGTTGAAGCTGGTAAATTTTGCACCATATTCTCCAAATTTATTTCTCGAGCGCGAAGTTTGTTGACTTCTTCTATTATTCTGGGATGATTGTCGGTTAGAACGAGCGAATGAATAAGGTTTAGAATCTGAGATATTATGTAATCATGACGAGATATTCTAGAAATGAGGGTGAAAATGATATTTCGGACTGGTTCACCGGTAAGTACTTCAGGTTCTTCGCCAAGAGGTGAATTTGGTTGATGGAAAGGATCACCTTATTTTTATCTCCAATGATTAAGTAGGCTACGAACCCATCAGATGAATTGGTTGATTCATTCTGGTGACACTACTTTCGGAGCTTAGGTGAAACTCCATATCGAAATAGTTGTCGGAATCCGAGGAATTCGAACTGGTTGAGGGATTCATCTCGTACAATCAGATGAAGGATTTTTCGATAAGAAATAGATTATAGGATGTAGATTAGTACCCTACAATACATAATTTACATATGCATATATAATACTAAAATCCTATAAGTTACGGAGAAATCTACGGAAGCTGTCAGGCAAAGGTAACAATAACAGATACGCTAAGATATGAATTTATCTATACACAGTCTATGCAATAGAGGCAGTAAGACGTGTCTAGACTTTAAAGATGAGAAGAAAATAATTTTCGACACTAAATGATAAGCAAAACTTTTGACATGCAGACACGGTCGAAGTCCAGACTCACTAATGCAACTAAATAACTATCAGTTAGACACACTAATGCAAGACCTAGTTCACTAAGACCACCGCTTTGATACCACATGTCATACCCCGTCCTAATCCATATGGACGAAGTCACCAACATCTGGTCCCATTGCGATGATCGACTCCAAATAATGTCTTTAAAATGAGCAAATGCACAGCGGAAGATTTCTTTCATACCTGAGAATAAACATGCTTTCAAGTGTCAACCAAAAAGTTGGTGAGTTCATAGGTTTATCATAAAATAATAAAATTCATCATTTTGATAGACCACAAGATCTAAATATTGCATGGTACAAATGGGCCCGAATCCTACACCCACCTGTAATGTACATGCGATATCTTTTAAATACAGTACACCTTTCTCGTGTACGAAATCCATTTTTCATAAATCTTAGTAACCGTACACATATCTCGTGTACAAAAATATCATACACATAACATGTGTATAAAATCATTCTCTCGATACATAACATTCACTTTTCATTCATTTCATGGCTTGGTAACCGACCTTAACATATAATGCGCATCAATAATATCCCCAAAACAGAACATCTCGTCTGTATAATATATAAACTTCGAAGTACTAAACACCACGCCCACTAGCCCTTCCGTCTAGTGAACATTCTGGGTGGGGGTGTTAAACCCGGTAGCTACCTTTAGGATTCGCGTGAATTGGGGCCATACCCGATTCTAATTCTTAGGTTACAAAGCAATAATAATCAGGGAAAAATATTCACAACAATTAGTGGCAATTATCACGTCCAACTAATTCAATAATAATCCATAGAACTTCTGTCTGCATAATAATTCATTCGAGGAATGTTTTGCTTGTGTCTATCTCGTCAAACATTTATAAAAGCATTTCATGTATTCGCAGTTCAAAACATATTCCAAAAGTATTTAATAAAGCAGTTGTAAAAACAGCGCATGTATTCTCAGTCCCAAAAATGTAAAGAGTAAAAGGAAATCAAATAAACTCACCTAATGTATTTTGTAGTAAAAATACATATGACTATATTGAACAATGCAGGGTTGGCCTCAGATTCACGAACCTATATAATTTGTATATTTATTAATACACATGATCATAATCGAGATATTATCTATGTATATATATATATATATATATTGTTGTTAATAATATACTCGTTATACTATATATTGTTTTGATGAATTTAATATATTTAGTTCATATGTTTTGTATAACTAACATTTATCATAAATGATCAAACTGTATATTAACGTTTAATATATATTTATATATTAATTGATATCTTTTACATATAGTTTAATTAATATCTTTTTAATAATAAAATATGGGGTAATGCATTTTTATATAAAAATATCTATTTGTAACAACGTTACTAGTTTTAGGGATAACAGTATAATAAATTTTAGTAAAAATGATAATCATGATAATAAGTTTAATAATAACAATACTAATATTCATATTATTAATAATAATGATAAGATTAATAATAACACTTATAATGATAATAATAATAATAATAATAATAATAATAATAATAATAATAATAATGGTTATGATATTTATAACAAAGGTAATAATAATAATTCTATTATTTATGGAATAATACAAATACTAGTATTTATATTAATAAGTTGTATTATTTCATAGTAATAATAATGGTACTAACACTGTTAATACTTATATTAGTAATAATAAGATTAGTTATAATAATTATAATAATGATAATAATAATAATAATAATAATAATAATAATAATAATAATAGCTGCATTACTAACAATATTAATCATAATAACTTTAATAATAATAATAATAATAATAATAATAATCATAATAATAATAATAATAATACTTGTAATAATAACAATTATTAATAATAATATTAACATAACAATAGTAATCATAATAATAATAAAAATGATAATAATAAAAAAAATAAAAGGTTTATACCCTTTTAAAGCTGCTGTAAAAAGATTTGCACGAGATGGGGCTCGAACCCGCGACCTCTCGCTCACCCAACCACACTCTAAACCAATACTCCAAGTCTGTCTTTCTGTTTATAATTATACCCCGATTATACTTAACCTGATAAATTCAGTTTCATCTCCTTCATGTATAACGAACCAGAATCAAGCAACCATAATATCAAATAATTCGTTCAGTGACCAAATCCATTGTAACAGAGGTTTGAATGTTTAATTTAAAACTTGTAATTTTATCATAACTGACCCAGAATCTAATTGAATTGAATTACTAAAAAAATAAATTGAATCTACTATTTGACGAGAGAAAAAATAAGAATAAACTCCAACATCAAATCCGATTTCTAGGCCGTTTTGGATTCAAACTTCTACATAAATTAGGTTAGAAATCCTTCCTAGAAACTTTATATATCCTCAATTTCACTTGAATCATAATAGAAATCTTGAATTTGATTGAAGAACATTTATTGACTTTTTCAATTCAATACTTTGACTCGAAAATTTGTATTTGTTAGGAAGAATTGAATATTGAGATTTTGAAGATAGTTTAAAAACGGAATTCCTAGCAGAATTACATTTTTACAATTTGAAAACTGATTTAATTTCGAGATTTTGGTTTATAGATGACGATACAGAGTTGTTCGAGCTGTAGAGAAAAAAAAATAAAAAAATTTGATTAATCTTTATAAAAAAAATGGAATAATTGTGTAATTGATACTCACATTAGGAATCGATTGTATTGCTTATATATTGAATCCTTGATCGATTGATTTTTATGACCAATAATAGATTGATAATAATGAAGCAGACAAGGAGGTACATCAATTTTCAATCAGACATTTAAATAAGAAACGAAAGAAAAAATAATAATAAAAAGACGATCCTTTCTTAACAGATTTGTATTGTATTGAGATTCTGATATTGACCGGTAACAAGAGGAGACAGAAAGCAAATTACAAAAAGAAATCGATAGAGGTAGTTAGCTGAATGATTCTTCACCAGATTTTATAATTAATAATTAATAATTATGTTAATAATTAATAATAATAATAATAATAATAATAATAATAATAATAATAATAATAATAATAATAATAATACATAACATTGATAATAATAATAGTAAACTGATATTAATAATATTATTGCTGTAATTTGTATATGTATATGTATTTATATATATATCTTTATTTGTATAACTATATATATATATATATATATATATATTTTGTATATCAAATATATAAAGAAATCTAATAATAATAATATTAATTATACAAATATTAATATTAACTAATAGTTTTAATAATAATAATGAAATTAAAAGTGACAAAAATCATAATTTATCACCAAGTATAATAATAATAATAATTATATTAATAATAGTAACACTAATATTAGTAATAATTATAACAATTTTAATGTATCGAATTTATAATAATACTATTAATTCTGATTTTTATTATAAATCTTTATTTTAATGAAAGTACTAATATTATAAATGTGGCAATTTTATTTTATCTTTTAGTAATTTAACATATTGATATTACATATATTTAAGTATGTAGTATTTAGTAACATCTAATATACATAATAACACATACTGATTATTTAATACTTATATATTTCATATATATATATATATATATATATATATATATATATATATATATATATATATAGTAATATACATATAATATTAATTAGGTATAGAAACCATGTATCTATATATATATATATATATATATATATATATATATATATATATATATATATATATATATATATATATATATATATATATATATATATATATATATATATATATATAATCATTTTAATAGCAACTTAATTATTTTGTATGTTCTTTTGTATTACATTTTACGTATTCAATTCTAATATTTAAATTATATTTTATACTTTCAAACTATTATAAATACTTGCATTTATATATATATATATATATATATATATATATATATATATATATATATATACATGTTTATTTACAAACATTTGTTCGTGAATCTTCTGGAATAGTCGAAGGGTAATTAAATATATGAACATAGTTTAAAACTTTTGAGACTTAATCATTACAGTCTTTGCTTATCGTGTCGAAACCATATAAACATTAAGTTTAAATTTGGTCGGAAATTTTCGGGTCGTCGCAGTTTGACTCTCCGAAGAGATCTCTTGGTAGTTTATCGACGTCCGTAGGTTGGATTCGTCTGGCTGATTCTTCTAGGGGGTTCGTTTGTTTGTAGGTTCAGCTATGATATTTAATTATCGAGAGTTCTTTTCGGTTTGCTGGTTATGGTCTCGAATAGGGTGTTTGGGGCTTCTCTGCGAGTGTTTCCGGAGGCTTCGTGGACTGTATTGGATTGTGTTCTGTAGCCAAGGCTTTTGTGGAGTGGTTTTTTGCGTTGCGGGACTCGTTATAGATTAGATTGTTGTTTGATTGGATGGTGGTTGATTTTTGTTGGTTGATTTGGTTTTTGGATGCATTGGTGATCTATAGGTTGTTTATTGTTCAATTTGGTAGTATGTGGTCAATTATTGGTATGTGTATCGTTCAATAGAACACATTGATGTGTCAAATAGATCGTTCGATCTGTGTTCTTTGTAACTCAACATGATCATCTGATCATTTTATTTATATATAAAATCTATGTATTATTTCACAAAAAATATCATTTTCTAAACACTTAATAGTTAACATACATAAAAATATTATAAATACTATGTATTGACATTAACAATAGTCCTTAATGATGTAGGGGTTACCCGCGCATTGATGCGGGCGAAATTGCAATCGTTGTGTAAAACTATATAATGTTAAAGTATTTTATATGTACCATACTAAATTTTGTTTTAGAAAAATACTCATTTAAACCAAACGAAAAAATGTTAGAAAAAGTCAATAATAATTGTTATATACTCCGTACGTTAATAACATTTAATAGGGTTATCCTTAAAAAAAATCAAAAGGAATATGTAATTATAAAACAAAAATTAGTGTGTGTGTGTGTGTATATATATATATATATTATTTGTTTAAAATAAAAATTATGGTTTCACAAACCCTAATCTTCAGTACAGATGAGTATTCAAGATAGAAAACCCCAAATCACCAACCAAAACCCACAAACTTTGATCGAAACCCAATACCCTAACACACGAATCAATCGAACAATCACTTCCAGGATTGTCGCTCTGATACCATGTAAACTTTTATGAATCCAATAGAATCAACAAGAACACAAGATGAACATGTATCAAAATGCTTCCATTAATCAATCAATGGGCAAGGCTGAAAAGATACAAAAAGTAAACGGGGTCTAAACTACAAGTTTAGATTGTATGAATACCATATTATTTTAACGGCTTTATACATGCTTGTTACCCGAAAATAACAAATTGTGTAGAAAGAATGACTCAGTTAACTCGACCATATGTTTGATATTATCTTGAATATATATCCATATAAGCAATCTTTAAATAACTCACTCTAGTTTAACAAAATTGTGTAGTATGAACATTACTATGGTAAAATAGTTTAATTGTCAATATGCGACGTTAATTTGTTGCCGTTAAAAAAATTGAAAGAAGCACATTTTATTTTCCGTAAAGAATGAAATCCATTACCAGTATGATTGAAGCGCTTTCTAGAAAAGATAACTCCTATCAAAATCATAAATACAAACTAAACGACCAGCCTCTCAACTATAAAGCGAGCAAAACTTAATTAGATACGAACAAAGCCGAACCTAACACAACAAACTGACTAAACACGAGCCTAGCCAAGCAAAAACCTAAACTCTAACTAAGACGAAACGAAAGGAAACATGCAACTCACCAAAAGCAACCAAACTAGCCAACAAGCGCAACTAACCAAACAAAGTCAACAGAATACAAACCAAGCACAACAATTAAAACAAAACCATAAAGATATCAAACCACACCGAGTTTGTCCACCGCAACCGAGGCCTTCCCGCTCTTCGTTCTGGCTGAAAGAGATACATTTCACTCATGGATTTTTTTAGTTAAATAACAATATTTGAACTAAAAGGGTTGATTGTGTACCTCACCTTTGGTACGATAATGATCGCTTCGTTAACAATAAATAAGGAAAGGATATGTTGTTACTACACATCCGATTCTCACTAGCATATTACACACACCTGCTATTTCTCACCTCTCGGTGGCGTAAAACAAACTTCACTTTGTTATCTTCGGGGAATCGCCAATCGCAAACGAAGAGTAAACACCTTATATACACCCATATTTCATTTCTTGGTGATTAGAAAAACCAAACCTTGTCGCTTCGATAAGGCTCGCCGGAAAATGTATAAACAAGGGTCTTAACAAAACAGTAAAAAGGTGATCTAACAATTTTCAAATTTTGAATTGAATTCTTCTCTTTGAACAAAGTTACATATTCGAATATATATTTGGCTTAACAATAAGTCTTAAATGAGATGCAACGTATATAACAAACACTGTAAGTTCATGCAAGATCAAACTGAGGTAAAACACAACACTTAATTTATATACTTTCTAACAATTTTCATATGCCACTAACATGATTTTCCCATGACAAATATCCTGAACATATATCAGTATACCACCTAAAATTGGTGTAATATCATTAAAGATGAAGTGATTTGTAAACCACCATATTTACTTTGCACACTATGATTGTGCATCGTGAAAACGGTGGTGTATAAATCACCTCCTATTTTTAAAAATACACAATAACTTTAACATTTCACAGAAGATAACTCAAACCGTCTATTCACATTTTAACATTTTTTTAGACTTGCTTTACATTTTCAACACGGTCGCGGTCCATGAACAACAACTTACCAAACGTTGTCTTTTTAGGCCGAGTAAGAATCAAACAATTTTGTTTGACCTTCATAGAACCATCGTCTGAATCATCATCATCATCATCATCATCATGATCATCATCTGCTAGACGTGTGTTTCTTGACTTGACGAACTGGTCATCTGGTTGTGGTGTACTTGCTATGGTGCTTGATGTGGTGCCACCATCAGCTAACAATGCTTTAATGTGACTGGGGAGCCCGGTTAGTTGACCACCAGCCATTGCAGCTCGAGCTTGTTCACAGAAGAGGACTTGTACTACCACACGTAATGGCAGCAGCTCGTTTTGGGCTGCATGCATGCATGTTTCCAGAGATAGCCTTTTGCAGTCGAGGGTTCTACAAAGATCCTTCCTTTCACTCTTCTTTAGGTCTGGGTGCGACTGGTTGACCAAAAAGTCAAAACGTTAAATTCAAAAGCAGACATTAATAGTGGAATGTATGCACAAGTATCTCAGGGAGTCAAATCGCATCTTAGCTGACTAAAATTATTATAAGTGACAATTCTGACCCATCTACTCGGGTTATGTTTTAGACTTAAATCTCCAACGGTTCAAATGCCCAAATGGGACGACAAAGTTTATATTTAACGTATAAAACCTGCGTAATTGTTTTATTCAAACTGATACTGAAAAAAAATTACACTCATATACGTATTACAAAACAACCTTAGCAAAAAAAGTGCTTTAGGTCAACCAGACCCATATCGAGCCGCACTAATACATATCAACGAACCCTTTGGAGCCTTACCTAGCTTGCCCATTTTGTCACCTATACTAGTAGTTTTTAAAGCCTAAAATAGTCACCTTTCATAAGCTGATCTGATGATCCAAACTATGTTGTACTTAAAAGATCTAAATCCAAGAAATATGGACAAAAATCATATAAAGATGAATACAGTTTCTGTAGGATTTTAAAAATTAGATTACCTTGAGATATATGTCAATGGCTTTGTAAAGATCATCATGATTCAGCCTCGCGAAATCAGGAACAGTTTCAGTCAAAGTAATGAACTTTGACAGTGGCACATTCACATCTCTTGCAATTCCCTGTAGATATCCATCTACAAGTTTTGCAACTTTGATCACAGAGCCCTTTAACTTTGACAACGAATCACAATCGCCATTTTCCTCAAGATGTAGTTTTCTTCCAGGACTTATCTGTTGACTTTGACTTTGTAACATGAATTGCTCCAAAATGTTCAAGAATATGTCAATATCATATATTGTATTACTATCATTTAACATCGACGGAATCATTAAATCACAAACTTTAGCTTCTTCCAATTGAAGTGCAACCTTTCTAGCCAATTCCATTCTTGAAGACACTGAAGCTTGAAGTATATTGGCTGCTTTTAACAGTTTAAGTAAAAAGCTACAAGAAACCCCATGTGTTTCAATTGGTAGTAAAGTAATTATCGATTCCAAAAGGAATCTGCTATTTGAACTTGAAGCCTCCATTTCACCATTCAAACCCGACCCGTTTTCAAGATCTCTTGAAATTTTCGGTAGCCATTTGGATGTGTAAATTTTCAAACAATCACCAATTAGATTAGGTGGAACTTTACCTCCCGATTTAAGGGCTGCCATTGTTCTCCAATAAAGATCAATCCTTAACTCTGAAATATCATCACCCCACCACTTTTTGGCACCATAATCATCTTCTTTAACCCCGTTATTCGATATGCTCGCCTTCAAAGGGTTAGAAACGACTTTTGAAACCACTGATTCGATACAACGGCTCGTAATTCCCATTTCTTCAGACCATAAATGGAAAGGTTTCGTCGTTTGAAGAGTTACAATGCAATCTTTCCAGCCTTTAAGGATGCAAGAATTGAAGAAAACTTTAAGTTTGTGGACCAAATTGCCCTTTTCAACGTCTTCAGTCATTTGAAGGTATCTTGCTGCACATCGAGCAGATACGATATTATATGCACTAATGGTGATTGTGATTCCGTAGCAGAACTTTGCGCATAATTCAAATGCATCGTTGCCACCCGGGATATCATGAAGTTCGATTATTTGAATTTGAGAGGGTTCGGAGTTTTCGGAACAGAGTGTTTGCAACTTCAAGCATTTTGAAAGAAGTGGAAACTGAAGATGGAAAATAAAGAGTATCAAGAATCATGATATTCGCCAAAAAGCACACAAATTCAGTAACCCTTTTATGTGATTAAGCAAAAAAATTTGATAATTATTAACAAAAAACATAAAGGTGTTGAATTTAATGGAAAAAAACATCACCTTGTGAAGCAAATATCTTGTTTCATTCACTTGGATTACTAAATCAGTCTTAACCTCTGAAGAAATTGACCTATAATCAAACCATGCTAATTGCTGTTAGCCCCTATATATATATATATATATATATATATATATATATATATATATATATATATATATATATATATATATATATATATATATATATATATATTATATACCAATACCAATGATCAATGATTAAAACACAAAACTAAAAACAGACCAATATTTTGAATTTTATTTTAAAATTAGAATAAAATAAAATAAAGGAGTAAATATGACTTTTAATTTTGCTTACCTTACACCATTTGAGCTGTAGAAAGTATCAGGCTTAGAACCAAGCTTCATAAACTTCATTTTATCTTAACTCTGCCTTCTGAATTTTATTGTCACGATTCAATTATTAAGTTATAATAGTATTAAGTACAATTCGGACTTAAAAAAACTTTTCATTTTCTTCCACACAAAAAGAAATATGTTCATATGGACAATAAAACAGAGCACAATTAGTGAATAGCATGTAAAGTTATAGATTCTACAAAATTCTTGAAATCAAAATCAATCCTAAAGGTATATAATTTCAGTAAAATACAACAACCACAAAATAGTTTCTGTCAAATCCCAATGTCCCAAATTGAGTTGACATGATTTCA